>NW_026535922.1:0-700778 GCF_028551555.1 Melozone crissalis | reverse complement strand
CTCTTGGAGATGCACTTCAAGCACTGCATGACAAAGTTCTGTGCAGACAGAGATCCAAATGGACATGGGATCTAAGTTCCTTAAGCAGTTTTCAAGAAGAATATAAAACTCTGGGACAAGTGTCTCTTCCCTAACTGAATCCCTTTCAGGGGAAAATTCCCAGCTATAGAAAGATCTTCTGATACGCGTGCATTAGACTGACACTGGCTGAGCAAATTTCTCCCTATGTGTATCTAAGACCAGTTAGGATCTTCATCCAAAGTGTTGTCAACATAGTCACAGAATGTCTACTGTTAAGAAGTGACAACTGACATCAGAATGGCAAATATTGGTCCACAAAGTGGATGAATGGATGGGAATCATCTACTTGGGTTAAAAACAAAAATACAGAGTTGGTCTTTATTTCTCAATTTCATTGCAATATTGATAAGGGAAGAAAAAGACCTAAGTCCTTGACTTTCTTAACTGGAGGAAAGATTTTAAAAATTCCTTGTAAAAATGTATTATCACTATCAGACTATTGAAACCATTTGAGTTGGGAAAAAAGATCCAAATTTGTCTAGATAGTGGCAAAGAAGCCAAGAAAATAGGAAAGAAACAAAAAGAGAGCAAAAGAGTCAGCTTCAGCGGACAAGCTCGTTCTGGAAGTAGTCTGCGGGGAAAAGGAACCCCAGTTGAATTTCCAGTGTATTCCTGCGCTGGTTTCACTAACTGCTCAATGGAAAAACCAATCCTTTTGTACAACTTCTCCCAGCAAGAAAAACTCCAACAGGTTGACACCACCATCATGCCTGTTCCAGACATATTGAAAAGAGAAAGGATGATTTTCTTGAAAACCTACTTGCATAAAAGTCGCAAGACAGTGGAGGGATTCCCACATTCTCCTTCCTCCATCTGGCTTGAAAGTATGTTTGATCAAATATGCAACAAAGCACATGATTGATAAGGTAGAGTCAAATGGATGGTTTGGGAATTGATCTCTTGTTGATAGTAAACTTCATATCCACTCTGTGTGACCTTTCTAAAACAAAATGTGGAGCGGAGGCATGAATCTGCCACAACAAGGGTTAAGCAAACCTACACACTCCCGTTCACATGCCCCCCCTTCCACACACACCTAGGCACACACAGAGATCAGCATAGCAGATCATGAACACCTTGGAAAAGACTGAAATGCTAAATGCCTCTCTTTATGGGCAAAGGAGCTGGTGCAATCGTTCAAATGCCTGGTACAAAAATTCTGTTGAACATTTAGCTCCTATTTAAAAGACAGCTTTTCATTTCATTCCATGTACAAATCATTTTCATTTCATTTGTTTCTTTAAAATTTCTTAGTTCCCATGTGTTGTACGTTTAGGAATATTTTCTTTGAAAAATAGAAAAAAATAGGTGAGATCTTTTCAGCACAAAACATTGCTTGATAGAATTTTAAACCATCGTGATATGGAAGAATTGTTCTGTCCCTCTCTAAGGTGGAAGAAGTATTTGGATCACAGATCATCTACAATGAAATACTTGACATGTTTAAGATGCTTTCAATCCATTTTGATCCTCAATTGCTTATGCGTCGTAAACAGTAATTTTTCAGTGAAGGGAAAGTGTGTGTGGTATATCTACATGATGTTCAAACCCAATTCCTACTGATGGCCAGGCTGAACTCCAGTCAGTAATGTCCCAAATGATATTTTTCCGCCTTCTTTGGCACTTCATGAAATCTTACCATGATGAGGTGCTGAAAGACAGAGATTTTCTCTTAGAGAGTGTCTCATGCTGTAACCCATCCCATGGATTTTATGCTGTAATTCTTATCTCTTTTAAAATTTGCTATCTTCTGTACAGTTTTCATGAAGCTTTCTGTTACAGTAGTGAACATCACAGATAAATGTCATTTTGTACAACTTTGAATTGACCCCAAGAGCTGAGAGAAAACTTGCTCCTATCCTTCAAGCCCAGTTTCTTCTATAGTCCAACTTTGTTTCTCTACCATCAAGATTCTCCTTTGTTGCTGCTCCAAGCCCCGTCCAAGCTGACCTTGAGTACTTTCAGGGATGGGACAGCCACAACTTCTCTGGGCAACCCGTTCCAGTGTTCCAGCACTCCCACAGTAAAAAAGGCCTTCCTTTCATCTCATATGTGTAGGAAATCATCAATCTAGGCATAGAAACTTGGAGTGCAAATTTGACATTCTTTTGATTTGAAGCACATTTTAGATGAATACTGACTTACAGATGACTAAAAGATGTTGATGGGCATTTGAGCTGACAAGTTTTGAAAAAGTGCATGGAATTTAAAATTGAAACCAGTAACATGAAAAACTTCCTGCCATTTTCTTTTTCCTCTCCTATTCAAAATTGCATCTGTCAGATATCAGTGCTTCATGCAAACCTCTCAGATGCTCTCAGAGAAAAAGCTTTTCTTTCAGACTTAGTTGCAGTTGACGTAGAGCACTGGTAGTAGTGGAAGTTTTTCTGGGCATCGGGGCAACACCTTCTCCTTGGATTTGTGTGCAGAGTGCATTTCATCCAAAGTGGAAAATTGATCCCGGCTCTGTTCTATTCATCATTCTTACTGCATCAGGCCTGAAGATTCTGTGAAAAGTAGCCTGTGGACCTTGAAGATAGCTGATGTGAAAGAGATGAGAAGTGCTGGAGAAGCTGAGGGAGAGAATAAAGAGCATATGGCCCAGTAGGGACACCAGAAAGTATTTCTTCATGTGATCCATAGCCTGAACAATTGTTTAGCACCCTTTCAAGGTGGTGTTTGAAAATGAGGGCTGAAGCAGATCTTCAAAAGATCCAGGAGATCAAAATCCATTGAAGCAAATTCTCCTGGCCAGTCACCTTACTGCTGCTGCTAATTCACCCTCCATACCAGCTGATGTTTTCTGTGCTGGCACAGTTTCTCCTTGCCAGACACAGTGGAAAAGCTTTTTGCTAAGATGTAGACGAGAAGAGAGGCTAAAGACGAAGGTACGGTGCTGTCCGGAGCTAAGCCCCGCTCCCGGGCGTCTTTCGGCAGAAGCCGCACACCGCAGAGCACTGTGAGCGGCAGAATCGTCTTTGCGCGAAGAAGCCGCTTCTTGGCCTCCGGGAGCCGGAGAGAGCGGCAACTTCGCAAAGGTGATGAAACAAGCTGTACAACACTGCGATTGTGTGCGCAGCTTGCCAACTGAGAGAAAACAGTACCTGACCACTCTCCTGCCTTTTCTATTCACATGAACATTCGATTGCAAGCTGTTTTGGACAACTTTCTTTCTCTTCTTGCAAAACACTCGGCAGACCTCCGTGCAGCTTCTAGAACACGATGGGAGATGTTTTCTGTGCTGGCACAGTTTCTCCTTGCCAGACAGAGTGGAAAAGCTTTTTGCTAGGATGTAGACAAGTCAGACGCTAAAGACGAAGGTACGGTGCTCTGCGGAGCTAAGCACCGCTCACGGGCGTCCTTCGGCAGAAGCCGCACACCGCAGAGCACTGTGAGCGGCAGAATCGTCTTTGCGCGAAGAAGCCGCTTCTTGGCCTCCGGGAGCCGGAGAGAGCGGCAGCTTGGCAAAGGTGAAGAAGCAAGCTGTACAACACCGCGATTGTGTGCGCAGCTTGCCAACTGAGAGAAAACAGTACCTGACCACTCTTCTGCCTTTTCTATTCAAATGAACATTCGATTGGAAGCTGTTTTGGACAACTTTCTTCCTCTTCTTGGAAAACACTCTGCAGACCTCCGTGTCACTTCTAGAACACGATGGGAGATGTTTTCTGTGCTGGCACAGTTTCTCCTTGCCAGACACAGTGGAAAAGCTTTTTGCTAAGATGTAGACGAGTAGAGACGCTAAAGACTGGATGAAAGCAAATGACACCTATCTTCAAAGAAGGCAATTAGGTGTGCTCGGAAGAGTCCGAACCAGCCAGCCTGTTTTTTATCTCCAGGAAGTTTATGGAGCAGCTATTCCTGGAAAGCCTTGCCTGGCACATGAAGTACGGCAAACTCAGGTCGTCAGCATGGATTTTCTGGGGGAATTTTGTGCTGAACATCTTTTTAAACTCCTCTGATGAATCGACTGGTCGATGAACGGAATTTTGACTGCCTGGGCCTCAGGGAGGTTTTTGGCATTTCTCTGCATGGCAGCACACATACATACTGGAAGCAATAATGCTAAGGGGAGGGAACCAGTGTCTTTTCAGTGATGCTGAGTGAAAAGACAAGAGGCAGTGGGCACACTCTGAAATACCGGAGATTGCCTTTGAACATCACCAAAAGATTTTTTAATGTGAGGGTGACTGAACCATGGCACAGACTGCCCAGAAAGACTGTGGAGCCTGGATCTTTGAAGACATTAAAAGTACACCCAGATAGAATCCTGGGCAAGAGGCTCTAGGTATCCTGGTTTAGCAGGGGGGTTGGATCTGGTTAGCCCCACCAACCCCTTCCACTCTCAGTCGTTCTGTGCTAGTGAATTCTCTTGGAGATGCACTTCAAGCACTGGCATGACAAAGTTCTGTGCAGACAGAGATCCAAATGGACATGGGATCTAAGTTCCTTAAGCAGTGTTCAAGAAGAATATAAAACTCTGGGACAAGTGTCTCTTCCCTAACTGAATCCCTTTCAGGGGAAAATTCCCAGCTATAGAAAGATCTTCTGATACGCGTGCATTAGACTGACACTGGCTGAGCAAATTTCTCCCTATGTGTATCTAAGACCAGTTAGGATCTTCATCCAAAGTGTTGTCAACATAGTCACAGAATGTCTACTGTTAAGAAGTGACAACTGACATCAGAATGGCAAATATTGGTCCACAAAGTGGATGAATGGATGGGAATCATCTACTTGGGTTAAAAACAAAAATACAGAGTTGGTCTTTATTTCTCAATTTCATTGCAATATTGATAAGGGAAGAAAAAGACCTAAGTCCTTGACTTTCTTAACTGGAGGAAAGATTTTAAAAATTCCTTGTAAAAATGTATTATCACTATCAGACTATTGAAACCATTTGAGTTGGGAAAAAAGATCCAAATTTGTCTAGATAGTGGCAAAGAAGCCAAGAAAATAGGAAAGAAACAAAAAGAGAGCAAAAGAGTCAGCTTCAGCGGACAAGCTCGTTCTGGAAGTAGTCTGCGGGGAAAAGGAACCCCCAGTTGAATTTCCAGTGTATTCCTGCGCTGGTTTCACTAACTGCTCAATGGAAAAACCAATCCTTTTGTACAACTTCTCCCAGCAAGAAAAACTCCAACAGGTTGACACCACCATCATGCCTGTTCCAGACATATTGAAAAGAGAAAGGATGATTTTCTTGAAAACCTACTTGCATAAAAGTCGCAAGACAGTGGAGGGATTCCCACATTCTCCTTCCTCCATCTGGCTTGAAAGTATGTTTGATCAAATATGCAACAAAGCACATGATTGATAAGGTAGAGTCAAATGGATGGTTTGGGAATTGATCTCTTGTTGATAGTAAACTTCATATCCACTCTGTGTGACCTTTCTAAAACAAAATGTGGAGCGGAGGCATGAATCTGCCACAACAAGGGTTAAGCAAACCTACACACTCCCGTTCACATGCCCCCCCTTCCACACACACCTAGGCACACACAGAGATCAGCATAGCAGATCATGAACACCTTGGAAAAGACTGAAATGCTAAATGCCTCTCTTTATGGGCAAAGGAGCTGGTGCAATCGTTCAAATGCCTGGTACAAAAATTCTGTTGAACATTTAGCTCCTATTTAAAAGACAGCTTTTCATTTCATTCCATGTACAAATCATTTTCATTTCATTTGTTTCTTTAAAATTTCTTAGTTCCCATGTGTTGTACGTTTAGGAATATTTTCTTTGAAAAATAGAAAAAAATAGGTGAGATCTTTTCAGCACAAAACATTGCTTGATAGAATTTTAAACCATCGTGATATGGAAGAATTGTTCTGTCCCTCTCTAAGGTGGAAGAAGTATTTGGATCACAGATCATCTACAATGAAATACTTGACATGTTTAAGATGCTTTCAATCCATTTTGATCCTCAATTGCTTATGCGTCGTAAACAGTAATTTTTCAGTGAAGGGAAAGTGTGTGTGGTATATCTACATGATGTTCAAACCCAATTCCTACTGATGGCCAGGCTGAACTCCAGTCAGTAATGTCCCAAATGATATTTTTCCGCCTTCTTTGGCACTTCATGAAATCTTACCATGATGAGGTGCTGAAAGACAGAGATTTTCTCTTAGAGAGTGTCTCATGCTGTAACCCATCCCATGGATTTTATGCTGTAATTCTTATCTCTTTTAAAATTTGCTATCTTCTGTACAGTTTTCATGAAGCTTTCTGTTACAGTAGTGAACATCACAGATAAATGTCATTTTGTACAACTTTGAATTGACCCCAAGAGCTGAGAGAAAACTTGCTCCTATCCTTCAAGCCCAGTTTCTTCTATAGTCCAACTTTGTTTCTCTACCATCAAGATTCTCCTTTGTTGCTGCTCCAAGCCCCGTCCAAGCTGACCTTGAGTACTTTCAGGGATGGGACAGCCACAACTTCTCTGGGCAACCCGTTCCAGTGTTCCAGCACTCCCACAGTAAAAAAGGCCTTCCTTTCATCTCATATGTGTAGGAAATCATCAATCTAGGCATAGAAACTTGGAGTGCAAATTTGACATTCTTTTGATTTGAAGCACATTTTAGATGAATACTGACTTACAGATGACTAAAAGATGTTGATGGGCATTTGAGCTGACAAGTTTTGAAAAAGTGCATGGAATTTAAAATTGAAACCAGTAACATGAAAAACTTCCTGCCATTTTCTTTTTCCTCTCCTATTCAAAATTGCATCTGTCAGATATCAGTGCTTCATGCAAACCTCTCAGATGCTCTCAGAGAAAAAGCTTTTCTTTCAGACTTAGTTGCAGTTGACGTAGAGCACTGGTAGTGGTGGAAGTTTTTCTGGGCATCGGGGCAACACCTTCTCCTTGGATTTGTGTGCAGAGTGCATTTCATCCAAAGTGGAAAATTGATCCCGGCTCTGTTCTATTCATCATTCTTACTGCATCAGGCCTGAAGATTCTGTGAAAAGTAGCCTGTGGACCTTGAAGATAGCTGATGTGAAAGAGATGAGAGGTGCTGGAGAAGCTGAGGGAGAGAATAAAGAGCATATGGCCCAGTAGGGACACCAGAAAGTATTTCTTCATGTGATCCATAGCCTGAACAATTGTTTAGCACCCTTTCAAGGTGGTGTTTGAAAATGAGGGCTGAAGCAGATCTTCAAAAGATCCAGGAGATCAAAATCCATTGAAGCAAATTCTCCTGGCCAGTCACCTTACTGCTGCTGCTAATTCACCCTCCATACCAGCTGATGTTTTCTGTGCTGGCACAGTTTCTCCTTGCCAGACACAGTGGAAAAGCTTTTTGCTAAGATGTAGACGAGAAGAGAGGCTAAAGACGAAGGTACGGTGCTGTCCGGAGCTAAGCCCCGCTCCCGGGCGTCTTTCGGCAGAAGCCGCACACCGCAGAGCACTGTGAGCGGCAGAATCGTCTTTGCGCGAAGAAGCCGCTTCTTGGCCTCCGGGAGCCGGAGAGAGCGGCAACTTCGCAAAGGTGATGAAACAAGCTGTACAACACTGCGATTGTGTGCGCAGCTTGCCAACTGAGAGAAAACAGTACCTGACCACTCTCCTGCCTTTTCTATTCACATGAACATTCGATTGCAAGCTGTTTTGGACAACTTTCTTTCTCTTCTTGCAAAACACTCGGCAGACCTCCGTGCAGCTTCTAGAACACGATGGGAGATGTTTTCTGTGCTGGCACAGTTTCTCCTTGCCAGACAGAGTGGAAAAGCTTTTTGCTAGGATGTAGACAAGTCAGACGCTAAAGACGAAGGTACGGTGCTCTGCGGAGCTAAGCACCGCTCACGGGCGTCCTTCGGCAGAAGCCGCACACCGCAGAGCACTGTGAGCGGCAGAATCGTCTTTGCGCGAAGAAGCCGCTTCTTGGCCTCCGGGAGCCGGAGAGAGCGGCAGCTTGGCAAAGGTGAAGAAGCAAGCTGTACAACACCGCGATTGTGTGCGCAGCTTGCCAACTGAGAGAAAACAGTACCTGACCACTCTCCTGCCTTTTCTATTCAAATGAACATTCGATTGGAAGCTGTTTTGGACAACTTTCTTCCTCTTCTTGGAAAACACTCTGCAGACCTCCGTGTCACTTCTAGAACACGATGGGAGATGTTTTCTGTGCTGGCACAGTTTCTCCTTGCCAGACACAGTGGAAAAGCTTTTTGCTAAGATGTAGACGAGTAGAGACGCTAAAGACTGGATGAAAGCAAATGACACCTATCTTCAAAGAAGGCAATTAGGTGTGCTCGGAAGAGTCCGAACCAGCCAGCCTGTTTTTTATCTCCAGGAAGTTTATGGAGCAGCTATTCCTGGAAAGCCTTGCCTGGCACATGAAGTACGGCAAACTCAGGTCGTCAGCATGGATTTTCTGGGGGAATTTTGTGCTGAACATCTTTTTAAACTCCTCTGATGAATCGACTGGTCGATGAACGGAATTTTGACTGCCTGGGCCTCAGGGAGGTTTTTGGCATTTCTCTGCATGGCAGCACACATACATACTGGAAGCAATAATGCTAAGGGGAGGGAACCAGTGTCTTTTCAGTGATGCTGAGTGAAAAGACAAGAGGCAGTGGGCACACTCTGAAATACCGGAGATTGCCTTTGAACATCACCAAAAGATTTTTTAATGTGAGGGTGACTGAACCATGGCACAGACTGCCCAGAAAGACTGTGGAGCCTGGATCTTTGAAGACATTAAAAGTACACCCAGATAGAATCCTGGGCAAGAGGCTCTAGGTATCCTGGTTTAGCAGGGGGGTTGGATCTGGTTAGCCCCACCAACCCCTTCCACTCTCAGTCGTTCTGTGCTAGTGAATTCTCTTGGAGATGCACTTCAAGCACTGGCATGACAAAGTTCTGTGCAGACACAGATCCAAATGGACATGGGATCTAAGTTCCTTAAGCAGTGTTCAAGAAGAATATAAAACTCTGGGACAAGTATCTCTTCCCTAACTGAATCCCTTTCAGGGGAAAATTCCCAGCTATAGAAAGATCTTCTGATACGCGTGCATTAGACTGACACTGGCTGAGCAAATTTCTCCCTATGTGTATCTAAGACCAGTTAGGATCTTCATCCAAAGTGTTGTCAACATAGTCACAGAATGTCTACTGTTAAGAAGTGACAACTGACATCAGAATGGCAAATATTGGTCCACAAAGTGGATGAATGGATGGGAATCATCTACTTGGGTTAAAAACAAAAATACAGAGTTGGTCTTTATTTCTCAATTTCATTGCAATATTGATAAGGGAAGAAAAAGACCTAAGTCCTTGACTTTCTTAACTGGAGGAAAGATTTTAAAAATTCCTTGTAAAAATGTATTATCACTATCAGACTATTGAAACCATTTGAGTTGGGAAAAAAGATCCAAATTTGTCTAGATAGTGGCAAAGAAGCCAAGAAAATAGGAAAGAAACAAAAAGAGAGCAAAAGAGTCAGCTTCAGCGGACAAGCTCGTTCTGGAAGTAGTCTGCGGGGAAAAGGAACCCCCAGTTGAATTTCCAGTGTATTCCTGCGCTGGTTTCACTAACTGCTCAATGGAAAAACCAATCCTTTTGTACAACTTCTCCCAGCAAGAAAAACTCCAACAGGTTGACACCACCATCATGCCTGTTCCAGACATATTGAAAAGAGAAAGGATGATTTTCTTGAAAACCTACTTGCATAAAAGTCGCAAGACAGTGGAGGGATTCCCACATTCTCCTTCCTCCATCTGGCTTGAAAGTATGTTTGATCAAATATGCAACAAAGCACATGATTGATAAGGTAGAGTCAAATGGATGGTTTGGGAATTGATCTCTTGTTGATAGTAAACTTCATATCCACTCTGTGTGACCTTTCTAAAACAAAATGTGGAGCGGAGGCATGAATCTGCCACAACAAGGGTTAAGCAAACCTACACACTCCCGTTCACATGCCCCCCCTTCCACACACACCTAGGCACACACAGAGATCAGCATAGCAGATCATGAACACCTTGGAAAAGACTGAAATGCTAAATGCCTCTCTTTATGGGCAAAGGAGCTGGTGCAATCGTTCAAATGCCTGGTACAAAAATTCTGTTGAACATTTAGCTCCTATTTAAAAGACAGCTTTTCATTTCATTCCATGTACAAATCATTTTCATTTCATTTGTTTCTTTAAAATTTCTTAGTTCCCATGTGTTGTACGTTTAGGAATATTTTCTTTGAAAAATAGAAAAAAATAGGTGAGATCTTTTCAGCACAAAACATTGCTTGATAGAATTTTAAACCATCGTGATATGGAAGAATTGTTCTGTCCCTCTCTAAGGTGGAAGAAGTATTTGGATCACAGATCATCTACAATGAAATACTTGACATGTTTAAGATACTTTCAATCCGTGGCACTTTTTTTTCTTTTCATTTTCTTGTGGTGTTGCTGATGTTTTTTTACATTTATTTTATTTCCACAGAGATGTCAAATGTTAGTAAACAGAAGAATATATATTTTAAATGAAATCTGAAATTAATTGTTGTAGGTCCTTAGTGATTTTTGTTGAGATGCCAGCTGCACTCATCATCCTATTTCAGATGAAGTGATTACCAGTATAAGCTTATGGTATGAAGCAGGTAATAGTTCACAGAATAATGGAGTTCTGCTTACCATTTGCAGATGTTTTGATTCTTCATTTGGTACTTTAACTTGTAACCACTCTCATTTTTGAATAGCTAGAAATCTGTGGGAGAAACTACAGCAAGATTCCTTTGTCATTAGATACTTGATATGACAATATTAGGAGAAGGGGAAGGAGAAAATGGTGTTTAGCTCTGTTTCCATGAAGATTCAAACCCTTTGGTGGTGTTCTGAAATACCAACAACCCCAAAATAAATTGCAGCATTGGAATTGCAGTAGCAAAATTTATTTTGATATGGGTGTATTTTTGATTAGTAATGTATAGCAAGTTTTTGTAAGGCTTCAAGCCCCTGCCCCCTTCTTTCTTAATTTCTCTCCCTACAAAACTGAAGAGAAGAGCCTAAATATCATTAGGAGCTGGTGCCTTGTGTAGAATAGTTTTGAACAGAAGGAAAGAGGGTAATTGATAACCTAAAGCAAACAGCAAGAGATCTGCCTTGCTGTCACAAGTCTGCTGCATCTCTGAGAAAGCTTGCTGTGCTATTAGAGTCACAATGTGCTCAGTAAGGAAATCTTCTTGGGAAAAAATATCTTTTCGCAATTACTTGAAAGCAATAAGCAGATGTGTATTCTCCGACGCATTTTCAAAAATTACAGAAGTTTAAAAATTTTGATCAAAACCAGTTTGTTTCATTACTTGAGGAGCTTTTCTAAGCCAAGCTCTAAGTTCTCCTCATGTTGCTGTTGTGTAGCTGAAGCCTAGAGCATGAAGATGACAGAACTCGGTTCTCACAACTGTAAATAAAGCTGGAGGAAGGTTGTGGATGTGCAGGAACCGATTGTCTGACGTTAGCAGCAGATCAATGCACAACAAATGTGAATAGCACTGGATGGGTGCTGAACACATATGATTGTAACCTTAGTCTGAGAGAGATCACCTCTGGTTTGCACCCTGGTGGTGATTCTAACCCTAGTCTGAGAGAGATCACCTCTGGTTTGCACCCTGGTGATTCTAACCTTGGTCTGAGAGAGATCACCTCTGGTTTGCACCCTGGTGATTCTAAACTTGGTCTGAGAGAGATCACCTCTGGTTTGCACCCTGGTGATTCTAACCTTGGTCTGAGAGAGATCGCCTCTGGTTTGCATCCTGGTGATTCTAACCACATTAATCGCTTCATCTGCAAATGAGATGATGAGTGCAGCTGGCATCTCCACTCACGGGCATGATCCCTTACCAGCGTACAGCATTTCTCCCCAGCAGCATTCATGTGTATCTTACTTCAGTGACTCATAAATAATCATGTTCTTTTAGCTGCAAATTAAGTGGCTAATGACTGAGGTTTTTCTGGGCAGCATACTGATAGATTATGTATGGTTAGTACTGTTCATATTGTTTTGTGCTTGTGGGGGTTTATTCCCTCAAAACCTGTACTTGTAGGTCTTAGAGATTATTTTTTTTTAATGATTAATTTGGTAAGACTTCCCTATCATCTTTCTCCTTGGATTACTGGTAGAAATTTTCTTCCTGCTGTTTGTTACATACCTCCCTGAAGGATACTAATCGTTTTATGTATGTACCTTTCCTTGAAAATATAACTAGGTTACTTTGGCAACCAGCCGTATGTTCTGGAGAAGAGATTTATTATTTTTATAGAAGCCTCTCACCCCCAGAGACAGGAACAGTGATCTTGAATGTCTCCATGGGTAAAAATCAATGGATCTTTACTTATTTGTATATATGCTCCAATGTAGTTTTCTGTTGCCCTGAGTTTCTTTTCATGATAGAGTTCACCTGAGTCTGAGCATCTATTTTGGTTGCTACAATTAAAAGGTGTCCCTCCTAATGCATACCTGTTGCATGGCTGTGTAACTGTGCTCTCATTTTGTGATAGCATGGGCATTATAATTTAGTCTTGCATGGTGAATTATTCTGGGAGTCCACATTGCAAATTGCCAAGTCTGGCATTCCCTTCTCTATCAGGTCCTTTTGCCCACTAAGGAATAGCTACACCTTACTGATTAGTTTATCAAGACAGACTGTACATTATTGCTTATAAACTAAGTTGCTCTGGGATAATAATGCTTCTGCGCTGTCGATGAATGAGTAAAAATTTGAACATTACCTTCACATATATATGTGCATGTGAGGCACAGGCTTTTCCCATGCCCCTTGCCATCAGATGCTACTCATTTTCTGTTGTTTGGACAGCGTACAAAATAGCATACCCTGGAGACAACAGGGCTGTGTTGTGAATTCCTGTTCCTAGCCAGCCCCTGGAAAATGTTTTGGTTTGGAATATGGGAAGAAATGAAGCTGTGGGGAAACGGTGTTTGTCCCTGGTTAAAGAAAGAGCTACCTTGCACGCTGTGAGATGGGCTGATACATACATTGTGTGAATCCAGAGTATGAGGAGACATTCACCAGGGTACTGTATTTTTCCTCACTAGCAAAAAGAAACGATTCCGTTTCAATGCCATTTCCCAATTTTTGATATCCTTCTTGGCTCATTTCCCAAACAACTCTGAGCTGGGAATGTCTTTCATTCCCGCTGCCCGTGTTGTTTGTTCTGGCTACTGGATCTTTTCCATTTCTGGGAGATGCTGCATCTCTCTGTTTCTCTGCCAGACTAATTCTTTTTTGCTCCAGTGGGCTTTGTGCTTGGAGCAGAGAGTGCAAAATGCCTGGTCAGAAGTGTTACAGTTTCAGGGAAGGTAGATGGTGAATTTCCAGGCTATTTCTATTTTGGGTTTTGTTTGTTTCCTTTCTTCTTACTGTTATATACTAATAGGTTTTTTTTTAGTTTTTCTCTCTGTACTCTCTTCCAATATAGAAATAACATTTTTCAAAAATTCTCCAAGGTCCCATGAGGAAACAGTAACCAGTCTTTCATTTCTTTGTGTAGGCACACACTCAGAAGGGCAGAGGGCACAGTCATCCTGTCAGTGCAGCACAGAGAACAGTGAAATATCAGTAGAGGATTTGTTTCTTCCTGCTATCCTAACTTTTTTTCTTTGTTGATATTAAAGCATAAGTTATTCTTAATGCGGTTCTTCCTTAAACATTCCTTGTACGCTGATAGGCTCAGCAAAGGTTTGGTCACTGGGGAATGGATGACTCAGGCTTTTACACTCTGAGTCAACAGTCACAATGAGTAGATTCATATACTTTTGGCATGTAAGTACAAGCTGGTGCTTCATTTCACTGTGTTTTGTCGATGAATTTTTCCAGAGTTAATTCAGACATTCTGAAGCATTGAGAAGCAACATAACCTGTGCTCTGCTTGGGCGTAGGTTATGGTGGAAAGTGAGTTGATGTTGTTACCTGCTCTCACGATGCTACATTTGCAGTTAAGGAAACAGCCTCAGAATGCCTTCCATGCTTGTGTTTTTATCAGTTTCTCTTTGAGGGGCATGCCTATACTACCTAACAAACTTGTTTAAATATATAGCATACTTTCCTAACTGCGTAATATTTCACTTTGTCCACTTTGTTTCTTTGAAGACCTAAGGTGCTGATAGTAAAATTGTTGAAAGGGCGATAATGCAGCATGGGGCTGTGGAGCTTGCCAGGCTGTGAACAGGATATAACAAGCTTCTATTCTTTGGCATCAGCTTAAAAGTAGTCCTTTTGTTTTGTGAAACTTTTAATTTGGGCTGTTTTGAAGGGAAGTGATGTACTGTGGCTCAAACTGGCAACTTCTGTGTTCTTTACTGGGATAACTTTATTGAATATCCTCTCTGACTGAAAGGAGAGTGGTGAACAACACTAGTCCTGTGTCACAGTAGAGATAAATAACACTGTTATCGAAGTAGATGCAGGTTTCATTTAATTTCATTTATCCTCTGCACCAGTGTTTCCCGAAGAGTTCTGATGCTTTGTGCTGATCCTCCCTACTGGAGATATGCAGATGAGTTATTTTTCTGTCAGCTCTGTCCAATGAAAGTCAAGATCGTGCTGCTAGGCCACCTTTTTACAGGAAAAATAATCTAATGACTGGATTGCAGTACTGTCATGGAAATAAATTGCCTCCTATGTTCAGATAGCAGCAAGGTGGTGACCACTTAGTGCAAATCTTCTTCCTATTGTTAATGGTTTCTCAGTAGCATAAAAGCCTGTGCTCTTGGCAGCTAAAAGATTTAGTCACATCTAGATAATGTATTTGAGACAAGACACAACTAGATCAAATGATTATTTGTGAGGGTTTTGCCTCGATTCATCATGCGGTAGTACATTTTCCAAGAGTTCGGCTGCAGAGCTCCTACCAGAGACACTGATAAGGTTTTTTGGGGGTCTGATTTTGTTTTTCCTAGGTGTCTCCGTGTGTCTTTGTTTTTCTCACTTTTGTTGCATTCTAGTGAGTTGTGAGCCAGCTAGCCTTCCTGTGTGGTAGGTGTGAAAAATTGGACTGTCTCGCTGTTCCAGCCTCTGGTGAACATGAGCTCTCTTGCCATTCCTCTGAAACTGTGCTACATTCTAAAAAGATGATTATGGAGTGCAGTATTTAAGGGTTGTATGGTGGCATGAGGTCAGGTTCTGTGGGGGGAACTGGCTGTATTTGGAAATCTCAGTGATCTGCTACTACTCGTGATCAGCTTTAGAGAGGACAAAGTCAAATAGCGTCAGAAGGTGTCTGCTGAGCCTTTTGTGCTTTGACAACTGCTTTGCACGACATCGACTATAATTTTTAAGATGATGTCAAGTAGTGCTAGTATTCAGTCATTTTAATAAGGCAGTGAGTCTTAGCAGCAAAGACTTGCTGGCAACTCGCTGTTTGAGCCTGGTGCTGTTACATCAGCTCTTTTGTGAAGGCTTCATCATGCACAAACTTTTATGCTTATCCCACTTTTTCCGCCAAATTAAAATAGGGGTCAATTTGAAACTATATACCAGGAGATTTCATTGGCAATTTGGGCTAAAGCAAAAACTTTAATCTCTGAAGGTTAGATTTAATTGTCTCCCTGCCTCTCTTAACTGTAATAAAAGAGTAGTGAAAAAGCTTCAGCTAGTTTTCCTTTTATTTACTCCAGCAGCAGGTTCGAGCCCAAAGGAAAAAAAAAAAAGGTGTAAAACAAGCTGACTTGGCCTTTTGTATGTATCAGAGCTTTTGTAGCATTGGTTTCTCATCAGACCAAGCTTGCTTGCTGTGAGGATAATCTGACTCACCTTTTGGAAAGGTAAAGGTCAGCTGCACTTGAGGAAGCCCCTGGTAGGCAATGCAGGCTCATAAAAATACTCTCAGCTCTTTCTTGACAGTTACCTTCTCTGGACCATGGTCTTGTCTTTGCTTGCCTCAGGCTTCTGGGAGCCCAGGATAGTTTATTGCCCTGCAGAAAGCACTGGGTAGATCCCACAGCAGTGTTCACTGCTGTATATTCCTGTATATATATATATATATATATATATATATATATATATATATATATATAAAATACATATATATTTCAATGCATGGCTCATTAATCTGCGTCCCTTCTATGGAGTAGCTGATGATGCGTTTATTTATTTCTTCCTTCCTTCTTTTTCTTCAGTGCTTTGACCCTTTCATTTTGAAGGCATAAGGTGTGTAAGTGTAAAGAATGATCTCATGGTAAGGGACTCTGAGTCCAGGATAAAAGTGAATTATTAGAACAGAATTTCTCTCTGAGGTAGAATGGGTTTTAAGAATGATGCCACATAGGCAGAATGCATTTCTCATTTGTATACCCTGACAAAAGAATTGATTGTTGCTGCCTGCTTTTAGGTATGTAGATTTATACCTGACAACTAGCTCTAAGTTCACAAGTAGTAACAAACGATAGAAACCAGCTTAACCACTGGTAGCAATTAGCTGTTTTAGAATGTGTTTGAAAAGGTTGTGTAACTGGGGAAATTGTCAGACAAGAGAAGATCCAATCAGGCTGGTAAAAGAGATTTTGTGGGCAAATGAAATGAGTACTTCGGTAAAATTCCTTACTATTGCAGCGTATGCGCGTGCACACTGGTGGGCTGGGGCTGATGAGCCTCTGGCAGGGAGCTTTGCAGAAGCTGCAAATGTTTTCAGTGGAAAGGAGACCTCAGCTCAGTTCTGTGGCATGTGACTTCCTATTTCGGTAGGTTACTTCCAAGGGACTTCCTCTGTTAAATGGACTCGTCTCTGGAGATTTAATCTGGAGCTGGAGCGTGGTCTGCTTTGTCCTGTGCCTCTGACAGCACTTTCCTGGAGTTTGCTTTGGAGTATTTCATTTTTATTTTGCACTGTCTCCAGCGTGCAAGGATCTAGTGGCTGCTACTCGTGATCGGAAGCTGAGCACGTTTGTCCAGGTCTCAGTGGTGCATCCAGCAGAGCACATTGCCGCGCGGTATTCAAGCACTGAAATCGTGGAGGTGAGAGTCTTCCTTACTCAATTAACATGCTGATTGTTCCATTGCTCATTTCTTCCTTAGAAAGTGAGTTAGGAATAAAACAAGTTGGTGCATAGTGCCAGGTAAGACAAGCACACCCTGGCAGTTAGTAAAGCATACTGAAGTGTGCTGTAGTTCTTGACATTTAAGCAGGATCAAGAGAAATTCACTTGGCTTCTCATGAAAGCTCTGTTGTTCCAAGTGGAGGCATGGAGAATATTCCAATTCTCCAGACACAGGTTTAGAATGAAACAGGGAATAGTTGCTCTCATGAAGGGACAAGGCAATGCAAAATAAAACTTAATTAAGAGTATAGTGAGTTTGGAAAGTATTTTTAAATGCAGAAAAGCATAGGTGTATTACATGGTCTGTTATCCTATTTGGTTTTTGTTCTATTTTTTCCATTAAAGAGCTGATGCTTTTGCAATTTGAAAAATATTACTCTAGATCTATAATTTGGGAAAGAAATGTGTGTATGTAATGTCTGTGACTTTACATGTAAGAATTAGTAATTGGTACCATACGTGACAACAAAAGTCGTCTGAGGCTGCTTTGCTAATCCTGACTTTGCCCTGTAAGCATTGGTGTCAGAAACAGCGAAAATGGTTCAGAGAAAATGAAGGGTGAGCAATGTAGATGTAACTTGCTTAACTTACAGGGGAGATTCATTAAGAGCAGGAAAGTCTCATTGTAAACACACACATGATTTCACCAGAGGCTTGTTTTAACTCTTAAATACAATGAGAATATTTCATGAGGTCTTTGTGTGATTACTTTCAACCAACTACTAATTAAATTATTATGGTTTCAGCCCTCAACCATCCTGAAACTGTCTAATTCAAATATCTTGTATCTGATCAGGATGTCTCATTGCAGACTGTCTGGAATGATGTTGTGCAAAAGATGGATAGATAACCATGTATTCTTTGAAATAGAAGTTGATGCATTTCCTAATACAATGTCCTAGACCTCAACAAATTCCTGAATTTGTTTTATCAAGGTTCTTGGCTTTGTAGTCAAGCTTTGGTGGAGGGCAAGACAGGGTCACAGAAAGTTAATCCGTAAGATAAATTACCTTTGTCGTGCACAAGCCTTTTTTTTTTTTTTAATTACTTAATGGAAAATTTAATGATACCCACCTGGTAATCTTTGGCAATTAGGTGTAATTAAACATGAAGAAATTATAAATAATGTTTTGCATTATTCATTTAATTGTACATCTTTAGCTATGATATAGTTAGTTCTGTGTACAGCTTTTAAGTGTAATCATAATGTTTCAAAGCACAGGAATTTTATTTTATAGCAGTACAGCCTAAAGAGGAATATTTCAATCCCCTCTCCACAAAATCAGTATCCTTAATGTAATACTGAGAGTCTCTGTAGCATTTCTATACACTCAGTATTGTGGCTTAATGAAGATTGCTCTTTTTTGTATGTGTGTGCATGTTAAATCCTTAGTTCATCTAAATTAAGATGAAATTTTGGTACTTTCAAAAAGTGTTGAGGGAGTAAGAAAGGTTTTTTGGTTATTATAGGTTGTATTCCAGAACCTGGTACTGGCTGAGCTGTTTAAAAATGTGATAGCAGGCTCTGCCTCTGAAGCACTTCATATCCTTCCCAGTTAAAAAAACTTTCCAGGAAGTTCTTGTAGTTTTGTTTGGGTTTTGCTTGTTTGCTTTTAGCTTTCCTGATAAAGTTTTAAGGCTGTTTGTTTTTTCTCTTTGATTGGGTAATAAAACTGAGCTGTTTCCATCTCTCTGCTGTAGACAGCTGGCACCCTCTGGGTTTCTGTACCTCCACAGTGACACCCTTCACATTGCTCAGCTGTCCTTACTGAGTGTTTGCCCATGTTGCACAGGGTACAAAAGATCCTCTGTTTCTGACTGCTGTGACCTTCCCACCGGAATACCCCATCTATGAGGAAACTAAAATAAAACTCACGGTCTACGATGTCAAAGATAAATCCCAAGACACGGTAAGCGCTTTGCTTCAGTCCTTGCACAGATCTGACTGAGGAATGAGTTTCTTGCTGTGTTGTTCTTCGGCTCTCATTAGCAAATTGGGGAGATGGTTTGATGTCAAATTGGTTTTGTTGTTCTCTTGTGCCTAAAATCTACTTCATCTGTTGTTGATATGTTAGAGACTAGAGAAAGAGAACCATGCACTTAAGGTGGGCTTTTTGCTATTGGCTTTTTAACTGGTTACATGAGTCAGCACAGGTATTCCTGGCAAAGAAAAGACTGCTCTCTTGTGCTTTTTGAGAGCAGAGAACACATGGAATAGACTCTGATAGCACTGCTGTGAATAACTTTTCAGAAATATATTTCTGATAATATTTTACTTCTCTGCATAAACCAGAATGACAGTAGAGCCTGTAACTTGGGAGAGAGCTACTCCTATTTAATCTCTTGGGTGGTGATACCTGCAGCTTTCTGTTGCTGCTTTTGTTCTTGATTTGTAGCAGTCCAAACTCTACAGCTAAAGGTGAATCATTTGGGGTTCCAGTGTTGTACACTCTTGAGTACAGAGTCAGCTTTTTATTCTTGGGAGTTACTCACTTGGGCTGATACATGGAGGTCAGAGGAACAATCTGAGTGGTTAAACTGCCAAATAAAGAGCTTGAGTACTATTTGATGTGTTCCAGATAATCCAAGACAGCCTTAGACAAGGGCTAAGCCTTTGTCTTAGCCTAGGACAGAGCTAGATGTCATAACAGGACCTGTGGGAGATGTGTATTTTTCTTCTGCAGCAGGCTGGAGTCCAGCTGATTAGTTTGCTCTCAGCCATCAAGAATGGCCACGTTGACACCTGTGTTGAATTGACTGAATTGCTCTGTAGTTGGCACCCAGCATGATGAAAGCAAGTGCAAGCTTCTGTCCTGGCTGTATATATGTTCATTATCTAGAAGAAGGTAATCGAGGACATGATTTGAAGCTTGGGACTGTCTTTGAGCTGCTTACAAAAGTAAAGTTCTATGTTTTGAGAACTTGTAATTTTTTCAGGTAGAAAATTATTGGTCTATTTGTTTAAATTTTCAACCTTTGTGAGCCAGCAGGTTGCTTCTGTCCCCTCACTGTGCTCTTTCATGGGAATATGTGGAGTGTCTTAAGCATCAAATCTGAATTTCTTCTCTGTTTAAGAAGGGAAGGGACATGTATATGCATTTTATAATGTATATATTTTAAATTTGGTGTTGGATTAGACTACAGGGACTTAAAATGGGATCTGCTGTTTCTTCAATAGAGTTGTCACCTGTGGACAGGTAACAGGCATTGAGTTAATGGAGTTGGACTTTGTCCTTCCCTTCCAGTTTCATTTTGACTGACAGATGCTGGAAAATAATATCCTATCAGTAAGTGATAAAAGTGAACTGGGTTGGTAGTACTTTTTACCTGTGTTACTGCTTTTCTAGCTCCAGGCTCCTCTACTGCCACTTATGAAAGAGAAGATCTACCCTAGAGAACTAATAGAACTTGATAAGCTTTTTGCAAACATGTAAGGACTTTCTGTAACTGTTCCTTACAATTGTAGTTCAGGACTAGAGTCTCTCCCAGGGAATCCCACTGATGTAGCTTGTAAATAACGAGATAATACCTTTCTCTTTTGTTGTAGCATTTGTATTGTTCCTATGTGAAACATTCTAGATCTGTGCTGTAGGACCTTTTTGTGGGGGCAAGTATAGATCTCATCTCTGATTTACATACATTTAGCATTTTTTACTACTCAACCATTTTAAGCTGGATGTAGGCAATAAAAAATTAAATAAGATGCAAGATTTAAATCAAGATGAGCTGCAGCATATGTGAATGACCCCAGGCTACCCTAGTTGCAACTTCGTCTGTGGCAATATTTCCACTTCTGTTTACATCCCAGAATCTCAGTCATGCTATCACTTGACTTTCTTACCTGTATTAATTAGAAACCATCATGCTTTCTATTAGTTTGGGTGATTTTTTTTCAAGTCTGGATGTTTATGTAGGCTCATAAGAGTCAGGTTAAAACGAGCTATAATTTGATATCATTACCAGCATAGCTGCAACAGCACGGATCTCCATGCTTGGAGATCAAACCAAACAAACTGGATATGTCCCTTTGGCAGTGAAACTGCTCCCAGGGCTGTGGTGTCACAGCTCTGATTCTCCAGTCTGCAGCAGAGCTGGCTTTCCTGTTCTTCAAAAAGTGCTGCCACGTATTACAGCTGCCAAATGTAGTCCCACCATTCCTCCAAACGGACAGGTAATCCAGTTTTGGGTGGGGGGGAATCCAGGCCTGCTAGGCATGCCCTGCTCTTCCAGGCTGTGCTCCAGAGCAGATGTGAGCTCAAATCATTGGGCATTTGTAGCAGAAATAAACCTTGGATTGGACTGTGAGCTGTTCTGCAGAAATCGTGTTACAGCAATAATTCCCACAGCATCAGGGCTGTGCTACTGCTTGCCTCAGTTAATGAGCTCAAAGTAGTTAATATCTCTTGTCACAAATAAATACTTTAACTTTTCTTATTTATTTTGATGCAACTATAGGAAGTGAATTCTGTGCATGAATTAAACTCAGCAGGATTTTACTATCACAAATAGAAGACTGTAGAGAAGGCGGGAAAAGGGCAGTGAGTACATCACGGGTAAAGCATTTTCTTGGTGTCAAAGGTTTGACATTGGCACAAGGCCAAATGCCCCCATGAAAATACACCTTCTCTGGTGTCTGCTGTGAGATTTTGACCAGGAATAAACAAAGCAGGCTCTCACTTGAAAAAGAAGAAAAATTTATTAACTAAACTACAAAAACAATTACCAAACTACACACAAAAGAAAGGGAAAAAAAAAAACCACAAGGAAAATGAAAACCTCACAAAAACACTCTCCTCCTCCTCCTCCCCCCCCCAAATTCCCAATACAATACAATCCAAAATCAATTCTGGGTCCAGCACCACCCTTTAGAATACTCGACTTCAGTTCCTCAAGAGGAGAGGGAGTCCTTCCATGTGTCATGGTGGCCTTTTCCGTCCTTGTTCCGGTGCTCTCACCACCGGACCAGAATCAGGGCTGCTTCCAGGGTTGTCCTTTTAAGGAGGCTGTGTCCAGTTCCAGAAAAGCTCAATCTCTCACCTCTGGGACATCTGTCCCCCCCATATTTTATATACCCCCTGGGGCCGAGGGGTGCCCACACTGAATCTTCTTTGGCTCTGGGACATTTCTCCCCCTGGACTCAGTCTCTGTATTACACGGAAACATAGCTCTGTCCATGGCTACACAAAAGAGTCCAGCATAAAATGCCACTCCCTCTTCTCCATCTTTCCAACATCTCTCACTTTCTCTCTCTCTCTGGTCCAGACCTTCATCACTCGCTCATTTCCTTCGTCCTCCTCCACTCTTATCTCTCGTCTAGGAAGGGGTAATGTTCTGTGAAGTTTTCATTGTCCAAAAAAAAAGGGTGAAAAACTCCTCCAAGCGGCTGGACTCCTGGCTGCACCCCCCCCATCTCCTCAGCCGGGCTGCCTGCTGCCAGCACATGTTTACTGCTTTCAAGGTAACGGCACACAAACACAGGCTGCCCTCTCTCTCTCTCTGTCTGTCTCCAAGGGGGGGGAACAGGCTGCCCATTGCTTCCTGGCATTTCTTTACTTCTTCCTTCCACCCTTGGGGGGGGCCAGGCCTACCTCTCCCGGGCCAGGCCGCATGGCTTTTCCCCTCCCCCCGCCCAGCCAGCAACTGGGCCGGGGGAAGAGACCCAACTCCTTCGCCGCCGGAAATCCAAAGAGAAGCTGCCGGGGGAGAGCCCTGCTTTTACCCTGTGTTCTCAGAGGTGGATCCCAGTGCCCAGTGGTTAGGCCAGATGGCAATATTCAAATCTGAGCACTCATTGGCCCCATCCACACAACATCCCAGAAATCCTGTTTCCGGGTCAAACCATGACACTTGGGTTTTGTTAAACCTGGCTCTGACTATACAAGAGAATTTGCTCTCATTTTCAAATCTGCTGGAATTTTACTATAATAGAAAACTAACTAAATACTTCTTGAGTTGTGCACACAAGTGATAACATTAAAGTGAAAGAAGATGCTCCTCATTGAGAAACAACCAGAATTTATTTTTGGCCTGCTCTTTAAAAAAAAAAAAAAATCTTGAAAATTACCTTTCAATGCTAGTATTCCTGTACCAGGAAGCTTTTAGTTGCTTCACTCTTGACTGTCACTTCACTTCCATTATGTAAGAAGTATGGTTTAATTATATTGAAATACTGTGCAGCTGGGATCACATTCACTCTGCTTGACACCCGGAATGTTCAGACTGCACTTCTCACTTTTTATGCTTCTCTGTCTGATGTTGATCATAATTATATCTTGGCTGTGTCAGATTTTCTGTTATTGCGGCTTTTTAGGTTGATGAAAGGGGGGTTTTTGTTTGTTTTGACTAGTCTTTCTAAGTGATTCGTTACTGTAAGTTTTCACGTAAATAGAAACTTTTAAGAAAGACTATGGTATTCCCAGTTCACTTAGATATACTCAGAACAACGTAGCTGAAACGCTTATGAAATATCCTTTAAATATTTCCAGCGAAGCCACGCATACAGATCGGTGGGTAATGCCATATTGTGAGAAATGCATAGTGACATCTGTTTCTACATCACAAAGATTTTTCTTCTCATATTGCTGTGGGCAAATTTATGTTTTGCTGGCTTGAGCTACACTGTCTTTAGGATTTTATAAAGTTGGGTTTTGTTGTAATGCTGGGGCTGTACCTGTTCTATGTCATTGTCAAATAAGATCAGAATTATAGGCTTATAAATCGTTGAAAAATTACCTCTGTCCCACTTTTGCACAGGCATGCTGTTCTTACCTTTCTTATAGGCATGTAGGTTAGCCCAGTTTGGTCTGGCAAGATTTAGAGCTGAAGCTGGGCTCATTCTCTGGGACAATACTGCATAGCACGAGTCAGGTACCACTGCTGCATGGCAGAGCCACAGAGAATACAAAGCTGATGGTTTTGTGTTCCACTGAGAGAAGTCTACTCAGTGTGGACTCCTCCTCCTCCTCTGCTCCTCATCTGGGAGGCAGTGGGTGTTGTTCTTTGTTTGGAATATGTCTATCCTGCAGCAAGAATTAACCTCATACCCAGTGAGTTGGCCACTTCTTTTTCATCCACACATGGACAAGTGCTGGGAACAGAGGCAGGAGCAACTTTCTGAACCTGCTGGGAACTTTCTATATCTGATCTTTGCGTCATCCCTTCAAAGATAATCTCCTTTGGATGGATATTACTATTGGAATTCATGTGCAGTACTGAAAGTTACACACAGCCACTCCAGTGTTATCTCCTGAGGGCAAGGAGAAACTGGATGTATAAAATGCTGTTAAAATATTGCATTTGACAGTCCGGTCTCCCTTTTTTTACTCCCCAAATTTCATCTTAATCACTCAGAATAAAATTCGACTCATTTGATAATCTTAGAAGTAGTGGGGCTAGAAGTTCTGTTTTTGATATGGGAATATATCTTGTAAAGTGGCAATTTAAGATTACTCAGGCTTTAAATAACTTGTCTTCTAACTCTTGGGGTTTAAATTTTCTATTAAACCTGTTCACTGGGAATGATATTTTGCAAAAGGCTTTGCTTTGTGTGTTTCTTGATTTTGCAAGTGCCCCTGTTAAAATTGAATCCTGCTGGGGTGAGCTGGAAAATGAGGCCTGTCCATCACGACAGAGGCGTTTTGAGTTAAGCCAAATCTGAAGTGACAGCGTTCTGTGTTCCCTTGTGGGCACTGATCCCTGTTACACCACCACCACCATGCAGTTTGGTCCTTGTGCCTTTGCCATCTCTGCTGAGGGGACACTGGAGCACCAGGAGTGCTGCAGGGCAGCGTGTAAAATGCATTGGCAGAGATCAATGTGAAATCTCTACCTCGCCTTCCCGTTCTCTGCCTGCACCACAGTGCACACAGTCCCTCATTCCTGCGAATGCTAAAAATACCGAAACAGTTTATCTTCAAAAGCTGAAGCAAAGTGGTATACTTTGTTTAAAGACAAAAACACCTAAGTCTTCCCTTTATCAGTTGTGTTCCCTGCTGTCTCTGCAGGATTTGCAGAGAAATATTGCCTTAAACTAGAAACTCCTATTATCTCATTCTCCGTAATAGAGCAGTACTGTAGTCTGCTACAGTCCTACCCACAGAAGTACTTGCATTAAAGCTTTAGATGTTCATCTTTCTCTGCAAAATCATCTATTTTTTTCATAAATATATATTTGATGATAGATTTAGTTTTCCTTTTGCATCAGGCTGGATGTTCTTACTAAACATCATTATTAGGAGGAGGAGAGGAATGTCTTTTGATTCTTCGAGGCACCTGCATGTTGAATCCCTCTAAAGTATTGTCAGTTGTTTCCGTATTTTTTAAAAGTCTTGGATGCAAAAAGGGAAAGTCAAACTACTGACTTTTCTTTGGGTTTATATTGATATAAATTCTTTCTTTGAAGTGGCTGAGCTACAAATAGGTTTCATATATCTTAGTCTATCTGTAAGAGAATTGAGGAGAAGTGTCAAGACTGGTCAAGTTACAGTTATAGGCTTAAAGTCCATTTGTAGCCTTACTGCTCTTTGCACCTCACCTTTGAAAATTTAGTGGGAGGATTTGGTTTTGCAAAAATCTTTCTCCCTTTGAAACTATCTACTACTTTTTCTCCTACCCTTTTATTACTTTTTTTTCTTTTCTTATTGAGGAAAACTCCTCCCTCTTCCTGTATCTTCAGGGAAAATTGTAACCTACTGTTTGTTAATTTTCTATTTTCTTTTCCTTTTCCACCTGCTCTGCCAATCAAATGTTATTTGCTGCCTCACATCAGGCAAAGGTTTGTTCTAAGAGCTGACATTTGGGCAAAGGTTTGTACAAGTACCTAGCAATGAGACTAATGGTATTCTCTGAGAGTTTAAAGGGTTGCCTTGAAAATTGCTTAGGAAGAAAAGAACGAATTAGTAAATGATTGCATTTTCCTGTAAATTTTACTGGACAAGGCACTGGAGGAGCTGCTCATCCCTCAGGAGGGATGGCTGGTGCTGGATACTGAAGCCCTCCTAGGGAGCCCAGGCACCACAGGGGTGAAGGATTTCCTTGAGCTAAATGCAGCAACATGGAAATGTTAGAGTCACTTCAAGGATGAGATTTGTTTGTTCTCATTGGTCATTTTTTATTTGTTGTCAGTTTTTCATTTCTTGATCAGTTCTTCCAGCTCAGATGCACGGGTAGCCAGACAACAGCTGGCCTTGCTATTAAAGTCTGGAGCAAAGAAGGCATTTGAAGTACCTCAGCCTTTCCCTCGTCTTTTGTCTCTGTGTGTCTCTGCATCCATTAAAGATGAGGTTCTCCTTAGCCCTCCTTTTGTAGCTAACGTATTTATAGAAACATTTGTTACTGTCTTTGATGGCAGACGCCAAATGAAATGTCAACTAGCCTTTGGTCTTTCTAATTTTCTCCCTGTATAAGCGAATGGAATCCTTGTAGTCCTCCTGCATTGCTTTCCCTTTCTTCCAAGGGCCACAAACTCTCTTTTTCTCCTTGAGTCCCAGCTCTAGACAATCAGAGCCCTTCCTAACATGTGGGGCTACCCCACCTCCTATCTCCTTCCTTGCTTACCCCTTCTGAAGGGTTTGTAGACATTGCACCCTTTGTAGAGATTGATGTCAAACAGAGCAAAGTATCCCATCAGGATTGAAAAGATGAAAAGAAAGGTGTATGGAGCAGTGGTAAGTCTGCCCTTGCTTCTGTGCTATGAGAGCAGGTACTCAGAGGTTGGAAACAGATTTTTCTTTGGAGGTTTTGGAGTGTGTGCTCTGTGAAATTGAAAGCAGCAAATTCAATCTGTTAGAACAGATTTTTCTTCCTCTGCCGTGTGCCTCATAAAAGTGTCTTTTACAGTTACAGCCATGCTTGTACCAGTAAATGTTTACATTTGAAAATTTGTACCTAAAAACTAAAGCTGAGGAAATAATTCTATTAAAAAATAACATTAGAAACATATGCACTGGACGTAACGTGAGACTTTATCTTCTTGAGCAAATTTTTGCTGGAAGAGCACAGTAAATTGCTCTCAAAGCAAACTAGTTCAACGTTTTGTACTATGCTGTATTTTAAATATTTGATGAATAAACATGAAAGGCTTGTGTAATCATTTAGGATTTCCAATGCTGTTAGAAGTGCACGTATCATTGTATTTTACAGTAATCAAAGCCTCTTGATGTAATCATTATGCAGTATTTTACAGAGCTAAATTCCCATGTGGCTGAAATTCTCCATGCTTGTCTTTCTTCATGCCAAAAATGAGGATTTTGTTTTGATCTGTTCTTTGTTTTGTCCTGTTCGTCACAGATTGTGTGATCTCAAAGAGAGGGCAAGAATCCCTGCCTTCTAACATGCATCGTTTTTAAACAATGCAGCTTGCGTAGTGATGACCAGAAAGCCAGGAGAACAAACGAAAAAAATGCAGTCTTGTAGCATGGTCAGAATTTAGTGCATGTGGTCCTGTCAAAATCTCAGCAGCATAAATGTGAATGAGCACTATCAACAGCAACAATTGTGGGCCCAAGGTTTCAGTGTGCAAAGCAGTTACTGCATTCAGCAGAGCATCAGCTGCTTTGTAGTGTTCTGGCAATTTGTGGTGTCTGAGATGTCCTTTCACCTTGAATTTATTACTTTTAGGTGAGATCTTGGGTTATAACCAAGGATTCACTGACACAGGGACATTGGTTATGTTTCTATTTATTCTTTTTTTGGTGGTTTTTTTCACCATTCTGCAGTGATGAGAATTCAGTGCATTTTGTTCCCCCTCCCTTCTGTCCTCCCTTCCCACCTCACCCTCCACCACCCTCCTGAGTTCTTCTCATTGCAATCATGGTATTTTTAAAGCAAGAATAGTTGAATACTTTTAGAGTACCATGCAGCTGTTGATCTTTATTCTTGCAGGCTTATCATCCTTAAATCCCTTGCTGTATACACAGTCTCACTAACGTCAACGAAATTCAGAGGTCTCTCACTGGAGAGGAAGTAGAGGAATGTATTTCGTCTGCAAGTTGCTAAGCAGACATGTTGTCACACACATCAGGAATAGTAAGTAAGCAGAACATTTCTAGCATATGTATTCTTGTGAGATAAAATGAAGGTTTTGAGTGTGTCTATGTTATATGTTAGTCTGACTTGATATCTGCCTTGACAACCCTTTCTGGTGGAATCTGAAATCATTTTACTTCATGTATCTCACTGTTGCCTATGGTTGTCTACATTGCTCAGCTTTTTGGTTCTAAGGCAAGACCGTGGGCATTTGTTACTGTATTTTTAGTGAAAGAAAGAAAATTTCTAGATCTCTCCGTGGAGTAGAAGTCTGGGTCTTTTAGCAAAAACAAATTGTGCAGGTGTAAGTGTCTTAGAAATTTGTCTCTACTATTTCCATCAAAATCTGGCAGCAGCAGTTGGAGCAGCATTGTATCACAGCGCTTCAGGGTTTTTTTCCCTACTTTACAGAAGTTTTACTGGGTGTATTAGAAGTGCATCCAGAGTTACAAGCTATTTCCTTTCATTGCAACAGCATCTACACTGTGAGTAGTTGTGTGTAGGTATGTTTTGTCTTAAAATGCAGATCCATGAGTTTGTGTTGGAAAAATAATTTCTCTGTTGAGAACCCTTCAGACAGGTTTGTTTGCTTCTGAACAGAAGGTCTGTGTCATGAGGGACAAATGTGATTTTTTGCCTGTAGAAGGCAGCGGTTAGTATGTTTTTGAGATCCTTGGAAGGCTTGGATTTTGGCACACAGCTGCCTCAGCGAAATCGAACACTGAGGTCTTTGATTGTTATAGCTGTAGATTCTCATTGCCTCTGTTCCTGCTGAATAACTTGGCAGCTTTTCAAAAAGAAGTAATTGCTAGACTCTTGCTAAAGAAATTATCTCTGAACGTGGAAGCTCTGGATGGTTACTGCCCAATTATTGCTACCCTGTTTTGAAATAACGTCATCCCTGTGAGACAAGGAAGGTTCTGAATAATTAGCTGGGTCCAAATGGCTTTCAGGCTTGGGTATGACAGAAGACTGTCTTTGCAGTATAAATTAAAGTATAGGCACATAGACCCAATTTCATTGAGAGGCTTCCCGAGAGACTTTTCTCTCTGACCCAAAATAGTCATGTCCAAAGTTTCATTGCCCATTAAGACGACCTTGGCATTATCAGCCTGCAGTCCTCTCGTGGTGAATAACTCTGTCTGGACTTAGAATTAGCCCTGTACAGAGTATTTGATAGTAGGGCAGGGATGTATTCCTTTTCTCTACTGCTTTCTGAAGTTCCTTAGGCAGCATCTCAGTGGCCCCTGGAAAAGGCTCCTCTCGGAGGGACCACAGGGCCTGAAGTGTTCATGTCTGTTCTCAGGCAGGCGAAACTCATAATGAGCAGGGTATTCAGTATGAAGACAAAAAGCCTGTTGACTCCAGTGGCATAAACTCCACAGGAATAGGACACTGGCATTCTTAACATCTGAACTATTGTTCCTCATAATCCATGAGCTATCTTTTGAAGGAGTTGAAGAGACGGTAACAAGAAGTGAAGGGGTGTTATGCAGTTTGAAAAAGCAAAGCATTATTTGCCCTGGGTTTGGTTTGTTTCCCCCCTTTTCCTGCCAGTTCATTTTTTTTTCCAGATTTGCAGTTTGGTTTCCCTGCTAGGTGTGCAGCCTGTTCTGTATGCTCAGCATGGACCACGCTGTTTATTTGATGTTTCTGAAACTCCTAGATGAAGCTGCTTTTAGAGTTACCTGATTTTTTTTCACTTTTATTTTAAGACAAATTGGATGTAACCATTGACTACAGGTGTCTATATGTGATGAATTTTGCAAGTATTTTTCTTAATATCTTAAAAACATGTTCAGAGAATATCAAATTGTCTAGTGTGCTTGCCTATACCAAAATAGTGATTCAAGTACTTTATTTCATTTTATTGTGGTTGCTCATTTATGTGATGTATTCATGTCTTGTTCAGGATTAGCCCTGCAACATATGAGAAAAAGCCTTCAATACTTTATTAAAATAATTTAATTTTTCAATGAAATATGTAAGTTGGCTTTTCCAAAGAAGGAAACGTTGTCATTACCATTAAACTAATGTAATAATATTGCATTATTATTAGCAGTTATTTTAAGCAGATCATCACTTTATCTTAAATTAGCCTCTCCTGTAACTGTGAGGCCATTCACTTCTAATAACACCTCACCTTCCTGAAGAACACAGTGGTTAATGGGGACGTTTGGTTTGGCTCATATTTCTAAAATGCTTTCATTTTCTTGTCCTCCATGAAATTTAAACTGTTCTAAAAGCTGATATTAGACAAAGTACCCTTTAAATGTTTGAAATAAAATTCCAAGAATGTTCACCTGGTGTGTTTGATTTCCCTTGAATTAGGTTTTGTTTGGTTTGATTGGGAGATACTTTTAGGGGGGAAAGGGACTGTTTCTGTCAAGATCCTTGGCCTGATAGTGCTTTAAACCTCGTAGGCCTAGCTGGCTGGATGAGTCAGAATTTCCACGTGGTGTAACTGCTGGAGCTTGAGCTGGCTCGGAGTTTGCGGGCAGGGTGCTGCTTGCAGCCTGGAATGTAGGTTAGTGTCTCAGCCACAGTGGCATTTGCAGGAGACAGGGCTAGGATTCTAAAAGGTGCATGTCCTTACATGAAGGTTTCTACATTCATTTCTGGAAGGCAGCTTAAGTTGTTTCCTTTAATCTCTTACTCCTCCTCCTGGTTTTCAGAGCAGTAAGGAGGTCACATATAGGTGGATTATTTTCTAAGCTAGGTGTAAAGACTGGAGTTTGTACCCAAGAGCAGAGTGTGCTGCTTAGTGCTCTTTTTCCTGTGTGCTGCTTCTAGAGTCAATATTAACAAAGTCCTATGAAAAATGAAAACAGTCTATGATAAAACAATGAATAGCATTGAAGGTCTGCTGCATGTTAATAGAGCAGTTCCTATTCATGCAGGAGGAATTTGTATACCTGTATTTAGAGACATGCAGTCTTAGAAAAGATGCTACTTTTTGAGGTATAGTTTCTTCAAGATGTTTAAAGGAAAAGGCTGGAATGTAGGCTACGGTATCAGGTATCTTTATTTACATTTTTTGTTTGTTTGTTTGTGTTTTCCTCTTTCTAAATCTAGATAGTCCTTGTTACTGCTGATCAAGTTCACTGTCTCTCCTTAACCTTTCAGTTTTTAGGGAAGGGAGCTGAAGTAGTGCTTGTGTTGCTACATTTGGTTAGCTTCAGATCCAGAGCTGGAAATGTACGAGTTCTGTTAATAAATCCGTTTCTCTAGTGTCTCTCTGGAAGTTGAAGTGATGTGTGACTGCAGGATTTCCCTGGTGATATCACTTCAAACACAGAGTTATTTGCAACATGTACTGAGTGCTCCCACGTCTTTCTTCTGAGGGTTCTGTTAAAAGTGTTACTGTTCACATAACACTGAAAATTTCTTGCTAATGAAAATTTTCTTTGCAGTAAATGTACATGAAAATTTACCTACTTTCAGCTCCAGAACTTGTATTTGAATCCAGTCTTTTCAGATATAATGGGATTCTTAATCAGTCTGTCCTTATTTGGAACTGAAAGGAAATTTGTTGAAAAAAGCAAAGAGAAAAAGGGAAGAGTAGATTCCTCACTGATCTTCATGGAAATTGTTAAATTTGCCATGAACTTTTTATGTTGCTCATGGTGCTTGCTGCTGTAGTTCCCTTCTGTTAATTTCAGAAAGTTGAAGAGTCAGGTCAGTAGCAAATGAAACCAGTTCTGCTGACAAACTTACAGATTTCTGAAAAGTGCCCTAAAAAATAACAGTTTCTTTTCAATGGCTTTATGATTTGTGGCATCCTCTGTTTCACGGTCCTACCTTGTTTGTCTTTTAAAGCACAACACATCATACCCTTGAACAAAAGGGAGATTTCTGACATAAATTTCACTGAATATTTTTCATTCAGTTGGCTGCTGCAAAGGCAGTTGATTCTTATATAATTTTCATTCACCTGTAGAATTAGATTTATGTAATTTGTGATAGGCTCTGCTGCATGTCACTATTTGTTACTTTTTTACCTTTTAGCATGGATTTACCACAGCAGTGCAAAGAAAAAAGGCAGTTTATCCTGCATGACAAAGTTACTCCCCTAACACACAGAGTTTGCACGTAACCTACTAAGACTGTAGATGTTACTATTTATGTGCTGTATAGCCTTTGGGGAAATCATAGCTTATACACTGGGCTGGAAAAAGACTGAAAGGTCTGGAATGGGACTGGATTGTCTAAGGTGCTTTTTAAGAAGGAAACGTGAGTTTTTAATGTTTTTTCATTTTTTTCCTTCATGTTAGAACTTCTGCTGTAGCTGAAGAGTATGTTAACTCTTATGGGTAGATTTTATAAAGGTATTCTGATGGGAGATACTTATACACCTGGAGATGTCAATGGGCTGCTCAATGGATTTGAATCAAATTAGACATCCAATTTCCCATTTTTTTTAGGTATTTGAGATACTTTTTTTTTTTTTTTTTTAGCCCCATGTATCTCCTCAGGCACTTTTAAAACTGCTTGAAGAAATGTGTCAGCACCATTTTCAGACTCCGTGTGCATTTGAAAAATGTGACCCTGACTTCTCCAGAGTGGTGCCCAACAGAGCATCTCTGTTAGAATGCAGAGTTCAGCCTACCTACACAAAGCAGTATGCTCCATTTACTTCAGAGAGGAAGACCAAGCACCTTTCCAAGAATTCATTAATCAGGGGTCTGGATGAAACACATTCCTGGGAGTCAAAAAACAAACACATTTTGCTTCCCTCTCCATCCTTTTTTAGTGAAAAAACTTAGCAATAAAACTCTTAAACTGAAATATGAACGTGTGTTCATTACTCCTGTTCTTACAGTCACAGGAAGGTCCATGAAGGCTGTGATGCCTTTTGCTTCTAAATCTTTGTTATAAAGGACCACTGGAAAGGAAAGTAAGTGTTTAGAACAGCAACAAGAATGCATTTAGGAAATTTCAGCTCTGTCAGCAAGTCCTTTCTGAAATTCCTATTCTCTTGCAGGGTTTTTTGTCAAAGAAGATTTTGATACAGGCACCTCTTATTCTGACAGTGTGAATATATGTAATGCTTATTATTTTTAAAATTAATTTTAAAAGTAATTGGTTTGAGGTGCTTGAGTGTGATGGTTTGGTTTGGAAGAGGTTCTTCGGCTGGGTTAGTTTTGTGGGGGGTTTTGTTATTTGGGTTTTTTTATTGTTCATTTTAAGTAATTAGCGAGAATAGGGTAAGGAGGAATGAGGAAGGTTGTGTTGGGGGCTACAGTACTGATCCTGTGCTTATGTGGATGTATGTAATTAGCACAACAATACTGTCACTATTTTAAGCAAGGCAATGCTCTTACTCTTTTACACACCTCAGGACAAAACAGGAATTTTGGGTGCTTTGAGCCTGTGCCACTGAATCCAGGCCAGGTGGTTAAAACTGTGCCAGATTCATAGCTGAGTGTGTCTGCTGTGGCCCAGAATAGCAGTCATGGTCCCCAGGGCAGTGCAAGCATAGCAGCAGTCATGGAGTGCCCAAAAGAATTCAAGAGGAGTACAGCCCAAAGGGAATTTGCAATTTTTCAATTACATTTGAAGATATGGTCATTTGGAAGATAGGATTCAGTTAGGTTGAAAACGAATCTTTTCTGAAAGAAAAATAATTATGCTGAGTCACAAGGGGATCTCTTGTTTAAATTATTTTGGTATTATTCAGTCTTTAAACAGTGACTTGTATCTATTTTTATCTATTTGCATTTGGATGCAAGGAAGTTCACTTTTTCTAGTAAGGTTCTGCCACTTTTCTTGTCACTAGTTCTAAATAGAGGGATGCTGAGAAACTTAGACCTGCTTGGAGTCTTTAATACACTGCTATCTGTCTGGTTTGGGTGTCCCCACGTGCTGTGGCATAGTGTTTGGGATGTTCCAAAAGCTTCAGTTCTTTGCTTTTGGTTAAAGACTACCCCAGCTTTTAGACTCTACTGATATTAGCCATCTGCATTCTAACTAAGTAGAAAAGTTGAGTTTCTTCCTTGGGATGCCAGGGGGCTACCAGCGGCTTTAGAATTTATTTTCCATCCTGGTGCAACAACTTGTTTGCGCATAATTTTTTCACCTCTTCCCCAAACCAGCGTGCATTCCACTGCCAAAGGCAGTTCCTGACTCCAGTGAGGAGTTCTGAAGCAGTATTATTCATGCCCCTTGTGAAAGTATCACTCGTGGAGAGGAATGGTTTTAGTTTTCTGCAGGTAAATTCCTCATAAGTAATTCATTTTATCTCTGGGGGTCTTGGGCTGTGGGAGAAGGCAAAGTTACTCATTTCAGCCCAAACTCTTTTGTGTGGTGAATTCTGACCAGAATGGAGGAAGAGTGCCATAATTTAAAACAGTTTCTGAACAGCTAAACCAAGTAAAAAACCTATAGTGTGTTTCTTTTTTCCTTCTTTTTCTTTCACAAAGGTATATAAATACACAGCAATCAAGGTAATAGAAACAGATTTTTTTCTTTTAATGCTTTTGTAGCTAGAGTTCATCTGTCTACCTGAAATGAATAGGGATCCAAAGCTTTTCCATAGCTTCTTGGTTTATTAACCCTTTTTTGCAGCTGCAGATACACTGGAGTGAGTTCCATGGAATATTACTGTGTGTGATGGTCAGGAATGTGATTTGAGCTGGCATTTCGTTTAGTTACCCGACTGAGCTGCCTTTAACTTAAATGTTACTGTGTGTAACCTTTGCTGAAATATTTTGTGTTGTCCTGCTTGGCTGCCAGTCAGCCTCTGGGGGCTTCACCCTGACTATTCACTGCAGCTTGTTTTCACTTATTTTGAGTATGGTGGTGTTGCTTGTTTTAATATGCAAACAAGTGGAGAGGTTTTTTGTTTGTTTCTTTAAAATTTGAAATGTGGATGTCAGGTTTTTCTGATCTACTGATCTACTGTTGTACAGAAATTACTGAAGTTTGCAGGAGCATGAGACCGTTTATGAATAATTTTCTTTCATATATGGAGAGAGCAAATCTTATTCTCAGAAAATAAAGAGCAGGAAAGTCAGGAGTAGATAACCGAACAGTTGTTTAGTGCAGTCTAATGTGTGTGTGTCTCCTCATGGAAAGTGGTGTATATTAAAATATTTGTACAAGAAAAAATTTCTGTGAAATCCTATTATAAATGCTAGTAGATCACACCCAGGAATATATTTGCCAATGTTACGGTAAGGATTAAAAGAAAGTTAAAAGACATGTAAGTGAAAGTTAAAAGACATGTATGCGAACTTTGATAATTTTGAATTTGAAACTTTGCAGATGGAGTTTGTTAAGGCCTTAATATAAAAAGGCTGTGACTGTGGGAGTTTAGAAAAGCAGAGATGACTTTCCTTTGTGATGCAAACTTGGTGGCCAGTGAGCTGGTTGCTCCGAGTCAAGCACAGAGCCTAGTTTGATTTGTGGTTACTAACAAAAGAATAAGATATACAGAGAAAAGAGTAAAACCCTTTTCTGGGTTCAGCGTGACCATGCCGACTCCTGGTGTCTGGAACCAGTGAATGTGCTGCACTGGCCCCGTGCCACAGGGCAGCCTTTATCTGTGCCCTGCAGGCACGAGGAATTATACTGCCACATGATTCATGGGTTGCCAACAGAGCAGGATTTATACAGAATGCATTGGAGCTGTTTATTATCAGCACAGGATGTGGGAAATTTAGGGGAGAAAAAAAGGGAGAGGAAAAAATACTGCTGTTAATACAATTGAGCTGCATAACTGGAAGTGGCTTTTGTCGTTGCTTTGCTATATGGAGGCAGTGCTGGAAGCAAACTGAGCATCTGCTCAGGAAGTTTGGTGTTCTTAAACGATGTTCACCAGGCACTGGTGCTTATCTTTACAGAGAAATATGCAAGACAAAATGGAAGCCAGCCTACAGACGTTCTTTCCTGGAAAGTGTAGTTTGCTGGGATGACACTGTGCTTATGTCTTTGGTGAAATGGAACAAGAACAGTAGCTCTGCCCTTGAGAGATCTTTAGCATCCACAACACAGTAGATGAACAAAAAGGTTAAACCTTGAATAATTCTTTGTCATTTGAAGATCACTTTTTAGCAGGGAAAAAAAAATATCTTCCAGACTTCACTTGGATTTGTGGGGTTATGGTAGCTATAGTACTGGCAGGAGCTCTCTTGTGTGTAGGCAGGTGAAGTGCATGATTGTAAAATGATCATCAATACATGGCAAACCAGAAGAACCAACAGGAATTTTTTGGCCGTGAGACTAATAATACTTCTCATGATGCTGACATTTCCAGCTGCTGCTTCTTAATGTTGTCTTTGGAAGAACCAAGTTTCTGTGATTATATGTTATGGATAACTGGTATGGTATTTTTAAGTAGAAACTGAAGTTAGGAGTAAAATGGGTTCTGTCATTTGGAAGAACTTGGAAGAGACATGTGCCAAAAAGTAGTCCTTCAGCAGCTGTGTGCCTTTTCCCAAGGCTTCTACCAGCTGTGTTCACAAATAAAACTTAAAAAGAGGGAATGGTAATTTTTTTAAATGAAGGCATTTATTTGCATGAGTTTCCTTTTTATGTCCATAAAATAAAAAAGAGTAACCAACTTAACTTTTGTTTCATATGCCAGTGGTAAAACGTCATAATGACTTACATGAAAAGGAAACTTCTGCAGCAAACTTTATTATCAAATTCTTGGTAGTGAAGAATGGAAAAGAGTAGAAGTTTGGCCTACCAGCAAAGAGAAGTTTCTGATCATGGGAGTCCAGGAATCCTGGAAGGATGCTTATGACATGTGATCCATCCTGGTGCTGTCCAGGTTGAGGTGTTAAATACCAGCTTTCCTCAGCAGGGCTTTGTAGATCACTGTGTTCAGCTCACTGTTAGGCAGGAAAAGCAATTCTCTCTTCCAGGAGAGAAATATCTCAGGAGAAAATACGCCTGGGTTGGCACATGGCTTTTGAAGAAAAGAAGGGTCTGGGTGCTGAGTGCTGTGCAGTCTGACTTCCCTCTGACAGAGGCTGAAAATGTCATTCTTTGTCCTGTTGTGAGTCATGGTGAGGAATTAAGGGAAGCGCTGCCTCAGGAAGGACGTGTTTCACTGTGGCAGCATGGAAGGAATTGCTGTGTGCTAAGGACAAAGATGCTAGGTAGAAAATAAATTAACAGTTGAATTAAATTGGGGTAGGGGAAACAAAAACTACCATGACAGAAACGAGAGGACAGGTGGAGCAGAGAATTGATGTCCTGGCTCCAGCATCTTAGGTCCTCCATTCTGCAGGACAAAGGCATTTAGTTTTACATAGACATGGATGGCTTTTATGAGATGAATATTGACCAGAAAACAGCTTCCATAAATGTCTAGCTTTTGAGCTTGCTATTTCACACAATCAACCTTCCTGCAGAGGTCTGCAAGTCTGTCACTCTTGTGTTTGCAAAACGTTCTTCATGGGCTTCATTCAAGGGCTCTTGGTTTATTCTTACATGCACAAGGGAAAAGGGAAGTATTGTTAACTCAGACCAACCTTGAGAATTCTTGGCGTTTTTGAGGACCTTCACATGCCCTGAAACTGTCCCTCTCAAGGTATTTGCAATTGTGGATTGCTCAAAGGTTTGTGGTAGAGAGTGGTACATAAATCACTGCCTTTCTGTGCCATGAGATTTGTGTGGAAGGAGGAGAATTTTAAGCTGCAGTCTTTAAATCACACCTGTCATGCACACTTTGTTAATCCTAACATAATCTTGAGCTGAAGCCTCACATGAAATTTAGATCAGTGCTGGGCCTTCCTTTTAAAAGAATGCTCAGCTATTATTTTTAAATGTGTGCTTTCAAGTCCAAGCATGTTTTAGTTTTTGCAGGGAATGATTACTGAAGATCATTAATGTGGGTTTTATTCCACTCTGATCTTTTCAAAACCAAAAGATAGACTTCAATAAAGAGCATTTTATTAATGGCTCTCTGATGAGGTCTGTGCTGATAGCTTTGGAGTTAAGGTTCTTGCAGCAGTATTAAATTAGGTATTATTTCAAGATCTTTAGTGCTTAAAGCTGAGCAGAGTGACTTAATGAAATCACAGACTGCAACAAAAAGAAATTATTCTCGTTTAGGCCATGTCTATTGAAGGTGCATAAATAAACAATTGGTATACTTTGGTTTAACTGCCCATTTTCGTTCTTGTACATCTGAATAAAGATGGTTTTTAATGGTGCTAATATTTATGTGCAAATAGAGGAAATTGTAGCGAATTCTAGGAGATGTGTATGGAAATACTTATTGTGATTTTGCTGGTGTTTGGTTCTTTTTAAAGTTAAATTATTAGCTTCTTGGATTTTAAAAATATTTTTTTGATTTGCTAGCCAAAATATTGAAAAGCATTTTGAGCCTTTTTATTCTTTCCTTTGTGAAATAAGCTAGAAGTGACAAAATTAATTTTGGCCAACTTTATGGAAGTTTTAAAGATGGAGAGAAGACTCAGGATTAATTTCAAAATAATTCTGATGATACTGGTACTGTACAAAATAATGACTAAGTTGGGGCATATATGTGAGAATGGGATTTTTCTGTCTTCAGAAAGATGTGATAAACTTTTATATGGGGTGTTTCAAATGATGTGTGTGAAACAGACACTGTCTGTCTCCCTTTAAGGTTAGACTCTCTACTCATCTCCAGTGTTCATTGACCTCATTACATCCTCATGTTTTGTTTGTCATTTTTCAGTGTGGCTGTTGCTGTTGTGGATGAGGACTTGGACTCTTTATTTGTGGTATGACAAATAAAAGTCATAAATCTGTGTGTAGGAGGTGTTTTGGGTTGTGTTTTTGGGGTTGTATTTTTGGGGTTTGATTCTGAATTAACTTGGACAATTCAGCTGCTGGATATGGCTTTTTTAACATTGGAAATTGAATGGGTTTTATTAGAAAACTGGGCACGTGACCCTTGGCATTCATGCTAGCTTAGTTAATATCTTGAAATATTTCCTGGAATTAATTAGATAAAAATGAATGCATTTTTATCTAATGGAGTTTTGTCTTGCTTTTGATTTTTGTCAGAAGGACCCATCTGTAAGATGGTTGAGTTGGAGGACTCCTTTTGGAGGGCTTTTCCAACACTGATGATTCTATGATTCCACCATAATAGTAATATTGGATGCAATGTGGGTCTGCAATAATTTACGGAGAATTTATGGCATGAGTTGTGCGATGTTCTGTGAATACAACATTATTTCACATATAAGCTCTTCCTTGTTGCATATATCTTTTTCCCTTTTAGTTGAGTTGTGGAAGGGGAAGCCTTTAAACATTAATTTTCCAGAACTACCATTATCCTGCCAGCACATGGGATGCTGTGCTATTGGGGATGCTATATCACCAGCTGTCCTCAGGCTGAGGAGGTTACCATATTTTCACATGTAAAGTTACTGTTCATATCATCCATCATGTGTTAAAATGGTTTTCTTTTACAAATAATGACTCCCTTTGTCAGGGAAGGAGGTTCTGCTCCATGTGGAAGGAGTGAAGCTGCTCTGTACTTGGCTGAATTATGATACCTACAACTTGTGGCCTGTGGCCTTATGATACATGAGGCCACCAACACATTTTTGGAAGCACAGACTATGTGGTTTATTAAACGGATAGAATCTCTCACTGTTTTTCAGAAGTCCCTCCTCAAGATGTTGCATTATCTGTAGTGACCCATTTCAAGTTATGTAAATTTAGATTTGTCTACGGCAAAATGTATCTGTTCCTTTCACTTTATTTAGAGAGAAATCAACTCTGTCATCTAATTTAGATTACATAAAATCCTTGCTGTGGAAATGTGCACGTGCTTTTTTCAACCCCTATTCTTGCGGTATGATGGAGAAAACACAGAAATTTTCAGAAGCACGAGCTTTCTTTAGTTCCTGAAGGAACCTTGGGCCAAGAAAAAAGTGCCTGTTTCCATCTTACATCAGCTTGTCTGATAACAGATCCTATCTTTCCCAGAAAACAATGTCATGCTGAATTTCCAAATAAGAAGATGCAATATAAAAAGGAAGAAAGAATCTGTAAGTAATTTCTAGAAATAGAAGTGTGGTGGTCAAATTTCAGACCTAAGCAGCTTTGCCAACAATATTGTTCCTAATAGATCCTTTTATTTGCAGAAAAAGCATCACTGAAACAGTTCCCCAAAAAAAGGCCACTTTTCAGGTTCTGAAAAAACTCTTATTTTGTTTTTTCTAAGCAGTGAAAATATTGAAATATATTTGGCTCTCTGAGCCTTAGCATCTTTCTGCATTAATTCTGAAAGAGGCAAAATGATTGCTTAAAAACATACACCTAATGTCTTTATTCACACCTTGTGCTTCGTAAGAATCAGAGTTTAATTACTTATCTCAGGCAGCTGTGACTATGAACTTTCCTGAGCCTGCTTATCAGTCTGAAAGTAGGGAGCTCATTTCTTACCTGGTTTTAAGTAACATCTCTGCAAGAGCTTGATCATGCTTGCAGAAGAGGATTACCATGTCTTGCAGATTGCAGTTGTGCTTTAAAAAAAGTAGAATTGACGCTGTAGAGGAGGGAAAGGGTTTATCTTTGTGTGGCAGTCAGGCACAATGACGCACACTCTGGTGAGGAAAGCTGCTCTTCCTGTGAAATGGTTTGGAGAGCAAAATCATGTGTGTTTAATGGGGATGTAGCCATGAATACAGTATCACTGATGGGAAAATGAACTTCTCTTCACACAAACCTGTGTCTGGTACAGGAGAGAGAAGGTGCTGTGTGAAAACTGCTTTTTACCTTCGCTTGTAGGCACAAAGTTTCTTTTGGGTTGCTGCATAGTGAAATAGTCCCACAGAGATACTTGTTCCCAGTGATACCTCCTCCTTCCTTTAAAACAGAAACTAATTTAGATTGTGGGACAGATGACACATTTGTCTGGAAACTTCTTCCAAAGCCAGCAGTGAATTTATTTGATAAATAAATAAATAAAACTCCTTTCAGTTTCTCATCTCAGAAGACAGGGAGCAAAGGGCAGAGCACTAGCAAAAACTATTTAAAGATAGCTGATCAGGAGGTTATGGGTTTTAGTGTTTGTGTACTTAAGAATTTAATTCTTGCTATGCAGGTTTAACTGTTTTAACCCAAGAAAAAATGCTTTCTCAAATGAAAAAAAAAAATTGTACATTTTTTCTTTTTAGATAGCTTTAGAAATGTTTATATTTGGGTAGTTGGGAGTGTTTATATTTGGATAGCTGGCAACATTTATTTTCCCAGGATCTTCTGGAGGCTCTTTAGAGAAAATTCCTTGCTCCCCTCGAGCGCGGATTGTTAGAAATGTGGACGGAGCATGTGGGAGCCCTGGACAGAGCAGTAATTCTCATGAATTCTCATGCTGCAGTTCCACAGGCTGGAAGGGACATTCACTATGGAAGTGCAGCTATAATCTTGCTAGAACAGACTTTTGTGAATAAATAGATCCTGTCTATGAAGGCAAAAAAAACCAGAGCTTGTAGGAAGCCCCGAATATTTTCCTACTCCCTCTCATCTGTCTAAAATACACCTTCTGCCACAGTAAATCTGATGAGCAATTTTACCCCTAATTCTGTAAAGGAGAAGTGAAATCCTATCCATTAGGTAATGCTAGCACCAGACCTCAGCCTCAGCTGTTTTTTAAACATTATCACAAACTGTCAGGAGAAGAAAAGAAAAATCCTTCTTGGCAAATATAATTTTCTTTGCTTTTGTGGATGTTTGTGCGAGAGTCCTTCAGCTTCTATGTGTTAGAGAAAAGTTTGGTGTGTGCAGAAATTTCCCTTAGTTCTCCTAAAAAAAAAGCGTTTGCCAGCTGGAACAATGCAAACAGGATGAAATAAAGTAGACTCTCAGTACATGCCTCTGTGCTTTTCTAATAACATGAAGATTTTTGGGTGAACAAAGACTTAATACATCAGAAACAAATGGTGTGAAGGAAAAAAAAAGGTAAATTAGTTGTTCAAAGTGTGACATAGGACTGGAGCAGATGATGTGATTTGGGGAATGCAGAGCTTATGGTATGACAGTGTACTGGAAAAGATTGGCTTATTATCCTAACAAAATGAAGTACAAGAGGGCATATGATTCCTTTCTCATTGATTCATCAGGAGACCAGTATGAGGAACAGAAAAGAATTACTTATCTAAGACACCATGTTGGCAGAAGAGCAAAGGAGTATAAACTTGCCATGAATAATGATGGGCTGTAGATTAGGAAAGGACTCTGAGCTATCATTGCAATCCTGTGTTTTGAATGACCTTCCAGTCAGAAGAGAGGCAGAGGAAATAGGAAATTAAAATAATTTCAATGTGTAGTTAGAAAGTGTTCACTTTAGAATCTAAAAATTTATGTTAAAAAGTTACCATAAAACATGGAGTGGGGGATAAAATCTTCACTGTTTTTTGGGGGTGATCTTAAAACCACTGTTTGCTTCTATATTTGGTTAGTTTGGTACCTCACATGAAAATAACTCTTTCAAAATATTGAACTCAAGGCCCCCAGCTGGAAATGCACTTAGGTCTTCTTGGCAGAGGGATAATACAAACTCCTCAAGGGAACTTTGGAGGTTCATGGACTGCTCCAGCAAGTTAAATTCTGAGTTCTTCATTTCAGCTTCTGCCATGAGTCAGAAGACAGGGGTATTTTGTGTGGAGTCTTGAAGGGTCTGGACTTGTTTAAGGCAGCAAAACTTTTTTTCTGTGTTTAATATGTGAATAATCTTTTGTCACTTGAGTAGATGTTGCAATCTGGTAAGGAACTGGAACACTTGGATATACCTCTAAAAAATGAATAAAATCAATCTTGTTTCTTGTAACTGGTTCGTCAGTGGAAATGGCATCATGCTTAATTTATACTAAGATTTCTTACTGCAGCTTCTATGGTAATAGATGCAAATTATGAAACGTGGACTTTAGCATATTCAAAAAAGGCTGTTTATTCAGTAAATCAAAATATAGGATTTCAGTTTATTTTGTCAGATATTCACAGTCAAATTTTAAATTTTGCTGAAGTTTTTAGGCAGAAGATCATGTTCTGGAAATTTTGTTATGCCATTGATCTCATCTGATCACTCCAGTAATACTTGCTTTAATTCATGTTGTCTGCCATACACTGAAGCGAGGTGGAGCTGACCTGAGTGTTCATCAGACAACTGTAGGAGCTTTTTACCAGCTTGGGCTTGCATCCTCTCAAGTTTCCTATTTCCTTCATCGCACTAGAGTGAGTATTTTTTGGGATATAATTTGTCAGAACATCTGGATTTCTTTGGCTGCCATTAGCTGCTGCCTTGTTTGGACTGTGGAGTCTGTCTCGGGGATTTTTGAATAGTGCCATTGCAGTGACTAGGCTGAGGTGTTTGGATCTGGGAACACAGGTCCCCATTGCCTGCTCCATGTAAATGAAGAGCCAGAAGAGCTTAGGAATGCTCCAGCTGTAGCTTGCTGACAGAAGCCAGAATTTTCTTTTTGTGAATTTTATTTCACAGTGGAAGAAAGCTGGAAAGAGGAGGCACCGCAAGCACTTTGAAGGGTATTTTTACTCTTCAAATTTTGCAGATTGTTCCCAGCATAAAACAGACTTCAACAGGTTCATTCCTGGGAATTATTATGGGGAGGAGGCAAGGCTAACTGGCTGATTGTAACAGCTACAGACTTAAATGTGATTTTCTGCTCTATTTCATTAAAATTATAACTGACCAAATGCTTAGAATATTCAGTAGCTATTAAGACTTTAGAAGGCTACTTTGCATCATTGGGCTTTGTTCAAAAAAGCCTGAAAAATGGCAGAAAAAGCCTGTGGCTCATTAGCTTGCTACCAGTGGTCATGGATTGCAAAAATTCAACTGCTTAAAAAAACCCCAGTGGGTCTGTGCCTGTCAGCACTCATCACTGTGGGGCACTGGGATGCCTGATTGTCCCTGTCACAGTTATACACGTTTTTCTTTGTCACTTTTTATCTGTGGCATAACCTAACATGACAAAGCTTTCTCTGCAGAAAAAATGCTGTTTCAAATTGGTTAAAAAAATTGAATCCAGTCTCACGCTGTGTGCTGTGTTAAGAAGGTAAATAAACTCTTCCTTCCTTCCATTTTTTTTGTTGCATACACTAAAAACATATTAAAATTATTTAGATTTATGTTAAACTCAGTCTTTGCTTGGGGGATCTCGTGATTCTTCTCTCGTGCCATATCAGTTGCTATACAGCAAGTGATAGGGGCATACATATTTTCCCTACTATCTGTAGTAGGAAATATATATATATATATATATATATATATATATACACACACCGGCACATATATATATATATATAAATATTTTGTAAGTTTAAACTAATTAATATATAATAAAAATCATGCAGTTATTATGCAATGTTGCAGTAATTTGATAAATCTTATATTCCCTTTATTAGTTTTCATCTTTAATGAAGTTTTAACATTTATTAGTTTCGCTGCCTATCAGGTTTTCCATTGGAACTGTAGAATCCCGCAATACCACGTGCATGTCCATTTTGAAAAGATTTTCTCTTTTGTTTTATATGGACTGTAGGAAAAACTGATTGGTTTTGTGGCAGAACCCCATAACAGTTTTGGCATTTTAGGCTCACCCAGCACAAACACACGAAGCTGCAATTTGTTTGACTGGGAAATTCCAGGGAGTCGTTAACTCCTGGACTCTGATGTGTTTGGCATTGAAAACTAACTCTACTCTTGTGCATCTTTCACTTGCACGAACCTTCATCACACTGCCCTTTTCCCAGTGGGTTCACAGGCCTCCACTGTGGTGTAAAAAGGTAACTGTGTTGTTCTACACACAAAATTACAGGAATGGATAGATGCCAAAACCTTTGCTGCATTTAGTCCAGGTCACAAGCTGTGTTTCTTGTGTGCCTTTGTGATCTCTTTGTGTCACAAAGGTAAAGCAGTAGTGGTGCTATTCCCTGCAGGCATGGGCTTACCCCGGTTGTGAATGACCTCCCCACTCAGAGGTTTGCATTTTGCACAGGAAAACCTAGAGAGAGTAATGGGAAAACTGAAATTCTAACAGAGTAGTGGAGGTTTGGGAATAAAATCTGACTTTCTGTTTGCTTTTAGATTTTATAGTTGTTCTGGATGGGGCCAGAGGGGAAAAGTTGATTTATGACGTGGTTTTAAAAAGTGTGGCAGTTTGTTTAATCAAGAAATGCGCTGGGAGGATATTTGACCTGTCAAATCCTCTGTATTTATCTCCCATTTTTTCTCTTCCATTTTGTGGACTGGGACTAAAACTGACTCGTTTCTTATGTTTTATAAGTTTTTATGAGCTGACCTGATGTTTATAATGAGGCCTGTGTGAACACTCCATAATGATACCCCAGTAATTGCAGCATTCAGAGAGTTTGTTCGGGAACTCAACCAACAGACAGCCTGATAGTGTTCAGCCTGTACCACCCATGTATGTATTTACATACACATATGTGGCTTCTCTTTTGATAAATGTCAAATAGTAAAACTGCTTCTGAAATTGCAGATATTTGCACACACTTGGATCAAGGCACTAGATTTAATTTCAAACAAAATATACTTTGGGAAGAAGAGAGGTACGGTCTAATGTACAGTCTAATTTAAAGGGGTTAAAACCCAATGAAAACAAATAAACATAGCTGAGCCAAAAAGTATTGCAAAATGCAGCAGAAGTTTTTTCTGTATTTTAAGTCCATTTGAAATTCAGGGATATGCTTTTATTATATGGAAGACTCTAGGTTAGTCAGGTGCTGACATCCCTTTCTGCTCCTGTGTTGGGTCAGAAAAGCTGAAATATGTTCTCCTGAATTGATATTTTATCCAGCAAAAGAAGGAATTAATATTCTTTGATTCTAAATTAAGGTTGAATTTCCTTGATTTCAGTATGTGTAAAAGAAACATTAGCTTTCTCTTGCTGTGAAATACAACGTAGTATCATATAAAAACGCATACACTGTTAAAAATATGAACTGCTGTTGGGTTACAAATACGTAAGTAAATTATGAAAAGGAGTGTTAATTCTTACATTATTAGTTTATTTCTCTTGAATAAATAGCCATAATAATAATTAGAAAATATAAATACCTCAGTTGTTGGGCCAGATGTCACTTCTTTGAGGCTGGCACATAGAGCAGCTTTTTAGCATCTTAAAATGACACAGCATTTTTGGTTTGGTGTTGATACTCCATCTTTCTTTTAAGAAACAGATTGCTCTAAGTTATTTCCTCAGCTTCAAAAGGGAAAGATGGGTATCACCAACAAGAAAATGCCAGTAATTTCATTTTCATTCAGGGCGTGAAGCATTTAAAGGTTAATTTTAGATAAAAATATCATGATTGAACATTTTATACTAGCTTTCTGTAGATTTCCAAATGCTTTGGAGTTGCTAATGTATTAGTGTGGAAAATCGAAATGTAAAATTGCATCCATATGAGGACTCCCACAGATTTCTAAAGTATGCTGTCCCTTAATAAATTAATTATAGCATTTTTTTTACTATCTCCAGGCTTTTGTGGAAAAATCAAAGTTCTCACTGTAGGAAATCAAGGGATAAGAGCTGGCTGAGAAAAGCTGTGGTTCTGCTTTGTCAAGTCTTTGTGGTAGCCTTTATATTGGTGCTTTATAACAACATGTATTTAGAATAACAAACAGACAATTAAATTATCTTTACATTAAAGGAGTGTTTCTTTTTGTGCACTAAGTTGCAGCTAGAATAGAAGAATTGAGGGTCACTTTTGAGGGCATGGGAAAAAAAATGAGTCTTTTGCAGAGAGATTTACAGAAGGAGTTTGATTATTTCTTGCCTTTTTTTCCCCTCCCTTCTCTCAGGTCCACACCAGTGTCCTACCTGACCACAAGGAACCAAGAGCAGATGTTGGGGTAAGAAATCATTTTCAGTAATTGATTTTTTTTTTTTCCATCTCATTGGAAGGCACTAACACTCAGTGCTCAACAGGAGCTGAAAAGCTTTTTTAATAGCGAAAGTTTTTGGTGGAATGAATAAAATAATCAAGGCAGGAGTGGCAGTCTCATGGATTGATGTAATCCCATTCACATCTTTTTGAAAACCTCTTTCAACTGAAGCTATCCTGAGACCAGCATAACCCTGTAAAGTCCTTGCTAATATCAAGCAAGCAGTCTGGATGGGAAGTCATTTTCTGAGAGGGCTAAAACCTCATGGATAATATGGGCCCCTGGTGGGAGTGGGAAAGGTTGGTCCTGCTCGAGCTGAGTAGAAGAACAAAGCTCACCTGGTGCAGGTGTCAGATCTGTCTGCAAATATGGAAAATGCCTGGAGGCTTCAATTTTTTAGCCTAAGGGTTTGACTTTTCTGCCTTACAAGGGCTTCCTTGGCATGGTTTTCAAGACTTCAGCTAGTGTTTGAAAAACCTGTAGCTTGGCAGCAAGTTCAATCTTAGTGAAATAATCAGTGTGTTTTAGCTTTCCATATAGCTATTATAGAGACTTTTCTCTTTGGCTAGTTGAGATTATTCATCAAACTACTCAAGGCGAGTGTCTTTAGATTTGTGTCTGGAACACTAGCAAAATTCCGAAGGAGCATTACTCTGTGATTAGGATTACAGCACAAATTTTGTTCTAAAGCCTACTTTTCAAGCCTTTCCAAGTCATGTGGGCAAAGTTAAATTGGTTTGTAGACTGCCAGTTCAGGCCCCAGGGTGGACTATTGGTATCTGAATCAGTATAGAAAAAGTATTCTCCAGTTTGATATTAGACCCCTTGAACATTAGCATAACTCTCTTAATTTGGGTCATGGGATCATTTGAAATTTTATTTGATTTTGCACATAGCTCTGTGCTGTCAAGCAAAGAATTTCTTTTTTTCTAAATAAGCATATGAATATGAAACAGAGAACTAAGTAGAACATTTTAAGCCGATAAAATCATTCACCTTTAATTTCATGACACAGAAGAAGTAGATCTGATGCTCAGACATGTTTAGTGGGTACAATGACCAAAGCTCTTTGGCTTTATGAGAGAGCAGTGTAGTTGTCTCTTGGCCCTGGTCACTTGAGGATTCTGACTTAGGATTCTTAAATATATTTATGGTTCTATTTTGCTGCAGAAAGAAGCCCCAGGTGACCAAACCTTATATCAGTTTCATTCCAAATAGCCCTCTTCCCCTTTCCAAGCGGTCAGGTTTCAAATACAAACACTCAAATGTCATGAAATGCCAGAATAAAGGCTGCTGTGGAGAGACAGTGCTGTGGAATGCGTTCTTGCAGCATGGAGAAGGATATGCTCTTGGAAGAAGATGAATAATCTGGGCTAAGTGTGTGTGACCACAGAGTTTTAGTGCGGAAACACTCTCACACTGACTCATCCAAAGGAAGACAGAACCACCTGTGTGTTCACTCCAGCAAGGCTGTGCATCACCATGTGTTGCACCTGGATGTCTTTTTTTGTAGAAGTGCCTTTAATTTTGGCATTGAAAACTAACTGTGCTCTTTGCTTGTGTGGCTGTGTTATTTTTCTTCCTTTCTTCCTGTTCATCGCTTCCCAAATTCAATGTTTTTCCAGCCTGCCCTAGACACTCGTGTCCTTGTTCCATTGCTGCTTACATGCTGCTTAGGAAATCTAAGGCTGTGCCATTTAGAGGAACAAGCCTTACCTCATGACTCAGTTTATTGAACTGCAGACATGCAGTTTGCAGTTTACTAACTGCACTGTGGGTGCTTGCCCAATTTCAGAGTTGGTGTTTGAACTGTACGTTGTGTATGGAAGAAAACTTATCTTAGTGTAAAGCTTTATTGTTTGCATTCAAGCACACAACATCCTGCTGGCTTTCCTGAAAGAAAGCAGGCTGAAGGTTTGGTTTTTTTTTTTACCAGAGAAGTAACTCTTCTCAGCAGTGACAAATTCTTTTCTGTTTTCCTTGAAGAGAACATTGCTCTCTGTAGGCAGCCTCTGTTGACTCAGAGCAACTTGATTCTTCTTTCATTTGTATAGCCAAGAATGTATATAATTTAGCCTGGAATTCTAATTTGCCATTCCAACAGTAAACTTAGTGTTATGTAAGAAAAACCAAACTTTGTGCCCTTCTTATTGTTTTTTTGCTAAAAATTAAACATAATGTCATGATCTTCTTACAATTTATTTAGAGCAAGTGATGTTGTGTTGTACATTTGAAAGATAAATTGGTAGAAGATGGCTGTTAGTTTCTTGCCCATTGTTCCCAAGGCAAGAATACTACTGCTGGCCAAATTGACAAAATGGGATCTCAGCAGGATATGAGCAGAGGTTAAAAAATAGCCCAAGTGCAAGAGAAGATTTAACCCTTTTTCCTCTTTGTACTTTGTTATGCGTGAAGAGTGATTTTTATAGAAGAAAAAGATACAGTGGTGTAGCCTAATTTAACTTTAGGCATTCTAGTTACATTACCACATTTCTCTGCAATTTTAATGCAGTAAATAAGTTCACCTTACAATGGAAATAGAGGAAAACACTACTTAAAACATTGCCAAGAACTAGAGAAATAAAACATTTCTATTAATAAACTTGTGCTGAACTCAATTTAAGAATGCCTTCCTAGCACATACATTCATATTTTGAATACGTGGATGGTAGTGCCAATGGCTTGAGGAAAAACCATAACAAGAACAACTTTGGTATAACACTGAAAACTTAGCACTTCTTGTAATCCAGAAATTAGAAAAATAGGAAGGAACAGATGCAAAATGCAAATACTGGTACTGAATAAAAATCTTCCTGTGGCTGTACATCTTACAACCTGTTATTTTGTCAGGTTGTTAGACTGTTCTTAATGGAAATGAGAAAGGTTCCTGCCCATAAAACCAAAGTTTTTAACAGTTTACTGATAATCATGCTGCACAAAAAAAATTCTAGAGGATTAAGTATCAAACTGTTATATTGAAATGCAATATTTTTCTTTGTAGCAAAGAAAGATTTTCAAGTGTGTGAGCAAAAGAAATAACAAAAATGAATGAATATGTTATCTTTTCTTTCTGCTTTGATTTGTAGCGAAGCTTCCTGGGCTATGCAACTTTTAGAGTGGGTGATCTGGTAAAGTCAAAGGAGCAGCAGTTGACCCTCACCCTCAGGTAAGTGTTGTAAATCAGGGTTTTTCTAAGTACTAACCTTTGGCATTTCTCATCCAAAGAATGGCAGCAGAGATAGGGAAGGGTCTGCAGCACGAGTCGAACAAGGAATGGCTGAGGGAGCTGGCATGTTCATCCTGCAGAAAAGGAGGCTCAGCCAGACCCTGTCACCCTCCACAGTTAACTGAAAGGCCATGTTGAGAAATGCAGGTTGGTCTCTTCTCCCAAGAGGTAGCAAGTGAGCTTCCCATGTGCCAGATTAGAAAAGGTCATTTTATACCATGATAACCTATGGAAGAATTGTAGAGAACTTGGCATAGGGAATATTCATTCAAAGTTTCCTTTAGAAAGGAGCATAAAATTGTCAGTTTTGTTTGGTGTGTGTGGTTTAAAGAATTAGCAGTGTACAGGTTTTTTTAGGCACGTTTAAAGAAGGTGGTCCTAATTATTGAAGGTGTCTCCCACATGAAAATGCTTGTGGTCTCCTGAACTCGTTGTATGCAGCTACACTGAGACTGCAGGGGGTGTGATACAGAACTCTAATCAGTGACAGGGTACAGACCTAGGTTGATGAACTCCAGCTTAGTGATCGTAAGAATCTGTTCTTACAGGAATTCAAGTTGTCTTCAGCTCTTTGGGATAAATTTGGTTTCCCTAACTGACATATTGAAAATTTGATCTGGAAGATTGTCTCCAACAGGTGGCACAGTAATTGACAGAACGGAAAGCTTCGGTTTCAGAGTAAATATTTTGTATCTCAGCCATCCAATTTGTAAGCAAAAAGTTAAGATGGAAAACTCATAAGAAATAGATGAAAAAATTGGTTTTCATTAATATTTTTAGTCTTGGTTGCCCTCTTTGTTCAGCTAACACTAAAATACAAATGTACCAATGAAATTTAATTTGCAGACACATTAAATGGTAGGGTTTAGTCAGTTGGATATTTTTTAAGAAAAACATCCTAACCTTTCAAAAGTGGGTTTGTTTTCTGGTTATGACTATTGGGCAGCAGAATGTCAGTAGAAATGATCCACATTTCTTTGATGGCAATTTAACCAGAGCAGTCTACTTATTTAAGCTTGCTTTCCTCTAATTACCCTGCAATATTAGTACCTCTCAGGAGGATAGAGGATATATCAAGGGACTTGTCAGAGCAATAAATTCTATTTAATTCTTGTTGATATTCTTTGGATAGGAGTTTATCAGGGCATGCCTGTGATTGAGATACTCCTTTGTTAGATTTAAAGTAGAGATTTAAGGACCCAGAAATAGCTCTGTGGTGTGCCCTGTAAAGATTGGTGTAATTATAGAATCTGCTTAATTTTTAACTGAGTTTTCTTTTTCTTTTCCTTTTTTTTAGTTATGTTTTTCCTTTATCTTTCTGAGGTACAATGGAACAATATAAAAGTGTTTTCAAAGGAGCATTCTTGTGTTTTTCTGTTATTTTGTGGAGAGCTGGCTTGTGTCTACAAATTCTTACTGCTGACACACAGTGCTCTACTTCTCTGTTTTCCTACCATTGTGCCCTAATAGTGATTAGGGACACAAGTTACAAAACCTCTGCAAAAGAAGTTTTTATTTTGATTGTCCATTCTTCTCCATAAAGGTGTCCTAAACTGGTGGCTGAGTGTTTCTGGTAGATCTATGCAGTAATCATCAAAACACAAAAAGATTGATTTGCAGAATTACTTCAGTGTACACAACAGGTGTTGGGAGAGGAATTTAGTTATTAGAGATTTGGGATTGCAGTTTTCAATATGGAATTTATAAGAAGAGAGAGGTTTTCTATAGACTTGCATGTTTCATTTTGCAGTGATAACGCAATGTCACTTGCTTCCAGCTTTCTCATACAGTTGTGATGATGAATGGCAAAAAATGGGCTGTTGAATGCAACAGAAGTATTTTTCAGTAGGAGAATGTTTCTTAATATTGAGTGTATGATACAGTGTGTCTGATGAAAAAAATAAAATCACACTTTTTTTTTTCCTTTCTAAATAAGAGCTAGGTATACTGGTTGCTAATTTAGCAATAAAAGCTGATTTTTTTTATTTTTTTTTTTTTTAGAAGGTTGGAGGCAAATGCCTGCTGTTCTCAGTCCATCTTGTTCACTTACTTTTCCATCACTAGCTTGTTACCTTTTTTCTCCCTGGATGCCTTGGTCAGCATTTTATGGCCAGAAGGAGTAAGGTGGGCACAGATTCCTGCTGCTCGTGGTGTTACTGGCTATCTCCTTCCCTCACATTTGGGGGAACTAATACTGACCTGGGGATCCTTAAGGACCTGGGATAGTAGAGAAATCTGTTTCAAATGCAGGTGCTCTGCTGACAGGTATCAGATGAGTGCTGATCCTTGTCCCAGGGTGCCAAAAAATATCAGCAATTTTCCATCTCCATAAGCCAGGTGGGTTTTGTCCCGTGTATGGGCTTCTTATGTTGATGCTGAGTTTATTCTCTTGGCCAGATTCCCCATCCCAACTCGCCCTAAGCAGGTTGTCAAGGTGCAGTCCTTTGTTTTGTGGGGATGTGTCTCCTCACTCATGACTGAAAGCAATTTGGTGCAGGGACCGTCTTCACTGCACCGTGTGAGTGCAGAGTGCCCTTCTCAGCTTTATTAAACTACAGCAAATAAGCTGATCTCATTCTAATGCATTGTGAAGTATCCTAAAACCAATTGATTCCTTATCTGGTGCTGTGTTGAACAGTGTGTCTGTGTGAGACTTTTTACATCTCTACAAGCAAAGGACATGAGGTGTATACATAATGTGTGTGTGTGCTCAATACTGTTAGTGCAAAGTAAAATTATGCAGGGTTTTATCCTACTAAGGTATGATCACTAAGCTTTTTTTTTTTTCCCACTCCGTCACTTCTGTTTCTCTTTTTAAATTTTCTTTCAAATGAAATTTTAATCTCATGGTATTGCTGGAAAGTTTGAAATGCGTGTTTTCAAGTAGCTGAAGACTCTCAAGCACTGCTGGTGTTTTAAAATCAGTCTGACAGTTTTACCCTGGGCATTTACAGAGCTCTTTGTTGATTTGTATGCCTGTAGCATTCAAAAGAAACTTTGGGTTTGGGATTTGTTGATTTTGTTGTTGTTGCCTTTTTCGTTAAAATGTGTCTTCGTATTTCTGTGTGGGAAGATAAGAACTGGAGAAAGGAGTGCAACTACAGTGCAACAAGTCCCACTGTTTAGTTTTATTGTGTTGCATTACCTTCTCTTACAGGTAACACCTGTAACAGATTGTAGTATTAAATATGTATTAGACCAGAACAGGAGTGATTTTGAGAAGAAAATAATAATAAAAAAATATATAAAAGTGGAATTATATCAATCACTGTTTTTAAACCCATACAAAATACATATTGCTCCTTGTGCAGGCAAACAGTGCAATGCTCGCTATCATACTGAGGCCAAGCTTTTAATAATAGCACCAAGGGAAATATTTAGGATTCTAAAGAACAGGAGACAAGGATGAGAAAGTGTAGTTAGCATTTCCATTTTACTGGAGCAACAGGCCCTGTTGGTTTGGATCAGTTCATTTGCTTGGCACTTTGATCGGAACACCTTAAGCTCCTGAAAAATTGTCAGTCTCATAACCACACACTTTGGCTTCTAAAGATATGTGATTTGCTGACATCTGCTGTATTCCCTTTCTGCTGGGGATGCTGCAGTGCATTTGTTGACAGAGCCTAGTTTGGGTGCTGGTTTGACACAAGAAGGAGCAGTCAAGCCACACGGCTGTAGCAACTCCAGGGAAAGTTCTTCATTCAGAAGGCCCTTTCAATATTATTATGTATTTCTGCTCGTAATTTGGACACTGAACCCTTACTGCTTTTCTTCTGGATACTTCTTAAATTAATACAGGCTTCTTCAATTGCAAAAATATCTGGAACTGGTTCATTTTTAATAGTCTCTTTATTGTCAGTAATTAATTTGGCTTAGAGCAGATGAAGTTTTACACATGTAAAATATGAAGAATTATGTTTATTTTGCAAGGTTTTATAGAAGACCAGATTTGTGTAGTTGCAAGATGAGTGTATTCTACTGAGTGCATAGTAAAGCCTAATGGTTTTCAAGGAAGATAATTATTTAATTTGAAAGCTTGGGGGTAACTATTTTTTGAGACTTTACTGTACGAGCTGAACTTGTTTAATGGGTCCCTTCCAACTCAGCATATTCAATAATTATGTGGTTTAATGATTTTATGACATTGAAGTTTTCTATGTATTCTTTTTTCTTGATTCATCACTCTTCATTTCCACTGCTCAGAAAAGACACAGTATTGCCCCACACGAATTTGTTTTGATTCTCCTTCCTCGCTGTGTTTTTGTAATTGTGCTGAACTTATTCTCGTCATTTCCTTTTTGCCTATTTTTGCTTGGTGCCTTTTGTTACCCTTTCCTCATTATTATGAAACTATCAGTTACTCTTCTTTCCGTCCTTTAAAAAAAAAAAATCTAGCTGTTCAGAAGAAGCCAGGGAGATAAACTTGGTGCTGTGCTGCCAGTGAAAGCTGAAAAAGCATTTGGTATCTTTCAGGAGTTTAAATCCTTGTTTCTTCCTAAAGGAAGTCAGCAATGCTCTTCTCTCGGTGATGTACATCTAAATTATTTGTTTTTGATTAATTGAAAGTAAACTATTTATGGGGATGATAATGAAGGAATTCACCTGTAACTATACTACCATTCCCATATAGTTCAAGAAATGGGATGGATTCTGAATAATTTCTCTGTGGAGGGATTACAAAGGGAAACGTGATATTCAGATTAGCTTCACTGTTTTGGTTTTGCAGGGATTCTGTTAATACACTCTGTCCTTTCTTTGCAGATTGTTAGGAAACAAAGCCATGTACTCTGCATTGGGATTGCAGATCCTAAGTGGAATATTGGTGCAGTGTTACAGCCCTTTATCCAATGGTCCACAAAGAGGATAAGGTCTAGAATGAGAACCTGGCAGTGTTCATGGATTCATGCACCATTCATAGCACTTACCTGTCCTCAGTGTTGTGATGAGAGCTTTCATTGTCCTGAAGAAGTTGCCTCATTGTTGTTAACATTTGGTTTGTGATGGTAAATAGCCAGCTCAGTAGCGGTGGCTGCACTTTACAGAATGGAGAGGGCACTAAATATTTACTGATGTTATTCTAATTGAAAGGATTTGATGCTGCAAGTGACCCGGTGTCATGGGTTGGTTTTTTTCCCAGGACATCTGATGGTGGAAAGACAGTTGGTACCATTGAAGTCAATCTTATGAAGATGGGAGAGCTGGATGAGGGGGAAACAGACCACATCACAGCAGATGCTCAGGATCAAAAGGTAGAAACTCAGTTTATTGCACCAAGTTAATTAGAATGATCTGTTGTACCAGATGTCTAAAATACTAATTACCAAATTGGGTTAAGAACTTAAAACAAAATTTGTGGCACAAGTGCTGTGTAAACTTATCTCCCTCATCCAAAAAAACCAAATTCATGAAGATGTACAGAGTAATATCCTAACCTGAGTTTCCTAGGCCCTTTCCTTCTTGAAGAAAAAAATAGCTTATTTTTATCTCAACTGAATATATTTGATCACTTCTGATAAAAACTGTCCAGAGAGATGCCATAAATACAGCTTCTTTTTTCCTTGGACAGCTGGTCTGGTTTCTGCCCTTGAAGTCCTGTTTATGTTGATTTTTATGTGCAATCTGTGCCCACAATACTGAAAAGCTGGAAGAATGACAGACAGGCAAAGCAAAGAAGAGGTAAATTCCCTTGCAAAGGGGCAGGTTCATCTGCATTAAATGGGAGCACACAATTTTTGCAGCCCGAATACAACAGTTCACTGCTTAACACTGTGGTGTATCCTGTTCTTCCTGAATAAAAGGAAATATTGCTACAGGGAATGCAGGATTTTTTTGTTTGGAAGTTACATATAAAACTATTTTTTGAGCAGAGGACATTATTTTCAGTATCTTTTCTGCATAGCAAAATCAGTCTGAGGGTAAATTTCACACTTTTTTTTCACTGCTTATCTCAGAGAACTTCAATGCCTTAGATGAGTGTGACCAGTTCCAAAAAAGCAACAAATGCTGTGAAATCTTCCTGACTTTGACCCGTAAAACTTGCACAATATAGGCAACATGAGCTGTTTTTTTCAGCCTTCTCTTTTATTTGGCTTTTCTTCCACTGCAGAATGTGGAATGAGACTCCTTGCAGTTATTGGAGATGTAGTTACTGAGCTCTGTTGGGCCTGGGGGACACAGAAGGCTTTAATAGCAGCTTTCTAGGGGTTTCTAATACTTGTAAAGAGAGACCAGACTCATGACCAATGTATGGTCTTTAAAGGAGTCCTTGGTTTGTACAAATCAGTGGCAACACAGTCTTGGATTATATGTTGATAGTGAGGATGCAATTGTGAGAATGGTGAGTCATTGAATTAATAAAAAATAAATAAGTTTTGAACTGGTGAATCACAAAATCTGAGCACATTTTAAGGACTTTTTTGTGCTTCCTGCTTTTCCCTTGTTTAAAAATTAATGAAGGGTTTTCTTGCACTGTGCATGTGAAAACTGCTTTGTCTAAAGAAACCTCTTCGAAAGTATGGAACTTGTCAAAAATGGTTTTAAACTAAAGTGCCTTATTTTTATAGTAAAACGTATTAAGCTAAACTATTACTATCTCTCAACATTTCTGCCATAATACTGGTAGGAAACATTTCTGTTTTGTTATGGAACGGCTGATCATATTTTTTTCATTTTCTTGGCTATAATTCTGATTGTGTTTCAGTATCTTGGAACAGAAATATAAAGAAAAATGTAAATTCTAAGTAAGACTTTGGAAGTTTGTATTATTATCACTCATGGTTTTCAGCCTACCTTTTATAAACTGCCATGGATTTATCTCAGACCCCCTGAATGTGTCACATCTGTATTGTATTTTTTTGCAGTGTGCATTGGTTCGTGAGTGTACAGCCACTGAGGGCATAAGTGGGAAGGACAACCTGCCTTCCTTAAATGCAGGTAAGAATTCCAATATCTGTAAGAGACAGCTCTTGCAACTCCACCTCTGGTCCTGTAGAAATCACACAGATTCGTGGCAGAGCTCATCAATGTCTCTTCAAATGCTGCACAGATGTTCAAGTTCAATATTTTAGTGTTTTATACATGTTTGGCATTATCATTTCACGGAGAAGTTTGAATAAGTGTGTGTCAATTGCGCTTTCTGAAGCAGTGCTGAAATCTCCATCTCCTGCATCTTTACTGTTCAGTGATTTTCAGTGACTAAAAATCACTGTCAGTGACTTCCATGGGCATGGAATTACCATCATTAGTTTCTGTTGTGTCATTGCACGGCATTCTGTAAAATAATTCTGCATTATTTGTAAGTGAATACCCAGGACAATCAATCTCTCTCATTCATAACTGGTGAAGTGGCAGTTTCAGATTGATCTGGAAACTGTCTGTCCTAGAATGAAGGGAGCTGTTGGCAAGGCATTCTCAATTCTAGGCCAGCTTGGGCTTGAGTGCATGGTGTTAAACTAGATCTGTTTTTCTTTCATTATCTGAGGAGTATTACATGCTGATGTGCTGTGCCATAAAACCTTTATTAGCCCGAGTTTATGAATCTCCATTACTCGGCAATAACAATGTCACAAATAAGTTATATGGGTCATCTAAAACCACAGCACTGTCAAGAATTCTGTGTTTGCTACATACCGTTGAGGAGGAATGTTACCAAACTTTTACAACTTTTTAAAATCTTTCTTGAAACTTTTTAATCTGATTTCTCTGATAGGGCAGACTTTCTGAATCTGCTTTGCAGTCTGAAGGAAGCCCTAAAAACTGCCAAAAATTAAGTTCTTCCATATGTGTGTGAATATTGCATTTTTTTTCTGTGAGTTGTTGAGATTAGATCAGAATCAGAAAAAATATGTTCTAGAGAAATACCATTTATTTTCATCAATTCAAAGTGAGAAAGATGTTAATTGAGAATTTCTGAATGTGCCGGAGCTACATCCGGCTCCAGAAATTCCTGAACTGGAAATAGCTGGAGGCATGGAGGGTATCCTGTGTCTCCAGGTGTGTATTTATGGCTTTTCTTGGGCACAAGATACAGAGGCCAGGTGAAGGATTTCATCTAGCCCAGTGCAGTTCTTTGGTTGTGATTCTGTATGTCATCCAGATTAGTGAGACTTGAAGAAATGACATTTCTGCCAGAGAACGATGCTGATTCACAACAGATTGTTTTCTGTTTGTTGCCTCCCTTGTATAGGTCTGATTGGGGTTTTTTGTTGACTTCTTTTGTATAGGAAAATGCTGTAGGTTGTGAATATGTTTTGTTGGAACTTCCAAGGTAGATGTCAGTTTTAGGAATATTGAAGTCTCGATCAATTTGTCAAGAATATTTCCATGTGATTCTACAGTGTATCTAGGCAGCGTTTTCACATTTGTTATTGTCATATACAAACACAATATAAAACCAAAGCCCACCCAACACTACTCAGGTTTATAAAGTTATAAAGTCAAACACACCTTGAAGAGCTTTTTTTTTTTTTTTTTTTGTCATTTTTTGGGTTGTCAGGCTTTTTTTAAAGAATTGAGGGGAAAGAGGTGCATATGCAAGAAATGACAGCATGCAGGCTATTGGGAAGAGTTTGCACTCACAGGAAGTTTTTCTCAGATAAATAATTAGTCTTCAGTCTGTTTCCTGTATTTGTGACTTTCTCTTCTCGTGCAGCATCACCTCCACTTTCCTGCTGACATGCTGTGCTCATACAGAACTGCCCCCAGAACAGTATGTTTTCCATATACATTCATATTTAGTTGACGTGTATGCTGCTGTAAAGCTTTCTGGTATTTTCTTGTTGTTTATCAGGCCTTCAAAATGATGAAACTGAAAAAAAAAGCTGCCTCTGTGAATCCTTAAGCTTGTAGGCATAGAAGCATGCTGGCATTCTTGTGAAATTTAAATCCTAGGATAGGGAACTCTCAGCCCTCCAGTGAGTTATGAGATGCTTGTTGAGCGAGTGGGAATAAGCAGTGTGTTTCAGAGCCTTATCACTATTGCTTCTATACCTCCAGAGACTGAATTTACGTCTCAAAATTCAGTTACTTATTTATAATGCTGGAGAGTTTGCCAGTTGTTTACATGTAAACAAATTGCATTCTAAATTAAAAAAGAAAGATAAGAAAAGTAATTGAAATTTAGCAAAATTAGGAAAGCTTTAATTATTATTCCTGAGGTAATACACATCATATTCCTATGCTACAAAGAAAGATATAAATAGGAACACTGTTAGCAAATTAATATATGGCAAAGATATGCTTTGATCTGTGTTCAATAGGGAATGAAAATAAAACCAGAGTATTCAATCTTTTATTATTTTTATTGTACTTTCAGGGGAAGCAATGTGAAGGATATTGCATGGAATAAAAAGCACAGAGGTTCTTCATATTAAAAATGACAATGTCCAAAAATATTCATGGGTAAATATATGGCATTGGCTTTCAGGCTTGATGCTGTGGAGAAAAGCTTTTAAAACAGAGTTTTCTCTTTTTTAACCACTGCAGTTCATGTGGATTTTGGGTTTTCTTCAATGCCTCTCATGATCACTGTCTGAGTACAGCAAGGATTATCTTTATGAAACTTCCACTCATTTTAATCACTACTTTTTATGAAAACCAATTCTAGTCTCACCCTTCTTATTGTACATGCCCTCTAGAATTTGGTTCTAGACAACTTGTTACAGGTAGAAATTAATTATTGTTGCAGTTGGAGGGGAAGATACTTCTGAGATTTTTATGGAGTTGCATGCCTTCAGTAGTTCTGTTTATAAGGAAAAAACATCAAGTACTTATGCAGCTTTTATTGGCCTTAAATCTTAAGCTTTAGCAATACTGCATATTGGGATTATTTGGGAAAAATGCCCAGGCTTTTTTTGACTTTGTAAATGAAATTTTCTTCTTAAACCCATGGATTTGACCATTTAAAAAACTTACAACACACTTGAGATTATCCCCATCTGAAAATTCAGACCTGAATCAAAGACCTGAAGATGAAGCCAGTACCGGGAGAGGAGTTTAATAATTCTAGCCACAATAAAAGTCACAACTTTGAATCCATATTTTTAGTGTTCTTTGTCCCTTGGTGCAGTTGTGATGGGTTTTCTGGGCTTTGTTTTACTTTGTGATGGTGGCAACATTGGGGAGATGGGAGGAAAGAGATTTTTCAGATACATATTTGCATTAGGTTCTCACAGATTAATGTGCATTTTTCAGTGTAGTCGATTCTGAGTGTGAATTTAAGGGCTGCTCTTGGAAAAAATCCCTTGATAAACTCCTTAGGAAGTAGATATAAAAAGGTAAAATAAAGAATCTTTTGTGTCAGGGGCATCATCATTTAAAATGTCCAGGTAATATGCTGATCGGGGGGCACAACAGAAAAAACAGTACCAACTCAAAATTATCATCTGTTTTGGCAGTTTTCTGTTTAAGGCCAGACTTGAATTAGCCCTTGAATTAGCCCTTAGTTTCCTGAGGTTTGAACATTGAGATATTTTGGGTATTGATAGTAAAGAAAAATTGCTCTTTTTAATATGTCAGAGAAATTAAGCATCTCTTTCGCTTATTTCACAATACTGAGTGAAAATTTAGTTTTTGAAAGTAAAATCACTAAGAACTAAAGGCAAAATTACTCTAAAAAGGTTCATAAAATGACAATAAAATGGCAAGAAGTGCTTATAATGTACTGTAATTAAGAAATAGTTGGCTTCTGATTGTAAAGGTGTAAATTATAACATCTGTATTGTCTCACCCTTCCCAAGAGATTGAAAATAGAATAAAAGTTTTTTAAGACTCGGTTGCTCCATCTCTGGATCAGAAAAGGGCATAATCCAACAACAGTTTTTCATCCAAGATTGCTGATGAAAGACATCTCAGTGGAGTGATGGGAATATAGAGCAGTGCGACCACTTAAACATTGCTCCTTTCTTCGGGTTGCAAGCAGTGGGTTTATTATCAGTGTATTTAAATCTCTGGTCTTCTTTTAGGCCTTTCCTGAAGGATATTTGTTAAAAATCCTGATTGCTTAGATAGACAAGGCAGTTTGGGTACCTTTTATTTTTAATTCTCTATAAATCAGACTACATAAACATTAATGGTGTCTGTGAAATGTCTGTTAGTAGCTGTCACTGTTAGTAGCTGTCACTCATTCCAAGTCAAGATATTGTGGATGTGTGTGTTAAATGGCAATCATTTGTCTCCAAGTAAACTTACCAAACTAGTGAAACAGAACTTTTTCTTCCTCAGCTTTTCCCCTTTTTGATCTTTCTGGAAAATAAGAGCGGGGTAAAAAAAGAAAATAAAAAGATGGAAAGGAGAGAGTAGATTGTATGGCATCGTTTTAAGATCTGAATGGAAATGTAGCCAACACGTGAAAACTGTAAAATAAAAAATGTGATGGGTTTTAAGCATAATCTTCCAAAATACAAAGAAATGTGATTTTCTTATGTCACATTGCAATAGTGATCTGAAAACTGTGTGTGTAACATATCGACAGGGCTGTTATATTTATTTCTATGTAGTGGCAGTGTCTTGACCCCATCAAAGTTCCAGGTAACTCTAATATGTTCAAGTTTCCTTTAATGCAGAAGCACACCTCCAATTTGCATTAATGATTTGTGTGTGCATGTCCAGGGGAAGATGCAGCTGAACCCTGAGTCCTGTGCAATTTATTGGAATTGTGAGTGGTGCTGGCAAGCTGTGGTGGTGGCTGTACTGAGTTCATTGTTCATTTGTGCTCTCTGGTTTTCCTAACTTCAGCTGAAATGCAAGAAAAGAGAGTCTGATTGACATTCTCACTACTTTGAAGACCTAAATTCAAAAGTTAGCTACTCTGCTGGTAAAATGCGATTTATTGATGTACTAGTAATACTTTGCCCTCCACATGCTGGTATAAAAATGAAATAGATATTAAATGTTTTTAGTGGAATTTTAATGATACTAAAATTAATTTTGTAAGCTAGGGGGAAATAATATAATAATTATGCAGGTTATTGTCATAAATGTTTGGACTCATATAAGCACATGAAAGCAATGATATTATTTTTGCTCTTTGCAGTGTTGAGAAACCCTGTTTGTAAGTTGTATAGATTCCCTACTTCTGACAACAAGTGGATGCGGATCCGGGAGCAGATGGCTGAGACCACCCTCTCCTTCCACGTTCCTAAAGAACTAATAAATCTGCACATAAAGGAGGACATGAGAAGGTAAGGAAGAGGCAGCAATATAAATTATATTTTTCTGACTTTGAATCATGCAGACGAGGAGCTAAAATATATTTATTTGTAGTATGAAATGGGCACTTTTATAGCTGCTAAGAATTTACAGCTGTAACTGAACAGAATTGATTGCTCAATAGGACTCCAGTGACCTCATAAGTTCTGAGCAATGAACTGTGCTAAAGTGCAGTCATGGCTTTAAACCTGTTAGCACCACCGTTTGATTAACAATTTAAATATTCTGGAACATTAGCATTTTATAAAGGATCAGAAAATGACAGGGGGCTGAGCAACATTGTGCTGTGTTTGGCTATGTGTCTGGGTAGAGTTAATAACATAGACAAACATTATGCCATGAAAAATGACAAGTTTATAGTGAATAAAGGAGCAATGAGGATAAAATGGACATTCCTTTAGCTAATCTAAATTAGTTGGCATAAGAAAAGGATTCCAAAGTAATGTTTGTTTGAAACCCTAACGTTTGGCCTCATAACCCAGAGAGATATCTGAGAATCATAACAATGTGTATGGCCTGGAGAAAAAGGAGAATAGAGAACACAGGTGTCCCAAAAGCCTTTGAATGTCCAATTTGCCATTGCAGTGATTAAAATGGAGCCTGTCCTTGAACCCTTGTAAGCTGTGCTGATAAAATTTGGGGAAACATCTTTTTAAGTAACCCAGGGCTACCCTGAAGACAGTGCCTCCTTCTTCTTCCAGCGATAATGGATGATGTAGAAGATATTGCCTCCTTCCTCATGCAAGTTACTTAACACATAGATGGGCAGCTGGTCTCATGTGTAAGAGTGATGCTGGGACCCAGTGCTGCATTCCAAAGCCATCCTGTGCGCTTTGAGGCAATTCCTTCCTGTTGTGTCACATCCCAAAACAACCTGTTGTGGCTGTTTGTTCTGCAGTATCAAGCTTCTTTTCCTTTTTTTATTTACCCCATCTGTTGCTTCCCTGTGATGTTTATATGCCAATAGAACAGCATGTGGGAGGCTGGAATCTTGATTTTAATAAAGTCACTGGACTGATACATCCTTATGCATGGTGATGATGGGTTATAAAATTCCTATGAATTGTTATAATAGTTTATTTTATTCATTTAGTACTGTGTTTAGGCATTTATGGCCTCATCTTGTTTGAGAATACTTATGGGCAAGGTTTTTGCAGTAAGCAATAAAAATAGATTATACTGAGTCTCACAGTTCATGCACTTCCCATATTTTCATTTGCCTCATGGGTAAGTGCCTTTTAAATGTTAGAGGATTACTTGAACCACTTTTACTACTTCTGCATTATTCTCTCCAAAGGCATAATACAAGTAATAGCCCTTGTTGTTGTATCATATTATAGAATTCACCTCCCTGGACAAACTCCTAGTAAGAATTCACCATGGTGGGGTTTTCTCTTCACCAAAATAAAGATTTGAAAAAGAAACAGAAGTAACAGTGGCACAAAGATTGAGATAAGTGCCTCTGATTTTCCTGACTGCCGGTGTGGTTGAGCTGTTCAAGCCTAGTTGAAAGTGTGGGTGTGAAAGAAAGAGACCAAGTGATTGATGCAGTCTGGAGGAGGAGATAAGACTAACCAAAATGAGCAACACTATGTAGAATACCAGCAGATGGTGGGAACAGGAGCATCTGTGTCATCTACCATCATATAAGAGTGTGGGTTGGAGCTTCTGCTTTGTCTGGCCTTTCTTTTTCAAGAAAAGCAATTGTGGAGATGTGTGTTCTTGTGGAGTCCTTACACTTGTAGTCTAGTAGAACGTGTGAGGAGGATGCTGCTATATTCGGTGTGGGCTCAAGTATTCTTCTCTGTGTCTTTTCCCCTCTGTTAGTATAAAAGGATAAATATTTCTGTCTCAGAAGCCACTTATCATACTCAGCCTGTTTCATTTTTTTTATTGTGGCTTCAATATAGTCAGGCCTGAAGCAATTACCTATAAAAATGTGCCAGTAAGTGTTAATGCTATTCAGTATTCATTAAAAATTGTAGTTTAAATTCCCTTTTCTCGCCATCTTGAGATTGATTGTCTCTTGATAAAACTTCAGTGTTCATTGTTAACCAAACCCTTTCATTTATTGACATGATGCTTTGAAATTTGTAACTTCTAACAGTATTTGACTTTATTTTAACTTTAAGGGAAAGAATTTAAAGCAGGAATGGAAGCAAAATGATCTTAAAGTAGGAAGGGAGAAACAAGTTAAATTTAGCTTATAATTGTCTACACTTTTGTATAATAAAAAGTGTAGTGGATAGAAATTTAAAAGGAACTTAAAGTTTTCATCTCTTAGGAACCATATAAAATCGTATCATGGCTTTGCAAACCCCAGTCTATTCTCCTCACATGCATAGGAAAAGAGGCTTTAAAATAATTTTAAATGTATTTGTTGCCATTTTTGGGGTGGGTAGTTTGCTCATGGGGTTCTGGTGGGGTTTCTTTTGTCTCTTTTTTCTGCTTTGTTTTCTCTTTTTCTGTTTCTAAACAACTGTTCAGGGCATGCAAAGGTAAGCACAACTCACATTGAAGTTTTTAGTTGCCTGTCGGGTCAGGCTCACCAAAACTTGAAATAATTTTGGGAAATTCTGTAAGGAGACAAAAATTGCAACTGTTTTCAAGAGAGTCTAAAATGAGATTATTAGTAGAGAAAGAAAAACATGCCTTTTATTTTTTCTTTTTTTTCTTTTTTTTTTCTTATTGACTCCTCCGTAATAATTATTTGCCTGGTTTGGAAACAACAGAGTGAAAAAGCTATGAGTATTTTATTTCTGGAGGGAATGTTATATTGTTTGTCTGGAGTTTATTGCCTATATATCACAGAAGCATATCTTGTAGCAAAGAAAAATGAGAGTAATTTTATCTGATTCTGTTCTTTAAAAAAAAAAAAAAAATTGAAGTGGTTATCCATACATTTTAAAGTGAACTTTGTTAGGAAGAATAATTCCTGTGCTCCTTTCCTTAGAAGCTTCTAAACTTCCATTATGTATGAATGATTGAGTCATATCCCAAAGCTATAGTTTATATTTACTCCAAAGCTCCTGTTTGATAAATATTCAGAATTTTTAAGCTGTTACAATATTACAGAAGTTTTGCAAATATAATCTGCAGAAATGTCCCCTCTTGTTTTGAATCCTGCTAAGCTCTTTGCTTCTGATGTGTCGTAGTGTGTTTTTAAGTTTCTTGTTTTGTTCCCCCATTTTAGGTATTATTCTCCCCCTGTTCTTTGTAAGATGGTTCTTCCCCCTCCAGTTTTCCCGCCACAGAGTCTTTGGCAGTTATGTTACCACGGTTACCCCTGCCCCCCTTATTTGTCAATCTCCCAAGTTACATAACTGCTCCTCCCTTATCCCACCATATAAGTAAAGTTTTCCTCCTCCCTGGGCCCAGTCAATCACCCCCCACTCCTCCCTGCTTTCGAGAACATTCTTCTCTCTGGGGGTCATAGTTGGCTGGCGTCCCAGGGCCCCTCCTTTGTTCTATGTTTATTGGATAAGTTCTTGTGTCAGTTTTCTTATGTACCTCCCCACATGTTCCCCTATTGGTTAGCTGGGCTTCCCCTCCCGTCTCCACCCCTTCCCTGTAAAACTCTGTCTCCCCCCGTGTTCGGGGCCATTTTGCTGTGGGTTTTTCCACCTGTTGGTTTGCCCTGTGCTGCCTGTGGGCTCTTCAATAAACCGACGTTTTACCCCCAGCAAGTGGTCGCCTCCTCTCTCGTCTCGTCCAGCGCGAACCCAAGTCCGCAATCCAGCCCAGCCCGAGGCCAGGACGCCAAGGGGGGCTGGCCTCAGATGCGCAGGGGCGTCGGCCGCTTTACCCCTTCAGCTAGCCGGACTTAGGGCCGTGTACGCCCTCGCGCAGTTTGCCGTCCAACGTGGGGGCCGACGAAGTGGACTTTTGACCACGGACTGGACCCTGCGGAGTTGGGATTTACTTACCCTCTGGACGCCAGACTACCCCGGGTAGTAGCAGGCTTCGTTTTAGAAGCAGCGCTCCCCGGCGGAAGGGAGTCGGGACTCCTCGCACCCTCAGAGGACGACTCCCCGAGACAAGTGACCTTCGCCTGGTTTTTTCTTTGTCGCCGCAGCAGGATTGGTGAGTTCGGGCCCCGTCCTGGGGACTCTCCGGCTTCCCCTCTGCCTTTTTAACTTTCCCTAGGGGTATATGCCCTGCGTTGGGGACCTACCCCCCCGCCTTCTCTCCTTGAGGTTTTTCCTCGCCCCCGCGCCGTTTTTGTTTTCTCTTCCCTTTGGGTGCCGGATTTCCCCAGACGTGGGGCCGCACCCATCACCCAATCTCTTTTTCCCTCCGGCTGTTTACCCAGACTTTGGGGCAGTGGGGGGGGCAGGGGCCGGCGGCAGGCGGCTCATTGTTTAAGTTCTCGTTGTTTCCCGGGCGTGCGGTTGCGTCATCAGAGGATTTTCCCCCTTTCTAGCAGTAGCAGTTTCTGCTCTAGAAAGGCGCAATGGGTGCCGGCTTGGGAAAATCCCAGAAGGAGGTTTATTATGTTGTGAAGGGTTTGTTGCTTGGGGGTGGTCAGAAAGCCCGCAAGCAGGAGTTAAAATGTTTAGTTAAGTGGGTATTTTCTAGGTTTCCCGAGGTCTCCCCGGAACGCGTAAAAGAGCCGCGGTTTTGGGCAGCCGTTGTGGCAAAATTAGAAGAGGCCATAAATTCCGGGGAGACAAAACTAGCCACCGTGGCGTATTGCGCGCGCAGAGTTCATGCGACACTCGGCGCGCCTGTGGAGCCTAAGAAATGTCCCGCGGTTTCTGGTTTGTCCCCTCGTTCTCCTCGTTCAGTTGCCCTTGTCCCCCAAACCTTTCCCTTGTCCCGTAGGCATGAGCCCTCGAGGGGGATTTTGAGGGCCGACCAGAGGCAGGGGGTCCATCCTGCCCCTGCTCCCCCTCGACCGGCTCGGCCTCCCCCTTCGAGGAGCCCTGGCCAGGCTCCTTCTCTTCCCTTACCCTCTACCCCGGTCCCCAAGTCTCCGGTTCCAAACCCCAAAGTTGTTCGGTTTTGCGACGACCCTCAAAAGGGGTCCCTTGGTGCCCGAGATGGCGGCGGCCACGCGGCCGCTCCCGCCAGGGCTCTTTCTTCTCCTCCTAACCCTTTCCTCCCTAATGCTAACCCTTTCCTTCCCCTGGACCGAACCTCTTTTTCGGTTGTCCCTCCCCCATCTCTTTCCTCTGCTCCTTCCATTTCTCCGCCCTCCGATCCTCCGTCGGCTCCTCCCCAGGTTCCTCCCCCAGTTCAGCCCCCTGTTTACTCCTCCCCTGCTCCACCTTCATACTCTGCTCCGCCTCCGAACTCCACCCAGGGGGCGGAGAGGGGCGGTGTGCCACGCCCACTCCCTCGCCCTGCCCCATTGCCAGACTCCGCCTCAACCTCCTCCAACTCCGGTTCCCACGCTCCCCCTTCCGGTTCTCACGCCTTGTGTTCGGGGTGGGGGGGGATGGATGACTGGAAGCCGGGGCAGGCGCCTTTATTGGAAGCCGCTCCGGTTACGTACCACCTCAGCGGGGAGGGGAGCTCTCAGGCCCAGTGGGTGCCTTTAGCACAGGCCCGGATTAAGAAACTGTGCAAGGCGCAGAAGGACTACTCCCGCGGGTCTGAATACTTCCGGGGTATGCTCCGGAATGCCCTTGCACAGGGAGATCTGGTGCCGGCGGACCTGAGGGCCCTTTTCTCTAGTTTAACAAGACCCATGGAGTTTAGGGTCTGGGTGGGGGAATGGAGGAGGGAGATAGTGGAGGTTCTCCCGATTCTTTGGGGGAATCCTTCAGTGTCTCATGACGCGGACGGTTTGGCAATTTCCCAAGAATATCTTTTAGGCGAGGGACAGTGGGCAGAGTGGATAGCTCAAGCAAAGGCCTTGTTCTCGTCTCAGCTTGTAGAGACCGCTAAGGCAGCAGAGCGGGCCTTTTATAAGCTAGAGGTGATGACCTCCCAATGGGAGGACGATGAAGTCCGGCAGGGGCCGCAAGAGCCTTACATGGTTTTTATCGAGCGCCTCTACAGATACGTGGAGGCGCAGGCGACCGGGGACGACGACAGGGAGAAGATGCTCTGGAGGATGGCGTATAGCAACGCCAACCTAGAGTGTCGGAAGGCCATCAGGAGGCTCCCTCAAAGTCCCCGGCCCACGGTGGAGGCCATGATAGAGGCCGTGGTAGGCCAGGTATCCTTACCATCGCGGCCTAAAAGAGCCTCAGTGGCTTTTGCGGAGGACCCCGAACCGGACTTCTTTGATATAGAAGCTGCCCCCGTTGCCGGGCCCCCAACACCCGGGTCCGGCAGAAGATCAACAGCCACCCACCCCTGCCACCTCTGTGGCAAGACAGGGCATTGGATGCCTCAATGCCAGATGCGATTAGATTATTTGGAGTATAGAAGGAAGCGGGAAAAGGAGGAGAGTAAGGGCACAAAAAACTAGGCCTGGAGCGCAGCCCCTCCCTGCGCGAAGACAAAAATGCGGCAGGCCACTTAACAACAAGCGGGGAGGGAGGAGACGACAGAGAGCTGCCGTACACACTGCCGGATTTGTCTTACTTAGTACCAGACTTGACACATACCTGTGGTATTCAGCCTACACCTGCGCTTGACACCATGTCCTCTGTCCCTACAGGCTGCAGCTAACTAGGGACTTCTATCTCCCTAGTAGTGACATCCAGCTGGTGTCTGTCGACCTGCAACACCCGGGTCGCTGGAGGAAACTTGGACGTTGCAGGTGGACAGTCGTCGGGGACACAAAGCACACACTGCGAGACATTCACATCGTCCCTGGTCTAGTAACTACCGACCGGGACCGTTTCGCGGTAGGGCTGTACTGTGTCCGACCCCCACTCTTCCTCCCTAAGGGACAGATCATTGCCCAGGCTATTCCGGTTCCAGATAAAGATAATTGGAAGAACTCCGTGGAGAGGACATCGCCTCCGACAGTAGCCTGGGCACAGCTGGTGGGGAGGGAGAAGCCCCGCCTGACTTGTCAACTCTCGTTGGGAGGGGACAGAAAGATCGTGAGGGGTCTTTTGGACACAGGTGCGGATGTGACGATCATTCCCTCTCGGGAGTGGCCGTCACATTGGGACTTGCAAAGCGCTGCGGGCACAATCTCAGGTGTTGGGGGCCTTCAATTGGCCAATCAATCTAAGAGCATTGTGCAAATTAAGGGGCCCGACGGGCAATTGGCCTCTATACGCCCGTTCGTTTTAGATTACACCGAGCCTCTCTGGGGAAGGGACCTACTAGCCCAGTGGGGAGCCAGAATTGACCTCCCAAAGGCTCCCCAGGTTTTTCGGGCAGTGGCCACTGAGGAGGGCCAGACCTGGAAGCTGAATTGGCTGTCAGATAAACCAGTACAGGTCTTGCAGTGGCCACTCAACAAGCAAAAATTAAAAGCGCTCAATGAGCTCGTTCAGGAGCAGTTACTGAAAGGCCACCTGGTGGAGACCATGTCACCTTGGAACTCCCCAGTGTTTGTCATTAAGAAGCCTAATAAGGACAAGTGGCGGCTCCTGACCGACCTCCGCCAAATTAACGAACAAATAATGGACATGGGTCCTCTTCAGCCAGGGATGCCTTCCCCAGCAATGCTCCCCCAAAACTGGAATTTGGCAGTTATAGATATAAAAGATGGTTTTTTCCAGATTCCCCTGCACCCAGACGATGCCCCGCGCTTTGCGTTCACGGTTCCATCCATCAACCGTGAGTCCCCAGCCAAGCGCTATCATTGGCGAATGCTTCCGCAAGGCCTAAAGAACAGCCCTGTGATCTGCCAATGGTATGTCGCTTTGCTGCTGTCACCCATACGTACAGCCCTCGGGGATGCCGTCATCATTCACCATTACATGGACGACATCCTCGTGTGTGCACCCGACCACAGTCTGCTTGCCCATGCGCTTGACCTGACAACCAATGCGTTGGTTGCTGCAGGGTTCGAGCTCCAGCAGGACAAAATTCAGCGGATGCCACCTTGGAAATACCTGGGCCTCGAAATCACAAAGCGGACCATTGTTCCGCAGGAATTGGCTATTAGGACAAAAGTCCAGACCCTAGCGGATGTCCATCAGCTGTGTGGGTCTTTAAATTGGGTGAGACCCTGGCTAGGCATTTCAACTGAAGACCTAGCCCCCCTTTTCAATTTGTTGAAAGGGGGAGAGGGGCTGAGTTCCCCTAGGGCTCTCACCCCAGAGGCAGGGGTGGCTTTGGAGAAGATACAGAAAGTTATTTTGGCCAGGCAGGCCCACCGTTACCATCCGGGCCTGCCCTTCAAATTTATTATACTGAGAAAATTGCCACATCTCCATGGCATGATACACCAGTGGGACACCAGTGTAAAGGACCAGGGGCTGGGTGACCCCCTCTTAATTATAGAGTGGGTGTTTCTCAGCCACCATCGGTCCAAAAGAATGACACGGCCACAGGAGTTGGTAGCCGAACTGATCCTCAAAGCAAGATCGAGGATCAGGGAGCTGGCGGGGTGTGATTTCGCATGCATACATATCCCAATTAAATGAGAATCAGGACAACTCAAATTAAAGACCTTTGAAGAACTGCTGCAAACTAATGAATATCTTCAGTTTGCATTCGACAGCTACACCGGGCGCATCGCAGTAGATCGGCCGGCCCACAAATTATTCAATTTGGAGTTTAAATTATCGCTGAAAAAGGTTCAGAGCAGGAAGCTGCTGGATGCCTTGACAGTTTTCACAGACGCGTCTGGAGCATCCCACAAGTCAGTAATGACTTGGAAAGATCCTCAGACTCAGCAGTGGGAGACTGATGTTGTTGTTGTGGAGGGCTCTCCACAAGTTGCTGAGTTGGACGCAGTCGTCAGGGCATTCCAGAGGTTCCCTGGGCCTTCTAATTTGGTTACAGATTCTGCATATGTCGCAGGTGTAGTGTCTCAAGCTGAGTCTGCGGTTCTTCAAGAGGTCACCAGCAAAAGATTATTTGAGTTGCTTAACAGGCTCGTCGAGCTAGTCTCCCACCGCGAGCACCCTTTTTATGTTATGCATGTGAGATCACATACTGATCTGCCCGGGTTTATTGCGGAAGGCAACCGTTGTGCCGACTCTCTGGCCGCGGCTGCTGTTACGCAGGCCCCTCTCCCAGACGTGTTCGGCCAGGCTAAGATCAGTCACCAACTTTTCCATCAGAATGCGCCTGGCCTGGTCCGGCAGTTCAATCTGACACAGGATCAGGCCAAGGCGATAGTGGCCACATGTCCCCAATGCCAACAAGATCAGATGCCTACTGTGGCCTCAGGGGCCAATCCCCGAGGTTTGGCGAGCTGCGAAGTGTGGCAGATGGACGTGACGCATGTCCTATCTTTTGGTCGATTGTGTTACGTCCATGTCTCAGTTGATACCTTCTCTGGGGCTATCTATGCTTCTGCCCACACAGGTGAAAAGGCAGCGGATGTGCAGAAGCATCTGCTTCAGGCATTCGCTGTCTTGGGCATCCCTAGGGCCCTAAAAACAGATAATGGCCCTGCGTATATCTCCAAGGAGCTGCGGAACTTTCTGCAGCAATGGGGAATAGTCCATACGACTGGCATCCCCTATTCCCCAACAGGCCAAGCCATGGTGGAGAGGGCCCACCAGAGCTTTAAGAAGATCTTATCCCGGCAACAACCGGCGATGAAGGTGGAGACCCCCCACGTCCGGCTGTCAAGGGCATTGTACACGCTTAACTTTCTAAATTGCTCTTTTGACAGCCAAAATCCTCCAGTGGTCCGGCACTTTGGCAGTCACCAGCAGCTGCAGCCTAAAGCCAGGCCACCGGTTCTTGTAAAAGATCCGGAGACCTGGCGGACGGAGGGCCCCTTTGACCTGGTGACCTGGGGGAGGGGATATGCCTGCGTGTCCACTCCCTCAGGCCCCAGGTGGATTCCATCTAAGTGGGTCAGGCCCTTCGTCCCGAAACAGAGGACTAAGAAGGAGGCAGTACCACAAGTCCGGCAAGCTTGTTGGCGTTGGCGGAGGAAACCACACCATCAATCTTTGTCTTTCTTTCCGGATCTTCCCCCAGTTACAGAAGAGCCCTCTCCTCCAGCTTCTCCTCCACCCCTTGACCTCCTATGTCATGTTTCCTCCCATTCACCCCCTGCTCCAGCTCTTACCCCCTGTATGTTTTACTTAAACTGGTTGTTTGGAGAAGAACCATTTTTGTGAATTCGTCATACTTTTACTATCTTATCTCATTTCAGTTACATCTCCCCCATGGCCCCCGTTTCAACATCGCTGAATGCTGCTGCCTGCTAATGGCGATCATGACGACCTGCGGACTCCTTTTGCCACCTTCGGAGCCGTGGGTCATCCCCCAGCCGAAAGTCAACGTCTGGCGTGCCTTGGCTCAATCGTTAGGACAGGACAGTATATGCCTAGACACCGGCGCAGCAGAGGACCCGATGTCGCCTTGTGGGGATCCCTTTCTCTCCAGGCGAGTTTCTTCCTGCCTTCTAAAGTGCCTTTAATGCTATCCTAGCCCAGAGCCTCACTATCCTCCCCAGTTTTGATTCCTCCAACGCCTGGAGAGACGGAGTGAGCAGGCTAGATCCTGCACCCTCCGAGCCCACAGAGTTACATCTCCTCGGCTCGACCAATGCATCAATTTGCTTTCAGTTTGATTATACAATCACCCCCGTCGAGAGGGGTAGTGAGGTAGTGCTACAGTCCAAGTTAGAATACCAAGCTAAGCAGTGGTGTAAGGCTGTCCTAAAGATCCTCGGCCCCACCACTACCAGACGGACCCCTTACTCCCTTCCCCGAGGCGTGTTTTTAATTGTGGCGACCGGGCGTGGGCAGGCATCCCCTCTGGCCTGGTCGGAAGGGCCGTGCACTTTTGGCCGGCTGACACTGTTTACCCCCAACGTCACTCAAATTATCAATTGGAAGAAGACAAACATCACATCTAAATTGGCTAGACCTAAAAGAGATCTCAAGGATCTCACTGAGGATTGTGATGATGAAATTACTCATTGGTCACACTCAAAATCCGTCGCCTTTACCATCTTGTTGCCTTGGGTATCGGTGGCGAAGGCTCTAGGTGAATTGGGCTGTCTAGAGTGTTGGGTGGCTAAACAAGCAAATTTTACTTCGGCCGCGCTCTACGACCTCCTCACAGACGAGGAAATAACAAGGAAGGCGACACTCCAAAACAGAGCAGCAATAGATTTTCTATTGCTGCTCCATCATCATCACTGTGAGGAGTTTGAGGGCCTCTGCTGCCTGAACCTATCCTCTCGAGCCGAGGACGCCAGACATTCCATCAAGAGGCTGCAAGACCTTGTCCATCAGGTCAAGCAAGAAACCTCTGACTGGCTGGGGGACATTTTCAAGGGTTGGGGCCTCAGCGGGTGGGCCGGTTCCATAATAGAATCTGTTTGCAAGGTTGTTCTGAGTTAATTAGTACTTTTAGTTTTCATTATTTTGATCCGTGGTTTGGTCCAGAGACTAATGGTCAGAGATACCTCAGCATCTGTCAACCATGCCGCAGTCCCGTCGGACAAGCCCATCGAGCTGGAAGACCTCTCCTCGGAGGCCGAAGAAGCTACAGATGAGGAAGGGGCGACCGCACCGTCCTTCGACCACCCAGGGGCGGGCGGATTCCAGCTCGAAGAAAGCGAGGCCTGGCCGGACCAGCCGGGAGATCCTGAATTTTAAGTTTCTGTGGACTTCCCGTTCTTTTTATTTTATTTGTTAAGAAACGGGGAGATGTTGTAGTGTGTTTTTAAGTTTCTTGTTTTGTTCCCCCATTTTAGGTATAATTCTCTCCCTGTTCTTTGTAAGATGGTTCTTCCCCCTCCAGTTTTCCCGCCACAGAGTCTTTGGCAGTTATGTTACCACGGTTACCCCTGCCCCCCTTATTTGTCAATCTCTCAAGTTACATAACTGCTCCTCCCTTATCCCACCATATAAGTAAAGTTTTCCTCCTCCCTGGGCCCAGTCAATCACCCCCCACTCCTCCCTGCTTTCAAGAACATTCTTCTCTCTGGGGGTCATAGTTGGCTGGCGTCCCAGGGCCCCTCCTTTGTTCTATGTTTATTGGATAAGTTCTTGTGTCAGTTTTCTTATGTACCTCCCCACATGTTCCCCTATTGGTTAGCTGGGCTTCCCCTCCCGTCTCCACCCCTTCCCTGTAAAACTCTGTCTCCCCCCGTGTTCGGGGCCATTTTTGCTGTGGGTTTTTCCACCTGTTGGTTTGCCCTGTGCTGCCTGTGGGCTCTTCAATAAACCGACGTTTTACCCCCAGCAAGTGGTCGCCTCCTCTCTCGTCTCGTCCAGCGCGAACCCAAGTCCGCAATCCAGCCCAGCCCGAGGCCAGGATGCCAAGGGGGGCTGGCCTCAGATGCGCAGGGGCGTCGGCCGCTTTACCCCTTCAGCTAGCCGGACTTAGGGCCGTGTACGCCCTCGCGCACTGATGTTTTGCAAAAGTAGATTTCAGAAGCTCATTTTGCTTAGCGGAGGCCAAAATCACTTAGTCTTCTAGGTTTTGAATTTGTCATGTTTGCTTTACTAGGAAACACATCATTAGATTTTTGAAGCTGTATGTATAAAAAATTGCTACTTGGCCTTCATACAGCATTTTCAGCTTATGTGCTTTTTAATAGCACAATTGTTGTTTGACACAGTTACTGGTTGAAGTGGATTTTTAAAGTTATTCAATGAAATAAGTTAACATTAAAGTATTAAAATATTATTAAAAATTTCAACAATTGTATTAGTGTGAACTGTAAACTTTTTCAAAAATGGAAAATATTATGGTTTTTCCACTCTGTGTACTTTTAGAAAAGGCCTTTCATGTAATAATAATAAAGCTTGGTACTGTGGAGTATTGTTGATGGAGTTTAGATATAGAAAAGACAACTCTTTTTTCATTCATAACTCAGAATTTTATGGAGTCAACAACAGCAGTGATAAACTGTAAAAAGACCACGAGACATAAATCCAATTTAAATGCTCTGTCTTCTATAATTTCATTAGAAAAAGAAATAGATATAAAGTGAGGCTATGAGACTGTTTTCTATGGAAGTGTCTGCCATATAATCCTGTTTTCTAATGGTTTTGATTTTGCTGGAGTTTAAAATGCAAATAAATTCAGAAATCGTAGTCTTTAAAATTTCCACGCTGTGTATGCTCTAGATTGCTATAGCGCTGTACTCTCACTTTAAGCATTGTTGATGTGTCTTTTTTTGCCACATATTGAAGACTGAATTTTTACTTCATTGATTTGTACATGTTTCTGAGGAGAAACAAATACCAACCTTGTCACCAGTAATGGGGACAGGATTTGATATTTCTTGAAGACCTATTAAAATTAATATTCCCATTGCTATTGATGTCAGTGGAGTTAACTCTCAAACTTCAGTTTGAGACCAGCAGCTCCAGGCATGAGCTTAGATGGAGGCAGGGATGTAGTTCTTGGATAGAATACTCTATTCCTATACAGAAGGAGTAGTAAAGTTTTGGAAGCCAGCCAGGTCCAAACATTGTTGCTAAAACTATTAAATCAGACACCATAAATATTAAGGGCCAAAACATTATCGCTGCACATAAACAAAATTGCATACCCTGACAAATTTTACACATTTTGCTGAGAAGGAAGCCCTAAGATTTTAATTGAAAGGGAACCTCATGTTATACTGCTAAAAACTGGCAAAGAAAATGGTCCCTGAGAATGTTTGGTTTATCCTCTCAAATCCCTTCGTGACAGATTGTTCTTATGCTACAGCATTACCAGTTTGTATTGCTGGAGGAAAGTTTAATTGGTTCAGCTTCAGGAGCAATTAAATGGCAGAAAGTAATAATATCGTTAACATAGACTGTCAGCAAGTCCACGTGTTGTGTCTTTGTTTCCATGTTGATATTTTCAAGAACATGTACAAATGCAATGCTTTAATTCCGCTTCCAGTGCAGTCTCTCTGGTTTTGATTGTCACCTACACCAGGAGCAGAGGTCTGCCTATGGAGCTTGTTCTGACTGCACTGCTCACACTAATGCAAAGCTAATAATGATGGGGAAAGCACCACCAGTGTGTTGCTGTTCCATTTAAGAAGTCATTTTAAGGCTTTTTTGACTAATGGTCAGATCTGCTGCTCACATAAGTGAGCTCTGTGTTCCTGCGCTGCAAGCTCACTGGTCCTTTCCTCCCTCTTTCCACCTCTTCTTACCCTATTTTTGCTTTTTCTTACATAATTTTTCTGTATGCAAGAACTGTCTTCTGGAAGACTTTTTGGAGACTTCCAAGAATTACAGTGGAACACTCTTCTTGATGCTCCAAGGAAAATAATGAAAACTGGTTGTGTTGCAAACATTTTCTCCTGTTAAATTCCAGATGTTTGAAGACTGACTGAAGATCTTTTATTTTCCTTAAAAGCAGGTCCCACAAAATGGCTTTGGGAGAGATACAGGAGAAACTTCCTCTGCAAGAGGAAAAACCAAACAGAAAGCCCAAAATACTAAGCTTGTTTGTGCAGGAAATTCAGATGATCTCTATTTCACTCAGGTCAGCTCTCAGGAGTGTACAGGAAAACTGATAATTTACTAAAGGATTTCCTTTTGGATTTCCAGTGACCTGTTTGGTTACCACAGCAGTACTTTTTTGACCTGATGAACACTGGACATGACATTTTAGGGAGCAGGTGTTGGGATTTTTTGTGTATATTTTGTTTTGAATCCTGAAGAAATGTGGTGAGAGCTGATGTGTTGATTAAACTGAATTTGTAGAAACACTGCTAGAAATATGTGTTTATGAAATGTTTATGAAAGTATACAAAGAGTAGTGCATCAAAACAACCATACTGAAAGTTTTGCAGGAAAAAGAAACTTTATATTCTTTCCAATGTTGTTTAATATCTCTTGAGATAAAGTTACTTGCTCTGAGCACAACTCTCTGGAGCCTGGAAGCCTTCTTTCCTTCATGAAAGAAGTGGTATTTCATTTTGAAGGTTACTGCATTTATACCAGATGAGTTTTGAGCACAAAAGTTACTGCATTATCTACTGACATAATTTATTGTTTACTTGTAAAAGAGAGATGAAAAGCAGATCTCACAAGCAGTCCGAAAACGGATTTTATTTCAATTAGAAATCTTTCTGATGTTTTGTAGCAAACTTGTTTTAGATTAATTTGGATGAACCTTGATAGATTAATGAGTTAATTAGCGCATTCCCTTTTTGCTTTTTGGTACAGGAATCAGGAGCTTAAAGACCTGGGAGAGCTTGCTCCTCACTGGGACAACATGCGCAAATGTGTAATTGCTCACTGTGATCAGTTGCTGAGCATGTACCAGGACACTCTGGCAGAGCTTGGGAAGCATACAGGTGGGAATCTGTGATTTTATCTGGAACCTTTCAGAGCTTACTAGATTGTTAGCTATAAAATACTGGCATATTCAGTGGGAATAAAATACATAAAAATCTTAGAATCAAGGGATGGTTTGGATTGGAAGGGACCTTAAAGATTATCAAGTTCTAGCCCACCTGGACCAGGTTACTCAAACTCCCATCCAGCCTGGCCTTGAATACTTCCAGCAATGGGGCATCCCCAGCTCCTCTGGGCAGCCTGTTCCAGTGTCTCACCTCCCTCCACATTAAAGAATTTCTTCCTTATGTCTAATCCAGATCTCCTCATTTAAGTTTGAATCCCCTTGTCCTGTCATCACATGATCTTGTAGAAAGTCCCGCTCCAGCTTTTATTGTAAGCTCCCTCCAGGTACTGAGGCAGTAAGGTTGCAATTGCATCAGCCTGAAATCTCTTTCCCAAGCTGAACTGTTCCAATCAGCATCTCTGTGGCCTCCTCTGGACTCACTCCAGCAGGTCTGTGTCCCTCCTGCGCTGGGAGCCCAGAGCTGGATGCAGAGATCTTGGTCACAGAAAAGGAGAAATCCGATTTGAGTGTATTAAAAAAAACCAGTCTCTAACTGAAAGTCACCTTTTTGAAAGCAGTCGGTCAGCTGCTTAAATATTTGGTGGGGGAAAAAGCTCTTGTGTTGCACTAAATGTTGTATAATTATTTCTATTTTGTTGGCAGAAGTGACGTTTCTTGTATTTATGATTGTTTGCCATCATCAGAATATCCCAGTTCCAATTTTGGCATCTACTGTCTAGCCCAGTATGGCACTTCCTGATTCTGTTTTAAATAGTATCTATATGTATTTTCAATCTTTGCCTAATTAATCTTGAAAGCGCTCCATAAAGTGTCGTAAACAAGCCAATAAATACAGATAATGACAGATCCAATGTAATAATTATAACATTCAGGAAGATATTGAGGGGACATTTTGAGATTTTAAAAAACAGACAATATAATCTCTTAAACATAAACCCTGCAAGACCTGTGTTGTGCAAAGTGGCTTTCTAAAGGGTTTATAATGTTAAAGGACCCATCTTAATTGGGTCTTGAGAGAAATAATGTGGTCCTGGGAAACTGAGGTCATCCGGGAGGAGCAAATCAGCACATGTAAAAGAGAAAGGGACATTAATCAGAAAACAAAGCAGTCTAATACAAGATTGTATACAAGATCAGAAAAGCGAGCCAGACATAGATTTGATTTAATACTGTAGTTGAACAAATAGTTACGTTGGGAGCACGTTGAAATTCAAGTACTTATGAAGTAGAAATTGCTAAGATTAGGGATGTGAGTACAATTTTAATTCAGACTTTTCAGGTCAACATATTTCAAGGCATGCCAAAAACCATTTTGCTCTTCAGTGTAGCCAGTGCAGGTGTCTTTCTTCATCCTAAAACATCGCCTGAGTTTGTGTTGAATTGTTCAGAAGGGCAGATGGCACCTGCAAATAAAATTTCTCCAAAATATGCTCATGCTTCCCCAGCACAATAATCTCACGTTGGGCTTTTTGAGTGATACCCACTTGAACTACACCAAACTATTTGGGAATTTAGTGGAGAAGGCTGTTAGGAGACCACCTAATTTCTTTTTGAAGTTGAGAGATTGCTGTGGAAGTATGAGGAAGCCACATTAGTGTTAGACAGCAATTTTGGTTTACCAGCATATTTATTGAAAATGGATGTTTAAGAAAGTTAAAACTATTTCAGATTTGAGTTGTTTTGGCAAACACTTTTATCCTCAGTTATGGGAGAATTTGAGAGAATGTAAAGCATTTTATTGTAAGGAAATATACCAGGAAGATATAAGTGTTAGGAAACAAAAAGCCCAGTAATTTCAGGTAACTCTAAAGCACAGATTTGGTGATATTGGGAGGGAGTGGAACTTTGAAAATTATTTGTTTGTTTCAATCTGCATCATGGGATTTCCTGTCTAATCTAAAATTTTGACTCCTGTGTGGAGAGGTTAGTTCAAGAATGGCTTAAAGAAAAAGGCCATGAAACATACAATTGAGAGAAAAGTAAGAGGTAAAAGTAAAAGCAGTTTCTAACAGCTCTCAGCCTTCTGATTTGTGTAAACAATTAGACTCTCTCAGGCATCATTCTATAAACAATGGAGTTCTCAGCTTGTCTTCCCATGGCAAGCAGAACACCGTCCTTGGGAAGGCCTGTTATCCTGGGAACAGATGCAGAGGTTTTGGGAACACTAGTTTCTGTTGTAGTTTCGGGTTTCTGTTTTGGTTTCTGCTTATGATAAACAATTGTAGGTATTCTAAAACAAAAGGTGTGGTTACAGTTTTCTCTGTTAGCCTATCATGGAGTTGGATTACAGAATATTCATGAAGTTCGTTAGTATTGTTATATAAGGTGATTGATTGATCAATAAAGTTGAGTTTCGATGCATAACTATGGTCGATTCTCCCTTCATCTCCAACAAATGGTCGACCCCGGACGTGATAGTCGAATTCGGACGTGCCGAATTACGAGGAGCGCTCTTGGGGATAACGGAATACCACGGGAGGTGAGGAAGGTGTCCAGGTTCCGAGGTGCAGCAGCGGAACGGCAATAAGCACGATAAAAAAACGGACGGAGTCTGCCGACGGAGCGGACGGAGTCTGTCGATTCGTGCCGGCCCTAGGCGACCGTAAAGACGGGTCCTAGCTTGGTACGTGTGGCCGAGGTTGGGAGGTGCTGCAAAGAGCGCTCAATTTTATTTAGAGATGGACCGACAAGCCGCATATGATCTTTTTATAACTTTTCTGCAAAAGAGGCAGATTAAGGGAATTGATTTACAGAATGAATTACAGGGTTTTTTAGTTTATGGTGTAGAGAGGGGAATCTTTGTTAATCCTTATATAGTTCACGTATTGTCTGAGTGGCGTAAATTTGGTGATTTATTGTGGCAGGCTAGTTTAGATGATGATAAAACTGCCAGGAGGTTGGGTAAATTATGGCGGGTTGTTAACACCGAGCTCTTACAGTTTCAAGCTGAGAAAAGGGCTGCGCACCAGGCTTCTGCAGCTCATGATCGTAATAAGCAGTATGATCGAGACAGGGAGTTTGATAAGGATTCGGGCACTCCTCTTGGCCCTGCATCGAGGACGGTTTTATTACCAGCCTCGCCGCCTCCTTCTGCGAGCCAAGCTGCGAGCCAGGTTTCGGGCCAGGCTCCGGTGACTCACGCTTCGCAGAGCACTGTATTACCTGCTTCGCCGCCTCCTTTAACAATTCAGCCTCCCCTAACGAGCCAAGCTCCGCGGGGTGCCTTGTTGTCTGCTTTGCCGCAGGCTACACAGAGCGCCTCTGACTCTGCCGTGTCTGCTATATCACAGCAGCCGGGGCCACAAACGCATACTCCGTTCCCAAAAAGCAATCAGTCGGTCCCTAGGTCGGAAAACGATTTGGCGGTGACGATTGCCAGGGATAGAAGAGATGCGTGGGCTGCCCTGGCCAAAGATGCCATGGACAAGGGAGATCAGGAGCTGATAAGTTCGGCTCGAGAACTGGCTTGTCCAGTTGTCTTTAACCCTCAGGCTGGTGGAGGAATTCAAGCCACAATTAGTGCTCTTGACTGGGAATTGTTATCTCAGTTGCAAGCTGCTGTTAGTCAGTTTGGACTTGGAAGCGGACCAGCTAAGCAAATGCTTGATTATATTTTTAACACCAGTATCCTCCTCGTTAATGATTGTCTTGGCATAGTTAAATTAATCTTTACCCACCATCAACAATTGCTGTTTAATGATCATTGGCGGATACTTGTTAGTGAGTGTGTGGTAGTTCAAAGACAGCCAGGTGACCCTCTGCGTGGTGTCACTGTAAATGAACTTATGGGTCTGGGACGTTTCCTTCGTACTGATGCACAAGCTTTAATAGGTCAAGAAAAGTGCCGGGAAGCAATGAGGTTAGTCAGACTCGCAATAGATAGAGTAAAGGAACCAGGAGGTATACCTGTATATATGGGAATTAAGCAAGGTAGAGACAAATCATTTGGTGCTTTCATAGATAGAGTTGCTGCCGCGATTGAGAGAGCAGGTGTCGCAGAATTTATGCGCGGGGCTCTTCTCAAACAGTGTTCAATTCAAAACTGCAATTCTGCTACTAGAAATGTACTTAATACCTTAGGTGCAAATTGGACTATAGAGGAGGCATTAGAACGGATGGCCCTTATACCAAACGGACAACAGGCTCTTGTAGTAGATGCCATAAAACAGTTAGGAGTAGGTTTACAAGAACAGGCAAAATCCGCTCAGAATCAGGTGTTGGCCGCTCTTGCACCCCTTCAAACATCGGCTGCACTTACAGCATCAAATAAAGAGGACCACTTGCGCCGGGAATGCCAAGCACCTTCAGAAGCCATCGCTGCATCATCGGTGCTCTTTCCTGCCCCTAACCCGACACCACAGGGAGCCACCGCGGGCGAAGCTGAACGGCCGCGAAGGGAGTAACCCGCAGCGCAAAGCAGAGATGAATTAGCAGAAGGATTCAACAGGACTTTGGACTTATAGTTACGGTAAAGGGATTTTCCATATGGTTTACGGATTAACGGAAATGTGTGAATTCGGTGATTTATGGTAGAATTGCGGTGCTGTGCTACTCCAAACTCGGCATGGGCGCACCGGAGGCAGCGGCGGGAAGATCAAAAGCCGCCGCCGCAGGAGCCGCCGCGCGGGAGCGGCTGCGCCGCCCCGAGAGCGGAGCCGCCGCCGCAGAAACCAAGCCGCGCCGCGCCGGAAGTGAACAAAGAGCGCAGCGCGGGGGGGGAGTTTTCGCCCGCTCCGACACGAGCGCCGCAGGACCGGAGCACTTTTTCAAGCGGGAGCGTTTCTCCCTCCGCCCTGCAGCCGACAAAAGCTACAGTTTAAGACTTAACAGTCGTAATAATTGTGAACTTTTGTCAGCAAAAGAAAAGATTCCTATTGCAATTGAAAGACCAGCGAAACTAAACAAACAACACCAAGGACTATTGCTGTCAGGATGTTCTTCACCTAAGTTAGGAAGATCTTTTGTTCTCCCTAGCACACGCTGTGAAACAAAAGCCCAGCACAGACTGTAAAACAGAAATCAGCGTAAATGGATGCAAGAGTCAGATTTCGGCCGGTTTGACTCAGGCATTAGTTATGCTGTCTTGGAAACACCTGTATTACCAGAGACTTTGAACATCAGAAGTCTGGATGGCTGGGTTGATGAAACGTCAGACTCTAAAGCTGTGTTTTGAAAATGTTAAAGATGTTAAGATGTGTTAGAATGATTGTATGAGTGAGATGTAATGACTGTGTTTTTGTATTCTTTAAGCTTTGTTTAAATGTGATAGAGGTAAAAGCAAGCACTGAATTCAAAGGAATTTTTTCACAGGTATACCTTGAATAAACTTCTGTTTAAGTGTATTTAAGTATAAAAATGCTATAGCAAATACGTGAAGAAAAGTTATTTTAGCTTAATATTTTAGAATCAGGCCTGTAAGTAAGTTATAGTAAATGCTATATATTATTTCTATAGTAAGTTTTATCTGTTATTAAGTAGTTTGAGTTAAGTTATCTATCAAGTGCCATTAAATGTTAAATACTGTTAAGGTTTAGTTTTGTTAATTATCTCCTGTTAAGTAAGTGATAGATTCTGTTAAGTTTGAATTAAGTGCCGTTAAAAGTTAAATATTATTAAAGTTAAAATTGTTAAGTTTATTTTTGGTCAAGTTCGAGGTCTGCTAAAGCTTAAATTATATATAGATTTAAGTTGTGTGGGATTTGAAGCCAGTTAAGTTCTGTTGAAATTGGTTTCTGTTTAGTTTGAGTGTTATTAAGTCTGGGTAAAGCTAGATTCTGTTTGGATTATATTGGGTTGAGGTGTGTAGAATTTAAAGTCAGGTAAATTTTGTTATAGATAAATTTGAATTAGATTTAAGTGATTTTACATGTTTTGCAAATAAGTCTGCTATAATTAGTCTTGTTAGGCTTCACAGAGGATGAATGAGTAACTGAAATTAATTTTATTTTAATAATTCTGTTTAGTATATTTATTTTAGGCATAATTTCCTCAAAGCAGCTAATTCTGTAAATTACTTTCATACATTCTAAAGTTCTTAGAGCATTAATTTATTGCTGCTTTCTAAGTTTATATCTTCCAGAACACTTTTTTAAAAAAAAAAAAAAAAAAAAAAAAAAAAAAAAAAAAAAAAGAAAAAAAAGGTTAGATCTTGTTATTTAGGCAAGTTATCATTATTCCACCCTAACATATCTGTGCTAATGCAGCTAAGTCATAAGACAAGCAGGGAAAGGCACAGCTTACATAACTTAGACTGTAGTCAAATAGGAGATCCGTGGTTCTGGAGTAAATGTAAACAAGTGATGGTTTCAACTCTCCTACCAGGAGGTGCTGCAAGCAAAGCAATGACTTTAGCAAAACAAATAGGGTGTTGGACTAAGGGTGAATTAAATAAGACATCACAGATATTAGATATGCTAACTGCAGATGTACAAAGTGTTAATCACGCTGTTTTACAAAATAGAGCTGCTATAGATTTTTTACTGCTAGCACAAGGCCATGGTTGTGAAGAGTTTGAAGGGATGTGTTGCATGAACTTATCTGATCATTCTGTATCTATTCATGCTAAGTTAAAAGAGCTACGACTAGGGCTTAACAGCCTTAAGGAAGAAGAAGGATTGGGAATTGATGAATGGCTTAAGAGTTTAGGATTGGGACCATGGTTAAGAAATCATGTAATATATGCTATAGGGATATTAGGTGTACTTCTATTGCTTTTATTTATCTTGCCTTGCTTCTGCAGCTGTATCCAAAATATGATCAGTAGAACTATTGAGAAGACCTGGCAAACTAACCTCTTTTCTCTCGAAGAAAAAAGCGGGGGAGATGTGGAGAGGTTAGTTCAAGAATGGCTTAAAGAAAAAGGCCATGAAACATACAATTGAGAGAAAAGTAAGAGGTAAAAGTAAAAGCAGTTTCTAACAGCTCTCAGCCTTCTGATTTGTGTAAACAATTAGACTCTCTCAGGCATCATTCTATAAACAATGGAGTTCTCAGCTTGTCTTCCCATGGCAAGCAGAACACCGTCCTTGGGAAGGCCTGTTATCCTGGGAACAGATGCAGAGGTTTTGGGAACACTAGTTTCTGTTGTAGTTTCGGGTTTCTGTTTTGGTTTCTGCTTATGATAAACAATTGTAGGTATTCTAAAACAAAAGGTGTGGTTACAGTTTTCTCTGTTAGCCTATCATGGAGTTGGATTACAGAATATTCATGAAGTTCGTTAGTATTGTTATATAAGGTGATTGATTGATCAATAAAGTTGAGTTTCGATGCATAACTATGGTCGATTCTCCCTTCATCTCCAACACTCCTGGCTGTGCTCTTCATCTGTATTAAATTATAATTTAAAGTTCCTAACTTAGGGAGCAGCCTGAGCATGCTTGGCTGGTCTGGAGCATCGTTGGTGCCCTCTGGCAGAGTGGTTTATATTGGGAGGCTCAGTGCTCAGTCCTGTGGCAGTTTCAACAGATAAACACTAGCAAGTCTTGATTGGGCAAGCAAAAAACAATTTAAAATATTTTCTTTATCTTTTTATGTGTTTGCTTCAAAAAAAGGCTGAACCTTGGCAAAACTTATTTAAAAATTCTATCTGAGTGAGAGGAATTTTAGTTCTAGTAATTAATAGTTGGCGAAATGATAGAATGTTGGAAAAGTGGCCTAGGTGAATGTTGGGCTGCCTGAGTTAGAAGACAAGGCCACCTCTCTTTCCTAATCTACACCCTTTTATTTTATACAGATTCTGTATTAAATGTGTTCAGGTAAATTATATTTTAATGCTGTCGGACTTTAATTATTTTTCTTTACGCTACCAAAAAACTACTCAAATTCTAATGTTTTGGAAATATACAGCCATATTAATTTGTTTTGTTTTGTTTTTCCAAGGCATCATGCCTCCTCTGAACAAATATATAGCTTTTCTTAAGATAGTTTGTGTTTCTTTATTTGACCTTTCTAGGAAGAACGCATAGCCTATTCAATACAATACTTTTCTTCAAAGAAAATAATCTTACTTGGAAAAATGCAGTGCCATCATAGCTCTGTAACCTCGCAGTTTTAGCACAGAATATACACAATGCACATTAACTGCTGCGTTGTCTCCAGCAGACTACAGACTGATTTCAGACAGCAGGGAAGAGTATCTGTCTCCCAGAATAAAACAGTTAGATTGCTCTGTGAATTAAATGCTGCTTTGCTGCTTCCAGTATGGATACATGCTGAGACTCAGTGAACATTTCATCTCCTAATATATAATTATCCATTGAAGGTAAATTAAAGACAACTCCTCACATACAAGTATTGTCTCCCTTTAAAAGGAATACAAAAACATCTGGGTAGTTAAGACAATGATTCTTTAAACTTTTGTTTTTCAGGTTCTTCCTTTAAATCAAGCTGTAGCAAAGGAGAAAAAACACTAGAATTCATCCAAATAAATCTTCATCTGCAAAGAATGCATGTGCATAGTCCTCGATTGAAAGGTAAAGAAATTCCCCAAGTATGACTAAGTGTGCTTTGAAACACAGTTTCACTGAAATCTAGAAATCACATCCAAAGTCAAAGCTCTGCAAGGAATTTCCCTGCCTCGTCTTCTGATGCCACAAGTTGTGGACAATTACTGCACATCTTGGAAAACTAGGGGCTGGTTAACTAAATTTCTTCCAAGTTCTTTTCTAAAAACAGATTCCAAGAATGTGCTCATGTTGTTCCTATGACACTTCAAGCAAATAAGTAAATGGAGAATATGTGCTATTTTGGCTCAGTGTTGAGTGAAAATACTGCAAGCTTCCAACATCTCCTGGAAAGGGGGATAACTTTCTCTAACATGGTCTGTGGTTCTTTTTAACACAGAATTCTGTTGTTGCCACTTGCATATGATTTTAGCAGCTTCCTTTACAGATCAAAGATCATATTGATACATATATATGACCAAATGGCACAGTGAATAATTTGTTGATCAATTGAGATCTGATAAATTTGCTGTAACTACAAACACAGAAATTACATTCTGATATGGTTTTTGCCTTATTAATACACTCTGCATCTAAGATTGTAAAACAGGAAATAAAAACAGTGGTAAATTTCCTGTTTTGCACTGTGTGAGTATACATCCACTTCTAAATTGGGACACAGGGGCTTCCAATTATCTGTTAGATACTTGTTGGTTCAATATTTTGTTATTTGTTTTACTAAAAAACTGTGCCTCCAAATATTTCAACAAGATGGGGATTTATAGTGACATAATGTGATAACACAGATTTTAATTTAATGTTTTCAAGTTAATTAATTAACTGAAAAGGATTTTTAGGTTTGTAATGGGGGCCAGAAGCTTAACGTTGTCTTTTCAACAAAACCTCTTTGTGAACAGGACACTGTTCTATTTGCTAAATAAAAAGAGAATTTGAGTGAAATCTGTGACTTACTTAAGCACCCACAACTTTTACAGTACTGGAGTTTTGTTTTGCTTTTTAATGAATTTTCTCCCTTCTTCTCCAAAACCATTTTGCTTTGCACACATCATTAATTGATAATCAAAAAGAGTACAGGAAGAGATAAATGTTAGAATTGTTCTAGTTGTCTTCCAAATTTGGATCTTCAAATTATAAAACTCTGCCTCTGTTAGTTAACTGATGTTCTTCCCTGTGTCTTGTATTAGATATATGCAGGCTAAGCAGTTTGCAGCAATTGCTAATTGATCTGGAATAGGCAGCACTTCGATATGAAGTTGGTCTTTCTCAGCTCATGCTTTGCTTGGCATATATCAAAGGACACCTGGAATATAACCAGGAGAATGATACTGGAAGGGGAAGAATAAAAATTCATGGAGGTGGCATTTAAACAAGCTAATGATCCATGGAGGTGTCATTAGCCCTTACACTATCAGATATCTTAATTTTGGGAATGCAAGATAGGTTTTTATCCCATCTATTGTATATACACATTGGTATGTGGGTTTTTTTGTGTTTGACATGTATAATAATAGGTTTGCTTTTCCTGAACTTTTGTTTGGGTTGTCATTGAGTACTGAAATGGAAGAGAAAGTGTGCTTAAGCTTTCAGTAGGAGTAGCTTTGAGGAAAAATACTGTTTTCCTATGGGTCAATGGTATCCTTATCCATTTGATAAACCCCACATTGTGCTCTGTTCATCATACTAGAGAACTTAAATCTGTATATTGACATAGCTTTGCTTTTGTTTCTGTTTGCAATATGTGCTTGTTTTAAATAGATTTGGTGAACTGAAGTGGTTTTTGTTTTGCATCTGGCCAGTTTAAGACACTGACTGCCTCCTCCTCCTCCTTATTGTCAAGTATCAGTGGAGTCCTAATAGCTGAAGAATATGTATTAGTGATAATCTGTATAAAGACCCAAAAGAATGGGCTATTTAAGAACCTTGAGGCTCACCTTAGGCAAATGAAATTATGTCACTTCTCCTTTTAAGTGGATATTGAAGAGTCACCAACTCATTAGAGCTCAAATCAATTTGAGCAAATGTGTTCTGAGATTCAGCTCAGGAAGTAAGGCATAGTTCATTAACTGTGAATCATTTGTACAGTGCTCATGCTTCTGGGCATATTTATCATCACAATGCAAGTTCTATTTTAGGAGAGGTCTAGATTTTAATTTACATGGGAAACTTCTTTGAGGAATAAAACAGTTCTCAAAAAACATCCTGTAACGTTTCCTTTAGAAATGCATTTTAAAGATGAGGCATTTGGAACTGCACTTTTGTACCTCCAGTAAGTTCAGGTACAAAACAGGTACTTACTGTAAATGTAAATTTTTAAACTTAGAAAAAATAGTTATGTGGTGTGGGATGTAATTAAATCTTCATCTCCACCCTGAGAATCAATCACGAGCTCTTTGAAAAATGATGTTTCACCTCCAGTTCTGTAAGCATATATCCACAAAAAGAATTCATCCCCTATGTCATAAGGCACCAGGTATATACAGAAAGAGACAACAGATTGTTTTCTCAGCAAGCATTTCATTAGTATGATTTATTTCCTATTCTGGTAGCTTCTCAACTGACTTTGTGTTTATAAACATATATAAGAAGTGTATATCCTAGAGCAGGGCTCACCAATTCAGCATTAAACACCATTATATCTGAAAGTACAGTAGCATTACATCTGAACAAATTCAAGCTAGAAAAGGAATAGGGATTTTTACTAGCCTAATTGACTTCTCTGGGAATGCAGTGAGTTTGTTGTCATTTGAAATCTTTTAATCAAGATTAGATGCCTAAACAAAGAGATGCCTTCACTCAACCAAGAGACAAGCTTGATGCAGGAATTATTAGCTGTGATTCAGTAGTCTCTATTATTCAGTCAGACTATTCCATCAAAATGGTCTCTTTTGACTCTAAAATGCTTGAACATGACTACAAGTTAAATAATGAAAGGGGCAATAGAGTGGAATACACAATGGGCCAATTTACTTGTCAGCTTTGTAAACTGCAGAGCTGGAATATTCTTCTACTCAGTGGCACATAATTTACATATAGCCATAAATCAAATGAACTTTTTAAAGTGTGCAGTGGCTGTATAGAAAGATTGATTAGCTCTTGGGCCTTCTTGGGACATGGATTATCAATTATTCCCTGGAAATTATATAGACTTGTCCTTACTTTTTGTGGAATAGATGTCATAGTGTTTCCATGATTTAGGGATAGAAGCATTCAGATGTCTGTGTTCCTCTGTTCCCATTCCAGATGCTCTGTATGATGTTATCACTGTGGGAGCCCCAGCAGCACATTTCCAAGGATTTAAGAATGGTGGTCTCCGGAAACTGCTGAGTAAATTTGAGGCTGAAAGACGAAAGTAAGTATTCTTTCCAGCAGCTGGGAAAATACCATTAAGGTTGCATTAAAATGCTATAAGCTCACTGAATAACAAAACAGTTTATCCTGCTGAATGAATGGAAGATTAAAATCTGGTAGGATTGAACACTGCATTCATAAAATATTCCCCTTTTTTCCCCTGCTTTGATGAAAATTGAAACACGCTCTACTTCTTGTGTTAAGACCAATTTTGAGTAAACACAGGAAATTACCTCAAGCTGTGCTGCAGCGTGTTCAGGTTGGGAGGATTTCTTCATGTAAAGGGTTTTTGTGCATTGGGACTTGTGGTGGAGTCATCATCCCTGGAAGTGCTCAAGAAAAGGCAGGACTCGGCACTCGGTGCTGCGGTTTAGTTGATATGGGGGTTGTTCTGTCAAAGGTTGGACTCGATGATCTTGGAGGTCCTCTGCAACCTTAATGGTTCAAAATTATGATTTTTTTTCCTTGTATTTTAGGAAGCTGGAGGTATATCAGTACTTGAAAACCTGCTGTTCAGAATGAGCGATCTCTTTGGCAATTCTTGTGCTAAGAGGAATGTATCTGTAGACAATTTTTAAATACAGAAATTGTAACTTAAGGTAGCAGCTTTATTTCTGACAGGCCTGGGTGTATGCTAAGGTAGAAGTATTTTTAGTACGCTGTGAAAAAACAAACTACTCTTATTCTTCAGAAAGCCAAAATAAGACTAATCAAAAATAAAGGTTTCAGTTTATTGTGGAGCTCAAATGCTTTGTTCACTGTTGAACATGCGCCAAAGTGTTAGTCACATCTTTTCCTAAGAATTGGATGTATTTGTGTTTGTTGCTGTGGCTGTTCAGATTTTTTCAGTAGTTGTGACTGCTCAGTGCTCCAGCTGATGGTGCCAACTGCAGTGTTACAGCATTCCAAAGGGAAAGCAGGGAGGGAGTGCTCTGATCTAAATTACCATGACAGTCCACAGAAAATTAATTCCATTATAGTCAATGCTCAAAAAATTTTCATGGATAAAATATCATAGAGAATAAAAGGGAAATTATTCAATTCTTCTGTTGACTTCTAGGTTGAATAGGAGCTGGCATTAATATTAACATCAAACAAAACCCAGCAGATCTAGTTGCTTTGAAAGCTGTATTATTGAGGGGGTCTTGCTTGCCCTACCCTGTTAAATCTTCAAAAAGCTTTCATTTCCCTGACCACCTCTGATGCTGAAACCTGCCAATGAAACACGTACATCATGTTGATCACATAAGACGCATCGAGAAACTCGGTGTTAATATTCTGCTGTCAGCAAACTGGTATGGGCAGCCTCATCCCCATCATATGAGGGCCTACAAAGTACATGTTTTCTGTTGAAGAAAATGTCTGAAGACACTTCTTAAAGTATCTTCTCCTTTACTATCTGATTAATGCAGTTGCAATAGTGATTTGTGGGTTTTTATCATAAAAATTTATAACTGAAGCCGCTAGATATAAATAATATAATAGACATAATCCTTTAAAGTTATATGATATAAAGTAGCATTACAGTTCTCACAGTGCTCACCTTTCAGAAAATGAACCATTTCTTACTACATTCTCAATCTTATAATGGACAAATTTATTTCACTCTGGCGACAACAGTGCTACTTTGCATGCACCTGTTTATTTTGCTGGATAAAGGTGTTTTGAGGACACCTTGTGTCCCCCGGGGCACCTTCTGCAATTTGAATTTCCTGTTTTATGATGGGGCTAGATTTTCTGAAGATTTTGTTGAAGGAAGAAGTGACACCTTGCGATATCAGTCAGAATACAGAACGAACAGGAAAAATGCAGATTCAGCAGCCGTTTTCTCTAGGCTAACTGAGCTGAAGACCTAATGCCGGACGTGGGAAGAGACTAGTTCTCAGCCAATCCTAGCAGCTGTCAAGATGTGACAGAATTGCCTTGCGTGTTTTTGACCTTCAGTCTGATTATTAGAGCAGTTTATCAAAATATTCAACAGTGTCAGCATATTGCAATATATTTCTTGCGCAGTCTTAGACTTGTGGAATTTGCAGACAAAGAGAAACAGTTATCTGGTAGCATTTGCAGTTGCAAAACAAAAACAAGACTGAGACATATGTTTTGTGAAAGTTTATCAAGCAGAAGAATGTGGAAAATGTGTATGTGAAGATAGTTCTGGCGTCTTTTCTATTACACAGAATATCAATCTTTGTGCAGACACAAAGGGAAAGTCCTGTATAATAATATTTACAAAAATGCAGTGGCTTTGCAATTCTTCTCTCATTTATTACCATCAGGAATGTCATATCCAATTTTTATAAAAGGCACATTATAAAAAAAAAATAGGACCTGAAATGAGAGCAAGAAAGGCTTTTCTTTTAAGTGAAAAGTTTCTGGTATGTGATCTGAAGAATGTCCATAAAGCAAGTTTAGGACTGAAATGACCGCTGACAGTCATGTGGTTATGGTTAATGATGGCGCCAATATATGGAAATGGTCAAGTGTGGTTTTATATGCTTAGTGAAAGCTTTCAAACTTTTCCCAGAAAGCATTATAATACAGTTTTCAAAAGGTACCTGAGTCATAATTTACATATGAGAGGTATGTTTTCATTATGCTGCTGCTATTCTGCACTGGACCTACCCATGCGGCCTTTACCCTAATACAGAAGTTTCATGCAGTTTGTGCCTTAGAACACCTGTGAAAAGTTTCTCTTCTGCCTAACAGTGCTTACATACCAGAGCTGCATGCAGCACTAAGCTTTAAAAGTAGCTGCAGAGGAGGGAATGTCGCTTACTTGTGAGTGGGAATATCTGTTTGTGAAGGCTAAGGCCAGAGAAAACCTCAGCTAGTCATACATGCAGCAGTGTGAACACAACAGTTAGAAACTTCAAACGTGTTGTTTCTGAAAAATAATTACACATTCTTCTAGGGGGATTGAGAAAGTTGCTCTCAAATTATGAGAGGAACTAAATATTTGAAGTTGTGTCGTGCTTTCTAGGGTTCTGAAAATGTTTAAATTGTCCAAATAATTACCAGTCTGGTAGTGCACTTCATTCTGAAGAGTCATTCTCTCTTCACTAATTCCTTTACTTAAAAGCTATGATTTACTTAATTGCAATGAGAACTGCCCACACCTTTGGTGTCACTGCCCTCTTTCTTACAAGTGGTGTCTGTAGCTTTTCTGCTGCAATATTCAGTGAAGCCTAGAGCTGTGGGAGATCAGTGAAAACTATCTAGGATTTAAAGACTGAGGGAAATCCCAGAAAGGAGTGAACTTGATAACAGCATTAGCCAGATTCAGCCTGCAAAAAGGACTTTTTGATAAAGGGAGGGAAAAGCCTGATGGGGAATTAGAGAAGTGTCAAGACTTTTAAGACTATGTCTTCACTGCAATTAACATAGACTATTGCTCTTTGTCCCTGCCCTATCCACTGAGCCTGCTGCTTGAGGGTTCCAGTGGATGTAGTGCCAGATCTGACTCTGGAAGTCATCTCACTAACAGGCTCTCCACCTCAAAGGCAGAACTGTGGCAGTTTCTTGATTACTCAGAGGGACAGAGGTTTGCTTGTTTTTCCTAATTCATTAGGAGGGACAGTTTATATTATTCACTTTGCTGAAATACTCAGAATTATGACTTCTACTAGACATGGGTCTAGTAGACATGAGTAGCTCATGTAAGTTGGAGATGCGTCGCAATTTAGATGTGGCTGGTAGTAATGGCAGCTATATGCCATTAATCCTGATTGCTTCTACAAAGAATTGTATCTAGGAATGAAGACATTGGTGAAAGACAGAAAAATAGAATGGATATTGGGGAATAGAAAATTAGAATTGGGTATTGAGAGTATACCTCAGCAAAATATGTAAGCAAGAGCCTTCATTTTAAAACTGCTTGAAGCTATCCTTATTTGCCAGAATCATAGAAAATGCTGAATTGGAAGGGACTGATCAAGATTTAGTTTCTAATTTGTAGAAAACTAAAGAGAAGGAACTAGAATTCACTCAATAAAAGGCACAAAGGGGAACTGGGGGTAGGGAAGAGATCTGGACAAAGACTGAAATGAAAGCGAATGCATAAAGTTCAGAGGATTGAACAAGTGTCAGTATTTGGTCTTGGTATGCCAAATTAAGAAAGAAAGAAAGTGGTGAAATGGCTGAAGGGACTGAAATACTTCAGACAAAAAGGAGAGAAGGGAGATACAAACAGTACCAGCTGGGAGTAGCATGTACATTCCTCTGGCATTGGTGATGTGCCAGGAGGGGCTTGGGTTCTTTTTTTCCTGTTTTAATCTGAAGCTGCAGAAGATTTTGGTTAGTTTCTCTGAAAGACTAAACCAGGGCTTTATAAAAGGAAGGGTTACGTACCAGAGGTTCAGGTGAGGAGCTGTGGGCTGCAGGCAAGAGTCAGTGGGTGTGTGCATGCTGTCTGAAGTGGTGTTTGAGAACAGTGGTGTAAGAGGATATTGCATAATTTGTAGGGAGGAAAAGAAGAAAGAGGGATAGGAGAAGTCCTGCAAAATAATTGCAGTAGTTTGAACAGTGGACAGTAGGAAGTTTGCAGTGTGCATTTGTGTGGTTTTGAAGTAATTCACTTCCGCACCCATTGCTGGGTCTCTTCTTGCAAATCAGATGCCTGTTCTTTATTGGAGATAACTCTGTTTATCGTCTCTTCCTGGACATCATTGAGGCCAATCAAAACACAGTGTGGGCCACTGATCAATTCAACCTTAATGGCCCACTTGGAAAGACTCGGTGAGGCAGTCAATTCTCTTTTGGGGAGCTCAGTTGGAAGAATAAGGAGCCTTATGCTCTTTGATATTATTACCTGACTTTGTCAAATATTTTCTGTCTCTAGAATTACAGTGTTTAAAAGAAACACATAAAAACATGGGGGTTTATGTTCAGATCACCCACTCAAAGGAATTTTGCACTGTATTACTTGGAGCATGTGGTGGTGGGCTGTTTCATGCCGTTTATGCTTTTACTGTTCAAGGAAAGGTTTGTTTTTACCCTTAAATGCAGGATCAGTGGTGTCTGTGAAGTTCAGGCATCTGGCTTTTTTTTTTTTGCAAAAGTAGTGGTAAGATTTTTAGCACCATAAGCATTGCTGTTAATGGCAGAAATGAATTTGACATGATGTGACTCTCTGTTATCACAGCACTGGATACCAGTGTATTTACTATTCACCTGAAAACACAGCCAAGGCAAAAGAAGTTCTCAGCAACATCAGTCATCTGCAGCCTCTCATATCAAGCCATGCAGACCTGCTGCTCAGTTCTGCAAGCCAGCGTTCTCCAGACAGCTTGAAGAACTCTTTAAAGATGCTTTCAGAAAAAGTAAGATTCAAATCCTCACTGCAATGGAAAATGGAGTAACCAAGTCTCTCTAACTGCTGGGGAGGAAGGGGGAGGGGGGGTTTCTGCATCATTTGACTTTCACAGCATCAGGAAATGTTAAATAAACTCAGCTAAAATAAGCATCAAAATGTTGTTATTAGAAAAATAATGTTATTTAGCATTTCTGTAGGCCTTCCGTATAGAAAATTAATGAAATCTATAAAGATTGCTTTATTAAAAAGTGTAATTAATTTAATTTCATGTAGCTTCTTCATCCTCTAGTGGCTACATACTGGAGTTTATGAAAATATCAACAATTATAAATAATTTTGTAGTATGAGAAGTCTTTTTTTTTCATTCTCTTTCTATTATATTTCAAGCTGCTGGTTATGGGAGGTAGTTCAAGCCAGGTTGGTGTATAAGGTTTAGAATAACAGCATGATCAGAAATGGTGATGCAGCCTGGAAGGAGAAGCTGGGAAATTTGCTCTAGGAGATCTCAAAGTTTATTTCTCTTTTTCCTATTATATCTGTCTGTAGCTGTAACCTCTTCCTCATTTTAGTTCCTTTAGTTCTAAATTAGAGAAGATAATGTTCGCCGCTGGTCTCACAGACTGATAATGGAGATTAGCTGAAGCCTGTAGTGCTTCCCAGCATATGTTACCCTATAAAAATATGAGCCCTTATATGAATAACAATATGAACCCTGTGACCCGAGAGCTTGTGAAGAGTTTCCCATTTCTCCACGGGCCATCCCTTCAGCAGTATGATCCCAGTATGGCTCAATAACACGATCAGTAACCATTTCCATGCATCTTCAGCTATTGGGAAGTGACAGCCCTGTTGGTCTGTTGAGCACCATTACCCCAGCAGCTCCTCGTGCCATAGGAGGGTTTCAAATATTGATATTGAGCTTGGCCACTTGCTGGGAAGGCATTCCAGAAGAGCACTAGGGAGAGGAACATCGCTCTCAGCGGCAGATGTGTGAATCCACACTCGCTCTGAGAATGTGGAGTCGCTCTGAGCGTCAGGGGTGATGGAAGAAGGCAGAATTCAGCCTGGAAATGAAACAGAGGAATTTAAGGAGGGGGACTGTAGTGATTATGGTGTACCTCTGGATGCAGGAGGGCATTTTTAGCTGTGCATAGAAGAGTGAAGCTGCTCTGTTAGAGGTTAGTTCAAAGAAATCTGTATGCACAGGCAAAGCCAATCAGGCAAAGAAGGGTTTGTTCTGAAGATCCAAGGGGTGGTTGCTGAGCAATGTGCATTTTCTCTGCCATTGGCCTCTGGACAGGAGGAGGGGATGATTTCAGAGGCAGGAGCCATGGTACTAAAGTACTGCTTGAACCATGGCTCGCTAGAGACTCTGGCTATAAAAAGGGGACAAAAAAGACAATTCATTCAGTTTGCTAAAGCCTTAGGTATTTTACATTTATAGCTGGTGGCTTAGTTGAGTGTGTTCATATCAGCTTTTCAGGACCAGGATTAAATTGCTGTTAGTGCATGAGCTCAGGTTCCCAGAAGAAGGAGTCTCACCCCATGTACTCCTTGGATGTCTGTCTAGCCTCCACCTTTTGCTTGGAAGAGACAAATCCAGTTGTCTGAACAACTGCAGCAGGAGTGGTTCAATACCTGCTTCCCTGTCTATTACCAAATGCACTCCTAGGAAAAGGTGGACAATAGAGAAATAGGGTGGATTGCTGAGGAAGCAAGTGTGCTGGGACAGCTGCTTGTAAAGAGGGGAGGAGAGATGGGGAAGAGAGACCAAGAAACAGCTTCAGGAAAGAGAAATACAATTTCAAAGCCCTAAACTCAGTGAACCCACACAATACTGAAATTAGATCCCTCATGGTTAATTCAAAGCCTTATATTGCTGTCTTGAAATATTCTGTCTGTATAGTCTGGTACAGTACTGGAGAACCAAGACTACCAGAGTGTTCCTGCTTGCATTTAACACAGAGTAGCACATGCTCTGCTGAGTATAATGACATGATATCTGCTTGTGCTCCTGAGGCATATGTAGTGCTTTGCTATTCCATCTTTCCTGCACTTTTTGTATGTAAAAAATAAATGCTCTGATGTTTTAACTGGATAGATATTTAGAAAGTAAACATCTGTTTGAAGCCATAAAAATTATTTGCCTGGTGATTAAATTCTGCAAGTTTATTAAAAAACATATCACTTGGTATATATAAGAATTCTTTCTATAATTATTAGGTAGCAGTGAGTAAATCTGAATTATCAATAATGTGAATTACATTAAAGTGTTCATGTTGGAAATGGAAGGACTGGCTGCATGGATTGAAAGTGGAAAATTAAATCAAATAATTCCACTGCTGCTTCTTAAAAGGAGCTTATTTTCTCCTGTTAAGCATCTCCATATATAATTTACAGTTTCCTGTAGTGTTTTCCTGAGACTAACCTTTTATCATCCCTTTTTGTTAGTTGATTAAGGAAGCCTTTAGCTATCGACAAGTGTATCAGCATTTGCAGCTTGCAGCAGGCTTGATAAATTAATTTTCCAGCTATGCCTATCTTTGTTTGCAGAAATACTCTTTAGTAGAGTATCTGAAAGAATTTGCAGAGTTTTTATTTCTTTGTATAGACTGGTTTTGTGATTTCAGTGCAGTTTCATAAATAGTGATGTTCTGCAAATTTAGCTGTACTGAGCTGTTAGAAAGTGAAGTTAAAACATAGACTGCTGTAAAACCAATGGGATCTCTGAATGGAATTTAATTACAGAATTATTTGAGTTGCTGCATGAAAAATGGAGTCGCACTTCTGTACTGATTTTCTTTTAAAAACTAAATTTCCCTATAAAATATTTCTATTCAATTATATTACTTAAACTTTGCAGTCCTAGTGGGCATTATTTACATCAAGCTATCCAATTCTCCTAATTTTTTGAAATGTAAAGTTTTTTTGAGCGTTATTCTGAACCAGAAACGTGAAATTTTCTCAAACAGACATTGTGGGGAAGGTAGATATTAAACCTCAGCAAAACCATGATATTGCTGTTTTTAAGGGTAGACAAGTAATGGAGTTTCAACTCTCTTGCTATGGAACTGTAGAAGTGTTGAAGAGGAGCTTTGCTGTTACCACACAACCCCTCAAATCTCATTGTGCCATGGTAAGGCAAAGAATGGTGGGGTGTGATAGCACTATTCCCCAGAGACTAAGTCATTCTCCAGGCATGCACCATCTGGGTTGGAAATGTAGAAAACTGCAATTGTCCTGCAGAGCAATTCAGGACAACGAGGAGACAGTCCTGAGAAAACTGTTAAAAAATGGCCTTTCCCTCAGGCACCAAGTTGGTAATGAGGAGAAGGAATGGGTCTGGTAATATCGCCAGGGAGATGAGTAGCGTTGCCAAGTCTAAAGAATCCCAAGTCAGGTCTGATTTTGGTTTTAAAAAATCAATAATTTTTCTTAGATGTGCCTGCAGTTCTTATTTTTAGAACTGTAGATATTTATTTGGAGTAAAATTTTCAGCCCGTCCATGTGAAACAATTCAGAAAGCATTTTTTTGGTAAACATAATGAAAATGGGAAAGACAGAAACTTCTCATTTAAGTACCTCACCTAGCAGCTGGAGCCTTAAGAAAACCATTAATTTTTTAGAGCCTTTCTGTCTTAAATATCTGTAAACTTTTGAGAGGGTCTTGAGACAGGAAGGCAAGAAAAAGAAGTTGAGTAGGAGTGGGTGCAAAAGAGGAACAGGTAGTATGAAGAAAGGGATAGGATAAGAAATGCAGAAACTGGGAGAAAAGACTTCCAGGAATCTTCTCAGGAGTTCCAGGGAGGTGCTGGCACTTGGCACTTGTTTGTTTTGGGGTTTTTTTGGCTACTTTTCCCTCCAGTTTTTGCATAAGCAGCACATAAGGGCTGAAGAGAGCTTGGCTGGGCAGCCCTCATTTTTGGCATTTCCTGCTGGTTGAGGCTGGATCCTCTGACTCTTATCTACATACCTTCCCACATCCCTGTTTAATTAAGATTGTCTGCACAAAGGCATACTTTCCTTGTTGAGGTGGAAGGGAGATGAATAATGCAGGGAGGTTGAAGGATTTAAAAAATACGGTAAAATGCCAGCTGTAACAGTCAACATAGAAAAATGATGCAGAGATTGAATAGCATCTTCAGAAGACCCGAGAAGACAACTTCAGAGTTTCCTTTCTTTAAAATATACAAAAAAATCAAACTTGAAATCAGGTGTCACCTACCATGATATCTGGGTTGACACCTACCAGTAGTAAAATTTATCTGTGGAAATACTGCTTTTGCAGATACTGCTATTTCAGCATTGTAGAGTGGTGGGGTTATTTAGAGAGATTATTGAACTGGTTAATTGTGTTTTATCTTACACTTATTCAGAAATCATTGTGCTGTGGTTGGTTACTCTTGGAAGTGGTTCTTGTTGAGGCTTGCCTCTGAGGTGAAATTTGGAATTCAAATAAAATGTGAAAAGATTGTGATCTCTGACAGATAATGTGCTCCTGTGTTAATGCTTAGAACACTGGGATTGTAGAATGTGATCTCTAAAACTCTTGAAATTTTCCTCATTATTTGTTGGCCTACTTTGTTTTCTGCCTCCCAGGCAGGCCTGAAACAAATAGCCGCTCTGCCTAAGGATAATTCAGTGTTACACAGCTTTGCTGCCATACCACATTCTTTGCTCTAACCTTTCCATTGGTTTGGTTTTTTCCCTAGACGGAGTTATTTGTGCACACGTTCAAGGACCAGCTGGTGAGAAGTGCCCTTCTAGCGCTGTACACGGCCCGGCCTGGCTGTGTGCTCAAGAAACCAGCTGTGCCCAGGAGCAGTGCAGAGGAAGGGGCTGATGCACAGCACCAGGACCATCCTGCTCACGTCAAAAGGCAGGACTCCATACCCCATCATTCTGAGTATGATGAGGAGGAGTGGGTAAGTGGACAGAAACCCTTGGCCAGTGAAACCCTACAAATTAGCATAAGCCACCTCAAGCCCTCAGTGTCCTTGTCACATGCTGTTGCAGGGGGCAAAGGGGTGCAAAACTGTAAAATTGTGCTTCTCAGATGCATCGCAGATATGCAGATTTTGAAGCTAAATTGCAAGGCTTTGCCTAAGTACAGTGTGCTGCTCTGAGACTGCCTAGTTGTGCATAGAACAGTGAAGGTGTTGAGTGTATTCTTGCCCAGACACAAGAATAGTCTTTGTTCTTACTTGGGTTGGTTTTGCTAGTTGGGCAGATTTAAGGACTGGAACAGTATATGCTGTTCACAGGGAAATGGTTTTTTTGTTCCCCACCCCCTGCAACACCCCTCTCCAGCCCTCAGGCTGTAATCATTTTAAATACACTGAATTAACCCTCAGCCCATTGCCCCTAGACTCTGTTCTTAGAAACTGTCTGAGGTTCTGTAAAAGAATTAAATACAGTGTTTGGATTTTAACATTCTTAGCATATCTTTCAAAGATATGTATTATTTATATGGCTGAAATGTTATAAATCAATTATTTTGGTGGATGTCTTCTTTAATAGGTCTGTTACTTTATTTCATACGTACTCAAGCTATTTTTATTCAGTCCAGGCTCATGCTTTGAGTTCATCACTGTATTCTCATAGACGTAAAGGATGTCAGCATATTCATCTCTATTGTAAATAATTAATAACTTGTGTGAGCTATGGTATTCCACCTAACCTGTAATTTTTTCCACACCAAAAATAAAGGAAGAAGAATATATTTCTTCTAGAAGAAAGGCAATTATTTCCAGCCCCATGCATTAAGTATTCGTGAGATTTAAACAATAAATAACTAATTATTTCATTTGTCCTCCAGTTTTAGAGCCTTTAATTCACTTTTTCTTGTTTTCTCAACAACCTGAGGGGCTGGAATGGTGCTCTTTGCTTGAACTAAAGCCAAAATGTTTGTTTTTAGCTGTTGAAACATTTAGAGATATAAATAACACAATAGTTTTTGTAAAAGAGATAAATTTTGCACTGGAAAAAGTGGCATTTGTGAAAGCTGCATTTTAATTTAGTACTGCAGTTCAGCATCTCTGAAGAGAAGATAGCTTTGCTGTAATTCATAACTAAAAGCCGCCAGGTGCTTGGTCCTCACCTATTAAACTGCATAAGTGGGTCATTTTAAACAGCATTCATTTTTTTCTGCTGAATTAGTAATCTTGATTCAAATTAAATGTATCTTTCACTGTTTTCTGAATTGAGCTGAGTCAGAGTCATTGTCAAACTTGAGACAGTATAAATTTTGGAGAAATTTTGTGATTTTTTCTGGATTTGAATGGTTAAACTTTTCAGTTATTTCTGTCAGTAGAGGTGATATGAGTTTTAATAATCAAATTGTGATTAGCACGATGGAAAGAGAAAGAATAAAGGCATGTAAAATTTGAAAAAACACTTAATCCACTGTGAAACACAACTATAAAGGGAAAAACTTTAATATATGTTGCTTTGTATGCACAATGCTCTATCCTCCTTTGCTGTTGTAGGTTTTTTCCTCACTATTATCAGTACTAAGTGTTATAAGTACTATTATAAGTACTAGTGTTACATTTTGCAGTTGGAACTTTAGTTTTGCCTGAAATCTACATCCTTAAACAACTCTTTAAGCTGACCCTTGAAGCAGCCCACGAGGGTGTTAATCTCTGAGCAGAGCTCAAAAAGGCCTTAAGGAATTATCTGAATATCCACTGAAATGAAGGCGACACAGCATCTTCAGAGTGCTTGGACGTGCAGATGCTGTGCCATACATGGCACAAGCAAAGCACACAGCTGAAGTGGTGTGTATGGAGGGACAAGAAGTGACTGAGGAGCTCTGTGGTGAATTCGGAAAGGCTGAGAATCCTTTAAAAACAGAAACAGCCTCTGGGACTCCACTGGCTGGCAGTGTTTAGAAGGAAGACATCCAGTCAGGTGCAGTGACAGAAAGGAGTGTCCATTCCTGCTCTCTGAAATGAGGAAGGTGTCTTAGTTTTTAATGATACTTTCTGATCAGATGGAACTTAATTACAATTTTTTCAGTTGGATGAATGAAAGAGAATTATTTTACAGGCTCATTTTTAATTGTCCTAGGAGAGGTGCCCAGCTTTCACTGATGCCAAGGCCTGCCTTTCCATCTTTTCATCTGCTTAAGAAGATGAAAGGTCAGTGCTAGGCTACAGGAAAATATTCTGGAAGTAGTAAAAGATGACAATAAGAAGTGACGAAGTGAAGGGAGACGGCCCATCTTAATTGATCAGCATCGAACTCCAATTTATTGATCCAACATGCACATTTTTATAACCGTGTTAATTAAGTTCATACATATTGCAAAACCCGAGCTCATCATTGGCTACAGATTACACAGCAACCCCTCCTCTTGTTTTCAATACCTGTGGTTTGTTATTGAGACCAAAACTTGTGTTTCTCATCCTGTTATTAACTGTTCTCAAGGCCTCCATGTTTGTCACTGCTTTCCCATCACTACCCAAGGACAAGGTATTTACTTGTTATTAAAAACAAGCCTGAGAACTTTGCTGTTTACAGCTGCCTTTTACTTTTCAATCAGCTGTATATTTTCATGGCCTTTTTTCCTTCAAGCCATGTCTGAGCAAAATTCTCCAACAAAGAAACGGATTAATTTCTTCTCATGGAGAATCATAGAAGCCACTTGATTTTCAGTGATGGGAAACTGCAGTTTTACTTGAAAATTGTTCCTGCCAAACTGCAGAATTTCAACAGCCTTCTTAGATAAATGTGACTGCCTTTGGTGCAGACAGAATAACATCTCAATGAATGATAAATAGATGCCTCTACATTTTCTATCTGCCCACAATCCCAGGAGCCTCCTGTGTGGAGAAAAGGGGCTGTGAAACAGGCCCTTGCTCCCTCTCAGTTGCTTGTATATAAAAAAGCCAGATACATGATAATAAGAGTGAGCTTTCTGTCAACAGATGTTTATGAATTTCGCTTCTAAACCCTCAGGGAACGTTTGTGGGAATATTGTATAGAAATCATCTCAATGCTGGGTTAATAGTTGGTTTGAAAAAAGTGCTCTTTCCAATGTGAAACAAGGGCTCATATTTGTGTTGCTTGTGCAATAACTCCAGATGCTCTTTAAGAGCTTAATGCTTTTTTTGTGCAGGAATTAAGTTCCCCCATCACACAAAAGAAAAGGGAAATTAGATTGCTCCAACTTCTCTGAGCAACCTCACTTGCATATTCCTCAGCAACTTCAGTGACTGAAAGCTCTGAAGCTCCCTTATACTCTGGAGGATTCTTCATAGAATCCTTCTCCCCAGAATTATGCTTGTGGGCGGTAAAAATCAGTAGTTTCACACATATTGTAAATGTTTTTTCAGGATTGCTTGAAGTGCATAGAGGAGGAAACTTTTGAAGGAATCTATACCTGCCCTCAGTCTTTTGTGTCCTCAGGAGGAGGGAGCAGGGCATAAGATAAGATCCCTCTAGTCAGGCTGAAGCGAGGCATATAGTTGAAAAGCGACATTAGATTTAAATGTTTGCCTTAGCAGTGGCTCTAGATTTGCCTCCACTCAAAATCCAAGGGTTGCCATTTAAATGGAACTATGCTATTTCTCTGAGTTCTCAGTTTTCTTTAACCTTCTCTCTTGGTATTTTTGCAACTTCATTTTTCTGCCTGAAGACCTGACAAATACATAATGCTTCTGGCTCTGTAAAATACAAAACAAAGCAGTGATGTTAAATTCCCATTTTTAACCCTCAAGCAAACTCTGGTTGCTCTGCAATACTTTCAGAATGACTCAGCATTGAAACATATACTTGGAGAGGGAAGGGTGGTTTCTGTGGGTTTGTTATGGTTTGGTTTTAGTCTGATTGCTTGTCTTGTGAACAGCCTCATTACTTGTATGGCTTGGTTTCTTCCTTCTTATTCAGTGCTGCAAAAGTAGGTGCAAAAGCTTTGATTTCTGCAGCATCCAGCACCTGAAGGACCCTCCCTATATCTCTGATCCATAACAGCTCTTTCTTATGCTCCACATGATTTCTTTTCCTCTCTGCTTGTACAGAACTTTTTGTACCTCTCTATTACTTCCCTAATTCTCCTATTGTAAACTCAGTTAAGTGTGACGGTTGCAGTTTGTGTGAGAGGTGAGGAACAAAACTGAAATTGTGTTAGCTAATAAATATGCCATGACAGCAAGTTTCTCATTTTAGTCCTTGAATTAACATTTTCTTCAGCAGAGTAACTGATGTGATAAAATACAGGATATGTTAAATTATCAAAAAGAGGTTATTAAACACTGTGACAAAACTGGCCCACACAAGGTTTCATTTGTCAAGCTTTGAGTGTGTCTGTACTCTTAAGGTATCATTTAAATAGACAAGCTGCTCAGTTCCTTGCTATTAGACCTGAAACTTTGTCTGCATTATGTCAAGTTTGAAGCGCTTGTGCACAGTGTCTAAAACCATAAAAGTTTGGGTTCATTTACGCTGCAAGAGAATCTCCATGAAAAAGGCTCAGGTTGGTAATAGGCTGAAGGATGAGAGGAGCAGTCGTATGCTAACATCATGAATAACTTACTATTGTCCCTTTTTGGTTTTTTTTCTGCAGTAACATGCAGTGATAATTCTGGTCTTTTCAGGACAGGGTCTGGGCCAACGTGGCAAAGAGTTTGAAGTGCCTTATTGCCATAGTGGACAGGCTGCTTGAAAAGGACAACATCAGCAACATCAAAGAGGGTGAAAATGAGCCTTCAGCAGAAGATTGCAAGGTGTTGCATACAGGCGGTAAGCAACCTCCCCTAATTTTTTTTTTTTTAGTCATTGACAAGAGTAAAGAAAAATTTGCACAGCTACAGAAAAGTCATCTAGAGAAGACTCCATAGTATCTTTGATGAGAGTGCTAATGGCAAGGTTTACACATTTGTGGGAGGTTATTTATCAAAGTACAGCTTTAATGTGTGCTCAGACTGCTTGCCATGTGCAGTTGTTTGTGCTAGAGTGTAAACCTTTTGAAACTACAGTCTTTTCTTTTTGTAGGCTGATGTAATTTAATTTACTCTAGATTTTACTTGCGTGTAGTATTTTGAGGAAAAAAAAAATTGGACTGTGTCTTACCCCATAGAAAATTTGTAAGGAAAGGTGAACATTCTGAATCAGTGTCATTCTCCTGAAAATGCTTCTGCTTTTCTGAGGTGATATACTGATTTTTATTTTCTGATTTGATAAAATTCATGTTTGCCTGGATATACCTGTCAGCCTGTGTCAAAAGGTCAAATGGAATAATTCAGTGGGATGATGTAAAGAAAATTTTGTGACAAGGGTCCTTGTCACCTTCTGATCTTCTCCTTCTCATCTTCTGATCTTCTTCTGATCTTCTCCTATGATTCATGTTTGCATTCTTGATGCATAGATTATATCTGCTTAATAAGTCTAATGGGATTTTCTAGTCTGAAAGTGTGTTGCAATAAATGAAACAGATCCTTAGTGATGGTGGTAGTAGTCCTAATGGAAGGACATCAGAGCCAACCTTTGTGCCACTCTTTGGCTAAATAAATCAACTCCCCATACAAAACAACAAACCAACACAACTGCTTTATTTTGTACAGTTTTGTATAGTTTCAATTTTCTTTTTTTTCATTGTGCATTTTATCCTGTGTCTTCCCTTACATGTTCTCCACGGAATTTAATTACATCATTTTATATAAAGACTTTTAAAGTTATCAGTACTCACTTGTAATTTATTTCTTACACAACAAGAATTAAAATCACTTTTAAAGTTTTATGTAATTTGTGTAGTACTGGTGAGATCTGTGAATTCTGGTTGTAGTATTGATTTTTAATGCAGCTGTAACATCTGCATTTTACCAGTGTGAGAGGTTTATGCTGGAGTCCTGGCATCCTTGTTTTCAGTGCAAGATGTGTTGGACTTGATTTTGTGTGATTTGTTCAGAGAGCAGCTTATTCCTTATCTGTTTGGTTCTCTAAGTTTCTGTCTACCAGGCATGTAATGTTAGACAGGAGGGTGATATAATCTCTGCTCTCTAGTGAAGGCTTGCAGGTGAAAAATATCAACACAGCTTTCTACACCTTTCCCGCCTTCCTCAGAGAAAGTACAAATATTCAACAGCTAGGTAGGTGTAGTTTTGAACTTGGGAGAATCCTTAGATGGTGGGCCTTTTACAGACTTTTACAGACTTTTCCCTAATTTCCTTCACTCTCTTCAACCCCCTGAGTATCTCCTCTGCTATACGCCGTGTTATGGATTTAACCAGCACAGGCAAATGAAATATTGGTTACAACTTTTAGGTCACAAGCCAAAAACAAAAAAGGAAAAAGCAAAGTTGCATCATTTAAAGTACTGTAATAAGGCAGCCATCAAGTCATCAAGTAGAATGAAAGGTAGCTCTTGCTTAGCAATAATGATAATAGTGATGGTTAGAAATTTTAGATGAGCTTCATCCAGCTGAGAGGTTGTCTTCTGGAGCTGGTGGGCCAAAGACACAAAAAATATCCAACTGCTATGATGCTGGAATAAATCCTTGCTTTTTTCTTCATTTCAGAGCCATCCCTATTTCTCTTGAATAAGTACAGGTGTCCTTCAGTGAGAGCAGTGCTTTTGTTGAGCTGTCCTGAAAGTTCTCTAACACTCCCTCGCATGAGAGCTGCAGAGATCTGTGGGGCAAACTGCTGTGTTTTCATGTCCTTTTTGAGTAAGACATCGTTTTAGGAATGCCTTGGACAGTTTATAGGACTTTCAAGGTCACATAGAGATGGAGACGTTTTAAAATTGCTTTCTTTTATAGGACTAACTTGAAAGATGGAGCTTTCCGAAGAGCTTTCCAGGTGTGTGCCAAAGTTGGTTCCCTAATGATTTTCAAAACTTTGGGGCCAGAATTTTTCATGCTTGACTTCTCTATGAGAGTGTGGGTGTAGATGTTTGTTTTTCTCTGCATCTCCCTCTCTGAAATTTAACGTGAAACCCTAAGGCTGCACTGTGAAGCAACTACACAGAGGTTGAGATTCCAAGTTTACAGTTACAAATTTGGCTTTAATTCTGCTTCATTTTAAACTTGAAGCCTGATTATGAGTTCACAGCATTTTCCTAGATACAAAATCACACTGTGTACGCCCATAGATACATTTCTAAAATAACAGACTTCTGCACTACTTAAAATTCACAAACGTGACATAAATGAAAAGCTTGCCACATCTTGCTTATATATTATACATAATTTGAGCATATTTGAGCATAATGTATTTCATTAATACTGCAAATATATGGCACAGGTTGATCTTTAAGTCTGAAACTGCTTTAGTTGATACTCAGAGAAATTGGGCTGCTTTTGTAAGAAAAAGAATGCAGAGTTTTGAACAAAATAATAACAAATAAGCCTTGAAGTATGAGATTAAATTTTTGCTTATTTAGTGAACCTGACTGGTTTTTTGTAGCATATAGCAATGAAAGACCTTTCAAAAAATGCACATCTGTTCATTTTAGATGATAGAAAATATTATGACAATATTTTGATGCAATAGCATTTTCATATAAATTTAGATATTGTTGTAACATATATTCAGAGTTTCCTAAAGTAGGTTGATATTTGCAGTCTCAGTGACTATGGCATTGCGTGGTCTTACTCTCTTTTTTCAAACATGTTTATATTTGTTGTTTGGAATCTTTGTAATTGGAGATACTGGAGCACTTTTTTTTGCTGTACTCTGCCTTTCAATGTGAATTATACCTTCCTTAGCCTTAACTTTTCATGCAGTCTGACCTTTGAGTGTATTCTAAAGACTGAATTTGAGTTACAGTTACCAAGGTAACATGCTATGGTTTCATCAGTCGCAGGATTATGAATCCTCTGCAGGATAAATCAGGAAGAGTAGAAGGATTTTTAAGGAGAGGGCTTTTTTGTTGTTCTTCTGACTCTAGTCTGGTTTGCCTTGGAGAAATATGTGACAACATTAAATTCTTTTCACTTTTGCCTTTTCGTTTTCCGTGAGAGTTGTGATGTGAAAGCCTGTCCTGCAGCATTAGAGGTGCCAGTGGAACACAGCGTTGGCTCTGGTGCTGGCACAGCCCCGACAGATGTCTGTGCTTGGCTGCTGCATGTGGCTGCTGTTTCTGTCTGCTGCTCGTGCCTCCTGTCAGAGCTCCCACCCAGCCGTTCCCTCGCTGCCTCTGCGTGAGGACTCCCCCATTTGATACACACAGGATCCACCTAGCATCACAAACAATTTGAGTTGCCAGTGTGATTGCACCTGGATTTTGCCTTTAAGTGAATTATGGAATCATGAGCTCCGTGAACTGGCCCTTGATAACCTTCAGCATAGGTTTGCAAAGAGCACCTGGGGAACATTGCCACATTTCCTAGCTGGAATTACAGGAGACCTCTGTTCATACTCACATTGCTACAGACATATGTGGGTTTATTTTTCTTGTATTATCTCATACCTGTTGGGGACTATATAAGTTTAGATTCAAAATTTCGGACTTTCATTGCCCTGGGGATGGGGACTACATCTTTCGTTGCATCCCTTCCAATGCAGGCTGGTAGAAGTAGGAAATAAAGCTATGTTCTGTGGGAAATAAAGCCGTGCTCTAGTTTTATTGGAATCTTCAGAAAAGCTTTTATTATAAAATATTGTTTAGTCATGAAGATGAAAAATTTTTCTGTGGTCTGTGTCCTTGAGCAGCAGACATAATTTATTTAGAGCAGTCACATGTGAAAAGCTTTCTCTTTCCTTCCTCTTCCTCACATTTTTCCTTCCTTTTCTTTGAAGCTTGTATTTACAAAAGTTTTACTTATGCTTTTTTTTCCCCTTTTCCCCTCTCTTCTGTGTCATCCTTTTCTTTTTGATAGGATCCTTATCTGGGCTGAATGTAGCCCAGGAATACAAGACAATCCCCTTCAGCAGTACTTTCTCTAAGTACTTTGGCTAAAAACAGAAGCTGAAAAATATGTAAGGGAAAGACTGTTTAACTGAATCAACAAACTAAAACAAGATATAAGAATATTTAGTTGCACAGCATTCACAGAACCTTCCTATGCTTAAAGTGTATTAGATTTTCTTAGCTTTGTCTTTTATTACCTTTGTCCTCTCTTTCTGTTTTCACTCTGACTAAGCATGCTGAGATGCTCATGTAGGTATTATTGGATGGTTTTGGGTTTAGCTATTAATCCATGTGACAGTGGAGAAAATCTTGGATGGTTGCAGTGGAATAATAAATCCCAAGAATTCCAAATTTCTGGACACCCAAACTGTGCAAAGCAAACTGCTACCTTCAAGTGCAGGAACACCAGGAAATCTTATTCAGGTTTTTATTGTTCCTGCAAGAACTGCTGCAGCATTATGAGTACAAAGCCTCCTCCTTTTTCAAAGAGCTTAGCCCTCAGCTGCAGTTCAGCTGAGCTCCAAGAGCTGCATGGCAAAATAAAGAAATAAGGCACTGACCTTTTTATGGTGCAAAGTTGAATATGTGCAATCTTCTGTCTTTTTAAACCTCCCTTTAAAAAAAAAAAAACATTAATTCAAAGACTGTTCCTTTCCTAAGTCAGTAAAATCAAATTCTGGGTTAATTATTTCATGCTGATTTTAGGGATTTACTGCTGCTGTGTTGGTTGGTTGGTTTGATTTGCCTGCCTTTTTCATTAAAACAGAGTTTGTCTAATGATCACTTTGTGACATAAAGACAACTCATTTATGTTTTTTTACCTCTAATTATTTCAATTCTGTCATGGAATATTTTTATGATCAGGTAGCGAGTGATTAATTTAAGTGAAACGTTACCTCGTGGGTATCTGCTGTTACATTTATACGTCACATTTATATTTGTATTTCTTACATTTGTGTGGCTGTAGTGCCCCCCTTTGCTTTAAGGGCACAACATTATGCATTCTTCTGCTTTTTCTTTAAGGTTTGGTTTTTTAACTTCATACCATTCAAGTTTTGAAGTGACTTAAAGCAATTTATGGATTTTAGGTGGCACAAATAGCAGTGACAAAATTGGCTTTTTTAATCTGTTGCTAGGGCTAAAGGAGATAGGAGTACTATGCTGAAGCATCCTTTTTGGTTACCAGCATATTTTAATGAGCATTTCAGTGGGCCTGACTTTGAAAAGACCAGAAGCTTGCTTTTCTGCCAAAGTTTATAAAATTTAACATGTGGTTTGACATATTGCAACTTGGATATGAGCACGCAGAACTGACTAGCTGGGTGCTAAGCAGGTCATTTGCCTGCACAGCCTGTTGATTACAGGAACATGGGGCTGAAGGGCTTTTTCCAGTAACCAAAGGGCAAATCCTGTCACAGACTGAGCTGCCATCACTCTCTTGGCAATGAACATGGAATATTTACTCAGTGCTTTGTGGAACATGCACTTTTGTTTTAATCTCATTCTAACTGCATAGCGGTGGTACTGTCCTTTTAGTTTCATCCTTTAATTTTTTAATTTAATATGTTTGGTTTTCATGCCTTGTTTTAGTTTCCCGTGGCTGACTAGCTCTATTTTTGTGCTGAGTTTCTTTGCTTTATCCGGAGACTCTGACAGTTCTTCTGGATGCTAAGTGCTCCAAACTGACAGGCTGCCCATGTCATTTTAGCAACCTGACAGTCATCCCGGAGTCTCCTTGTCGCTTCTGTTCTTGCTTCTAATCTCCTTTTTTTAGATGGTCACTCATTCAGTTAATTCTTCACCCCTTCTTCAAACAATTTTCCGCTGTGATTTTAATTTAAAAGAAAGTTGAGATCCGAAGGCTCAATGTGTGTGAGTCCATGAATGTGTTAAAAGCAATAATTTGTATTATTCCTTTCCTGAAGTGATTCTACAAAAGTATTCTGAAAAATATCTTATTCTAAAATGTATACAATATGATTTACTGAGTCACTCTAAGAGAACTCTTAGACTTTAGACTTTGAGCTTACTTTGCTGCTGATGCTTTTATTGGCATATGTATATTGCTTAAATAAATAAAGGATTGTAATTTGACTGAGACTTTAGATTGCCTGATCTGTCTACACTGGCTTCCAGTACATTACACTTTTTTGTCTACCTTATTTCTAAACTCGTCTGTGTTTTGCAGCAGCCTCTGGTTGTTCTTTTGCTTTTATTCCCTGGAATAAACACCACAGTTAGTTCTTGTTATTTTCTCCTCAGGAAGAGGGGAAATCAAGTTGCTGCTCAGTCTTTTTCATCAGCTTAAGGAGATTAAATCTTGGTAGCTCTGCGCTGCAAGCTCTCCATTTTTCCAGCAGCCTCTCTAAAACGTGTACACCAGCGTTTGGCACACAGCGTGTCATCACTCTGTTAGCCAATGACATGTATAAAATCACCTGGAGCTTGTGCCTGGGGGTGGCTCATGGTCTGTTTTGTCAGGATGACACTCGCTTCAGAACTGCTTTTTTCCAGGGAATGCTTCCTCAGTCTGTGTTACTTACTCATGGTTAAATATGTATGACTGTGGTAAAACTCATGTTGTCTGACCACAAAGTTAACAAAGAGCTCATCCGATTCTCTGTGCATGCTCTGTCCTTGTTCCCCTTTCCTGCTCCTTGCTTTCTCTAATTTCTCCCAGCTTTCAAAGCTCTCTGCAGTCTTCTTGGCTGCAGTTTTATTAATTTGTGTGTTTTTCTGGAGCTCAGCCAAATTGACTGGCAACAGGCAGCTGTCTTCTGCCTCAAGAACTTCCTCAGTTCTAATGAGGTTTTACTGGCCTGACTCAGAATGTTACCTGAAACAACACGTTGCTGTCTTGCACCTAATTACAACAGATTTTAATTATCATTGATTCTTAATTACACTGACCTACAGAAAATATGAGCCAATTATAGACTGTTGCATTGTCAGTTGCATTCCCAACTTTTATATAGATTCTTCTAGAGTGTTGATTTCCCTCATTTCAAACTGTACAATCAAACTGAGATGTAGATTCTGAAGGAGGGGGATTTATTTATTTGTTTTTATTATTTGCTCAACTTAGGGGTAGGCAAAGCCATATGCAACTACAAGGCAGGTCTGATTTTATTAAATCATATAAAATTCAGGAGTAGCTGGGATTATTGGGCAAGTTTGTGTAAGGTGTTCCAATTCTCCTCCATTCCTAGTTATCACTGTTTCATTTGTAATGTATTAAGGAATCACATTTTTCAATCATTTCATGAGTGTTTTTTTTAATATGCCTAGCGTGTATTTTCATAGAGAAAAACATGTTTCAAAATACTCTGCATCTCTCTGATAGAAATAGCTAAAATGAGTTCAAAATGTCTAAATGTTTAAAGAGAACAACATAGAATCTAAAAAAAAAGGAATATGGTCTGAAGCTTTTTATATTTCCAGCCTGTAGATTAAGTAGGTGATACCCTTCCAGATACCTATTTGTTATTGTGTTTTACCCTCCAGCACCCACCTTTTCTTAAATATTTGGTTATTCTCTCTGGTTTTGCATTTTTGATGCTATTTCATTTCTTACATAGCCAGTTCTGAGTCCTGAAAGGAGACTCCATCGCCACTGTATTAATCTCTGTGTGCTAAATGAGGTTTTATGTGTTTCCCTGTGTACTCTGTTTGTGACACTTGAATACCAGTTTTACAGGGATGCTGGGACTGTTAGAAAAGGCCATTGTTTCAGAGTGCAGTTGGATTCAGGCCAGGGATTTAACCCCATTCCCAGTGGTAAGATGGAATCCTGCTTATAAGTATGTTCTCCAGTGGCATTTGTGGTCCCACAGTGGTCTGGGGAGAGCTGCAGGGGTTGTTTTAAAGGGAAGGGTGATGTGCACAGCTGCTCCTGCCATCCTTCCTAGTGAAGAAGGGTTTTTCACTGCGAGTTTTCCAGTCTGGAGCAGATGACCTGTCGTGTTGTAGGTGACTGGTACGAGCAGCTGTACCCGCAGGTGGTCACGCTGAAGGACTGCATGGCAGAGGTGGTGACCAGGGCCAAGCAGTCCATGGCCTTTGTCCTGCTCCAGGAACTTGCCTGTGGCTTGCCCCAGTGCCTGATGCTGACCCTGAGGAGAGACATCGTCTTCAGCCAAGCAGTAGGTTGTCTTGTGTCGCTCACTTCCTTCTCTTGCTCTAATTATAAGCATACTCTTCATGCCAGTGTTTGTGGGTTTCTTTCTCATTGGTTTTTTTTTTTTTTCCCTTACAATTTGATACAGCTTTTTCATTTATTTTCCATTATATTCACCTAAATAATTTATAATGTGGTAAGAAATTAAATAGGAAGTAGAAATCCATGGTACTGGCTAGGCAGCATCCAAGCCAGGGAGATTTTTTTCTCCTGGTCACCTTGGAAATAGGGAGAAGATAATTTGTTTTCAGTTTGTGGCAGTGTTTTAAGTGTTTAAATACTATTAGCATGTCTTTCCTTAGAACTGTCTTTTCTTGGCAAATAACTGAAGCTCTTTATGTCTTCTCCTGTATATCATGTTTTTTTCAGATAGATTTTTTTCTAAACATTTCACTTAATTTCTCTCTTAAGTTGGCAGCTGCCTAGGAGATTCAGTTACATTAGATGTTGAACCACTTTCAAATCCATCAGAATTCACATGTTTAATTCACAGTCTTGCATGTTTGAAGCCTGACAAGTGAGGTTCTGGTCTTATTTATGTCAGTGTAAATAACACACAATGATACAAAACAAATTAAGCTTATCTAATATACCTTAACAGAATATTTCACTACTTTATACACCCCCAAAAAACCCATCAAAATACATTATTATGAAATCATGTACTTAGTCACTAAACAGAAATACCTATGCTGATTTCTCAAATATGTAGGTGCTACCTCTGTTGTGTATAATGATGGCAAGCCTCATTTTAACTGTTTGTCTTGTAACAGTTGAAATGTCTTGTATCTGTTTGTCTTGTAACACTCTTGCACATGTTTTAATTATCTTTACAACTCGCTGGATTGGTCTGTGGTTTTGCAATCAAATTGCACACAGGTTTACATGATCAAGGATTTTTACAACAGCTTCACACTGTTGGATTGCTGGTGCAGTATGAAGGACTCCTTAGCACATACAGTAAGTATTGCTCTTGGACAAAGTTCCTTATGTTCCCTGCCCAGAAGTTACCCAGGAAGTTCTTATTTTAACCTCAGCAAGCCTCTTATTTGGCTTGCTGAATCAAATCTTGTCCTTACAAGACAGTAGACTTGCACATAATAGCACAGCTGAAGTCATTGACACTGTGTTGTTAATTCTGCAGCAAAAGTTATTAATCTGTTTCATTCTGAGTTCCTCAGAGAACACGGCCTGCTTATTGTTCCATGCAGACCTGACCCAAAATAGCAGGTTTATAAAACTAATGCAAACGGAAGATTTAAACACTTACTGCTTTTATCAGCCTCGGCCCTGATCCCCAGTGCTGATAATGTGAAGATAGCCTGAAAACAGTTTCATAGTTTGTTACACATGCCATTATTTGATATGCATTAAAAAGGAAATTTGGAGGGAGAAATTGCCTTATGTTTCAAACTTTGAACTAGATCTATTGGAATCATTCCCTGAATCAGAGATTTTGACTAAAGTAGAGGAATTTAGCATTTGTGCAGCTTTATTATGCAGTTGCTCATTTGGAGATAGCTGTCTTCTCCATTTTACATGATGCTTGTTTTTATTCTCAAAACCTTTGTCCTCCATCAGCAGGAAAGCCTTTTGAAAACTTTCAGAATAGACAAAAATGGCTTTTCTGAGGTTATTTTATGTCTATATAGAGCAGGCTGATTTTCAGAATTGCTTAATACTCATGGTTACCATTTAGGGCACAGAATTGTCAGCAGTTCAAGAAATGAGTCTGGTTTTATGTAGGTTACTGTAATGTGGATTTAGAACTGTGATTTTTAGATGCACAGACTGGAAAATATATTGCTTTGCCCTGACCTATACAGTGACTGATCTGCCAACTCTGTTAATAGTCTCTTTAATCTTTTCATGTAGGTGAAGAAGCAGGGATGCTCGAAGACATGGCTGTGGGCATTTCAGATTTGCAGAAAGTAATGTTTAGAGTAATTGAAGCCAAGTCAGAAGATTTTTTGCCTATTATAAGTGGAAGGCGGTAAGAACTTTGTTTCTTGGAGCCCAGGAAACTGAGCTGCAGTTTTAATCTGTAGCCCATGAAACCCGTCTAATGGTTTTCTTGTTGCTGAGTTCTGTTTTATTGAAAGTGCATTGTTTTACTTTTTAGAAGGTGAGTTAGTAGGGATTCTAAAAGCCAGTAGGCTCTGGGTTACTCTCCTGATAAAAAGCTGAAGTTCCAGTTACTAATACAGATTAATCTGAGCAGCGTCTGTGTTGTGCAGAGCTGCTGGTGCATTATTCACACATGGATACTGAACCCTGGACAAGTGACAAGGCCATTGTTTACAAATGTGGTCTCTAACTGAGAAACTTTGCTTTTGAATGTCCTGAATTTGTATTTCAGCATGAGAAATGAAACTGCAGTTCCAAGAGTTAGGCCTTGATTGTTTTTAAGATGGAAACCAAAAAACTCCGATGCCACTTAGTATTAAAAACTTAGTAGTCACTTTTAAAAATGGAAGCCTTTTTTAGCTGCTGAAAATCACACAGGACATAGGCAGTCTCAGAAATCCTTGCACAAAATCACTTATCCTTTATGAATCTCACGTGAGTACTGCTGAATGTCAGGACATAAACTGCAATACTCCGTTTATTTTGGCTATTTGAGGGTTAACAAGATTGGAATGGATTTTTCATCTTTATTATTATTCTAGTCTGAAGCTCCAAATAGTTTTATTTTGCAAAAATCACTTCCTTAATAGTATCATTGCTCTTAAGATGACTGTAAATTAAATTCAGCTAAAAGCAGGAACTTTTAGAAAATATATGTTTCCTCTGAAGGGGGCTTTCACCACTGATTTACTTAATTAATCTGGATGATTCACTCAGGAAGGCTGGAATATGATAGGCAATACATTGGGAATAATTAAAATTAAAAAAAATTTAAAAATAAAATCTACAAGGTTTATGTGGAGGAGTGCCATTCCTCTTAGAGCTGTGATAAGACTGCTCCTATCAAACAGCATTGGAAGTGAACCGTAAAAAGAAAAGATGAAAAGGTGAAAATCTAGTTATTTTCTAATAATTTTTTTAGAAACCCTCCATTTTTATTTTGGTTGTTATATGGTATGGCTCAATAAATGAGAGTGAAAGACTGTAGAAATGCAAGACAGAAAAATCAAACTACAAATTGTTATCTTGAAGAGTCAGCATATTTACTTGTAATTGTTTTTTCTAGGAAAGTGCTTAAACCTGACATTCTGTGTGCACAAACAAATCAATCCAAAGTGTGTGGCACTGTCTAGCAGTGCACTGATCATCTGGTGTGGGTGGTAGACACCAGCCACCCAGGGGAGGTGAAATTCTGTTCAGGAGCTCACATGCTTTTATTAGAGGCCATTCTTTTATTAGAGGCGCTTTTGGAACATTCTTTACAGAATCACAGAATATTTTGAGTTAGAAGGGACCCATATGCATCATCAAGTGCAACTCCTGGCCTTGCACAGGGCTTCCCAAGAATCACACCCCGTGCCTGAGAGTTCAGATGCTTCTTGAACTCTGTGAGGCTTGGTGCTGTGACACTTCCCAGGGGAGCCAGTTCAACCTGCTCAACCATTCTCTGGCTGAAGAAACTTTTCCTGACATTCAAGAACCCCATCCTCACTCTTGTTTTCATTGTTCCTAGTGAACATTACATTATAGAGGTCCAGCTCCCAGCAAAGATGTTTGAGCTGCTGCCACAAGAGATTAAAGAGGGAAAGCTGCTTCGCATGTATCCAGTGCTCTTTAATGTTGGAATCGATGAGCAGCAAACACTGGCAGAGAGGTAAGGAAAAGTCACGTTGCATTTTCTGTCCAAGTACTCCATGCTGGTACAGGCTATCTCTCAGGATTAGAAACAAATCTTCTTTGTTATTTGCTCTTAGACAATCTCACATTGACTCAGTGTGTATTTTCAAAGGTATTAAAGGAAATAAACACAAGCTATGAAGCAATGTAGAACAGTGAAAAAGTCCAGATGAAGATAAGATCATAAGCAGGGCTCCGTTTCACAGAGTTGGTGCCATGTTTCTCTTGGATACAGGTGCAAAATGGATTTCTATTTCAGATGCAGAATTTTGGTTGTATGCAGTACTCTGAAATTCTCACACAAGTTTGAAAATTCAAAATTCTTACATCTTGAAGATGGGTTTGAAGAGACCAAACAAGTGATAAGCTAGAGAAATTAGTACTCCTCTGCAACAGATTGCTGGAAACTAATTAATTAGTATAATAATAGTCATGGATTCACCAACGTATTAATTTTCTCTTCCAAGAGAAGGGTATCTGTCAGTCATGTTAAATTACCACATTTGTGCAGGGCTAAAACTGCAAAGTAGAAGTCAAGATGTCAATACAGACAGCTACTTTGTTAAAACTTCTTTTCTTTTAGCTGCTTTTATTAACAGAGCGTCCAAAATACCTAATGCTTATCTTGAGGTTGCATTTGCTCTAAGCCAAAAGCTTATAGCAAAGCTGTAGCTGGAGTAATGGAGGGAGACAGTGAAAATCCTTAACCTGGGTAATAGGCAAGAAGTTAAACACCACAGGATTTTATCTCCTGTTCACTGTAGACAGCCAAGTAAACCCAGTCTTTTAAAGAAGTCTACTAAAGAATGTCATCAGGTAGCTTTGTGAATGTTTATGGGACACTTCTCCAAGTTGAGTGGTGGTATGTGAGAAAATTTAGGCAGAAAGTTGAAATGGGAGACATAGACTGAATCTAAAGACAGTAAAATCTGGCATTTTACTGTGAAAGAGCTGGATAGCTGGTTAGAGAACTTGGAAACTTCTTGAAAATGAAAATAGGTTATTCTGATGACATAAAGAGAAAAGTGCTGAGAGGAGTGACGTGGCCAAACTCATAATGTGCAAAACCAACAAAATCAGTCATGACAGTTCTGAGTAGGACACTCAAAAAATAAGAGGTAAGACGTGATGTGGTAAGCAAGAAGCAGGCTGGTGGGAGCTTACACGAGTGAGATAGGCAGGAAGGACTGAGTTATGAATAGTCTGAGGAAAAATTTGACAACATTTAGAAATAGCCTGATTACCTGGGGGCTTGTAGAGGAGTTGGTATGAAAAGATGCCTGGCTTGCAAGTGAAGTGGCAGGAAGTGTTGTTCCCAGTGGTCATTTTACATTGTGTGCAAAGAAAGCCATAGGAGAAAACAAAATAACTGCATATTTATAAATATGGATATGTACTAATATCTGCCAAGAAAATAAGTTCAATGCAGAAGCAGCTTTAATGCATGCAGTTACAGTCTGCTTTTGTCTTAATTCAAAATGCTGCTTAACTCCTAAAGTTGTACATTTGTTTTTGAGACTGAAAACACCACACACGATTTATGGCTAAAAACATGGAGGGGTTTGTGGGATAAAGAACCTGAGAATATAAAAACACTTTCGTGGCAAATTTCTAGGAAATGTTACTGTATTAGAAAAAAAATCTTTTAATTTGTTTTTTGATAGAATACACTTGAGAATGTTTCCGATTTAAAAGAAATGTTCTCATGTGACAGTGCAGCAATGGCTACTAAGGAAGTAGTTACATCTTCTCCCTGTGGCCTGTTGAAATATTTGCTTCCCTTGTTCCCAATTTAGCAGCATATTTGGTATCTTCTGATCTGTGTCCCCTTCTCTCTGAGTTTCTCACTTATCTGCCCATGCCTCTCTTCCTGTACTCCTCCATTCCCTTTTCAAATCTATTCTGAAGATGAATTTCAAAACTTTGGCCCTAATTGTCATGGGGACATTCGTGTCTTTACAATCATATCTCCTGTAGTACCGTGAGATTTAGTTTCTTGGCATGTGAAATGTGGCTGTTGTAGAAATCTTGGTCTCAGAGAGAAAGATATTTGTTTTTATAGCTACAGTTATTTTGTAGATAAGCTTCTCTTCCATCTTGTGTCACTTCCATATTATCCAGCTCTTACAGAAATTGGTATGCTTAAGCAGTAGCAGCACTAAGAGATGGAGAGTTGGTGTTCTCTGCCTGTGGTACCCAATTTTTGGAATTGGAATTCCCCCAAAGTGCCTTTCCATTTATTCACGATTTGTGAGGGGAAAAGAATAAGTGCCTTATTGCATGTTTGTAAATAGATTGCTTTGTTAATAAAGTTTTGGAAGAAGTATGCATCAGCGATGATCTCATTTCCAAAAATTAATTCCAAAGCATACAAGAACTTAACTACTGCATGTTTGAAAAAATCTAATGCATTTAGCACCAAAGTTATTTCTTTATGCAAAGAAATAACTATGAAGGATAATTTATCTTTTGTTGTTGTTTGTGGGTTTTGGGTTTTTTTCATAATTTATTGTGTATTTTCATAGGTTTGGAGATACCACTTTGCAGGAAAACATTAACCAGGAAAACTTAGAGCTTCTCAAAGAATATTACAAGTTATTTACAGAAAAAATGCCTCCTGATTGTGAGTACAAAATAATGCAATGTCCAAATTGGTTTGAAAAGCTTTGAGTAGGTAGAAGGTTATAAGACAGTAATATTAGCAGAATCCCATAACTTGTTCCATAAATTTAAACATTTTGTACCTGTACATGACCCTGCTGGTCTCAGGAGTGATTTCAGGCCTTGTGCCACAGCAGAAACTACAGAGAAAATGAAACAGAGGAATGATGAACTGAACAGCTATTTTAAGTTATTAAAATAATAAGTTTGTTAATATTTCATGTAGAGGACAGTCTGTACCTACTGTATTTTTACATAAATACTTGGTGGGCAATTTCATCAGCTTCAGTCATACCCTCTGTTCTTATTCTGAAAATATGTTGAGGTTTGGTGAACCATGGAGAAATCTGCAGATCAAATACAAGCAATGAGCCACATCATCATTATATGAACGACAAGGTTTCATTGGAATAGGCCCTGTATTCCACTTCTATAGAACTTCTGTATTATAAACATAAGCATTACTATGCTGTTACTCTGATTGCCAGAAGCAAGGACTGAAGAAAACATCTGCATCAATCGAATCCTGTTAGTTTTAATGCCCAAACTATAGTCCCAAATGTGGGAGATTTAACTGCCTGATGTTTAAATGCTATGTAAAACTTTAATACATCACATGCGTATGTATACATGTTTATCTCTTATATCAGGATGATTTTAATTTGTTAATCATTTTGACAGAAACAAAAGCCCTTCCTAAATGATGGGCAGGATGCCCATCCATCCCCCCACAGACCTAGTATTTATTTCCAGGATGTCTACAGAGAAACTCATACAATAAGTTGGGTGATTAATTGAGGGGAATCTTGCTAAGAAAACATCCTCGAAAAACTAACCTCATGCAGGTTAGGACTAAGGTAGATCTGCTACCTCATAAATGGATTTTATTTTATAAAAGCAAAAATTTGCATGCAGACAGTATTGGCTACTTTTCATTAACACAATTTAAACTTGTACTGCCTTCCTGAAGGATTATTAGTGAGCCACACAGTTCCTGGACTTCTTTCAGACTGTGAAGGCTTTTGAGAACTAATTGTGTCTAGTTCATCGTGTATTTTCTGGTTATTATAACTTTCTTGCTTTTTTTCTTTACCTTTAAGAACTCAGTCTCTTCTTTATACAATTTTTTGTGGAACATAAAGCATCTTTTGGTTCCACTGCCCTTCCCAGTAGCTCCCTGCCAGTATACAGAGTCAGTCTTTTGCCTTGGAGAAATGTGCCTTTTAAACCAGCCCCCTGGGAAAAAAGGGAAGCTCTCAAACTTGTTCATTTGTGGCAGGACTTAATCCCACTCCTGTTCCCCCTCGTCTGGAAGACAAACCTCCATACAAGGCTGGCAGCAACCCTGGTGCTGGGGCCACGTGAGAGGCATTCAATATTGATGGCTTTTTGATGGTTTTGTCCCACCTATCCAGATAATTTCCTATAATGCCAAATCTGTGCTACAAAATCAATGCAGGACTGTGTTCCCAAAGCTGTCAGTTCCAAACAGTGCTCAAAAAGCCCAACAGAATTTGAGCATTTGCAGCCCTATTTGCCAGGCTGTTGGATCCACCCTTGGCAGCCTCCCTGGCCTGCTGCCTCATTCATATATTCCCTTTCAAAGAATTCAATTTCCCACTCCCTGAAAGGTATTGCCACCTTCGCTGTTAGTTTTCCTCTTGTGTCTGTATTTCTCCTTGGCAATAATAGTCTTGCTTGTAACTAAGCATCCACTGACTTTCTGTCTTTAGGATGAACATACACTTCGTCATTTACCCATTTGTTAACTTCTTAAATTCTTTTAGCAGAAACTGAAAATAAGAGCATGTTTCCAGCAAGGTTCCTACCAAAAATGCTGACCAAATATAGCTCAAAATGGTACTGCTTTTATAGAAATACTAAGACAGTAAGGGTCCAAAAACGTAAGATAGTTGTTTAGTAGTACGTAAGTACCTGAAAACAAAAAGGCTGTTTGGTATTTCCAGGCTTCTCCCCCTTATCAGCCTGATTTGGTGGTTTGGTACTGTGGGGGACCCAAGGAGTTTAGGCCATTGATCATTTCCAGTCAAGGTGCAACCCCTTTGGCAGTACTGTGAATTAGGAGACTCTTGCTGTACCTGTGCTGAAGTCATCCCTCTGAGATGTCACGTTTTCTGCTGTGACCCAAAGGAAAGCTACTGGGAGCAATAGAATGTTTAGTGATACATTTGCATCATCTCAAAGCATCTTTGCCGTTTTGTGCTCTCTGTTTTAAAGAAACAGATGCACCCATAAGTGTAATAGTCTAGCAGAGTGTGATGTGGTTTTATGTGCTCTACATTATCTAATGTACAATCAGAGCTTGTGATACAGAGGTAAAACAATCCACATTAAAATTATTGCAAAACAGATTCTGGATGTATGTTTTCCTCCCTTTTTCTTTTTTTCTTGTTTGTTTGTGAGTTTTTTTAGACAGCACAGTATGACTGGAGCAACTTAGTTCTTTTTGAATAGATTTAAAGTACTTCTTCCTATGAATCATGGATAAGGGAAACTACAGAATTTATTAGATGTAAAAGGTAAAAGCCTGTTGATGAGAGGGATCATTCCAACTTGGATCACGTTAGGAGAATGGATATTGACCTTCATTAATACTTCCCTCATTTTTTTTCTTCCAATTGAGTATAAGTTTTTGGGCTTGGGTTTGGGGCTTGGGTTGTGGGGTTTTTTCCCCTCACTGGATGGATAATTTACTTTCTCTGCTTGAAGAAATCCATTGATCAATTTAGTTTCACTTTGTTCCACTTGATTCTGGCCCCTTTATTTGGTGATAACTATGATTTAAATTCTTTTTACTTTGCCACCATGAGAAGAAATAATTTCAAAAAACAGATTCTGCATGTTTTTATTGATTTTCAGAACTAGCAAGGATAAATGCAACATTAGAAAAATCCCTCCTCTATATACATATGAAACAGAGGGGGAAATTAAATTGCCTACTCTTGAATTTTTGCTGGAGATGTAGGATAAATTAAACTTCAACTTAAATTCCATACCCAGAACAAGCAGGTAAATTTTTGGATTTTAAGCAAACTTGAAATTATTTTCTACTTCAAAATAAAGCCCCACTTAATTTCAGGAGAAATATACTTTGTTACTTTTTAGAGGGGATACTAAGTGCTGTTTAACCCTTATCTTACATTATGGAAAAATCTAAGGCATATTTTAAAACAAAAACTAGATGTTTCAATTTGAAAACAAAACCCTAATTTTTTCCTTTAATTTTAAAAAATAATCATCCCATCAAAGCAGGTTGTAATACACTCAGTTTTTTTTTTATTTTTCTGATTTCTTTTGAATGTCTGTAATAGCTGATGAACAGAACTACAGCAGAGATTTGGTTTTGTTTTTCACCATCCATTTATAAGATAAAGGTTGAAGATCCTTCAAATTTCCACGTGAAGATCTTAGGGAGGACAAGGCAATACTCAAAAGACATAAGGTTTGCTTATTCCTTAAATATTTAGCTGGTAATTTCTATCCTGTGTTCCAAAACAAGGCTGTAAATAATAGACCTGTTCTTTACCATGAGCATTCTTTAGTCGGGACAATCATATGACCAACCTTATCAAAATGAGCAACTTTTTTCGTCCTTTTTTCCCAGGTTTACCACATTTTCAAGAACAAAATGATTTAAAGGGATTGCTAGAAAGTCTTCATCAAAATATCCAGGCCAAAAAGAGAAAGAATGTAGAAATCATGTGGCTGGCTGCAACGGTGAGCTCTCTCGTTTCAAAGAAATTGATGAACTAACCATAAACTCATTTTCATAAGCTTGCTGACTTTGTAACTGCAATGGATTTTAAGGAAATGACTGGAAAACTCACTGGTTAAAGGAGGCAGATGTGCTGTAATAGTTTTTTGCAGACAATTTCTTTTTCTCACTTTTTAAACTGGTAGAACCTGCTAGAATTTGAGTGATTTGTTTGATATCCATTCTTTGATAATATAAAATTACTCAAAATAATTTTTTAGTGTCCTTGAGGTATGATGTGGGACATGATTGCTTGGTTCCCTTACTTTAACTTTCTGAAATGTGTATTTCTGGTCCTAGTGATCTACACACTGTTATTCTATATTCCATTTATTTATTGAAAAAGATGTAAGAAGAAAACTTTGTCAGTGCAGTAGCTGTGCAATATCACTTTTTTATTGCAGTGGAAGTACAAGATTCCACATATGAGCCCATCACTCATCCAGAATAATTACCTGGGATTTTTTTACTTTATTTTATAAATGATTTTTTAATATTTTAAAATTTTTTTAGGACTCATTCACATCGAATAGCCCCAATGAATCGGGGGCTTCCAAAGATACTAGTGCAAAGAGAATTAATCTCTTCAATGAAACAGTTCTTTCACATAATTATTTAAGCAGATTATCATATAGTACTTGTTTTAAATCCCAGTGCAACTGTTCAAATTTTTAAACAGATTTAACTTTTAAAATTTTCAATTATATGATGGAAGAAACACTCATAGGTTCTCCTTCACTATCCTGTACCTCTTTGGATTCTAAGTAAGATTCCCTTAATTGGTTCCCTAAATTAAACTTTTGAGATTGTCCTCACCATGGTATCACAAAGAACTTAAAGGCTCTAAGTATTTTTTGATTTTTATAGAATTTAATAGTATTTATTGTTTAATAGAATTTCTAAGAATGCAATTAGCATTAGATGAAGAAACACTTATTTGCTGGACTGACACTGGTCATGTTTCAGTTCATGTTCCAGTTCATCCTGCGAGCTCTCCCATGATAGCCAATGCGGGAAGTTTCTTTTTGTGATTCCTGCTGTAGTTTATTGCCTTGCTGCATTCTCACAAACATTTTGAGGTTTTGTACCATTACACCTGTGATTCCCCAGGGATAGGTGTAAGCAAAGTATTACCTTTTCTCAGGACAGGTTATATCTGGGAATTGGTAGATTTGGGCACAGAAGCTCTCCTTCAATTTTTCTTTTTCTAGTAAAATATCATTTGAAACCATAGTATAAACTAATGGAATGATACAACCACAGATTGATTCCTAAGAGGAAGAATCATCCTCCAAAATGTCATGTTTCCTTTATGTGTTATAACTTTTTCAAAGTATAAGTGAAAGTAGACAATCCATGGCAGCAATTTGTTAAACTTTATTAATTGTGAGCCATACATTGAACAGTTCACCTGTTGAAAATAAAAACTATGTAAGTTAGATGTGTCTGACTCCATACCTTCACAAGAAGTTAGTCTGCTACATTCATGTTTGTGAGTTAAGACTCACCATATCTTCATTCATCAGATATTCAGACAATTTAGCTTTCATTGAACAGGGCAGCTGCTGCATTCAGTGAGGAAACGGTGAAGGAACTGTTTCTTTTATAGTTATGAAAGTCCCATGTCAAATTCAGGAATTCAGTGTACTGGTACTAACTTCCAGAAGGTGTTTTCTTCTTGAGAAGTGCTGTAGCTGTCTGGAAGCCCTCGCTGGGCTTGCAGAGCTGTAGGGCTGCGCAGCCTGGTAGGAAGGAAGGGCTGACCTGTGGGGCCTGCCCGTGTTTCAGATTTGCCGCAAGCTGAACGGAGTGCGCTTCACCTGCTGCAAGAGTGCCAAAGACAGGACATCCATGTCAGTGACGCTGGAGCAGTGCTCCATCCTGAGGGACAGGCACCAGCTGCACAAAGACTTCTTCATCCGGGCGCTGGATTGCATGAGGAGGTACGTGGGGCTCCATGGAACTCTGAGCCAGGCCAGGGCTGCCAGCGAACAGGGCCTGAGGCTGGTTCTGAGGGCCCAGCAGAGCCTGAGGCAGGTTCTGAGTGCCCAGCAGAGCCCAGGGCCACGGGCACACAGGGTCTGAGGCTGGTTCTGAGTGCCCAGCAGAGCCTGAGGCTGGTTCTGAGTGCCCAGCAGAGCCCAGGGCCACGGGCACACAGGGTCTGAGGCTGGTTCTGAGTGCCCAGCAGAGCCCAGGCTGGTTTTGAGTGCCCAGCAGAGCCCAGGCTGGTTCTGAGTGCCCAGCAGAGCCCAGGGCCACGGGCACACAGGGTCTGAGGCTGGTTCTGAGTGCCCAGCAGAGCCCAGGCTGGTGCTGAGTGCCCAGCAGAGCCCAGGGCCACGGGCACACAGGGTCTGAGGCTGGTTCTGAGGGCCCAGCAGAGCCCAGGCTGGTGCTGAGTGCCCAGCAGAGCCCAGGCTGGTTCTGAGTGCCCAGGGCCACGGGCACACAGGGTCTGAGGCTGGTTCTGAGTGCCCAGCAGAGCCCAGACTGGTGCTGAGTGCCCAGCAGAGCCCAGGGCCACGGGCACACAGGGTCTGAGGCTGGTTCTGAGTGCCCAGCAGAGCCCAGGCTGGTGCTGAGTGCCCAGCAGAGCCCAGGCTGGTTCTGAGTGCCCAGGGCCACGGGCACACAGGGTCTGAGGCTGGTTCTGAGTGCCCAGCAGAGCCCAGGCTGGTGCTGAGTGCCCAGCAGAGCCCAGGGCCACGGGCACACAGGGTCTGAGGCTGGTTCTGAGGGCCCAGCAGAGCCCAGGCTGGTGCTGAGTGCCCAGCAGAGCCCAGGCTGGTTCTGAGTGCCCAGGGCCACGGGCACACAGGGTCTGAGGCTGGTTCTGAGTGCCCAGCAGAGCCCAGACTGGTGCTGAGTGCCCAGCAGAGCCCAGGGCCACGGGCACACAGGGTCTGAGGCTGGTTCTGAGTGCCCAGCAGAGCCCAGGCCTGCCTGCACAGGGTCTGAGGCTGGTTCTGAGTGCCCAGCAGAGCCCAGGCTGGTTCTGAGTGCCCAGCAGAGCCCAGGCCTGCCTGCACAGGGTCTGAGGCTGGTTCTGAGTGCCCAGCAGAGCCCAGGCCTGCCTGCACAGGGTCTGAGGCTGGTTCTGAGTGCCCAGCAGAGCCCAGGCCTGCCTGCACAGGGTCTGAGGCTGGTTCTGAGTGCCCAGCAGAGCCCAGGCCTGCCTGAGCAGCAGCCTGACTGCTGCTGGGTCACCTCAGGGCAGGCTCTTTGCAGCGGTGTGTTTTATCTGTCATTAACAGTTTGTGAGACAGATATGTGAAATCTTGCAAGGGTCAGCTCACCGAGTGTAGAATATGAGCAGTAGTCTGAGCAGCAGTTGCTTTTAAAAAAAGTTATCTTTCAATTTTGAGGGTATTTTAAAAACCATTTGCGCAGTCATTAAATTTTTTGTTCGACATCTACACAAACACTGAGAAAGCAAAAGAAAAATTTGTTACGCATGGCAATTCTTACTAGTCACGTTATTGAAAAGAAACATCCAAGTAGGTTTGGACTGGTGGTGTTTGCCACTAATACCTGATGAAATCTTTACTGCGCTTTAGAAGAAGTGAATTAAAACATGTTTTATTCTAAATTGCAACTATGCAGAAATTGAGGCTGATATTATCAGGAATGTGTAATTAAAAGATGTAAAGATTTTTCATTACCTGAGTCTTTGATGAATAAAAAAACCTTCTTGAGCAAACAAATGTCAATCATAAAATTAATCCACATGCTAGATTATCTAAAGAAACTTTCATCATTGGTTTTAATGAGCTTAATCATATAGTTTTAATCATATAGTAACAGTTCTAATCACATTGTCAAGAGGAGTTTTAAAATGTGTATCCCCGACACTAGAATAACATATAACAAAGGTCACTGCAAAACTAATAGAAAATATTTTGGTCAGCCTGCAAAGAAGTAACTGAATCATATCTTGGACTTTTCTTAAACACAAATTGTTTGTATGGTGGCTTTATAAAGATCCTAATAAGTAAACAAGCATGTTTACGGTCTGTAATGGGTAATTCTGGACCTTCATATTTATTATTGCCAGAATAGGTGCTTAATGTGTAGATTAATACTGTAGGTTTGCCCACATAAACCCTTTGTCCTTTGGCAAAGATAGCTGCTCTGAAGAGAAAAGGTAATTTTATAAAGAGTAAATGAGCTGAGATGGCTTAGCTGTAGGTTTAGTTTACAAGTGCTACTAATGCAGTGAGATGTGATGTGTTGAACTGAGCTGTATTGTTTTGGATGTATTGCACCTTGCATAAATCCCTCAGTCTCTGTAGTGATTCAGTGAGTGAATGAGTTTTGTGCAGTCTTTCATAACTACATATTTTATCATTAATGAATTCTGAGTTTTCTGTGTTAAATTTTGTTTGTTGGCATTTCAAATGCTTTTTTTTTTTTTCTGGTATGTCTCCAATAAATACAAAAGTATGTAAACTACAGTAAGTTACCAGACAGGAAAATAATTTAATTACATAAAATCGCCATAATGTTAGAATAGCTTTGAGTAGAGTAGGAGATTGGAAAATTTTCACAGACATAAATATAATTTTAAAAAACCTGAACTTGTTAGTAAAAAAATGTAGTAGGTTTTTGTAGATCAAAATATAAATGGTTTTGAGTGGGTTTATGTCATGTGAGTGATTTGAAAGTTGAGAAGATTAACACATTAGTTATATTTGCAGGCAACAGTAATTTGAAGTCACAGAAGAATGTTGTAAAGGCAAAAAAATCAGAATAATACTTAAAAATTAAACAAGCAAATGGGTATATGAGGTTGAAGCACCATTACAAAAATGTAAAATCTATCAGTTATGCTGTACTTTCAAACAGACAAAAGCTTTATCCTGCTCTTGCCCTGTATATGAATTTCAGAACTGACTTAAAGTAGGTGAAAAATGAGTTACTTTGACTTGGGTAATAGGATTGTCTGAGGACTAAAGCAAAGGCTTTGCAGTAGTGGCAGTAGCATACAAAATAATTTGCACCATCAGGATAGTAAAGAAATAAATCTTCTAACTATGCTGGTTGCTATCAGTCTAACACAATACTAGAGGTTTAAAAATAAAATACAAAAAAAACCCAGCCAAATTCCTCTTTTTCCCTCCCGAATTCAAAATTTTCACGTCTAAGAAGAGAACCTATTTTCCTTCAAGGGCAGACAGAGAAAAACTATTTGCCATTTAATTTGCAATTTTAGCAGTTTTTTTCCCAATGAATCTTCTCTAGATCACTTTGTTAAAGTTTGTCAATCAAATCCCTTTGTGCTGATTGTCACAAATTGCTTTTAAGCCTTTCAGAAGAACAAGTAGACATGAAAAATTCAGTTTTACCATCTAGAATCCTAACAGTTTGGGTTGACCTTTGAAAGGCTTCTTTTAAGAGTTAACAGTGGGAGGTAGAGACTGCTGTGAAACTAAGTGAACTGTAGAAGTAAATGGTGATTCAAAAGCAGACTTTATTGGAAATGCCATAATTTTGAGATATGAAAATTATAAAGGTGCCTGCCTGTGTAGCCATTAGACTTTTTCTTTGTCTGCCAGTGGTGACAGAGCTTTTGCAGTGGAAAAGGGAAGCATGCGTTTACAGGTTCATGCTTCCTTGCCACCAGCAGCTTGGAGATGCTGCCCTCCTGTGTGCTGCTGCTTTTCAGCTTCTTCAGGGTGCCCAGAATTTTGAGCAATCCAGAAGTGATTCCCAAAGTTTCAGCGTATTTGCCTTGGTGTACATTGCATAACTCTGTTTTGGAAAATACTGCCTGTAGCTGTTCTTTTAATGACTTAGTTTGTAAGTGGAATTGTTGTCGTTTAGTGATAAACTCTACAATGTTTGTTGCTTCTTTATAAAAAAAGGCTGTACAAGAATGCTTCTATTAGTTCTTCCTTTCACTTATGAAAAATGTGGAAAATGAAGCAATGATGGCAATGCACACTTTCTCATTTACAATATGTAATAGATGGCTTTGTCCTCAGTCATAAGTCGGGCCATTATGATGCTGCAATTGATGTGTACCTGGAGCAGCCATTCTATAAATAATTCCACATATTATAATTTCCTTGATATAGGTTTGTGACTTCCATTGATCTTAGTGACAGGCATAGTTCAGAATGAGGAAAATCAATATATCATCCCCTCTGTATCAAGTGCTTGTAATTCACATCGTATTAAAACCCTGTTTATAATGTCTCTGCCACTTCCAAGTCTCTTTTTGCAGGCATCAATATTCTTATTTTTCCCTTCACCCATACCTGAATGTTTCCTATCATTCAGTGTTAAGTCTATTCCAAGAGACAGAGAGGCACAAAACTGGTTTACCTGAGTTCTGTGGAGGATTTTATTAAGAGTTGGTTAGCTGAGAAAGGCCATACTGACTTAATGCCGCTGGTTAAGCTTGAAAGGGAGGTCAGCAGTCTCCGATTCAGTGACTGCTGACAGGCAAGAATGCCGGATGGCCTTGCTGCAACATGAGGAAAGGGAGGTGAGATTAGTCCTGAATATCTGCAGAATGTAACAGAAGAATAAGCACAAGAATGTAGAAGTAGGTGTAGTTGCTGATATGTAACTAACCAATCCTGAGCTCAACTTTTGCAATATGTATGAAGCTTATTAAGAACCATATTTAACCCGCCGTATTCGATCAATAAATCGGACTTGGATGAACCAATTGGTGTCTGGGTCTCCTTCCTCCGACAAATGGTGGAGAATGCGGGCAAAGGCAGCATTCTGAACGTTCGCTCTTTTGGATTATAAATTCGCCACGGTCGAGGAAGTTGGGTGAGAGTCCTTGCAGCCGGGACGGTGCCGGATTTTAATAGCACCCTTGAGGATTACAATGGTATCTCAAGTCTCTACATGTCGCAGGAGCCTGGAAGAGCTGCAACAGCGCGCGCTGATATATAGGTATGGATAGGCAAGCGACATACGACCTATTCTCCTCATATTTAGAAAAGCGAGGAGTAAAAGGGGTAGATTTAAAAAAGGAGTTACCAGGGTTATTAGCTTATGGTCATTCTAAAGGGATTTTTGCTAACCCACATACAGTTCATGAGATAGTAGAGTGGAAAAAGTTTGGGGATATCCTGTGGGATGCAGTGTTAGATGATGATAAGTCAGCAAAGAAATTTGGCAAGTTATGGCGGGTGGTGTATAATACGTTGCTTCAGCAGGTTTCTGAGAGAAAGGCAGCAGAAAGGGCAACAGAAGCTTATAAGAAGAATATAGGGTATGGTCGTGAGGATGATCCCCTGGCACCTTCTGTAACTCAGATACTTATGCCTGAGTCCCCAGCAGAGTGGTGTGCAGGATTTTCCTATAAATAGTGTGGAACCGTCTGCACCTTTACTGTTGGGGGAGGAGGGCAGGCTGGATGGTGGAGGTAAGAGCTCGCCTCCGCCGCCAGCTTCAGGCAGGTTGGATGGTGGGGGTGGGAGCAAGCCAGCTTCACCTCCGTCTCCAGCTTTGCCTCCGCCACTTCCCCCGCGAGAGTCGGCTTCGGTGGGGGGGGGGGCCGCTTCCCCCGTGCGAGCCAGCTCCGGCTTCACCCTTGGCTTCGGTGGGGGGGGGGCCGCTTCCCCCGCGTGAGCCGGCTCCGGTTTCACCCTCGACTTCGGTAGGGGGGGGCCGCTTCCCCCGCGCGAGCCAGCTCCGGTTTCACCGGCTTTGCCTCCGCCGCTTCCCCAGTATGAGTCAGCTCCGGCGGGGGGGCTGAATCCCCCGCCGGAAACCTCGGTCTCGGTACCGAAATGCCAGCAGCATAGCACCCTTAAAGAGTCAGATCCTATCCCGGGGGCACACAGTGACCTATGGGGGAGATGGCTAAGCAGAGAAGGGAAGCTTGGGCTGCTGTGGCAAAAGAAGTAATGCAAATGGGGGATGGCGAGGCGATGGAAGTAGTCTCTAGTCTTGCATGTCCGGTTACATATACACCACAATATGATGCACAGGGGAACCTTACGCATAATATAGCAGCCTATGAGCCCTTAGACTGGAAGCTGCTAGCTCAGTTACGTTCTACAGTTAGTCAGTTTGGAGTAAAAAGTGAACCTGTTAGGCAAATGTTAGATTATCTTTTTAATACTCAGATTTTATGCCCAAATGATTTAAGAGGAATAGTTCGGTTGATATTTACTCAGCATCAGCAGTTACTGTTTAATGCACATTGGCACGCTTTGGTAAATGAGTCAGTTGCTGTACAGCGAGCTCAAGGAGATCCATTACATGGAGTGACAGTAGCTGAGCTTATGGGCTTAGGGGCATTTTTGCGTACAGAGGCACAGATGATATCGGGAGCAGATAAGCTTAGAGAGTCTATGCGGTTAGTGCGTGCTGCAATAGATATGGTTAAAGAACCAGGAGGGTTACCGGCTTATATGGGCATTAAACAAGGTAGAGAAGAATCATTTGGGAATTTTATAGACAGGGCAGCTACTGCTATAGATCGGGCTGGTGTCGCAGACTACATGAAGGGGGCGCTATTGAAGCAGTGTGCTCTTCAAAATAGCAATCCAGCAACACAAAGAGTGTTAGCTACTTTGGGGGCAAATTGGACCATTGAGGAAGCATTAGAGCGAATGGCATTAATGCCAACAGCTTCACAGGCATTTATAGTAGATGCAATAAAGGAGCTAGGGTTAGGATTACAAAAGCAAGCAGAGTCTACTCAAAGTCAGGTGTTAGCTGCTCTTGCTCCTCTCCGAAATGGCTCACTGGCGGTCACGCAGAGCTCGAGACCTTTCCTCAAGTGCTACAGATGCGGCAGTGAGGGACACACGCGACGAACATGTCAAGCAACCGGGATATGGTGTCACAACTGCCGATCCAGTTCCCACAACTCTACAGCTTGTAGGCGCCGGTCGGGAAACTATCCCAGGAGCGCGCAGCAGGCGAGCCGCGCCCAGACACAAGTAGCCGCCGTGACATCGGAAACACCAGCTGCCGACGCAACATCGCTGCCACCCCCTGTCTGCAACCAGCCACAGAAGGCAGCCTCGGCTTGGACTTATCAGCAGCAGTAGACGTCACATTAATGACGAATCGGCCTGAGAGGATACCAACTGGAGTAAAGGGTCCTCTCATTTTGAATGAACAAAAATGTGGAGCATTGTTATTAGGACGTTCTTCAATAACTATGCTGGGATTATTTGTATTGCCTGGTGTTATCGATGCGGATTATACAGGGGAAATACAAATTATGGTTTACACCCTTTATCCTCCTATTAAAATAACAAAAGGACAACGCATTGCACAATTAATACCACTATGTCAAATGACATCTGGTATACCATCATTTACTGGACAAACGCGGGATGAAAAGGGTTTTGGCTCTACTGGTGTTACACTTTTAACTGTGGATTTACAAAATAGACCAAAACAAAAGGTGGAAATTACCCATGGACATCAAAGCATAACCCTTTATGGATTATTGGATACAGGAGCAGATACCAGCATTATCTCTCCAGAAGCATGGCCACAACATTGGCCTCTGTTCCCATCATCAAATATGCTCACCGGAGTAGGAGGATTTACATTAGCAAGTAGATCACCACTTTTGTTAGTGTGTATTGATGATCAACAAGTATCTGCTGTGTTTTCAGTTGTTCAATTACCACCTACAGTTTCTTGTTTAATTGGAAGGGATATTTTAACACAATTGGGAGTGGTGTTAACTAATCATCACCCTTTGGGGTAATTGCCATTGCTTGGACTTTCCCCATTCCACTCACCTGGAAAACGGATACACCGGTGATGGTTAAGCAATGGCCATTAAAAGGGGAGAGTCTTATGCATGCCCATGAATTGGTAAAGGAACAATATTCACAGGGACACTTACGACTTTCTACGAGCCCTTGGAATACACCTATTTTTGTTATCAAGAAGAAATCAGGGAAATATCGTTTGATACATGATTTACGGGCTGTAAATGAACAGATGGAATCAATGGGGGCCTTACAGCCTGGTCTTCCAAATCCAGCTATGATCCCAGAACACTGGCCACTTTTAATTATTGATCTAAAGGATTGTTTTTTCACTATTGGGCTGCATCCTGATGATATGAAGAGATTTGCTTTTACTTTACCGGCAATAAATCGTGGAGAGCCAGATAAAAGATTTGAATGGACGACTCTTCCGCAAGGCATGCGTAATTCCCCGATGTTGTGTCAGCTTTATGTTGATGCTGCATTACAGCCACTACGTCGTAAGTGGCCAGCAACTATAATATATCATTACATGGACGACATTTTGTTTGCCCAGCAACAACCATTCTCCTCTCTGCAGATTGACAGTATTAGAGATACTCTTTCAGCATATTCGCTTGTTATTGCTGCTGAGAAAATTCAGACCACCACACCGTGGAAATATCTGGGATGGACTTTAACAGATCAAAAAGTAATACCTCAAAAATTGGAATTACAATTGGACATTAAAACTTTGCATGATGCACAGAAGTTGCTGGGAGATTTACAGTGGTTAAAACCTATTGTGGGAATACCAAATCATTTATTAGAAACCCTGCGGCCTTTGTTAAAGGGTATTGATCCTACTACTCCTGTACACCTGACAAAGGAGCACTATCTTGCCTTGCAACAAATTAGTAATTGTGTACAACAGGGATATGTGTCTCGTCGACAACTCGACTGCCCTATTGACCTTATTATTTGGAATAGTCCTTGCCATTTGCTTGGTGCTCTCTCTCAACAACAGGAGAAAACGGGGGAGATACGAGTTCTGGAATGGTTGTCACCATCACTACAACATAAGAGAACAATATTCTCAAAAATTGAACAATTGGCTGTGTTAGTCAAAAAAGGGCGTCTCAGAATTATTGAAGTGGATGGTCGAGAACCTGCTACCATTAGATTGCCTATGGAGAAAGAGACTTTAGACTGGTACTTGATTAATTCAAAGAACTTGCAGGAAGCATTATTAGCATCACCTGCTAAAGTAGAAACCAGCAAATTAGTGCCTAAAGTTTTGCAATGGATGACAGAATGGAACTGGATTACTCGACCATTGAGGGAAGAACGCCCTATAGAAGGAGCTATTACAGCTTTTACAGATGCGGGAAAGAAATCAAGGCGTGCTGCTGTCACCTGGCAAGAAAAAGGACAATGGAAGCATCAACTTCTTACAGCAGATCCTGCAGATAGTTTACAAACTTTGGAATTGTTGGCAGTAGTATGGGCAGTGTCTAATTTACAGGAGCCTTTAAATGTGGTCACAGACTCTATGTATGTTGCCGGAGTAGCCAGACGAATAGAGGAAGCAGCAATTAAGGAAGTGAATAATAAACGATTGTATGAACTATTGATACAATTAAGGAAAGCTTTACGAGAAAGAAGTGCAGCGTATTCTGTGATTCATATTAGGAGCCATAAATGGTCTGAAGGTTTAGGAGAAGGGAATGAACGTGCAGACAAATTGGTTACTTTACCCATTGATAACTCTTGTCCTATTGACAAGCATACATTGGCCAGAGAAGCACATAGCAGATATCATCAAAATGCAAGAGGGCTTGCAAAACATTTTGAACTGAGTTTATCAGAAGCTAAAGCCATTGTTAGAGCATGTCCAATATGTAGTTATCATAATGAAGGAATAGGTTTAGGCGTGGGAGTTAATCCTCGAGGTTTGGAAATAAATGAAAAATGGCAAATGGATGTTACACAGGTACCTAGATTTGGTAAAGTTAAGTACGTGCATGTCACTGTAGATACATATAGTCACTACATATGGGCTACGGCTCAGGCAGGACAAAAAGCTACACATGTTATTAGGCACCTGTTAAGTTGCTTTGCTGTTATGGGAGTTCCAAGAAGCATCAAAACAGATAATGGTCGAGCTTATGTGTGTGCTAGGGTCCAGAAATTCTTAAATCGGTGGTCCATTAAGCATGTGACAGGTATTCCACACTCTTCTACTGGACAGGCAATAGTGGAAAGAGCAAATGGTACCCTTAAACGGTATATTGAGAAGCATCAAGACTTAACAGACCCACAATCATGTTTGGCCAAGGTTCTGTATGTGATCAATCATTTATGTATTTTTGGAGAAGATGATACCCCTCCTGCGATTAAACATCATCCAAGGTCAGGTCAGAAAAATACTGAGGAGACAGAGGTCTGGGTTAGGTATAAGAACCCGAGTACAGGATTATGGGAAAAACCTGCGAAAGTATTATATTGGGGTCGGGGGTATCTTTGTGTTTCTTCACCTACAGGACCTTTGTGGGTGCCTGCTAAGTGGACTAAACCTGTTTTTGATGCAGCCTCTAGTGGATCGCCTCACAGAGGAGGACAGGGAGCGACTGAGGGAGAAACTGCCTCTAGTCCTACAACCGCTGCTGCTACAGCTGAAGGGACACTCGAAAGTGTTGGACAGAGCACTGACATGTCACTATCGGACGGCCCAGGAGTTGATTGGTTTTACTGACTCATTATCAACTTTTCGTTTAACAAATCCAGCAAAGGAACATTGTCTTGACTGTTATGATCCACATTGTGCTGCCTGGATAGCTCTACGTTGTGGGGGCTGTGATAATACTTTTTGGATAGAACAATCATTATTACGGGATTTATGGTGTCATACTTGCGAGCACGAGCACACGTGGGGTAAAAACTGGCAAGATGAATTAAGGAGACAAACGGGACTAAATGCGTATGTCGCTTTAAATCTTTATGAGTCTCCTGAACAAAAAATTCTTGCTTATTATCGTTGGGAAGTACAATGTGTTGTAAGTAGAATTAAGGTTCAAAGTAAATCACGTATAATCTCTGTAAGGTGTAGAAAATTAGTACCTTTAACACAACGTTCTATTGTAGGGCCCTTCAGGGGGAATCCTGAAAGAGCATTAGATCATTGCATTGAAAAATTACAAAAATTAAGTTTGAAAGTGACGGGACCAGTGAAATTAGGAGCAGCAAAACTGAAAACTGATAAGAAAAAGAAGGCTAGAAAGGGAGCAACCTCTTCTAAATAAGGCTAATTAGTTTTCTATGATTAGGACAATTTTACATTTGTGGGACCCTCGGGAGGATACAGTTATTGAAGAAGATAACGAGCAGGAACAACGATTACGAAATAAAATACGCCTTGCGCTAAAGAAAGAGCTTGAACTATTAGCCTTATATAGTAAGAAAGGTGAAGAGGCTTTGCAATCACCACCATTAAATTGGTTGCATTGGGTCGAAGAGACAGATTTTTATACTGGTCCCTACTTACATTCACTTCCTTGTTATGTTTGCAAAAGGAATGCTGATAAGTGCTATGCATGGATAGCTTTGCTTTGTGCAGGTTGTAATAAGATTTATTGGTACTCACAAAAGACAATAGCAAATTTATGGTGTGGACCTTGTTTCGGGAAGTGGATTCAAGATTTTGTCTGGGTTAGAGCTCTTGAACAAAATACTGGTCTGCCAGGAAGGGCAGGATTGGAGCTTTTTGAGAGTGCAGAACAAGTGGTTATAGCATATATTAGATGGAAGTTGCAGCAAGCACTTAGAGAGCTTGAAGTTACTAGTGCCTCACGCATTATAGCAGCTCGCTGTAAAGCTGATTTGCCTTTAAACTTGCCATATGCTATACCTGTGAGCAAGGATGCTGATTTGGGGTTAGATCAGTGTATTCAAAGACTGACTCAGGTCCATTTTAATCAGCCTAACAAGTCAAGTAAAAGACAGCAGAGGAAGAAAAAACAGGCAAAAAGGAAAGAAAAATGAAGTTTGTTTTTATTATACTGCTTAACGCTGTAGCAGTTAAAGCAGTAGGAATAACACACTTCAGTCAGCCAAGAGAAAATCTATGGGTAACACTTGCTAATCAAACTAATCAATCATCACTTTGTCTTAGTCTTGGAGGGGTTACTAATCCATTTCGAACATGCTTGGTAGGACTTCCAGTGTGGTCTCCTGGAGAATTTTGCAGTTTAATAAATAATCGAACCTTATGCATGCGTAACATGTCTAACATCACATTGCCAGCACAGCAAGGATATACTGCAGGTCAGAGTGATGGCTATCGCCAATGTTTACTAATCCAATCACTTAACACTTCCTTGCGTTCTCCTCCTGAAGAATTAGATCTTTTTGGAAGTGCAAATGCCAGTATGTCTAACACCACAGCTGGCGGATGGTTTAGTTTCAAACCCTTGGATGTCCAGAATTTAAATCAACCTAAAGACACATGGGCCACCTTGGATTCATCCCTGAATTTGAGTGAATTCTCTCCACAGCATTACAGTCAATGTAACGGCACAAACATTACGGCACCAATGAAATTACCTACAGGAATATTTCTAATTTGTGGAGACAGGGCGTGGAATGGTGTACCAGCTAAGCCACAGGGTGGACCCTGTTATTTGGGAAAATTGTCCTTGTTTCACCCTAATGTATCCTTGCTAATGCAGCTCAGTCAAACATCAAACAGGAAAAGGCGTAGTATACATGACTTGGACTGCAGCCAGATTGGAGATCCAAAGTTTTGGGGTACATTCAGACAAGTAGTAGTTTCAACTATCTTACCAGGAGGATCTGCCAATAAGGCTATGAATTTAGCAAAACAATTAGGGTGCTGGACAAGAAATGAGCTGAACCAGACATCCCAAATTCTGGACATGATGACTGCAGATGTGCAAAGTGTTAACCATGCTGTTTTACAAAATAGAGCTGCTGTAGATTTTTTGCTCTTAGCACAAGGGCATGGATGTGAAGAATTTGAGGGAATGTGTTGTATGAATTTGTCTGATCATTCGGTGTCCATTCATACTAAGATAAAAGAACTACAACAGGGACTTCACAATCTCAAAGAAGAAGAAGGTTTAGGAATTGACGAATGGCTTAAAGGCTTAGGGCTTGGACCATGGCTAAGGAACATTGTGACATATGCTATCGGCTTACTGGGTGTGATCTTAATGTTTTTGCTTATTTTGCCTTGTATTTTTACTTGTATTCAAAACATGGTTAGCCGTATGATAGCAAAAACCTGGCAAACTAATCTCCTTGCTCAAGAAGAAAGCGGGGGAAATGTGGAGGATTTTATTAAGAGTTGGTTAATTGAGAAAGGCCATACTGATTTAATGCCGCTGGTTAAGCTTGAAAGGGAGGTCAGCAGTCTCTGATTCAGTGACTGCTGACAGGCAAGAATGCCGGATGGCCTTGCTGCAACATGAGGAAAGGGAGGTGAGATTAGTCCTGAATATCTGCAGAATGTAACAGAAGAATAAGCACAAGAATGTAGAAGTAGGTGTAGTTGCTGATATGTAACTAACCAATCCTGAGCTCAACTTTTGCAATATGTATGAAGCTTATTAAGAACCATATTTAACCCGCCGTATTTGATCAATAAATCGGACTTGGATGAACCAATTGGTGTCTGGGTCTCCTTCCTCCGACAGGCAGCCTTGCTGGAACTGGTCGATCGAGAACTGGAAAAGGGTCACATAGAACCCTCCACCAGCCCATGGAACACCCCGGTATTCGTAGTCCCCAAAAGGTCCGGACAAGGCTATCGTCTCGTCCACGACCTGAGAGAAGTGAACAAGACGATTCGACCCATGGGTCCAGTCCAGACACTGCTTCCCACGAACTCAGCCGTCCCCACAGGGCAGCCGTGTGCAGTACTGGACATCAAGGACTGCTTCTTTTCAATACCCCTGCACCCTGAGGACAGAGAACGATTCGCCTTTTCCGTGGCATTTCGGAACGGCGAGAGGCCCAACCTTCGCTTCCAATGGAGAGTACTTCCGCAAGGCCTGGTCGACAGTCCCACCATATGCCAAATCACCGTGGACAAAGCACTGACGCCAGTCCGACACTCATACCCCACCGCAACCATCATCCAGTACATGGACGACATCCTGGTCGCAGCACCATCGACAAGCCAAGTGGATCACCTGGTGTCCACAGTCACGGAAACCCTTCAAGCCAACGGCTTCGAGATCGCGAGCGCAAAGATCAAGAGAGGACCCTGCGTGACCTTCCTGGGAGTAGGCATCATGAGCACCCACGTGACACCCCCCAAGATGAAGATCAACCGAGACATCGAGACGCTCCACGACGTGCAACGCCTGGTGGGATCGCTGCAGTGGCTTCGCAACATCGTCCTGATTCCTCCCGAGATCATGGACCCTCTGTACGACCTCCTGAAAGGAAAGCACCCCTGGGAACCCAAGGAGCTGACACAGCAAGCAAAGAGCTCCCTCGACTTCATCGAAGTGTCAACATCAGCAGCAGCCCTAATGCTGGAAGAAGCACTCTCCTCGCGACAGGGCACCGTGTCAGTCATCCACATCAACAGCCATGACCCAGTCAAAGGTTACTTTCAGATCGGCAACGACAAAGCAGACGCCGCAGCGAAAGGCGTTTGGACCTTGCAAAGAGCTCGTCAACTGCACGAGTCGCTCCACATCGGAGTCAAAGCACTGGCGAAGAGATGCGGAATCTCGATGGCGGACGCCAAACATGTGGTAGCCACTTGCCCTCATTGCCAGAAGTCACCCCTTTGGTCCTACGGAGTCAACCCGAGAGGCCTCAAGCCCTCAGAAATCTGGCAGTCGGACTTCACCTGGTGAGAAATACTAAGGCCCCGAGCTTGGCTTGCAGTGACAGTAGACACTTATAGCGGAGCGATCGTAGCTACACAGCACCCCAAAACCAATTCCAAAGCCACAATTCAGCACTGGCTGACAGCCATGGCCTGGCTTGGCATCCCCAAGCAGATCAAAACGGACAACGGCTCCAACTTCAAATCCAAACAAGTACAGGAATTCGCCTCGAAATGGGGTATCACGCTAGTGCACGGCATCCCACATAACAGTACCGGACAGGCCATAGTACAGAGAGCAAACCAGACCCTGAAAACCAAGATAGAAGTGTTGGCAAAAGCAGAGGGCTTTGCCAACGCCATTCCCCCAGGAGATCAGGCACGTATGCTGGCAACCGCCTTGCTGGCACTGAATCAATTCCCTAGGGGAGATGAAACAAACAGTCCCGTTCAAAAACACTGGGTTACTCGAACGCTAGAAGAGGGCCCGCAGGTGGTAATCAGAAACGAGCTAGGCAAGTGGGAACAGGGTTGGAGGCTGGTGCTCACAGGGCGAGGGTACGCAGCGGTCAAAAAGGACGGCAAAATCAGGTGGTGTCCACTTAAGTCGATTAAACCGGACCTTCAGGGCGAGCAGAATGAGACTGACGAGAATTGCGAGTATCTGTTTACAGGACCTGCTCGTGGGACGTCCTCGTGACGCGTACTTTCCAGTTCCGACAGACCACCAAGCCGCCAAGCAGCACCCGAGAGACCCGCACGGGTGAGACCCAAGCACCAAGGGTGTTTCTGTGCGATTTTGCTGTTGGGGCTTGTTGCCAGGGGGCAAGCCAGCCCAGACCACTACCCCCATCAGCCCTTCAGGTGGGTAATGCGACACCTTAGTAGGGGCAAAGCGCTCAGACAAATCACCACACCGAACACCCCATCCTTCGTGCTCCGCATCACCGACCTGTTTCCAGGACAGCCAAAGGTACACCCCTATTCCCCACACGTCACACACTCGTACCTATCCTACTGGTGCCCAGCTTCAAACCCTGGGAAAAGTTACTGCAATCACCCAGGGTGGGGATACTGTGGGCACTGGGGTTGCGAAACTATAGTTACAGATGCCAGGCCATCGGGGCCTGGGTGGGATCCACAAGAGCCAGACAAATTCCTACAGTTCACCTGGGCACCCATCGGTTGCAAAATACCCCTCTTCTTTCACGGCAACTTCCATCGAAACCAACATAAAATCCCTAGATTTCGGGCATGCACTGAGTACAACATGACGGTCTTGCAGCCAGATCACCCTAGCTGGGCCACAGGCAGAACGTGGACAGTAGTCCTTCAAGGGTCAAAAGAGAGGGCGAATGTGCAAATTATCAGGCTTCAACCGTCAGCACCCCGAGCAGTCGGACCCAACAAAGCGATTAAAAGCGTGCCGAAAGGGAGAAACGTAACCTACCCCAAAACCTTACCCACAGGGGTCAGCAAAGTCCCGACCAGTCAAGCGGAGACCTTTCAGATGAGCCGCTTAACCGAGTCAGACGCAGACCCAATCCTTCGCATGTTAGAAGCTACCTTTGTATCCCTGAACGAATCCAACCCTAACCTAACCGAATCCTGCTGGCTTTGTTACGATGTCAAACCCCCCTTTTTCGAAGGAGTCGCTCTAAACACTCCCTTCAGTTACTCCTCAGCCGACGCCCCTCACCAGTGCAGATGGGACACCCCTCGCAAGGGAATCACCCTGAGTCAAGTCACAGGCCGAGGCAGATGCTTTGGCAATGCAACCCTAGCTAGGCGGAAAGGCAACGTCTGCACCAAAATCGTCAAGCCTAACAGGAAAAACAATAAATGGGCAGTCCCAGCCGCATCTGGGATGTGGGTTTGCCAGCGATCCGGAGTGAGTCCTTGTGTGTTCCTTCCCAAATTCAATGACTCTAACGACTTCTGTGTCCAAGTTCTGATTGTTCCTAGGATCCTGTACCACTCAGACGAAGAAATGTACCATCTTCTTGAGGGACCCGGCCGGATCCACAAAAGAGAAATATTGACAGGTATAACTATCGCGATGCTGCTCGGCCTGGGAGCAGCCGGAACGGCCAGAGGAGTCTCAGCCCTAGCGACCCAGCACCAAGGACTGTCACAGCTGCAAGCAACAATTGACGAGGACCTGCAAAGGATCGAGAAATCCATCTCCTTTCTAGAGAAGTCGGTCTCCTCACTCTCAGAAGTGGTCTTGCAGAACAGGCGAGGCCTAGACCTCCTGTTCATGCAGCAAGGGGGCCTGTGCGCCGCCTTGAAGGAGGAGTGCTGTTTCTACGCAGATCACACGGGAGTCGTGAGGGACTCCATGGCAGAACTCCGGAACCGACTGGCTCAGAGACAGAAAGACAGGGAGGCCCAACAGGGCTGGTACGAGTCCTGGTTCAATCAATCACCTTGGCTAACCACTCTGATTTCTGTCCTGATAGGTCCATTGGCCATGCTGTTTCTAACAGTCACCTTCGGACCATGCCTGCTGAACAAACTGGTCTCATTCGTTCAGACCCGCCTGGAACGGACCAACATCCTATTCTTAGGCCGACGACAATTGCTGTGAAATCAACCAGAGAATTCAACCAGGGAATTCAACCAGGGAACACCGTCAGTCACAAGATCTTCCGAGCTTGTCTGACAAAAGCTTACTCAGGACTCCCAAGACCCTTTTCCCTTGTCAAGCTACGACCTTATACCTCACTTAAGTACCTATAGGCATGACTACCTCATCCATTTGTGAAAAGGGGGGGGGAGATGTGGTAGACAGGGAAAGGCGCTGCGGAAGATCTCGCGATGTCACGGAAAGCCAGGACCCTCAGATCCCCTTAGATAAGACCATCTGCCTCCCATAGATAAGAAACTTACATAGGAATGTAACCCGCCTAACCAAATTCCAGTAACTTTCCATCCCCTACCCAGTAACAGTCCACCTCTTACTAACCATAGAAGGTAAAGACAGACCCATGCTGACGTAGAGACCCCTTAGACTATAAAAACCCAAGAGACGACATAATAAACGCCTTTTGACCGTCCATCACATTGATGTCTGTGTGTGTCATTGGCCCGAGTGGCCCTAGTGAGAGGGCTGCCGTGCTGTTCGTCTGAACCAGGTCGCCTGCCTTGCATCGGAAGGCAACACTCTCTTCTAGTCTACATGTTAGGAAAAAGCTTTTCCACTCTGTCTGGCAAGGAGAAACTGTGCCAGCACAGAAAACATCTCCCATCGTGTTCTAGAGGCTGCACGGAGGTCTGCCGAGTGTTTTGCAAGAAGAGAAAGAAAGTTGTCCAAAACAGCTTGCAATCGGATGTTCATGTGAATAGAAAAGGCAGGAGAGTGGTCAGGTACTGTTTTCTCTCAGTTGGCAAGCTGCGCACACAATCGCAGTGTTGTACAGCTTGTTTCATCACCTTTGCGAAGTTGCCGCTCTCTCCGGCTCCCGGAGACGAAGAAGCGACGTTTTCGCGCAAAGACGATTCTGCCGCTCACAGTGCTCTGCAGTGTGTGTCGTCTGCCGAAAGAGGCCCGGGAACTGTGCTTAGCTCTGCAGAGCACCGTACCTTCGTCTTTAGCATTTCTTCTCGTCTACATCTTAGCAAAAAGCTTTTCCACTCTGTCTGGCAAGGAGAAACTGTGCCAGCACAAAAAACATCTCCCATCGTGTTCTAGAGGCTGCACGGAGGTCTACCGAGTGTTTTGCAAGAAGAGAAAGAAAGTTGTCCAAAACAGCTTCCAATCGAATGTTCATGTGATTAGAAAAGGCAAGAGAGTGGTCAGGTACTGTATTCTCTCAGTTGGCAAGCTGCGCACACAATCGCAGTGTTATACAGCTTGTTTCATCACCTTTGCGAAGTTGCCGCTCTCTCCGGCTCCCGGAGACGAAGAAGCTGCTTCTTCGCGCAAAGACGATTCTGCCGCTCACAGTGCTCTGCGGTGTGCGCCTTCTGCCGAAAGAGGCCAGGGAGCGGTGCTTAGCTCTGCAGAGCACCGTACCTTCATCTTTAGCCTCTCTTCTCGTCTACATCTTAGCAAAAAGCTTTTCCACTCTGTCTGGCAAGGAGAAACTGTGCCAGCACAGAAAACATCCCCCATCGTGTTCTAGAAGCTGCACGGAGGTCTGCCGAGTGTTTTGCAAGAAGAGAAAGAAAGTTGTCCAAAACAGCTTACAATCGAATGTTCATGTGATTACAAAAGGCAGGAGAGTGGTCAGGTACTGTTTTCTCTCAGTTGGCAAGCTGCGCACACAATCGCAATGCTGTACAGCTTGTTTCATCACCTTTGCGAAGTTGCCGCTCTCTCCGGCTCCCGGAGACGAAGAAGCTGCTTCTTCGCGCAAAGACGATTCTGCCGCTCACAGTGCTCTGCGGTGTGTGCCTTCTGCCGAAAGAGGCCCGGGAGCTGTGCTTAGCTCTGCAGAGCACCGTACCTTCGTCTTTAGCCTCTCTTCTCGTCTACATCTTAGCAAAAAGCTTTTCCACTCTGTCTGGCAAGGAGAAACTGTGCCAGCACAAAAAACATCTCCCATCGTGTTCTAGAGGCTGCACGGAGGTCTGCCGAGTGTTTTGCAAGAAGAGAAAGAAAGTTGTCCAAAACAGCTTGCAATCGAATGTTCATGTGAATAGAAAAGGCAGGAGAGTGGTCAGGTACTGTTTTCTCTCAGTTGGCAAGCTGCGCACACAATCGCTGTGTTGTACAGCTTGTTTCATCACCTTTGCGAAGTTGCCGCTCTCTCCGGCTCCCGGAGACGAAGAAGCTGCTTCTTCGCGCAAAGACGATTCTGCCGCTCACAGTGCTCTGCGGTGTACGGCTTCTGCCGAAAGAGGTACAGGAGCGGTGCTTAGCTCTGCAGAGCACCGTACCTTCATCTTTAGCCTCTCTTCTCGTCTACATCTTAGCAAAAAGCTTTTCCACTCTGTCTGGCAAGGAGAAACTGTGCCAGCACAGAAGACATCTCCCATCGTGTTCTAGAAGCTGCACGGAGGTCTGCCGAGTGTTTTGCAAGAAGAGAAAGAAAGTTGTCCAAAACAGCCTTCAATCGAATGTTCATGTGATTAGAAAAGGCAGGGGAGTTGTCAGGTACTGTTTTCTCTCAGTTGGCAAGCTGCGCACACAATCGCAGTGTTGTACAGCTTGTTTCATCACCTTTGCGAAGTTGCCGCTCTCTCCGGCTCCCGGAGACGAAGAAGCTGCTTCTTCGCGCAAAGACGATTCTGCCGCTCACAGTGCTCTGCGGTGTGCGCCTTCTGCCGAAAGAGATCCGGGAGCTGTGCTTAGCTCTGCAGAGCACCGTACCTTCGTCTTTAGCCTCTCTTCTCGTCTACATCTTAGCAAAAACATTTTCCAATCTGTCTGGCAAGGAGAAACTGTGCCAGCACAAAAAACATCTCCCATCGTGTTCTAGAGGCTGCACGGAGGTCTGCCGAGTGTTTTGCAAGAAGAGAAAGAAAGTTGTCCAAAACAGCTTCCAATCGAATGTTCATGTGAATAGAAAAGGCAGGAGAGTGGTCAGGTACTGTTTTCTCTCAGTTGGCAAGCTGCGCACACAATCGCAGTGTTGTACAGCTTGTTTCATCACCTTTGCGAAGCTGCCGCTCTCTCCGGCTCCCGGAGACGAAGAAGCTGCTTCTTCGCGCAAAGACGATTCTGCCGCTCACAGTGCTCTGCGGTGTGCGCCTTCTGCCGAAAGAGGCCCGGGAGCAGTGCTTAGCTCTGCAGAGCACCGTACCTTCGTCTTTAGCCTCTCTTCTCGTCTACATCTTAGCAAAAAGCTTTTCCACTCTGTCTGGCAAGGAGAAACTGTGCCAGCACAGAAAACATCTCCCATCGTGTTCTAGAGGCTGCACGGAGGTCTGCAGAGTGTTTTGCAAGAAGAGAAAGAAAGTTGTCGAAAACAGCTTGCAATCGAATGTTCATGTGAATAGAAAGGGCAGGAGAGAGATCAGGTACTGTTTTCTCTCAGTTGGCAAGCTGCGCACACAATCGCAGTGTTGTACAGCTTGTTTCATCACCTTTGTGATGCTGCCGCTCTCTCCGGCTCCCGGAGACGAAGAAGCTGCTTCTTCGCGCAAAGACGAATCTGCCGCTCACAGTGCTCTGCGGTGTGCGCCTTCTGCCGAAAGACGCCCGGGAGCGGTGCTTAGCTCTGCAGAGCACCGTACCTTTGTCTTTGGCCTCTCTTCTCGTCTACATCTTAGCAAAAAGCTTTTCCACTCTGTCTGGCAAGGAGAAACTGTGCCAGCACAGAAAACATCTCCCATCGTGTTCTAGAGGCTGCACGGAGGTCTGCAGAGTGTTTTGCAAGAAGAGAAAGAAAGTTGTCCAAAACAGCTTCCAATCGAATGTTCATGTGAATAGAAAAGGCAGGAGAGTGGTCAGGTACTGTTTTCTCTCAGTTGGCAAGCTGCGCACACAATCGCAGTGTTGTACAGCTTGTTTCATCACCTTTGCGAAGCTGCCGCTCTCTCCGGCTCCCGGAGACGAAGAAGCTGCTTCTTCGCGCAAAGACGATTCTGCCGCTCACAGTGCTCTGCGGTGTACGGCTTCTGCCGAAAGAGGTACAGGAGCGGTGCTTAGCTCTGCAGAGCACCGTACCTTCATCTTTAGCCTCTCTTCTCGTCTACATCTTAGCAAAAAGCTTTTCCACTCTGTCTGGCAAGGAGAAACTGTGCCAGCACAGAAGACATCTCCCATCGTGTTCTAGAAGCTGCACGGAGGTCTGCCGAGTGTTTTGCAAGAAGAGAAAGAAAGTTGTCCAAAACAGCCTTCAATCGAATGTTCATGTGATTAGAAAAGGCAGGGGAGTTGTCAGGTACTGTTTTCTCTCAGTTGGCAAGCTGCGCACACAATCGCAGTGTTGTACAGCTTGTTTCATCACCTTTGCGAAGTTGCCGCTCTCTCCGGCTCCCGGAGACGAAGAAGCTGCTTCTTCGCGCAAAGACGATTCTGCCGCTCACAGTGCTCTGCGGTGTGCGCCTTCTGCCGAAAGAGATCCGGGAGCTGTGCTTAGCTCTGCAGAGCACCGTACCTTCGTCTTTAGCCTCTCTTCTCGTCTACATCTTAGCAAAAACATTTTCCAATCTGTCTGGCAAGGAGAAACTGTGCCAGCACAAAAAACATCTCCCATCGTGTTCTAGAGGCTGCACGGAGGTCTGCCGAGTGTTTTGCAAGAAGAGAAAGAAAGTTGTCCAAAACAGCTTCCAATCGAATGTTCATGTGAATAGAAAAGGCAGGAGAGTGGTCAGGTACTGTTTTCTCTCAGTTGGCAAGCTGCGCACACAATCGCAGTGTTGTACAGCTTGTTTCATCACCTTTGCGAAGCTGCCGCTCTCTCCGGCTCCCGGAGACGAAGAAGCTGCTTCTTCGCGCAAAGACGATTCTGCCGCTCACAGTGCTCTGCGGTGTGCGCCTTCTGCCGAAAGAGGCCCGGGAGCAGTGCTTAGCTCTGCAGAGCACCGTACCTTCGTCTTTAGCCTCTCTTCTCGTCTACATCTTAGCAAAAAGCTTTTCCACTCTGTCTGGCAAGGAGAAACTGTGCCAGCACAGAAAACATCTCCCATCGTGTTCTAGAGGCTGCACGGAGGTCTGCAGAGTGTTTTGCAAGAAGAGAAAGAAAGTTGTCGAAAACAGCTTGCAATCGAATGTTCATGTGAATAGAAAGGGCAGGAGAGAGATCAGGTACTGTTTTCTCTCAGTTGGCAAGCTGCGCACACAATCGCAGTGTTGTACAGCTTGTTTCATCACCTTTGTGATGCTGCCGCTCTCTCCGGCTCCCGGAGACGAAGAAGCTGCTTCTTCGCGCAAAGACGAATCTGCCGCTCACAGTGCTCTGCGGTGTGCGCCTTCTGCCGAAAGACGCCCGGGAGCGGTGCTTAGCTCTGCAGAGCACCGTACCTTTGTCTTTGGCCTCTCTTCTCGTCTACATCTTAGCAAAAAGCTTTTCCACTCTGTCTGGCAAGGAGAAACTGTGCCAGCACAGAAAACATCTCCCATCGTGTTCTAGAGGCTGCACGGAGGTCTGCAGAGTGTTTTGCAAGAAGAGAAAGAAAGTTGTCCAAAACAGCTTCCAATCGAATGTTCATGTGAATAGAAAAGGCAGGAGAGTGGTCAGGTACTGTTTTCTCTCAGTTGGCAAGCTGCGCACACAATCGCAGTGTTGTACAGCTTGTTTCATCACCTTTGCGAAGCTGCCGCTCTCTCCGGCTCCCGGAGACGAAGAAGCTGCTTCTTCGCGCAAAGACGATTCTGCCGCTCACAGTGCTCTGCGGTGTGCGCCTTCTGCCGAAAGAGGCCCGGGAGCTGTGCTTAGCTCTGCAGAGCACCGTACCTTCGTCTTTAGCCTCTCTTCTCGTCTACATCTTAGCAAAAAGCTTTTCCACTCTGTCTGGCAAGGAGAAACTGTGCCAGCACAGAAAACATCTCCCATCGTGTTCTAGAGGCTGCACGGAGGTCTGCCGAGTGTTTTGCAAGAAGAGAAAGAAAGTTGTCCAAAACAGCTTGCAATCGAATGTTCATGTGAATAGAAAAGGCAGGAGAGTGATCAGGTACTGTTTTCTCTCACTTGGCAAGCTGCGCACACAATCGCAGTGTTGTACAGCTTGTTTCATCACCTTTGTGATGCTGCCGCTCTCTCCGGCTCCCGGAGACGAAGAAGCTGCTTCTTCGCGCAAAGACGATTCTGCCGCTCACAGTGCTCTGAAGTGTGCGCCTTCTGCCGAAAGACGTCCGGGAGCGGTGCTTAGCTCTGCAGAGCACCGTACCTTCGTCTTTAGCCTCTCTTCTCGTCTACATCTTAGCAAAAAGCTTTTCCACTCTGTCTGGCAAGGAGAAACTGTGCCAGCACAAAAAACATCTCCCATCGTGTTCTAGAGGCTGCACGGAGGTCTGCCGAGTGTTTTGCAAGAAGAGAAAAAAGTTGTCCAAAACAGCTTGCAATTGAATGTTCATGTGATTAGAAAATGCAGGAGAGTGGTCAGGTACTGTTTTCTCTCAGTTGGCAAGCTGCGCACACAATCGCAATGTTGTACAGCTTGTTTCATCACCTTTGCGAAGTTGCCGCTCTCTCCGGCTCCCGGAGACGAAGAAGCTGCTTCTTCGCGCAAAGACGATTCTGCCGTTCACAGTGCTCTGCGGTGTGCGCCTTCTGCCGAAAGAGGCCCGGGAGCTGTGCTTAGCTCTGCAGAGCACCGTACCTTCGTCTTTAGCCTCTCTTCTCGTCTACATCTTAGCAAAAAGCTTTTCCACTCTGTCTGGCAAGGAGAAACTGTGCCAGCACAAAAAACATCTCCCATCGTGTTCTAGAGGCTGCACGGAGGTCTGCCGAGTGTTTTGCAAGAAGAGAAAGAAAGTTGTCCAAAACAACTTGCAATCGAATGTTCATGTGAATAGAAAAGGCAGGAGAGTGGTCAGGTACTGTTTTCTCTCAGTTGGCAAGCTGCGCACACAATCGCTGTGTTGTACAGCTTGTTTCATCACCTTTGCGAAGTTGCCGCTCCCTCCGGCTCCCGGAGACGAAGAAGCTGCTTCTTCGCGCAAAGACGATTCTGCCGCTCACAGTGCTCTGCGGTGTACGCCTTCTGCCGAAAGAGGTCCGGGAGCGGTGCTTAGGTCTGCAGAGCACCGTACCTTCATCTTTAGCCTCTCTTCTCGTCTACATCTTAGCAAAAAGCTTTTCCACTCTGTCTGGCAAGGAGAAACTGTGCCAGCACAGAAGACATCTCCCATCGTGTTCTAGAAGCTGCACGGAGGTCTGCCGAGTGTTTTGCAAGAAGAGAAAGAAAGTTGTCCAAAACAGCCTTCAATCGAATGTTCATGTGATTAGAAAAGGCAGGGGAGTTGTCAGGTACTGTTTTCTCTCAGTTGGCAAGCTGCGCACACAATCGCAGTGTTGTACAGCTTGTTTCATCACCTTTGCGAAGTTGCCGCTCTCTCCGGCTCCCGGAGACAAAGAAGCTGCTTCTTCGCGCAAAGACGATTCTGCCACTCACAGTGCTCTGCGGTGTGCGGCTTCTGCCGAAAGAGATCCGGGAGCTGTGCTTAGCTCTGCAGAGCACCGTACCTTCGTCTTTAGCCTCTCTTCTCGTCTACATCTTAGCAAAAACATTTTCCACTCTGTCTGGCAAGGAGAAACTGTGCCAGCACAAAAAACATCTCCCATCGTGTTCTAGAGGCTGCACGGAGGTCTGCCGAGTGTTTTGCAAGAAGAGAAAGAAAGTTGTCCAAAACAGCTTGCAATCGAATGTTCAAGTGAATAGAAAATGCAGGAGAGTGGTCAGGTACTGTTTTCTCTCAGTTGGCAAGCTGCGCACACAATCGCAGTGTTGTACAGCTTGTTTCATCACCTTTGCGAAGCTGCCGCTCTCTCCGGCTCCCGGAGACGAAGAAGCTGCTTCTTCGCGCAAAGACGATTCTGCCGCTCACAGTGCTCTGCGGTGTGCGCCTTCTGCCGAAAGAGGCCCGGGAGCGGTGCTTAGCTCTGCAGAGCACCGTACCTTCGTCTTTAGCCTCTCTTCTCGTCTACATCTTAGCAAAAAGCTTTTCCACTCTGTCTGGCAAGGAGAAACTGTGCCAGCACAGAAAACATCTCCCATCGTGTTCTAGAGGCTGCACGGAGGTCTGCAGAGTGTTTTGGAAGAAGAGAAAGAAAGTTGTCCAAAACAGCTTGCAATCGAATGTTCATGTGAATAGAAAAGGCAGGAGAGTGGTCAGGTACTGTTTTCTCTCAGTTGGCAAGCTGCGCACACAATCGCAGTGTTGTACAGCTTGTTTCATCACCTTTGCGAAGTTGCCGCTCTCTCCAGCTCCCGGAGACGAAGAAGCTGCTTCTTCGCGCAAAGACGATTCTGCCGCTCACAGTGCTCTGCGGTGTGCGCCTTCTGCCGAAAGAGGTCCAGGAGCGGTGCTTAGCTCTGCAGAGCACCGTACCTTCGTCTTTAGCCTCTCTTCTCGTCTACATCTTAGCAAAAAGCTTTTCCACTCTGTCTGGCAAGGAGAAACTGTGCCAGCACAGAAAACATCTCCCATCGTGTTCTAGAGGCTGCACGGAGGTCTGCCGAGTGTTTTGCAAGAAGAGAAAGAAAGTTGTCGAAAACAGCTTGCAATCGAATGTTCATGTGAATAGAAAAGGCAGGAGAGTGATCAGGTACTGTTTTCTCTCAGTTGGCAAGCTGCGCACACAATCGCAGTGTTGTACAGCTTGTTTCATCACCTTTGCGAAGTTGCCGCTCTCTCCGGTTCCCGGAGACGAAGAAGCTGCTTCTTCGCGCAAAGACGAATCTGCCGCTCACAGTGCTCTGCGGTGTGCGCCTTCTGCCGAAAGACGCCCGGGAGCGGTGCTTAGCTCTGCAGAGCACCGTATTTTCGTCTTTGGCCTCTCTTCTCGTCTACATCTTAGCAAAAAGCTTTTCCACTCTGTCTGGCAAGGAGAAACTGTGCCAGAACAGAAAACATCTCCCATCGTGTTCTAGAGGCTGCACGGAGGTCTGCCAAGTGTTTTGCAAGAAGAGAAAGAAAGTTGTCCAAAACAGCTTGCAATCGAATGTTCATGTGAATAGAAAAGGCAGGAGAGTGGTCAGGTACTGTTTTCTCTCAGTTGGCAAGCTGCGCACACAATCGCAGTGTTGTACAGCTTGTTTCATCACCTTTGCGAAGTTGCCGCTCTCTCCGGCTCCCGGAGACGAAGAAGCTGCTTCTTCGCGCAAAGACGATTCTGCCGCTCACAGTGCTCTGCGGTGTGCGCCTTCTGCCGAAAGAGGTCCAGGAGCGATGCTTAGCTCTGCAGAGCACCGTACCTTCGTCTTTAGCCTCTCTTCTCGTCTACATCTTAGCAAAAAGCTTTTCCACTCTGTCTGGCAAGGAGAAACTGTGCCAGCACAGAAAACATCTCCCATCGTGTTCTAGAGGCTGCACGGAGGTCTGCCGAGTGTTTTGCAAGAAGAGAAAGAAAGTTGTCCAAAACAGCTTGCAATCGAATGTTCATGTGAATAGAAAAGGCAGGAGAGTGATCAGGTACTGTTTTCTCTCACTTGGCAAGCTGCGCACACAATCGCAGTGTTGTACAGCTTGTTTCATCACCTTTGTGATGTTGCCGCTCTCTCCGGCTCCCGGAGACGAAGAAGCTGCTTCTTCGCGCAAAGACGAATCTGCCGCTCATAGTGCTCTGCGGTGTGCGCCTTCTGCCGAAAGACGCCCGGGAGCGGTGCTTAGCTCTGCAGAGCACCGTATTTTCGTCTTTGGCCTCTCTTCTCGTCTACATCTTAGCAAAAAGCTTTTCCACTCTGTCTGGCAAGGAGAAACTGTGCCAGCACAGAAGACATCTCCCATCGTGTTCTAGAAGCTGCACGGAGGTCTGCCGAGTGTTTTGCAAGAAGAGAAAGAAAGTTGTCCAAAACAGCCTTCAATCGAATGTTCATGTGATTAGAAAAGGCAGGGGAGTTGTCAGGTACTGTTTTCTCTCAGTTGGCAAGCTGCGCACACAATCGCAGTGTTGTACAGCTTGTTTCATCACCTTTGCGAAGCTGCCGCTCTCTCCGGCTCCCGGAGACGAAGAAGCTGCTTCTTCGCGCAAAGACGATTCTGCCGCTCACAGTGCTCTGCGGTGTGCGCCTTCTGCCGAAAGAGATCCGGGAGCTGTGCTTAGCTCTGCAGAGCACCGTACCTTCGTCTTTAGCCTCTCTTCTCGTCTACATCTTAGCAAAAAGCTTTTCCACTCTGTCTGGCAAGGAGAAACTGTGCCAGCACAGAAAACATCTCCCATCGTGTTCTAGAGGCTGCACGGAGGTCTGCCGAGTGTTTTGCAAGAAGAGAAAGAAAGTTGTCCAAAACAGATTGCAATCGAATGTTCATGTGAATAGAAAAGGCAGGAGAGTGATCAGGTACTGTTTTCTCTCACTTGGCAAGCTGCGCACACAATCGCAGTGTTGTACAGCTTGTTTCATCACCTTTGTGATGTTGCCGCTCTCTCCGGCTCCCGGAGACGAAGAAGCTGCTTCTTCGCGCAAAGACGATTCTGCCGCTCACAGTGCTCTGAAGTGTGCGCCTTCTGCCGAAAGACGTCCGGGAGCGGTGCTTAGCTCTGCAGAGCACCGTACCTTCATCTTTAGCCTCTCTTCTCGTCTACATCTTAGCAAAAAGCTTTTCCACTCTGTCTGGCAAGGAGAAACTGTGCCAGCACAGAAGACATCTCCCATCGTGTTCTAGAAGCTGCACGGAGGTCTGCCGAGTGTTTTGCAAGAAGAGAAAGAAAGTTGTCCAAAACAGCCTTCAATCGAATGTTCATGTGATTAGAAAAGGCAGGGGAGTTGTCAGGTACTGTTTTCTCTCAGTTGGCAAGCTGCGCACACAATCGCAGTGTTGTACAGCTTGTTTCATCACCTTTGCGAAGCTGCCGCTCTCTCCGGCTCCCGGAGACGAAGAAGCTGCTTCTTCGCGCAAAGACGATTCTGCCGCTCACAGTGCTCTGCGGTGTGCGCCTTCTGCCGAAAGAGATCCGGGAGCTGTGCTTAGCTCTGCAGAGCACCGTACCTTCGTCTTTAGCCTCTCTTCTCGTCTATATCTTAGCAAAAACATTTTCCACTCTGTCTGGCATGGAGAAACTGTGCCAGCACAAAAAACATCTCCCATCGTGTTCTAGACGCTGCACGGAGGTCTGCCGAGTGTTTTGCAAGAAGAGAAAGAAAGTTGTCGAAAACAGCTTGCAATCGAATGTTCATGTGAATAGAAAAGGCAGGAGAGTGGTCAGGTACTGTTTTCTCTCAGTTGGCAAGCTGCGCACACAATCGCAGTGTTGTACAGCTTGTTTCATCACCTTTGCGAAGCTGCCGCTCTCACCGGCTCCCGGAGACGAAGAAGCTGCTTCTTCGCGCAAAGACGATTCTGCCGCTCACAGTGCTCTGCGGTGTGCGCCTTCTGCCGAAAGAGGCCCGTGAGCGGTGCTTAGCTCTGCAGAGCACCGTACCTTCGTCTTTAGCCTCTCTTCTCGTCTACATCTTAGCAAAAAGCTTTTCCACTCTGTCTGGCAAGGAGAAACTGTGCCAGCACAGAAAACATCTCCCATCGTGTTCTAGAGGCTGCAAGGAGGTCTGCAGAGTGTTTTGCAAGAAGAGAAAGAAAGTTGTCCAAAACAGCTTGCAATCGAATGTTCATGTGAATAGAAAAGGCAGGAGAGTGGTCAGGTACTGTTTTCTCTCAGTTGGCAAGCTGCGCACACAATCGCAGTGTTGTACAGCTTGTTTCATCACCTTTGTGATGCTGCCGCTCTCTCCGGCTCCCGGAGACGAAGAAGCTGCTTCTTCGCGCAAAGACGATTCTGCCGCTCACAGTGCTCTGAAGTGTGCGCCTTCTGCCGAAAGACGTCCGGGAGCGGTGCTTAGCTCTGCAGAGCACCGTACCTTCGTCTTTAGCCTCTCTTCTCGTCTACATCTTAGCAAAAAGCTTTTCCACTCTGTCTGGCAAGGAGAAACTGTGCCAGCACAGAAAACATCTCCCATCGTGTTCTAGAGGCTGCACGGAGGTCTGCCGAGTGTTTTGCAAGAAGAGAAAGAAAGTTGTCCAAAACAGCTTGCAATTGAATGTTCATGTGATTAGAAAATGCAGGAGAGTGGTCAGGTACTGTTTTCTCACAGTTGTCATGCTGCGCACACAATCGCAGTGTTGTACAGCTTGTTTCATCACCTTTGCGAAGTTGCCGCTCTCTCCGGTTCCCGGAGACGAAGAAGCTGCTTCTTCGCGCAAAGACGAATCTGCCGCTCACAGTGCTCTGCGGTGTGCGCCTTCTGCCGAAAGACGCCCGGGAGCGGTGCTTAGCTCTGCAGAGCACCGTACCTTCGTCTTTGGCCTCTCTTCTCGTCTACATCTTAGCAAAAAGCTTTTCCACTCTGTCTGGCAAGGAGAAACTGTGCCAGCACAAAAAACATCTCCCATCGTGTTCTAGAGGCTGCACGGAGGTCTGCCGAGTGTTTTGCAAGAAGAGAAAGAAAGTTGTCCAAAACAGCTTCCAATCGAATGTTCATGTGAATAGAAAAGGCAGGAGAGTGGTCAGGTACTGTTTTCTCTCAGTTGGCAAGCTGCGCACACAATCGTAGTGTTGTACAGCTTGTTTCATCACCTTTGCGATGCTGCCGCTCTCTCCGGCTCCCGGAGACGAAGAAGCTGCTTCTTCGCGCAAAGACGATTCTGCCGTTCACAGTGCTCTGCGGTGTGCGGCTTCTGCCGAAAGAGGCCCGGGAGCTGTGCTTAGCTCTGCAGAGCACCGTACCTTCGTCTTTAGCCTCTCTTCTCGTCTACATCTTAGCAAAAAGCTTTTCCACTCTGTCTGGCAAGGAGAAACTGTGCCAGCACAAAAAACATCTCCCATCGTGTTCTAGAGGCTGCACGGAGGTCTGCCGAGTGTTTTGCAAGAAGAGAAAGAAAGTTGTCCAAAACAGCTTGCAATCGAATGTTCATGTGAATAGAAAAGGCAGGAGAGTGGTCAGGTACTGTTTTCTCTCAGTTGGCAAGCTGCGCACACAATCGCTGTGTTGTACAGCTTGTTTCATCACCTTTGCGAAGTTGCCGCTCCCTCCGGCTCCCGGAGACGAAGAAGCTGCTTCTTCGCGCAAAGACGATTCTGCCGCTCACAGTGCTCTGCGGTGTACGCCTTCTGCCGAAAGAGGTCCGGGAGCGGTGCTTAGGTCTGCAGAGCACCGTACCTTCATCTTTAGCCTCTCTTCTCGTCTACATCTTAGCAAAAAGCTTTTCCACTCTGTCTGGCAAGGAGAAACTGTGCCAGCACAGAAGACATCTCCCATCGTGTTCTAGAAGCTGCACGGAGGTCTGCCGAGTGTTTTGCAAGAAGAGAAAGAAAGTTGTCCAAAACAGCCTTCAATCGAATGTTCATGTGATTAGAAAAGGCAGGGGAGTTGTCAGGTACTGTTTTCTCTCAGTTGGCAAGCTGCGCACACAATCGCAGTGTTGTACAGCTTGTTTCATCACCTTTGCGAAGTTGCCGCTCTCTCCGGCTCCCGGAGACGAAGAAGCTGCTTCTTCGCGCAAAGACGATTCTGCCACTCACAGTGCTCTGCGGTGTGCGGCTTCTGCCGAAAGAGATCCGGGAGCTGTGCTTAGCTCTGCAGAGCACCGTACCTTCGTCTTTAGCCTCTCTTCTCGTCTACATCTTAGCAAAAACATTTTCCACTCTGTCTGGCAAGGAGAAACTGTGCCAGCAAAAAAAACATCTCCCATCGTGTTCTAGAGGCTGCACGGAGGTCTGCCGAGTGTTTTGCAAGAAGAGAAAGAAAGTTGTCCAAAACAGCTTGCAATCGAATGTTCAAGTGAATAGAAAAGGCAGGAGAGTGGTCAGGTACTGTTTTCTCACAGTTGTCATGCTGCGCACACAATCGCAGTGTTGTACAGCTTGTTTCATCACCTTTGCGAAGCTGCCGCTCTCTCCGGCTCCCGGAGACGAAGAAGCTGCTTCTTCGCGCAAAGACGATTCTGCCGCTCACAGTGCTCTGCGGTGTGCGCCTTCTGCCGAAAGAGGTCCAGGAGCGGTGCTTAGCTCTGCAGAGCACCGTACCTTCGTCTTTAGCCTCTCTTCTCGTCTACATCTTAGCAAAAAGCTTTTCCACTCTGTCTGGCAAGGAGAAACTGTGCCAGCACAGAAAACATCTCCCATCGTGTTCTAGAGGCTGCACGGAGGTCTGCCGAGTGTTTTGCAAGAAGAGAAAGAAAGTTGTCGAAAACAGCTTGCAATCGAATGTTCATGTGGTTAGAAAATGCAGGAGAGTGGTCAGGTACTGTTTTCTCACAGTTGTCATGCTGCGCACACAATCGCAGTGTTGTACAGCTTGTTTCATCACCTTTGCGAAGTTGCCGCTCTCCCCGGTTCCCGGAGACGAAGAAGCTGCTTCTTCGCGCAAAGACGAATCTGCCGCTCACAGTGCTCTGCGGTGTGCGCCTTCTGCCGAAAGACGCCCGGGAGCGGTGCTTAGCTCTGCAGAGCACCGTATTTTCGTCTTTGGCCTCTCTTCTCGTCTACATCTTAGCAAAAAGCTTTTCCACTCTGTCTGGCAAGGAGAAACTGTGCCAGCACAAAAAACATCTCCCATCGTGTTCTAGAGGCTGCACGGAGGTCTGCCGAGTGTTTTGCAAGAAGAGAAAGAAAGTTGTCCAAAACAGCTTCCAATCGAACGTTCATGTGAATAGAAAAGGCAGGAGAGTGGTCAGGTACTGTTTTCTCTCAGTTGGCAAGCTGCGCACACAATCGCAGTGTTGTACAGCTTGTTTCATCACCTTTGCGAAGCTGCCGCTCTCTCCGGCTCCCGGAGACGAAGAAGCTGCTTCTTCGCGCAAAGACGATTCTGCCGCTCACAGTGCTCTGCGGTGTGCGCCTTCTGCCGAAAGACGCCCGGGAGCGGTGCTTAGCTCTGCAGAGCACCGTACCTTCGTCTTTGGCCTCTCTTCTCGTCTACATCTTAGCAAAAAGCTTTTCCACTCTGTCTGGCAAGGAGAAACTGTGCCAGAACAGAAAACATCTCCCATCGTGTTCTAGAGGCTGCACGGAGGTCTGCCAAGTGTTTTGCAAGAAGAGAAAGAAAGTTGTCCAAAACAGCTTGCAATCGAATGTTCATGTGAATAGAAAAGGCAGGAGAGTGATCAGGTACTGTTTTCTCTCAGTTGGCAAGCTGCGCACACAATCGCAGTGTTGTACAGCTTGTTTCATCACCTTTGTGATGCTGCCGCTCTCTCCGGCTCCCGGAGACGAAGAAGCTGCTTCTTCGCGCAAAGACGATTCTGCCGCTCACAGTGGTCTGCGGTGTGCGCCTTCTGCCGAAAGAGGCCTGGGAGCGGTGCTTAGCTCTGCAGAGCACCGTACCTTCGTCTTTAGCCTCTCTTCTCGTCTACATCTTAGCAAAAAGCTTTTCCACTCTGTCTGGCAAGGAGAAACTGTGCCAGCACAGAAAACATCTCCCATCGTGTTCTAGAGGCTGCACGGAGGTCTGCCGAGTGTTTTGCAAGAAGAGAAAGAAAGTTGTCCAAAACAGCTTCCAATCGAATGTTCATGTGAATAGAAAAGGCAGGAGAGTGGTCAGGTACTGTTTTCTCTCAGTTGGTAAGCTGCGCACACAATCGCAGTGTTGTACAGCTTGTTTCATCACCTTTGCGAAGTTGCCGCTCTCTCCGGCTCCCGGAGACGAAGAAGCTGCTTCTTCGCGCAAAGACGATTCTGCCGCTCACAGTGCTCTGCGGTGTGCGCCTTCTGCCGAAAGAGGTCCAGGAGCGATGCTTAGCTCTGCAGAGCACCGTACCTTCGTCTTTAGCCTCTCTTCTCGTCTACATCTTAGCAAAAAGCTTTTCCACTCTGTCTGGCAAGGAGAAACTGTGCCAGCACAGAAAACATCTCCCATCGTGTTCTAGAGGCTGCACGGAGGTCTGCCGAGTGTTTTGCAAGAAGAGAAAGAAAGTTGTCCAAAACAGCTTGCAATCGAATGTTCATGTGAATAGAAAAGGCAGGAGAGTGATCAGGTACTGTTTTCTCTCACTTGGCAAGCTGCGCACACAATCGCAGTGTTGTACAGCTTGTTTCATCACCTTTGTGATGTTGCCGCTCTCTCCGGCTCCCGGAGACGAAGAAGCTGCTTCTTCGCGCAAAGACGATTCTGCCGCTCACAGTGCTCTGAAGTGTGCGCCTTCTGCCGAAAGACGTCCGGGAGCGGTGCTTAGCTCTGCAGAGCACCGTACCTTCATCTTTAGCCTCTCTTCTCCTCTACATCTTAGCAAAAAGCTTTTCCACTCTGTCTGGCAAGGAGAAACTGTGCCAGCACAGAAGACATCTCCCATCGTGTTCTAGAAGCTGCACGGAGGTCTACCGAGTGTTTTGCAAGAAGAGAAAGAAAGTTGTCCAAAACAGCCTTCAATCGAATGTTCATGTGATTAGAAAAGGCAGGGGAGTTGTCAGGTACTGTTTTCTCTCAGTTGGCAAGCTGCGCACACAATCGCAGTGTTGTACAGCTTGTTTCATCACCTTTGCGAAGCTGCCGCTCTCTCCGGCTCCCGGAGACGAAGAAGCTGCTTCTTCGCGCAAAGACGATTCTGCCGCTCACAGTGCTCTGCGGTGTGCGCCTTCTGCCGAAAGAGATCCGGGAGCTGTGCTTAGCTCTGCAGAGCACCGTACCTTCGTCTTTAGCCTCTCTTCTCGTCTACATCTTAGCAAAAACATTTTCCACTCTGTCTGGCATGGAGAAACTGTGCCAGCACAAAAAACATCTCCCATCGTGTTCTAGACGCTGCACGGAGGTCTGCCGAGTGTTTTGCAAGAAGAGAAAGAAAGTTGTCGAAAACAGCTTGCAATCGAATGTTCATGTGAATAGAAAAGGCAGGAGAGTGGTCAGGTACTGTTTTCTCTCAGTTGGCAAGCTGCGAACACAATCGCAGTGTTGTACAGCTTGTTTCATCACCTTTGCGAAGCTGCCGCTCTCACCGGCTCCCGGAGACGAAGAAGCTGCTTCTTCGCGCAAAGACGATTCTGCCGCTCACAGTGCTCTGCGGTGTGCGCCTTCTGCCGAAAGAGGCCCGGGAGCGGTGCTTAGCTCTGCAGAGCACCGTACCTTCGTCTTTAGCCTCTCTTCTCGTCTACATCTTAGCAAAAAGCTTTTCCACTCTGTCTGGCAAGGAGAAACTGTGCCAGCACAGAAAACATCTCCCATCGTGTTCTAGAGGCTGCAAGGAGGTCTGCAGAGTGTTTTGCAAGAAGAGAAAGAAAGTTGTCCAAAACAGCTTGCAATCGAATGTTCATGTGAATAGAAAAGGCAGGAGAGTGGTCAGGTACTGTTTTCTCTCAGTTGGCAAGCTGCGCACACAATCGCAGTGTTGTACAGCTTGTTTCATCACCTTTGTGATGCTGCCGCTCTCTCCGGCTCCCGGAGACGAAGAAGCTGCTTCTTCGCGCAAAGACGATTCTGCCGCTCACAGTGCTCTGAAGTGTGCGCCTTCTGCCGAAAGACGTCCGGGAGCGGTGCTTAGCTCTGCAGAGCACCGTACCTTCGTCTTTAGCCTCTCTTCTCGTCTACATCTTAGCAAAAAGCTTTTCCACTCTGTCTGGCAAGGAGAAACTGTGCCAGCACAGAAAACATCTCCCATCGTGTTCTAGAGGCTGCACGGAGGTCTGCCGAGTGTTTTGCAAGAAGAGAAAGAAAGTTGTCCAAAACAGCTTGCAATTGAATGTTCATGTGATTAGAAAATGCAGGAGAGTGGTCAGGTACTGTTTTCTCTCAGTTGTCATGCTGCGCACACAATCGCAGTGTTGTACAGCTTGTTTCATCACCTTTGCGAAGTTGCCGCTCTCTCCGGTTCCCGGAGACGAAGAAGCTGCTTCTTCGCGCAAAGACGAATCTGCCGCTCACAGTGCTCTGCGGTGTGCGCCTTCTGCCGAAAGACGCCCGGGAGCGGTGCTTAGCTCTGCAGAGCACCGTACCTTCGTCTTTGGCCTCTCTTCTCGTCTACATCTTAGCAAAAAGCTTTTCCACTCTGTCTGGCAAGGAGAAACTGTGCCAGAACAGAAAACATCTCCCATCGTGTTCTAGAGGCTGCACGGAGGTCTGCCAAGTGTTTTGCAAGAAGAGAAAGAAAGTTGTCCAAAACAGCTTGCAATCGAATGTTCATGTGAATAGAAAAGGCAGGAGAGTGGTCAGGTACTGTTTTCTCTCAGTTGGCAAGCTGCGCACACAATCGTAGTGTTGTACAGCTTGTTTCATCACCTTTGCGATGCTGCCGCTCTCTCCGGCTCCCGGAGACGAAGAAGCTGCTTCTTCGCGCAAAGACGATTCTGCCGTTCACAGTGCTCTGCGGTGTGCGGCTTCTGCCGAAAGAGGCCCGGGAGCTGTGCTTAGCTCTGCAGAGCACCGTACCTTCGTCTTTAGCCTCTCTTCTCGTCTACATCTTAGCAAAAAGCTTTTCCACTCTGTCTGGCAAGGAGAAACTGTGCCAGCACAAAAAACATCTCCCATCGTGTTCTAGAGGCTGCACGGAGGTCTGCCGAGTGTTTTGCAAGAAGAGAAAGAAAGTTGTCCAAAACAGCTTGCAATCGAATGTTCATGTGAATAGAAAAGGCAGGAGAGTGGTCAGGTACTGTTTTCTCTCAGTTGGCAAGCTGCGCACACAATCGCTGTGTTGTACAGCTTGTTTCATGACCTTTGCGAAGTTGCCGCTCCCTCCGGCTCCCGGAGACGAAGAAGCTGCTTCTTCGCGCAAAGACGATTCTGCCGCTCACAGTGCTCTGCGGTGTACGCCTTCTGCCGAAAGAGGTCCGGGAGCGGTGCTTAGGTCTGCAGAGCACCGTACCTTCATCTTCAGCCTCTCTTCTCGTCTACATCTTAGCAAAAAGCTTTTCCACTCTGTCTGGCAAGGAGAAACTGTGCCAGCACAGAAGACATCTCCCATCGTGTTCTAGAAGCTGCACGGAGGTCTGCCGAGTGTTTTGCAAGAAGAGAAAGAAAGTTGTCCAAAACAGCCTTCAATCGAATGTTCATGTGATTAGAAAAGGCAGGGGAGTTGTCAGGTACTGTTTTCTCTCAGTTGGCAAGCTGCGCACACAATCGCAGTGTTGTACAGCTTGTTTCATCACCTTTGCGAAGTTGCCGCTCTCTCCGGCTCCCGGAGACGAAGAAGCTGCTTCTTCGCGCAAAGACGATTCTGCCACTCACAGTGCTCTGCGGTGTGCGGCTTCTGCCGAAAGAGATCCGGGAGCTGTGCTTAGCTCTGCAGAGCACCGTACCTTCGTCTTTAGCCTCTCTTCTCGTCTACATCTTAGCAAAAACATTTTCCACTCTGTCTGGCAAGGAGAAACTGTGCCAGCACAAAAAACATCTCCCATCGTGTTCTAGAGGCTGCACGGAGGTCTGCCGAGTGTTTTGCAAGAAGAGAAAGAAAGTTGTCCAAAACAGCTTGCAATCGAATGTTCAAGTGAATAGAAAAGGCAGGAGAGTGGTCAGGTACTGTTTTCTCACAGTTGTCATGCTGCGCACACAATCGCAGTGTTGTACAGCTTGTTTCATCACCTTTGCGAAGCTGCCGCTCTCTCCGGCTCCCGGAGACGAAGAAGCTGCTTCTTCGCGCAAAGACGATTCTGCCGCTCACAGTGCTCTGCGGTGTGCGCCTTCTGCCGAAAGAGGCCCGGGAGCGGTGCTTAGCTCTGCAGAGCACCGTACCTTCGTCTTTAGCCTCTCTTCTCGTCTACATCTTAGCAAAAAGCTTTTCCACTCTGTCTGGCAAGGAGAAACTGTGCCAGCACAGAAAACATCTCCCATCGTGTTCTAGAGGCTGCACGGAGGTCTGCAGAGTGTTTTGGAAGAAGAGAAAGAAAGTTGTCCAAAACAGCTTGCAATCGAATGTTCATGTGAATAGAAAAGGCAGGAGAGTGGTCAGGTACTGTTTTCTCTCAGTTGGCAAGCTGCGCACACAATCGCAGTGTTGTACAGCTTGTTTCATCACCTTTGCGAAGTTGCCGCTCTCTCCAGCTCCCGGAGACGAAGAAGCTGCTTCTTCGCGCAAAGACGATTCTGCCGCTCACAGTGCTCTGCGGTGTGCGCCTTCTGCCGAAAGAGGTCCAGGAGCGGTGCTTAGCTCTGCAGAGCACCGTACCTTCGTCTTTAGCCTCTCTTCTCGTCTACATCTTAGCAAAAAGCTTTTCCACTCTGTCTGGCAAGGAGAAACTGTGCCAGCACAGAAAACATCTCCCATCGTGTTCTAGAGGCTGCACGGAGGTCTGCCGAGTGTTTTGCAAGAAGAGAAAGAAAGTTGTCGAAAACAGCTTGCAATCGAATGTTCATGTGAATAGAAAAGGCAGGAGAGTGATCAGGTACTGTTTTCTCTCAGTTGGCAAGCTGCGCACACAATCGCAGTGTTGTACAGCTTGTTTCATCACCTTTGTGATGCTGTCGCTCTCCCCGGCTCCCGGAGACGAAGAAGCTGCTTCTTCGCGCAAAGACGATTCTGCCGCTCACAGTGCTCTGAAGTGTGCGCCTTCTGCCGAAAGACGTCCGGGAGCGGTGCTTAGCTCTGCAGAGCACCGTACCTTCGTCTTTAGCCTCTCTTCTCGTCTACATCTTAGCAAAAAGCTTTTCCACTCTGTCTGGCAAGGAGAAACTGTGCCAGCACAGAAAACATCTCCCATCGTGTTCTAGAGGCTGCACGGAGGTCTGCCGAGTGTTTTGCAAGAAGAGAAAGAAAGTTGTCCAAAACAGCTTGCAATTGAATGTTCATGTGGTTAGAAAATGCAGGAGAGTGGTCAGGTACTGTTTTCTCACAGTTGTCATGCTGCGCACACAATCGCAGTGTTGTACAGCTTGTTTCATCACCTTTGCGAAGTTGCCGCTCTCTCCGGTTCCCGGAGACGAAGAAGCTGCTTCTTCGCGCAAAGACGAATCTGCCGCTCACAGTGCTCTGCGGTGTGCGCCTTCTGCCGAAAGACGCCCGGGAGCGGTGCTTAGCTCTGCAGAGCACCGTATTTTCGTCTTTGGCCTCTCTTCTCGTCTACATCTTAGCAAAAAGCTTTTCCACTCTGTCTGGCAAGGAGAAACTGTGCCAGCACAAAAAACATCTCCCATCGTGTTCTAGAGGCTGCACGGAGGTCTGCCGAGTGTTTTGCAAGAAGAGAAAGAAAGTTGTCCAAAACAGCTTCCAATCGAATGTTCATGTGAATAGAAAAGGCAGGAGAGTGGTCAGGTACTGTTTTCTCTCAGTTGGCAAGCTGCGCACACAATCGCAGTGTTGTACAGCTTGTTTCATCACCTTTGCGAAGCTGCCGCTCTCTCCGGCTCCCGGAGACGAAGAAGCTGCTTCTTCGCGCAAAGACGATTCTGCCGCTCACAGTGCTCTGCGGTGTGCGCCTTCTGCCGAAAGACGCCCGGGAGCGGTGCTTAGCTCTGCAGAGCACCGTACCTTCGTCTTTGGCCTCTCTTCTCGTCTACATCTTAGCAAAAAGCTTTTCCACTCTGTCTGGCAAGGAGAAACTGTGCCAGAACAGAAAACATCTCCCATCGTGTTCTAGAGGCTGCACGGAGGTCTGCCGAGTGTTTTGCAAGAAGAGAAAGAAAGTTGTCCAAAACAGCTTGCAATTGAATGTTCATGTGGTTAGAAAATGCAGGAGAGTGGTCAGGTACTGTTTTCTCACAGTTGTCATGCTGCGCACACAATCGCAGTGTTGTACAGCTTGTTTCATCACCTTTGCGAAGTTGCCGCTCTCTCCGGTTCCCGGAGACGAAGAAGCTGCTTCTTCGCGCAAAGACGAATCTGCCGCTCACAGTGCTCTGCGGTGTGCGCCTTCTGCCGAAAGACGCCCGGGAGCGGTGCTTAGCTCTGCAGAGCACCGTATTTTCGTCTTTGGCCTCTCTTCTCGTCTACATCTTAGCAAAAAGCTTTTCCACTCTGTCTGGCAAGGAGAAACTGTGCCAGCACAAAAAACATCTCCCATCGTGTTCTAGAGGCTGCACGGAGGTCTGCCGAGTGTTTTGCAAGAAGAGAAAGAAAGTTGTCCAAAACAGCTTCCAATCGAATGTTCATGTGAATAGAAAAGGCAGGAGAGTGGTCAGGTACTGTTTTCTCTCAGTTGGCAAGCTGCGCACACAATCGCAGTGTTGTACAGCTTGTTTCATCACCTTTGCGAAGCTGCCGCTCTCTCCGGCTCCCGGAGACGAAGAAGCTGCTTCTTCGCGCAAAGACGATTCTGCCGCTCACAGTGCTCTGCGGTGTGCGCCTTCTGCCGAAAGACGCCCGGGAGCGGTGCTTAGCTCTGCAGAGCACCGTACCTTCGTCTTTGGCCTCTCTTCTCGTCTACATCTTAGCAAAAAGCTTTTCCACTCTGTCTGGCAAGGAGAAACTGTGCCAGAACAGAAAACATCTCCCATCGTGTTCTAGAGGCTGCACGGAGGTCTGCCAAGTGTTTTGCAAGAAGAGAAAGAAAGTTGTCCAAAACAGCTTGCAATTGAATGTTCATGTGAATAGAAAAGGCAGGAGAGTGATCAGGTACTGTTTTCTCTCAGTTGGCAAGCTGCGCACACAATCGCAGTGTTGTACAGCTTGTTTCATCACCTTTGTGATGCTGCCGCTCTCTCCGGCTCCCGGAGACGAAGAAGCTGCTTCTTCGCGCAAAGGCGAATCTGCCGCTCACAGTGCTCTGCGGTGTGCGCCTTCTGCCGAAAGACGCCCGGGAGCGGTGCTTAGCTCTGCAGAGCACCGTACCTTCGTCTTTGGCCTCTCTTCTCGTCTACATCTTAGCAAAAAGCTTTTCCACTCTGTCTGGCAAGGAGAAACTGTGCCAGCACAAAAAACATCTCCCATCGTGTTCTAGAGGCTGCACGGAGGTCTGCCGAGTGTTTTGCAAGAAGAGAAAGAAAGTTGTCCAAAACAGCTTCCAATCGAATGTTCATGTGAATAGAAAAGGCAGGAGAGTGGTCAGGTACTGTTTTCTCTCAGTTGGCAAGCTGGGCACACAATCGCAGTGTTGTACAGCTTGTTTCATCACCGTTGCGAAGCTGCCGCTCTCTCCGGCTCCCGGAGACGAAGAAGCTGCTTCTTCGCGCAAAGACGATTCTGCCGCTCACAGTGCTCTGCGGTGTGCGCCTTCTGCCGAAAGAGGCCTGGGAGCGGTGCTTAGCTCTGCAGAGCACCGTACCTTCGTCTTTAGCCTCTCTTCTCGTCTACATCTTAGCAAAAAGCTTTTCCACTCTGTCTGGCAAGGAGAAACTGTGCCAGCACAGAAAACATCTCCCATCGTGTTCTAGAGGCTGCACGGAGTTCTGCAGAGTGTTTTGCAAGAAGAGAAAGAAAGTTGTCCAAAACAGCTTGCAATCGAATGTTCATGTGAATAGAAAAGGCAGGAGAGTGGTCAGGTACTGTTTTCTCTCAGTTGGTAAGCTGCGCACACAATCGCAGTGTTGTACAGCTTGTTTCATCACCTTTGCGAAGTTGCCGCTCTCTCCGGCTCCCGGAGACGAAGAAGCTGCTTCTTCGCGCAAAGACGATTCTGCCGCTCACAGTGCTCTGCGGTGTGCGCCTTCTGCCGAAAGAGGTCCAGGAGCGATGCTTAGCTCTGCAGAGCACCGTACCTTCGTCTTTAGCCTCTCTTCTCGTCTACATCTTAGCAAAAAGCTTTTCCACTCTGTCTGGCAAGGAGAAACTGTGCCAGCACAGAAAACATCTCCCATCGTGTTCTAGAGGCTGCACGGAGGTCTGCCGAGTGTTTTGCAAGAAGAGAAAGAAAGTTGTCGAAAACAGCTTGCAATCGAATGTTCATGTGAATAGAAAAGGCAGGAGAGTGATCAGGTACTGTTTTCTCTCACTTGGCAAGCTGCGCACACAATCGCAGTGTTGTACAGCTTGTTTCATCACCTTTGTGATGTTGCCGCTCTCTCCGGCTCCCGGAGACGAAGAAGCTGCTTCTTCGCGCAAAGACGATTCTGCCGCTCACAGTGCTCTGAAGTGTGCGCCTTCTGCCGAAAGACGCCCGGGAGCGGTGCTTAGCTCTGCAGAGCACCGTACCTTCATCTTTAGCCTCTCTTCTCGTCTACATCTTAGCAAAAAGCTTTTCCACTCTGTCTGGCAAGGAGAAACTGTGCCAGCACAGAAGACATCTCCCATCGTGTTCTAGAGGCTGCACGGAGGTCTGCCGAGTGTTTTGCAAGAAGAGAAAGAAAGTTGTCCAAAACAGCCTTCAATCGAATGTTCATGTGATTAGAAAAGGCAGGGGAGTTGTCAGGTACTGTTTTCTCTCAGTTGGCAAGCTGCGCACACAATCGCAGTGTTGTACAGCTTGTTTCATCACCTTTGCGAAGTTGCCGCTCTCTCCGGCTCCCGGAGACGAAGAAGCTGCTTCTTCGCGCAAAGACGATTCTGCCGCTCACAGTGCTCTGCGGTGTGCGGCTTCTGCCGAAAGAGATCCGGGAGCTGTGCTTAGCTCTGCAGAGCACCGTACCTTTGTCTTTAGCCTCTCTTCTCGTCTACATCTTAGCAAAAAGCTTTTCCACTCTGTCTGGCAAGGAGAAACTGTGCCAGCACAAAAAACATCTCCCATCGTGTTCTAGAAGCTGCACGGAGGTCTGCCGAGTGTTTTGCAAGAAGAGAAAGAAAGTTGTCCAAAACAGCTTGCAATCGAATGTTCATGTGAATAGAAAAGGCAGGAGAGTGGTCAGGTACTGTTTTCTCTCAGTTGGCAAGCTGCGCACACAATCGCAGTGTTGTACAGCTTGTTTCATCACCTTTGCGAAGCTGCCGCTCTCTCCGGCTCCCGGAGACGAAGAAGCTGCTTCTTCGCGCAAAGACGATTCTGCCGCTCACAGTGCTCTGCGGTGTGCGCCTTCTGCCGAAAGAGATCCGGGAGCTGTGCTTAGCTCTGCAGAGCACCGTACCTTCGTCTTTAGCCTCTCTTCTCGTCTACATCTTAGCAAAAACATTTTCCACTCTGTCTGGCATGGAGAAACTGTGCCAGCACAAAAAACATCTCCCATCGTGTTCTAGACGCTGCACGGAGGTCTGCCGAGTGTTTTGCAAGAAGAGAAAGAAAGTTGTCGAAAACAGCTTGCAATCGAATGTTCATGTGAATAGAAAAGGCAGGAGAGTGGTCAGGTACTGTTTTCTCTCAGTTGGCAAGCTGCGCACACAATCGCAGTGTTGTACAGCTTGTTTCATCACCTTTGCGAAGCTGCCGCTCTCACCGGCTCCCGGAGACGAAGAAGCTGCTTCTTCGCGCAAAGACGATTCTGCCGCTCACAGTGCTCTGAAGTGTGCGCCTTCTGCCGAAAGAGGCCCGGGAGCGGTGCTTAGCTCTGCAGAGCACCGTACCTTCGTCTTTAGCCTCTCTTCTCGTCTACATCTTAGCAAAAAGCTTTTCCACTCTGTCTGGCAAGGAGAAACTGTGCCAGCACAGAAAACATCTCCCATCGTGTTCTAGAGGCTGCACGGAGGTCTGCCGAGTGTTTTGCAAGAAGAGAAAGAAAGTTGTCCAAAACAGCTTGCAATTGAATGTTCATGTGATTAGAAAATGCAGGAGAGTGGTCAGGTACTGTTTTCTCACAGTTGTCATGCTGCGCACACAATCGCAGTGTTGTACAGCTTGTTTCATCACCTTTGCGAAGTTGCCGCTCTCTCCGGTTCCCGGAGACGAAGAAGCTGCTTCTTCGCGCAAAGACGAATCTGCCGCTCACAGTGCTCTGCGGTGTGCGCCTTCTGCCGAAAGACGCCCGGGAGCGGTGCTTAGCTCTGCAGAGCACCGTACCTTCGTCTTTGGCCTCTCTTCTCGTCTACATCTTAGCAAAAAGCTTTTCCACTCTGTCTGGCAAGGAGAAACTGTGCCAGCACAAAAAACATCTCCCATCGTGTTCTAGAGGCTGCACGGAGGTCTGCCGAGTGTTTTGCAAGAAGAGAAAGAAAGTTGTCCAAAACAGCTTCCAATCGAATGTTCATGTGAATAGAAAAGGCAGGAGAGTGGTCAGGTACTGTTTTCTCTCAGTTGGCAAGCTGCGCACACAATCGTAGTGTTGTACAGCTTGTTTCATCACCTTTGCGAAGCTGCCGCTCTCTCCGGCTCCCGGAGACGAAGAAGCTGCTTCTTCGCGCAAAGACGATTCTGCCGCTCACAGTGCTCTGCGGTGTGCGCCTTCTGCCGAAAGAGGCCCGGGAGCGGTGCTTAGCTCTGCAGAGCACCGTACCTTCGTCTTTAGCCTCTCTTCTCGTCTACATCTTAGCAAAAAGCTTTTCCACTCTGTCTGGCAAGGAGAAACTGTGCCAGCACAGAAAACATCTCCCATCGTGTTCTAGAGGCTGCACGGAGGTCTGCCGAGTGTTTTGCAAGAAGAGAAAAAAGTTGTCCAAAACAGCTTGCAATTGAATGTTCATGTGATTAGAAAATGCAGGAGAGTGGTCAGGTACTGTTTTCTCTCAGTTGGCAAGCTGCGCACACAATCGCAGTGTTGTACAGCTTGTTTCATCACCTTTGCGAAGCTGCCGCTCTCTCCGGCTCCCGGAGACGAAGAAGCTGCTTCTTCGCGCAAAGACGATTCTGCCGCTCACAGTGCTCTGCGGTGTGCGCCTTCTGCCGAAAGAGGCCCGGGAGCGGTGCTTAGCTCTGCAGAGCACCGTACCTTCGTCTTTAGCCTCTCTTCTCGTCTACATCTTAGCAAAAACATTTTCCACTCTGTCTGGCATGGAGAAACTGTGCCAGCACAAAAAACATCTCCCATCGTGTTCTAGACGCTGCACGGAGGTCTGCCGAGTGTTTTGCAAGAAGAGAAAGAAAGTTGTCGAAAACAGCTTGCAATCGAATGTTCATGTGAATAGAAAAGGCAGGAGAGTGGTCAGGTACTGTTTTCTCTCAGTTGGCAAGCTGCGCACACAATCGCAGTGTTGTACAGCTTGTTTCATCACCTTTGCGAAGCTGCCGCTCTCACCGGCTCCCGGAGACGAAGAAGCTGCTTCTTCGCGCAAAGACGATTCTGCCGCTCACAGTGCTCTGCGGTGTGCGCCTTCTGCCGAAAGAGGTCCAGGAGTGGTGCTTAGCTCTGCAGAGCACCGTACCTTCGTCTTTAGCGTCTCTTCTCGTCTACATCTTAGCAAAAAGCTTTTCCACTCTCTCTGGCAAGGAGAAACTGTGCCAGCACAGAAAACATCTCCCATCGTGTTCTAGAGGCTGCACGGAGGTCTGCCGAGCGTTTTGCAAGAAGAGAAAGAAAGTTGTCGATAACAGCTTGCAATCGAATGTTCATGTGAATAGAAAAGGCAGGAGAGTGGTCAGGTACTGTTTTCTCTCAGTTGGCAAGCTGCGCACACAATCGCAGTGTTGTACAGCTTGTTTCATCACCTTTGTGATGCTGCCGCTCTCTCCGGCTCCCGGAGACGAAGAAGCTGCTTCTTCGCGCAAAGACGATTCTGCCGCTCACAGTGCTCTGAAGTGTGCGCCTTCTGCCGAAAGACGTCCGGGAGCGGTGCTTAGCTCTGCAGAGCACCGTACCTTCGTCTTTAGCCTCTCTTCTCGTCTACATCTTAGCAAAAAGCTTTTCCACTCTGTCTGGCAAGGAGAAACTGTGCCAGCACAGAAAACATCTCCCATCGTGTTCTAGAGGCTGCACGGAGGTCTGCCGAGTGTTTTGCAAGAAGAGAAAGAAAGTTGTCCAAAACAGCTTGCAATTGAATGTTCATGTGATTAGAAGATGCAGGAGAGTGGTCAGGTACTGTTTTCTCACAGTTGTCATGCTGCGCACACAATCGCAGTGTTGTACAGCTTGTTTCATCACCTTTGCGAAGTTGCCGCTCTCTCCGGTTCCCGGAGACGAAGAAGCTGCTTCTTCGCGCAAAGACGAATCTGCCGCTCACAGTGCTCTGAAGTGTGCGCCTTCTGCCGAAAGACGCCCGGGAGCGGTGCTTAGCTCTGCAGAGCACCGTACCTTCGTCTTTGGCCTCTCTTCTCGTCTACATCTTAGCAAAAAGCTTTTCCACTCTGTCTGGCAAGGAGAAACTGTGCCAGCACAAAAAACATCTCCCATCGTGTTCTAGAGGCTGCACGGAGGTCTGCCGAGTGTTTTGCAAGAAGAGAAAGAAAGTTGTCCAAAACAGCTTCCAATCGAATGTTCATGTGAATAGAAAAGGCAGGAGAGTGGTCAGGTACTGTTTTCTCTCAGTTGGCAAGCTGCGCACACAATCGTAGTGTTGTACAGCTTGTTTCATCACCTTTGCGATGCTGCCGCTCTCTCCGGCTCCCGGAGACGAAGAAGCTGCTTCTTCGCGCAAAGACGATTCTGCCGCTCACAGTGCTCTGCGGTGTGCGCCTTCTGCCGAAAGAGGCCCGGGAGCGGTGCTTAGCTCTGCAGAGCACCGTACCTTCGTCTTTAGCCTCTCTTCTCGTCTACATCTTAGCAAAAAGCTTTTCCACTCTGTCTGGCAAGGAGAAACTGTGCCAGCACAGAAAACATCTCCCATCGTGTTCTAGAGGCTGCACGGAGGTCTGCCGAGTGTTTTGCAAGAAGAGAAAGAAAGTTGTCGAAAACAGCTTGCAATCGAATGTTCATGTGAATAGAAAAGGCAGGAGAGTGATCAGGTACTGTTTTCTCTCACTTGGCAAGCTGCGCACACAATCGCAGTGTTGTACAGCTTGTTTCATCACCTTTGTGATGCTGCCGCTCTCTCCGGCTCCCGGAGACGAAGAAGCTGCTTCTTCGCGCAAAGACGATTCTGCCGCTCACAGTGCTCTAAAGTGTGCGCCTTCTGCCGAAAGACGTCCGGGAGCGGTGCTTAGCTCTGCAGAGCACCGTACCTTCGTCTTTAGCCTCTCTTCTCGTCTACATCTTAGCAAAAAGCTTTTCCACTCTGTCTGGCAAGGAGAAACTGTGCCAGCACAAAAAACATCTCCCATCGTGTTCTAGAGGCTGCACGGAGGTCTGCCGAGTGTTTTGCAAGAAGAGAAAAAAGTTGTCCAAAACAGCTTGCAATTGAATGTTCATGTGATTAGAAAATGCAGGAGAGTGGTCAGGTACTGTTTTCTCACAGTTGTCATGCTGCGCACACAATCGCAGTGTTGTACAGCTTGTTTCATCACCTTTGCGAAGTTGCCGCTCTCTCCGGCTCCCGGAGACGAAGAAGCTGCTTCTTCGCGCAAAGACGATTCTGCCGCTCACAGTGCTCTGCGGTGTGCGCCTTCTGCCGAAAGACGCCCGGGAGCGGTGCTTAGCTCTGCAGAGCACCGTACCTTCGTCTTTGGCCTCTCTTCTCGTCTACATCTTAGCAAAAAGCTTTTCCACTCTGTCTGGCAAGGAGAAACTGTGCCAGCAAAGAAAACATCTCCCATCGTGTTCTAGAGGCTGCACGGAGGTCTGCCGAGTGTTTTGCAAGAAGAGAAAGAAAGTTGTCCAAAACAGCTTGCAATCGAATGTTCATGTGAATAGAAAAGGCAGGAGAGTGGTCAGGTACTGTTTTCTCTCACTTGGCAAGCTGCGCACACAATCGCAGTGTTGTACAGCTTGTTTCATCACCTTTGCGAAGTTGCCGCTCTCTCCGGCTCCCGGAGACGAAGAAGCTGCTTCTTCGCGCAAAGACGATTCTGCCGCTCACAGTGCTCTGAAGTGTGCGCCTTCTGCCGAAAGACGTCCGGGAGCGGTGCTTAGCTCTGCAGAGCACCGTACCTTCGTCTTTAGCCTCTCTTCTCGTCTACATCTTAGCAAAAAGCTTTTCCACTCTGTCTGGCAAGGAGAAACTGTGCCAGCACAGAAAACATCTCCCATCGTGTTCTAGAGGCTGCACGGAGGTCTGCCGAGTGTTTTGCAAGAAGAGAAAGAAAGTTGTCCAAAACAGCTTGCAATCGAATGTTCATGTGAATAGAAAATGCAGGAGAGTGGTCAGGTACTGTTTTCTCTCAGTTGGCAAGCTGCGCACACAATCGCAGTGTTGTACAGCTTGTTACATCACCTTTGCGCAGCTGCCGCTCTCTCCGGCTCCCGGAGACGAAGAAGCTGCTTCTTCGCGCAAAGACGATTCTGCCGCTCACAGTGCTCTGCAGTGTGGGTCTTCTGCCGAAAGAGGCCAGGGAGCAGTGCTTAGCTCTGCAGAGCACCGTACCTTCGTCTTTAGCCTCTCTTCTCGTCTACATCTTAGCAAAAAGCTTTTCCACTCTGTCTGGCAAGGAGAAACTGTGCCAGCACAGAAAACATCTCCCATCGTGTTCTAGAGGCTGCACGGAGGTCTGCCGAGTGTTTTGCAAGAAGAGAAAGAAAGTTGTCCAAAACAGCTTGCAATCGAATGTTCATGTGAATAGAAAAGGCAGGAGAGTGGTCAGGTACTGTTTTCTCTCACTTGGCAAGCTGCGCACACAATCGCAGTGTTGTACAGCTTGTTTCATCACCTTTGCGAAACTGCCGCTCTCTCCGGCTCCCGGAGACGAAGAAGCTGCTTCTTCGCGCAAAGACGATTCTGCCGCTCACAGTGCTCTGCGGTGTGCGCCTTTTGCTGAAAGACGCCCGGGAGCAGTGCTTAGCTCTGCAGAGCACCGTACCTTCGTCTTTAGCCTCTCTTCTCGTCTACATCTTAGCAAAAACCTTTTCCACTCTGTCTGGCAAGGAGAAGCTGTGCCAGCACAGAAAACATCTCCCATCGTGTTCTAGAGGCTGCACGGAGGTCTGCCGAGTGTTTTGCAAGAAGAGAAAGAAAGTTGTCCAAAACAGCTTGCAATCGAATGTTCATGTGACTAGAAAAGGCAGGAGAGTGGTCAGGTACTGTTTTCTCTCAGTTGGCAAGCTGCGCACACAATCGCTGTGTTGTACAGCTTGTTTCATCACCTTTGCGAAGCTGCCGCTCTCTCCGGCTCCCGGAGACGAAGAAGCTGCTTCTTCGCGCAAAGACGATTCTGCCGCTCACAGTGCTCTGCGGTGTGCGCCTTCCGCCGAAAGAGGTCCGGGAGCGGTGCTTAGCTCTGCAGAGCACCGTACCTTCGTCTTTAGCCTCTCTTCTCGTCTACATCTTAGCAAAAAGCTTTTCCACTCTGTCTGGCAAGGACAAACTGTGCCAGCACAGAAAACATCTCCCATCGTGTTCTAGAGGCTGCACGGAGGTCTGCCGAGTGTTTTGCAAGAAGAGAAAGAAAGTTGTCGAAAACAGCTTCCAATCGAATGTTCATGTGAATAGAAAAGGCAGGAGAGTGGTCAGGTACTGTTTTCTCTCAGTTGGCAAGCTGCGCACACAATCGCAGTGTTGTACAGCTTGTTTCATCACCTTTGCGAAGTTGCCGCTCTCTCCGGCTCCCGGAGACGAAGAAGCTGCTTCTTCGCGCAAAGACGATTCTGCCGCTCACAGTGCTCTGCGGTGTGCGCCTTTTGCCGAAAGACGCCCGGGAGCTGTGCTTAGCTCTGCAGAGCACCGTACCTTCGTCTTTAGCCTCTCTTCTCGTCTACATCTTAGCAAAAACATTTTCCACTCTGTCTGGCAAGGAGAAACTGTGCCAGCACAAAAAACATCTACCATCGTGTTCTAGAGGCTGCACGGAGGTCTGCCGAGTGTTTTGCAAGAAGAGAAAGAAAGTTGTCCAAAACAGCTTCCAATCGAATGTTCATGTGAATAGAAAAGGCAGGAGAGTGGTCAGGTACTGTTTTCTCTCAGTTGGCAAGCTGCGCACACAATCGCAGTGTTGTACAGCTTGTTTCATCACCTTTGCGAAGCTGCCGCTCTCTCCGGCTCCCGGAGACGAAGAAGCTGCTTCTTCGCGCAAAGACGATTCTGCCGCTCACAGTGCTCTGCAGTGTGTGTCTTCTGCCGAAAGAGGCCCGGGAGCAGTGCTTAGCTCTGCAGAGCACCGTACCTTCGTCTTTAGCGTCTCTTCTCGTCTACATCTTAGCAAAAAGCTTTTCCACTCTGTCTGGCAAGGAGAAACTGTGCCAGCACAGAAAACATCTCCCATCGTCTTCTAGAGGCTGCACGGAGGTCTGCCGAGTGTTTTGCAAGAAGAGAAAGAAAGTTGTCGAAAACAGCTTGCAATCGAATATTCATGTGAATAGAAAAGGCAGGAGAGTGGTCAGGTACTGTTTTCTCTCAGTTGGCAAGCTGCGCACACAATCGCAGTGTTGTACAGCTTGTTTCATCACCTTTGCGAAGCTGCCGCTCTCTCCGGCTCCCGGAGACGAAGAAGCTGCTTCTTCGCGCAAAGACGCTTCTGCCGCTCACAGTGCTCTGCGGTGAGCGCCTTCTGCCGAAAGAGGCCCGGGTGTGGTGCATAGCTCTGCAGAGCACCGTACCTTCGTCTTTAGCCTCTCTTCTCGTCTACATCTTAGCAAAAAGCTTTTCCACTCTGTCTGGCAAGGAGAAACTGTGCCAGCACAGAAAACATCTCCCATCGTGTTCTAGAGGCTGCACGGAGGTCTGCCGAGTGTTTTGCAAGAAGAGAAAGAAAGTTGTCCAAAACAGCTTGCAATCGAATGTTCATGTGAATAGAAAAGGCAGGAGAGTGGTCAGGTACTGTTTTCTCTCAGTTGGCAAGCTGCGCACACAATCGCAGTGTTGTACAGCTTGTTTCATCACCTTTGCGAAGCTGCCGCTTTCTCCAGCTCCCGGAGACGAAGAAGCTGCTTCTTCGCGCAAAGACGATTCTGCCGCTCACAGTGCTCTGCGGTGTGCGCCTTTTGCTGAAAGAGACCCGGGAGCGGTGCTTAGCTCTGCAGAGCACCGTACCTTCGTCTGTAGCCTCTCTTCTCGTCTACATCTTAGCAAAAAGCTTTTCCACTCTGTCTGGCAAGGAGAAACTGTGCCAGCACAAAAAACATCTCCCATCATGTTCTAGAGGCTGCACGGAGGTCTGCCGAGTGTTTTGCAAGAAGAGAAAGAAAGTTGTCGAAAACAGCTTCCAATCGAATGTTCATGTGAATAGAAAAGGCAGGAGAGTGGTCAGGTACTGTTTTCTCTCAGTTGGCAAGCTGCGCACACAATCGCAGTGTTGTACATCTTGTTTCATCACCTTTGCGAAGTTGCCGCTCTCACCGGCTCCCGGAGACGAAGAAGCTGCTTCTTCGCGCAAAGACGATTCTGCCGCTCACAGTGCTCTGCGGTGTGCGCCTTCTGCCGAAAGAGGCCCGGGAGCTGTGCTTAGCTCTGCAGAGCACCGTACCTTCGTCTTTAGCCTCTCTTCTCGTCTACATCTTAGCAAAAACATTTTCCACTCTGTCTGGCAAGGAGAAACTGTGCCAGCACAAAAAACATCTCCCATCGTGTTCTAGAGGCTGCACGGAGGTCTGCCGAGTGTTTTGCAAGAAGAGAAAGAAAGTTGTCCAAAACAGCTTGCAATCGAATGTTCATGTGAATAGAAAATGCAGGAGAGTGGTCAGGTACTGTTTTCTCTCAGTTGGCAAGCTGCGCACACAATCGCAGTGTTGTACAGCTTGTTTCATCACCTTTGCGAAGCTGCCGCTCTCTCTGGCTCCCGGAGACGAAGAAGCTGCTTCTTCGCGCAAAGACGATTCTGCCGCTCACAGTGCTCTGCGGTGTGTGTCTTCTGCCGAAAGAGGCCCGGGAGCAGTGCTTAGCTCTGCAGAGCACCGTACCTTCGTCTTTAGCCTCTCTTCTCGTCTACATCTTAGCAAAAAGCTTTTCCACTCTGTCTGGCAAGGAGAAACTGTGCCAGCACAGAAAACATCTCCCATCGTGTTCTAGAGGCTGCACGGAGGTCTGCCGAGTGTTTTGCAAGAAGAGAAAGAAAGTTGTCGAAAACAGCTTGCAATCGAATGTTCATGTGAATAGAAAAGCCAGGAGAGTGGTCAGGTACTGTTTTCTCTCAGTTGGCAAGCTGCGCACACAATCGCAGTGTTGTACAGCTTGTTTCATCACCTTTGCGAAGCTGCCGCTCTCTCCGGCTCCCGGAGACGAAGAAGCTGCTTCTTCGCGCAAAGACGATTCTGCCGCTCACTCTGCTCTGAAGTGTGCGCCTTCTGCCGAAAGAGGTCCGGGAGCGGTGCTTAGCTCTGCAGAGCACCGTACCTTCGTCTTTAGCCTCTCTTCTCGTCTACATCTTAGCAAAAAGCTTTTCCACTCTGTCTGGCAAGGAGAAACTGTGCCAGCGCAGAAAACATCTCCCATCGTGTTCTAGAGGCTGCACGGAGGTCTGCCGAGTGTTTTGCAAGAAGAGAAAGAAAGTTGTCGAAAACAGCTTGCAATCGAATGTTCATGTGAATAGAAAAGGCAGGAGAGTGGTCAGGTACTGTTTTCTCTCAGTTGGCAAGCTGCGCACACAATCGCAGTGTTGTACAGCTTGTTTCATCACCTTTGCGAAGCTGCCGCTCTCTCCGGCTCCCGGAGACGAAGAAGCTGCTTCTTCGCGCAAAGACGCTTCTGCCGCTCACAGTGCTCTGCGGTGAGCGCCTTCTGCCGAAAGAGGCCCGGGTGCGGTGCTTAGCTCTGCAGAGCACCGTACCTTCGTCTTTAGCCTCTCTTCTCGTCTACATCTTAGCAAAAACATTTTCCACTCTGTCTGGCAAGGAGAAACTGTGCCAGCACAAAAAACATCTCCCATCGTGTTCTAGAGGCTGCACGGAGGTCTGCCGAGTGTTTTGCAAGAAGAGAAAGAAAGTTGTCCAAAACAGCTTGCAATCGAATGTTCATGTGAATAGAAAATGCAGGAGAGTGGTCAGGTACTGTTTTCTCTCAGTTGGCAAGCTGCGCACACAATCGCAGTGTTGTACAGCTTGTTTCATCACCTTTGCGAAGCTGCCGCTCTCTCCGGCTCCCGGAGACGAAGAAGCTGCTTTTTCGCGCAAAGACGATTCTGCCGCTCACAGTTCTCTGCGGTGTGTGTCTTCTGCCGAATGAGGCCCGGGAGCAGTGCTTAGCTCTGCAGAGCACCGTACCTTCGTCTTTAGCCTCTCTTCTCGTCTACATCTTAGCAAAAAGCTTTTCCACTCTGTCTGGCAAGGAGAAACTGTGCCAGCACAGAAAACATCTCCCATCGTGTTCTAGAGGCTGCACGGAGGTCTGCCGAGTGTTTTGCAAGAACAGAAAGAAAGTTGTCGAAAACAGCTTGCAATCGAATGTTCATGTGAATAGAAAAGCCAGGAGAGTGGTCAGGTACTGTTTTCTCTCACTTGGCAAGCTGCGCACACAATCGCAGTGTTGTACAGCTTGTTTCATCACCTTTGCGAAGCTGCCGCTCTCTCCGGCTCCCGGAGACGAAGAAGCTGCTTCTTCGCGCAAAGACGCTTCTGCCGCTCACAGTGCTCTGCGGTGAGCGCCTTCTGCCGAAAGAGGCCCGGGTGCGGTGCTTAGCTCTGCAGAGCACCGTACCTTCGTCTTTAGCCTCTCTTCTCGTCTACATCTTAGCAAAAAGCTTTTCCACTCTGTCTGGCAAGGAGAAACTGTGCCAGCACAAAAAACATCTCCCATCGTGTTCTAGAGGCTGCACGGAGGTCTGCCGAGTGTTTTGCAAGAAGAGAAAGAAAGTTGTCCAAAACAGCTTGCAATCGAATGTTCATGTGAATAGAAAATGCAGGAGAGTGGTCAGGTACTGTTTTCTCTCAGTTGGCAAGCTGCGCACACAATCGCAGTGTTGTACAGCTTGTTTCATCACCTTTGCGAAGCTGCCGCTCTCTCCGGCTCCCGGAGACGAAGAAGCTGCTTCTTCGCGCAAAGACGATTCTGCCGCTCACAGTGCTCTGCGGTGTGCGCCTTCTGCCGAAAGAGGCCCGGGAGCTGTGCTTAGCTCTGCAGAGCACCGTACCTTCGTCTTTAGCCTCTCTTCTCGTCTACATCTTAGCAAAAAGCTTTTCCACTCTGTCTGGCAAGGAGAAACTGTGCCAGCACAGAAAACATCTCCCATCGTGTTCTAGAGGCTGCACGGAGGTCTGCCGAGTGTTTTGCAAGAAGAGAAAGAAAGTTGTCCAAAACAGCTTGCAATCGAATGTTCATGTGAATAGAAAAGGCAGGAGAGTGGTCAGGTACTGTTTTCTCTCAGTTGGCAAGCTGCGCACACAATCGCAGTGTTGTACAGCTTGTTTCATCACGTTTGCGAAGTTGCCGCTCTCTCCGGCTCCCGGAGACGAAGAAGCTGCTTCTTCGCGCAAAGACGATTCTGCCGCTCACAGTGCTCTGCGGTGTGCGCCTTCTGCCGAAAGAGGTCCAGGAGCGGTGCTTAGCTCTGCAGAGCACCGTACCTTCGTCTTTAGCGTCTCTTCTCGTCTACATCTTAGCAAAAACTTTTCCACTCTGTCTGGCAAGGAGAAACTGTGCCAGCACAGAAAACATCTCCCATCGTGTTCTAGAGGCTGCACGGAGGTCTGCCGAGTGTTTTGCAAGAAGAGAAAGAAAGTTGTCGAAAACAGCTTGCAATCGAATGTTCATGTGAATAGAAAAGGCAGGAGAGTGGTCAGGTACTGTTTTCTCTCAGTTGGCAAGCTGCGCACACAATCGCAGTGTTGTACAGCTTGTTTCATCACCTTTGTGATGCTGCCGCTCTCTCCGGCTCCCGGAGACGAAGAAGCTGCTTCTTCGCGCAAAGACGATTCTGCCGCTCACAGTGCTCTGAAGTGTGCGCCTTCTGCCGAAAGACGTCCGGGAGCGGTGCTTAGCTCTGCAGAGCACCGTACCTTCGTCTTTAGCCTCTCTTCTCGTCTACATCTTAGCAAAAAGCTTTTCCACTCTGTCTGGCAAGGAGAAACTGTGCCAGCACAAAAAACATCTCCCATCGTGTTCTAGAGGCTGCACGGAGGTCTGCCGACTGTTTTGCAAGAAGAGAAAAAAGTTGTCCAAAACAGCTTGCAATTGAATGTTCATGTGAATAGAAAAGGCAGGAGAGTGGTCAGGTACTGTTTTCTCACAGTGGTCATGCTGCGCACACAATCGCAGTGTTGTACAGCTTCTTTCATCACCTTTGCGAAGTTGCCGCTCTCTCAGGCTCCCGGAGACGAAGAAGCTGCTTCTTCGCGCAAAGACGATTCTGCCGCTCACAGTGCTCTGCAGTGTGTGTGTTCTGCCGAAAGAGGCCCGGGAGCAGTGCTTAGCTCTGCAGAGCACCGTACCTTCGTCTTTAGCCTCTCTTCTCGTCTACATCTTAGCAAAAAGCTTTTCCACTCTGTCTGGCAAGGAGAAACTGTGCCAGCACAGAAAACATCTCCCATCGTGTTCTAGAGGCTGCACGGAGGTCTGCCGAGTGTTTTGCAAGAAGAGAAAGAAAGTTGTCGAAAACAGCTTGCAATCGAATGTTCATGTGAATAGAAAAGCCAGGAGAGTGGTCAGGTACTGTTTTCTCTCAGTTGGCAAGCTGCGCACACAATCGCAGTGTTGTACAGCTTGTTTCATCACCTTTGCGAAGCTGCCGCTCTCTCCGGCTCCCGGAGACGAAGAAGCTGCTTCTTCGCGCAAAGACGATTCTGCCGCTCACAGTGCTCTGCGGTGTGCGCCTTCTGCCGAAAGAGGCCTGGGAGCTGTGCTTAGCTCTGCAGAGCACCGTACCTTCGTCTTTAGCCTCTCTTCTCGTCTACATCTTAGCAAAAAGCTTTTCCACTCTGTCTGGCAAGGAGAAACTGTGCCAGCACAGAAAACATCTCCCATCGTGTTCTAGAGGCTGCACGGAGGTCTGCCGAGTGTTTTGCAAGAAGAGAAAGAAAGTTGTCCAAAACAGCTTGCAATCGAATGTTCATGTGAATAGAAAAGGCAGGAGAGTGGTCAGGTACTGTTTTCTCTCAGTTGGCAAGCTGCGCACACAATCGCAGTGTTGTACAGCTTGTTTCATCACCTTTGCGAAGTTGCCGCTCTCTCCGGCTCCCGGAGACGAAGAAGCTGCTTCTTCGCGCAAAGACGATTCTGCCGCTCACAGTGCTCTGCGGTGTGCGCCTTCTGCCGAAAGAGGTCCAGGAGCGGTGCTTAGCTCTGCAGAGCACCGTACCTTCGTCTTTAGCGTCTCTTCTCGTCTACATCTTAGCAAAAAGCTTTTCCACTCTGTCTGGCAAGGAGAAACTGTGCCAGCACAGAAAACATCTCCCATTGTGTTCTAGAGGCTGCACGGAGGTCTGCCGAGTGTTTTGCAAGAAGAGAAAGAAAGTTGTCCAAAACAGCTTGCAATCGAATATTCATGTGAATAGAAAAGGCAGGAGAGTGGTCAGGTACTGTTATCTCTCAGTTGGCAAGCTGCGCACACAATCGCAGTGTTGTACAGCTTGTTTCATCACCTTTGTGATGCTGCCGCTCTCTCCGGCTCCCGGAGACGAAGAAGCTGCTTCTTCGCGCAAAGACGATTCTGCCGCTCACAGTGCTCTGAAGTGTGCGCCTTCTGCCGAAAGACGTCCGGGAGCGGTGCTTAGCTCTGCAGAGCACAGTACCTTCGTCTTTAGCCTCTCTTCTCGTCTACATCTTAGCAAAAAGCTTTTCCACTCTGTCTGGCAAGGAGAAACTGTGCCAGCACAAAAAACATCTCCCATCGTGTTCTAGAGGCTGCTCGGAGGTCTGCCGAGTGTTTTGCAAGAAGAGAAAAAAGTTGTCCAAAACAGCTTGCAATTGAATGTTCATGTGAATAGAAAAGGCAGGAGAGTGGTCAGGTACTGTTTTCTCACAGTTGTCATGCTGCGCACACAATCGCAGTGTTGTACAGCTTGTTTCATCACCTTTGCGAAGTTGCCGCTCTCTCCGGCTCCCGGAGACGAAGAAGCTGCTTCTTCGCGCAAAGACGATTCTGCCGCTCACAGTGCTCTGCTGTGTGCGCCTTCTGCCGAAAGAGGCCCGGGAGCTGTGCTTAGCTCTGCAGAGCACCGTACCTTCGTCTTTAGCCTCTCTTCTCGTCTACATCTTAGCAAAAAGCTTTTCCACTCTGTCTGGCAAGGAGAAACTGTGCCAGCACAGAAAACATCTCCCATCGTGTTCTAGAGGCTGCACGGAGGTCTGCCGAGTGTTTTGCAAGAAGAGAAAGAAAGTTGTCGAAAACAGCTTGCAATCGAATGTTCATGTGAATAGAAAAGGCAGGAGAGTGGTCAGGTACTGTTTTCTCTCAGTTGGCAAGCTGCGCACACAATCGCAGTGTTGTACAGCTTGTTTCATCACCTTTGCGAAGTTGCCGCTCTCTCCGGCTCCCGGAGACGAAGAAGCTGCTTCTTCGCGCAAAGACGATTCTGCCGCTCACAGTGCTCTGCGGTGTGCGCCTTCTGCCGAAAGAGGTCCAGGAGCGGTGCTTAGCTCTGCAGAGCACCGTACCTTCGTCTTTAGCGTCTCTTCTCGTCTACATCTTAGCAAAAAGCTTTTCCACTCTCTCTGGCAAGGAGAAACTGTGCCAGCACAGAAAACATCTCCCATCGTGTTCTAGAGGCTGCACGGAGGTCTGCCGAGCGTTTTGCAAGAAGAGAAAGAAAGTTGTCGATAACAGCTTGCAATCGAATGTTCATGTGAATAGAAAAGGCAGGAGAGTGGTCAGGTACTGTTTTCTCTCAGTTGGCAAGCTGCGCACACAATCGCAGTGTTGTACAGCTTGTTTCATCACCTTTGTGATGCTGCCGCTCTCTCCGGCTCCCGGAGACGAAGAAGCTGCTTCTTCGCGCAAAGACGATTCTGCCGCTCACAGTGCTCTGAAGTGTGCGCCTTCTGCCGAAAGACGTCCGGGAGCGGTGCTTAGCTCTGCAGAGCACCGTACCTTCGTCTTTAGCCTCTCTTCTCGTCTACATCTTAGCAAAAAGCTTTTCCACTCTGTCTGGCAAGGAGAAACTGTGCCAGCACAAAAAACATCTCCCATCGTGTTCTAGAGGCTGCACGGAGGTCTGCCGAGTGTTTTGCAAGAAGAGAAAGAAAGTTGTCCAAAACAGCTTCCAATTGAATGTTCATGTGTTTAGAAAATGCAGGAGAGTGGTCAGGTACTGTTTTCTCTCAGTTGGCAAGCTGCGCACACAATCGCAGTGTTGTACAGCTTGTTTCATCACCTTTGCGAAGTTGCCGCTCTCTCCGGCTCCCGGAGACGAAGAAGCTGCTTCTTCGCGCAAAGACGATTCTGCCGCTCACAGTGCTCTGCGGTGTGCGCCTTCTGCCGAAAGAGGCCCGGGAGCTGTGCTTAGCTCTGCAGAGCACCGTACCTTCGTCTTTAGCCTCTCTTCTCGTCTACATCTTAGCAAAAAGCTTTTCCACTCTGTCTGGCAAGGAGAAACTGTGCCAGCACAGAAAACATCTCCCATCGTGTTCTAGAGGCTGCACGGAGGTCTGCCGAGTGTTTTGCAAGAAGAGAAAGAAAGTTGTCGAAAACAGCTTGCAATCGAATGTTCATGTGAATAGAAAAGCCAGGAGAGTGGTCAGGTACTGTTTTCTCTCAGTTGGCAAGCTGCGCACACAATCGCAGTGTTGTACAGCTTGTTTCATCACCTTTGCGAAGCTGCCGCTCTCTCCGGCTCCCGGAGACGAAGAAGCTGCTTCTTCGCGCAAAGACGCTTCTGCTGCTCACAGTGCTCTGCGGTGAGCGCCTTCTGCCGAAAGAGGCCCGGGTGCGGTGCTTAGCTCTGCAGAGCACCGTACCTTCGTCTTTAGCCTCTCTTCTCGTCTACATCTTAGCAAAAAGCTTTTCCACTCTGTCTGGCAAGGAGAAACTGTGCCAGCACAAAAAACATCTCCCATCGTGTTCTAGAGGCTGCACGGAGGTCTGCCGAGTGTTTTGCAAGAAGAGAAAGAAAGTTGTCCAAAACAGCTTGCAATCGAATGTTCATGTGAATAGAAAATGCAGGAGAGTGGTCAGGTACTGTTTTCTCTCAGTTGGCAAGCTGCGCACACAATCGCAGTGTTGTACAGCTTGTTTCATCACCTTTGCGAAGCTGCCGCTCTCTCCGGCTCCCGGAGACGAAGAAGCTGCTTCTTCGCGCAAAGACGATTCTGCCGCTCACAGTGCTCTGCGGTGTGCGCCTTCTGCCGAAAGAGGTCCAGGAGCGGTGCTTAGCTCTGCAGAGCACCGTACCTTCGTCTTTAGCGTCTATTCTCGTCTACATCTTAGCAAAAAGCTTTTCCACTCTGTCTGGCAAGGAGAAACTGTGCCAGCACAGAAAACATCTCCCATCGTGTTCTAGAGGCTGCACGGAGGTCTGCCGAGTGTTTTGCAAGAAGAGAAAGAAAGTTGTCGAAAACAGCTTGCAATCGAATATTCATGTGAATAGAAAAGGCAGGAGAGTGGTCAGGTACTGTTTTCTCTCAGTTGGCAAGCTGCGCACACAATCGCAGTGTTGTACAGCTTGTTTCATCACCTTTGCGAAGCTGCTGCTCTCTCCGGCTCCCGGAGACGAAGAAGCTGCTTCTTCGCGCAAAGACGATTCTGCCGCTCACAGTGCTCTGCGGTGTGCGCCTTCTGCCGAAAGAGGCCCGGGAGCTGTGCTTAGCTCTGCAGAGCACCGTACCTTCGTCTTTAGCCTCTCTTCTCGTCTACATCTTAGCAAAAAGCTTTTCCACTCTGTCTGGCAAGGAGAAACTGTGCCAGCACAAAAAACATCTCCCATCGTGTTCTAGAGGCTGCACGGAGGTCTGCCGAGTGTTTTGCAAGAAGAGAAAGAAAGTTGTCCAAAACAGCTTGCAATCGAATGTTCATGTGAATAAAAAAGGCAGGAGAGTGGTCAGGTACTGTTTTCTCTCAGTTGGCAAGCTGCGCACACAATCGCAGTGTTGTACAGCTTGTTTCATCACCTTTGCGAAGTAGCCGCTCTCTCCGGCTCCCGGAGACGAAGAAGCTGCTTCTTCGCGCAAAGACGATTCTGCCGCTCACAGTGCTCTGCGGTGTGCGCCTTCTGCCGAAAGAGGTCCAGGAGCGGTGCTTAGCTCTGCAGAGCACCGTACCTTCGTCTTTAGCCTCTCTTCTCGTCTACATCTTAGCAAAAAGCTTTTCCACTCTGTCTGGCAAGGAGAAACTGTGCCAGCACAAAAAACATCTCCCATCGTGTTCTAGAGGCTGCACGGAGGTCTGCCGAGTGTTTTGCAAGAAGAGAAAGAAAGTTGTCCAAAACAGCTTGCAATCGAATGTTCATGTGACTAGAAAAGGCAGGAGAGTGGTCAGGTACTGTTTTCTCTCACTTGGCAAGCTGCGCACACAATCGCAGTGTTGTACAGCTTGTTTCATCACCTTTGCGAAGCTGCCACTCTCTCCGGCTCCCAGAGACGAAGAAGCTGCTTCTTCGCGCAAAGACGATTCTGCCGCTCACAGTGCTCTGCTGTGTGCGCCTTCTGCCGAAAGAGGCCCGGGAGCTGTGCTTAGCTCTGCAGAGCACCGTACCTTCGTCTTTGGCCTCTCTTCTCGTCTACATCTTAGCAAAAAGCTTTTCCACTCTGTCTGGCAAGGAGAAACTGTGCCAGCACAGAAAACATCTCCCATCGTGTTCTAGAGGCTGCACGGAGGTCTGCCGAGTGTTTTGCAAGAAGAGAAAGAAAGTTGTCCAAAACAGCTTGCAATCGAATGTTCATGTGAATAGAAAAGGCAGGAGAGTGGTCAGGTACTGTTTTCTCTCAGTTGGCAAGCTGCGCACACAATCGCAGTGTTGTACAGCTTGTTTCATCACCTTTGCGAAGTTGCCGCTCTCTCCGGCTCCCGGAGACGAAGAAGCTGCTTCTTCGCGCAAAGACGATTCTGCCGCTCACAGTGCTCTGCGGTGTGCGCCTTCTGCCGAAAGAGGTCCAGGAGCGGTGCTTAGCTCTGCAGAGCACCGTACCTTCGTCTTTAGCGTCTCTTCTCGTCTACATCTTAGCAAAAAGCTTTTCCACTCTGTCTGGCAAGGAGAAACTGTGCCAGCACAGAAAACATCTCCCATCGTGTTCTAGAGGCTGCACGGAGGTCTGCCGAGCGTTTTGCAAGAAGAGAAAGAAAGTTGTCGATAACAGCTTGCAATCGAATGTTCATGTGAATAGAAAAGGCAGGAGAGTGGTCAGGTACTGTTTTCTCTCAGTTGGCAAGCTGTGCACACAATCGCAGTGTTGTACAGCTTGTTTCATCACCTTTGTGATGCTGCCGCTCTCTCCGGCTCCCGGAGACGAAGAAGCTGCTTCTTCGCGCAAAGACGATTCTGCCGCTCACAGTGCTCTGAAGTGTGCGCCTTCTGCCGAAAGACGTCCGGGAGCGGTGCTTAGCTCTGCAGAGCACCGTACCTTCGTCTTTAGCCTCTCTTCTCGTCTACATCTTAGCAAAAAGCTTTTCCACTCTGTCTGGCAAGGAGAAACTGTGCCAGCACAAAAAACATCTCCCATCGTGTTCTAGAGGCTGCACGGAGGTCTGCCGAGTGTTTTGCAAGAAGAGAAAAAAGTTGTCGAAAACAGCTTGCAATCGAATGTTCATGTGTTTAGAAAATGCAGGAGAGTGGTCAGGTACTGTTTTCTCACAGTTGTCATGCTGCGCACACAATCGCAGTGTTGTACAGCTTGTTTCATCACCTTTGCGAAGTTGCCGCTCTCTCCGGCTCCCGGAGACGAAGAAGCTGCTTCTTCGCGCAAAGACGATTCTGCCGCTCACAGTGCTCTGCGGTGTGCGCCTTCTGCCGAAAGAGGCCCGGGAGCTGTGCTTAGCTCTGCAGAGCACCGTACCTTCGTCTTTAGCCTCTCTTCTCGTCTACATCTTAGCAAAAACTTTTCCACTCTGTCTGGCAAGGAGAAACTGTGCCAGCACAGAAAACATCTCCCATCGTGTTCTAGAGGCTGCACGGAGGTCTGCCGAGTGTTTTGCAAGAAGAGAAAGAAAGTTGTCCAAAACAGCTTGCAATCGAATGTTCATGTGAATAGAAAAGGCAGGAGAGTGGTCAGGTACTGTTTTCTCTCAGTTGGCAAGCTGCGCACACAATCGCAGTGTTGTACAGCTTGTTTCATCACCTTTGCGAAGTTGCCGCTCTCTCCGGCTCCCGGAGACGAAGAAGCTGCTTCTTCGCGCAAAGACGATTCTGCCGCTCACAGTGCTCTGCGGTGTGCGCCTTCTGCCGAAAGAGGTCCGGGAGCGGTGCTTAGCTCTGCAGAGCACCGTACCTTCGTCTTTAGCGTCTCTTCTCGTCTACATCTTAGCAAAAAGCTTTTCCACTCTGTCTGGCAAGGAGAAACTGTGCCAGCACAGAAAACATCTCCCATCGTGTTCTAGAGGCTGCACGGAGGTCTGCCGTGTGTTTTGCAAGAACAGAAAGAAAGTTGTCGAAAACAGCTTGCAATCGAATGTTCATGTGAATAGAAAAGGCAGGAGAGTGGTCAGGTACTGTTTTCTCTCAGTTGGCAAGCTGCGCACACAATCGCAGTGTTGTACAGCTTGTTTCATCACCTTTGTGATGCTGCCGCTCTCTCCGGCTCCCGGAGACGAAGAAGCTGCTTCTTCGCGCAAAGACGATTCTTCCGATCACAGTGCTCTGAAGTGTGCGCCTTCTGCCGAAAGACGTCCGGGAGCGGTGCTTAGCTCTGCAGAGCACCGTACCTTCGTCTTTAGCCTCTCTTCTCGTCTACATCCTAGCAAAAAGCTTTTCCACTCTGTCTGGCAAGGAGAAACTGTGCCAGCACAAAAAACATCTCCCATCGTGTTCTAGAGGCTGCACGGAGGTCTGCCGAGTGTTTTGCAAGAAGAGAAAAAAGTTGTCCAAAACAGCTTGCAATTGAATGTTCATGTGATTAGAAAATGCAGGAGAGTGGTCAGGTACTGTTTTCTCACAGTTGTCATGCTGCGCACACAATCGCAGTGTTGTACAGCTTGTTTCATCACCTTTGCGAAGTTGCCGCTCTCTCCGGCTCCCGGAGACGAAGAAGCTGCTTCTTCGCGCAAAGACGATTCTGCCGCTCACAGTGCTCTGCGGTGTGCGCCTTCTGCCGAAAGAGGCCCGGCAGCGGTGCTTAGCTCTGCAGAGCACCGTACCTTCGTCTTTAGCCTCTCTTCTCGTCTACATCTTAGCAAAAAGCTTTTCCACTCTGTCTGGCAAGGAGAAACTGTGCCAGCACAGAAAACATCTCCCATCGTGTTCTAGAGGCTGCACGGAGGTCTGCCGAGTGTTTTGCAAGAAGAGAAAGAAAGTTGTCCAAAACAGCTTGCAATCGAATGTTCATGTGAATAGAAAAGGCAGGAGAGTGGTCAGGTACTGTTTTCTCTCACTTGGCAAGCTGCGCACACAATCGCAGTGTTGTACAGCTTGTTTCATCACCTTTGCGAAGCTGCCGCTCTCTCCGGCTCCCGGAGACGAAGAAGCTGCTTCTTCGCGCAAAGAGGATTCTGCCGCTCACAGTGCTCTGCAGTGTGTGTCTTCTGCCGAAAGAGGCCCGGGAGCAGTGCTTAGCTCTGCAGAGCACCGTACCTTCTTCTTTAGCCTCTCTTCTCGTCTACATCTTAGCAAAAAGCTTTTCCACTCTGTCTGGCAAGGAGAAACTGTGCCAGCACAAAAAACATCGCCCATCATGTTCTAGAGGCTGCACGGAGGTCTGCCGAGTGTTTTGCAAGAAGAGAAAGAAAGTTGTCCAAAACAGCTTCCAATCGAATGTTCATGTGAATAGAAAAGGCAGGAGAGTGGTCAGGTACTGTTTTCTCTCACTTGGCAAGCTGCGCACACAATCGCAGTGTTGTACATCTTGTTTCATCACCTTTGCGAAGTTGCCGCTCTCTCCGGCTCCCGGAGACGAAGAAGCTGCTTCTTCGCGCAAAGACGATTCTGCCGCTCACAGTGCTCTGCGGTGTGCGCCTTCTGCCGAAAGACGCCCGGGAGCGGTGCTTAGCTCTGCAGAGCACCGTACCTTCGTCTTTAGCCTCTCTTCTCGTCTACATCTTAGCAAAAAGCTTTTCCACTCTGTCTGGCAAGGAGAAACTGTGCCAGCACAGAAAACATCTCCCATCGTGTTCTAGAGGCTGCACGGAGGTCTGCCGAGTGTTTTGCAAGAAGAGAAAGAAAGTTGTCCAAAACAGCTTGCAATCGAATGTTCATGTGACTAGAAAAGGCAGGAGAGTGGTCAGGTACTGTTTTCTCTCACTTGGCAAGCTGCGCACACAATCGCAGTGTTGTACAGCTTGTTTCATCACCTTTGCGAAGCTTCCACTCTCTCCGGCTCCCGGAGACGAAGAAGCTGCTTCTTCGCGCAAAGACGATTCTGCCGCTCACAGTGCTCTGCAGTGTGTGTCTTCTGCCGAAAGAGGTCCGGGAGCTGTGCTTAGCTCTGCAGAGCACCGTACCTTCGTCTTTAGCCTCTCTTCTCGTCTACATCTTAGCAAAAAGCTTTTCCACTCTGTCTGGCAAGGAGAAACTGTGCCAGCACAGAAAACATCTCCCATCGTGTTCTAGAGGCTGCACGGAGGTCTGCCGAGTGTTTTGCAAGAAGAGAAAGAAAGTTGTCGAAAACAGCTTGCAATCGAATGTTCATGTGAATAGAAAAGGCAGGAGAGTGGTCAGGTACTGTTTTCTCTCAGTTGGCAAGCTGCGCACACAATCGCAGTGTTGTACAGCTTGTTTCATCACCTTTGCGAAGTTGCCGCTCTCTCCGGCTCCCGGAGACGAAGAAGCTGCTTCTTCGCGCAAAGACGATTCTGCCGCTCACAGTGCTCTGCGGTGTGCGCCTTCTGCCGAAAGAGGTCCAGGAGCGGTGCTTAGCTCTGCAGAGCACCGTACCTTCGTCTTTAGCGTCTCTTCTCGTCTACATCTTAGCAAAAAGCTTTTCCACTCTGTCTGGCAAGGAGAAACTGTGCCAGCACAGAAAACATCTCCCATCGTGTTCTAGAGGCTGCACGGAGGTCTGCCGAGCGTTTTGCAAGAAGAGAAAGAAAGTTGTCGATAACAGCTTGCAATCGAATGTTCATGTGAATAGAAAAGGCAGGAGAGTGGTCAGGTACTGTTTTCTCTCAGTTGGCAAGCTGTGCACACAATCGCAGTGTTGTACAGCTTGTTTCATCACCTTTGTGATGCTGCCGCTCTCTCCGGCTCCCGGAGACGAAGAAGCTGCTTCTTCGCGCAAAGACGATTCTGCCGCTCACAGTGCTCTGAAGTGTGCGCCTTCTGCCGAAAGACGTCCGGGAGCGGTGCTTAGCTCTGCAGAGCACCGTACCTTCGTCTTTAGCCTCTCTTCTCGTCTACATCTTAGCAAAAAGCTTTTCCACTCTGTCTGGCAAGGAGAAACTGTGCCAGCACAAAAAACATCTCCCATCGTGTTCTAGAGGCTGCACGGAGGTCTGCCGAGTGTTTTGCAAGAAGAGAAAAAAGTTGTCGAAAACAGCTTGCAATCGAATGTTCATGTGTTTAGAAAATGCAGGAGAGTGGTCAGGTACTGTTTTCTCACAGTTGTCATGCTGCGCACACAATCGCAGTGTTGTACAGCTTGTTTCATCACCTTTGCGAAGTTGCCGCTCTCTCCGGCTCCCGGAGACGAAGAAGCTGCTTCTTCGCGCAAAGACGATTCTGCCGCTCACAGTGCTCTGCGGTGTGCGCCTTCTGCCGAAAGAGGCCCGGGAGCTGTGCTTAGCTCTGCAGAGCACCGTACCTTCGTCTTTAGCCTCTCTTCTCGTCTACATCTTAGCAAAAACTTTTCCACTCTGTCTGGCAAGGAGAAACTGTGCCAGCACAGAAAACATCTCCCATCGTGTTCTAGAGGCTGCACGGAGGTCTGCCGAGTGTTTTGCAAGAAGAGAAAGAAAGTTGTCGAAAACAGCTTGCAATCGAATGTTCATGTGAATAGAAAAGGCAGGAGAGTGGTCAGGTACTGTTTTCTCTCAGTTGGCAAGCTGCGCACACAATCGCAGTGTTGTACAGCTTGTTTCATCACCTTTGCGAAGTTGCCGCTCTCTCCGGCTCCCGGAGACGAAGAAGCTGCTTCTTCGCGCAAAGACGATTCTGCCGCTCACAGTGCTCTGCGGTGTGCGCCTTCTGCCGAAAGAGGTCCGGGAGCGGTGCTTAGCTCTGCAGAGCACCGTACCTTCGTCTTTAGCGTCTCTTCTCGTCTACATCTTAGCAAAAAGCTTTTCCACTCTGTCTGGCAAGGAGAAACTGTGCCAGCACAGAAAACATCTCCCATCGTGTTCTAGAGGCTGCACGGAGGTCTGCCGTGTGTTTTGCAAGAACAGAAAGAAAGTTGTCGAAAACAGCTTGCAATCGAATGTTCATGTGAATAGAAAAGGCAGGAGAGTGGTCAGGTACTGTTTTCTCTCAGTTGGCAAGCTGCGCACACAATCGCAGTGTTGTACAGCTTGTTTCATCACCTTTGTGATGCTGCCGCTCTCTCCGGCTCCCGGAGACGAAGAAGCTGCTTCTTCGCGCAAAGACGATTCTTCCGATCACAGTGCTCTGAAGTGTGCGCCTTCTGCCGAAAGACGTCCGGGAGCGGTGCTTAGCTCTGCAGAGCACCGTACCTTCGTCTTTAGCCTCTCTTCTCGTCTACATCCTAGCAAAAAGCTTTTCCACTCTGTCTGGCAAGGAGAAACTGTGCCAGCACAAAAAACATCTCCCATCGTGTTCTAGAGGCTGCACGGAGGTCTGCCGAGTGTTTTGCAAGAAGAGAAAAAAGTTGTCCAAAACAGCTTGCAATTGAATGTTCATGTGATTAGAAAATGCAGGAGAGTGGTCAGGTACTGTTTTCTCACAGTTGTCATGCTGCGCACACAATCGCAGTGTTGTACAGCTTGTTTCATCACCTTTGCGAAGTTGCCGCTCTCTCCGGCTCCCGGAGACGAAGAAGCTGCTTCTTCGCGCAAAGACGATTCTGCCGCTCACAGTGCTCTGCGGTGTGCGCCTTCTGCCGAAAGAGGCCCGGCAGCGGTGCTTAGCTCTGCAGAGCACTGTACCTTCGTCTTTAGCCTCTCTTCTCGTCTACATCTTAGCAAAAAGCTTTTCCACTCTGTCTGGCAAGGAGAAACTGTGCCAGCACAGAAAACATCTCCCATCGTGTTCTAGAGGCTGCACGGAGGTCTGCCGAGTGTTTTGCAAGAAGAGAAAGAAAGTTGTCCAAAACAGCTTGCAATCGAATGTTCATGTGAATAGAAAAGGCAGGAGAGTGGTCAGGTACTGTTTTCTCTCACTTGGCAAGCTGCGCACACAATCGCAGTGTTGTACAGCTTGTTTCATCACCTTTGCGAAGCTGCCGCTCTCTCCGGCTCCCGGAGACGAAGAAGCTGCTTCTTCGCGCAAAGAGGATTCTGCCGCTCACAGTGCTCTGCAGTGTGTGTCTTCTGCCGAAAGAGGCCCGGGAGCAGTGCTTAGCTCTGCAGAGCACCGTACCTTCTTCTTTAGCCTCTCTTCTCGTCTACATCTTAGCAAAAAGCTTTTCCACTCTGTCTGGCAAGGAGAAACTGTGCCAGCACAAAAAACATCTCCCATCATGTTCTAGAGGCTGCACGGAGGTCTGCCGAGTGTTTTGCAAGAAGAGAAAGAAAGTTGTCCAAAACAGCTTCCAATCGAATGTTCATGTGAATAGAAAAGGCAGGAGAGTGGTCAGGTACTGTTTTCTCTCACTTGGCAAGCTGCGCACACAATCGCAGTGTTGTACATCTTGTTTCATCACCTTTGCGAAGTTGCCGCTCTCTCCGGCTCCCGGAGACGAAGAAGCTGCTTCTTCGCGCAAAGACGATTCTGCCGCTCACAGTGCTCTGCGGTGTGCGCCTTCTGCCGAAAGACGCCCGGGAGCGGTGCTTAGCTCTGCAGAGCACCGTACCTTCGTCTTTAGCCTCTCTTCTCGTCTACATCTTAGCAAAAAGCTTTTCCACTCTGTCTGGCAAGGAGAAACTGTGCCAGCACAGAAAACATCTCCCATCGTGTTCTAGAGGCTGCACGGAGGTCTGCCGAGTGTTTTGCAAGAAGAGAAAGAAAGTTGTCCAAAACAGCTTGCAATCGAATGTTCATGTGACTAGAAAAGGCAGGAGAGTGGTCAGGTACTGTTTTCTCTCACTTGGCAAGCTGCGCACACAATCGCAGTGTTGTACAGCTTGTTTCATCACCTTTGCGAAGCTTCCACTCTCTCCGGCTCCCGGAGACGAAGAAGCTGCTTCTTCGCGCAAAGACGATTCTGCCGCTCACAGTGCTCTGCAGTGTGTGTCTTCTGCCGAAAGAGGTCCGGGAGCTGTGCTTAGCTCTGCAGAGCACCGTACCTTCGTCTTTAGCCTCTCTTCTCGTCTACATCTTAGCAAAAAGCTTTTCCACTCTGTCTGGCAAGGAGAAACTGTGCCAGCACAGAAAACATCTCCCATCGTGTTCTAGAGGCTGCACGGAGGTCTGCCGAGTGTTTTGCAAGAAGAGAAAGAAAGTTGTCGAAAACAGCTTGCAATCGAATGTTCATGTGAATAGAAAAGGCAGGAGAGTGGTCAGGTACTGTTTTCTCTCAGTTGGCAAGCTGCGCACACAATCGCAGTGTTGTACAGCTTGTTTCATCACCTTTGCGAAGCTGCCACTCTCTCCGGCTCCCGGAGACGAAGAAGCTGCTTCTTCGCGCAAAGAGGATTCTGCCGCTCACAGTGCTCTGCAGTGTGTGTCTTCTGCCGAAAGAGGCCCGGGAGCTGTGCTTAGCTCTGCAGAGCACCGTACCTTCGTCTTTAGCCTCTCTTCTCGTCTACATCTTAGCAAAAACATTTTCCACTCTGTCTGGCAAGGAGAAACTGTGCCAGCACAGAAAACATCTCCCATCGTGTTCTAGAGGCTGCACGGTGGTCTGCCGAGTGTTTTGCAAGAAGAGAAAGAAAGTTGTCGAAAACAGCTTGCAATCGAATGTTCATGTGAATAGAAAAGGCAGGAGAGTGGTCAGGTACTGTTTTCTCTCAGTTGGCAAGCTGCGCACACAATCGCAGTGTTGTACAGCTTGTTTCATCACCTTTGCGAAGTTGCCGCACTCTCCGGCTCCCGGAGACGAAGAAGCTGCTTCTTCGCACAAAGACGATTCTGCCGCTTACAGTGCTCTGCGGTGTGCGCCTTTTGCCGAAAGAGGCCCGGGAGCTGTGCTTAGCTCTGCAGAGCACCGTACCTTCGTCTTTAGCCTCTCTTCTCGTCTACATCTTAGCAAAAACATTTTCCACTCTGTCTGGCTAGGAGAAACTGTGCCAGCACAAAAAACATCTCCCATCGTGTTCCAGAGGCTGCACGGAGGTCTGCAGAGTGTTTTGCAAGAAGAGAAAGAAAGTTGTCCAAAACAGCTTGCAATCGAATGTTCATGTGAATAGAAAAGGCAGGAGAGTGGTCAGGTACTGTTTTCTCTCAGTTGGCAAGCTGCGCACACAATCGCAGTGTTGTACAGCTTGTTTCATCACCTTTGCGAAGTTGCCGCTCTCTCCGGCTCCCGGAGACGAAGAAGCTGCTTCTTCGCGCAAAGACGATTCTGCCGCTCACAGTGCTCTGCGGTGTGCGCCTTCTGCCGAAAGAGGTCCAGGAGCGGTGCTTAGCTCTGCAGAGCACCGTACCTTCTTCTTTAGCGTCTCTTCTCGTCTACATCTTAGCAAAAAGCTTTTCCACTCTCTCTGGCAAGGAGAAACTGTGCCAGCACAGAAAACATCTCCCATCGTGTTCTAGAGGCTGCACGGAGGTCTGCCGAGTGTTTTGCAGGAACAGAAAGAAAGTTGTCGAAAACAGCTTGCAATCGAATGTTCATGTGAATAGAAAAGGCAGGAGAGTGGTCAGGTACTGTTTTCTCTCAGTTGGCAAGCTGCGCACACAATCGCAGTGTTGTACAGCTTGTTTCATCACCTTTGTGATGCTGCCGCTCTCTCCGGCTCCCGGAGACGAAGAAGCTGCTTCTTCGCGCAAAGACGATTCTGCCGCTCACAGTGCTCTGAAGTGTGCGCCTTCTGCCGAAAGACGCCCGGGAGCGGTGCTTAGCTCTGCAGAGCACCGTACCTTCGTCTTTAGCCTCTCTTCTCGTCTACATCTTAGCAAAAAGCTTTTCCACTCTGTCTGGCAAGGAGAAACTGTGCCAGCACAAAAAACATCTCCCATCGTGTTCTAGAGGCTGCACGGAGGTCTGCCGAGTGTTTTGCAAGAAGAGAAAGAAAGTTGTCCAAAACAGCTTGCAATCGAATGTTCATGTGACTAGAAAAGGCAGGAGAGTGGTCAGGTACTGTTTTCTCTCAGTTGGCAAGCTGCGCACACAATCGCAGTGTTGTACAGCTTGTTTCATCACCTTTGCGAAGCTGCCACTCTCTCCGGCTCCCGGAGACGAAGAAGCTGCTTCTTCGCGCAAAGAGGATTCTGCCGCTCACAGTGCTCTGCAGTGTGTGTCTTCTGCCGAAAGAGGCCCGGGAGCTGTGCTTAGCTCTGCAGAGCACCGTACCTTCGTCTTTAGCCTCTCTTCTCGTCTACATCTTAGCAAAAAGCTTTTCCACTCTGTCTGGTAAGGAGAAACTGTGCCAGCACAGAAAACATCTCCCATCGTGTTCTAGAGGCTGCACGGAGGTCTGCCGAGTGTTTTGCAAGAAGAGAAAGAAAGTTGTCGAAAACAGCTTGCAATCGAATGTTCATGTGAATAGAAAAGGCAGGCGAGTGGTCAGGTACTGTTTTCTCTCACTTGGCAAGCTGCGCACACAATCGCAGTGTTGTACAGCTTGTTTCATCACCTTTGCGAAGTTGCCGCTCTCTCCGGCTCCCGGAGACGAAGAAGCTGCTTCTTCGCGCAAAGACGATTCTGCCGCTCACAGTGCTCTGCGGTGTGCGCCTTCTGCCGAAAGAGGCCCGGGAGCTGTGCTTCGCTCTGCAGAGCACCGTACCTTCGTCTTTAGCCTCTCTTCTCGTCTACATCTTAGCAAAAAGCTTTTCCACTCTGTCTGGCAAGGAGAAACTGTGCCAGCACAGAAAACATCTCCCATCGTGTTCTAGAGGCTGCACGGAGGTCTGCCGAGTGTTTTGCAAGAAGAGAAAGAAAGTTGTCGAAAACAGCTTCCAATCGAATGTTCATGTGAATAGAAAAGGCAGGAGAGTGGTCAGGTACTGTTTTCTCTCAGTTGGCAAGCTGCGCACACAATCGCAGTGTTGTACTACTTGTTTCATCACATTTGTGATGCTGCCGCTCTCTCCGGCTCCCGGAGACGAAGAAGCTGCTTTTTCGCGCAAAGACGATTCTGCCGCTCACAGTGCTCTGAAGTGTGCGCCTTCTGCCGAAAGAGGCCCGGGAGCTGTGCTTAGCTCTGCAGAGCACCGTACCTTCGTCTTTAGCCTCTCTTCTCGTCTACATCTTAGCAAAAAGCTTTTCCACTCTGTCTGGCAAGGAGAAACTGTGCCAGCACAGAAAACATCTCCCATCGTGTTCTAGAGGGTGCACGGAGGTCTGCCGAGTGTTTTGCAAGAAGAGAAAGAAAGTTGTCGAAAACAGCTTGCAATCGAATGTTCATGTGAATAGAAAAGGCAGGAGAGTGGTCAGGTACTGTTTTCTCTCACTTGGCAAGCTGCGCACACAATCGCAGTGTTGTACAGCTTGTTTCATCACCTTTGCGAAGCTGCCGCTCTCTCCGGCTCCCGGAGACGAAGAAGCTGCTTTTTCGCGCAAAGAGGATTCTGCCGTTCACAGTGCTATGCAGTGTGTGTCTTCTGCCGAAAGAGGCCCGGGAGCAGTGCTTAGCTCTGCAGAGCACCGTACCTTCTTCTTTAGCCTCTCTTCTCGTCTACATCTTAGCAAAAAGCTTTTCCACTCTGTCTGGCAAGGAGAAACTGTGCCAGCACAAAAAACATCTCCCATCGTGTTCTAGAGGCTGCACGGAGGTCTGCCGAGTGTTTTGCAAGAAGAGAAAGAAAGTTGTCCAAAACAGCTTCCAATCGAATGTTCATGTGAATAGAAAAGGCAGGAGAGTGGTCAGGTACTGTTTTCTCTCAGTTGGCAAGCTGCGCACACAATCGCAGTGTTGTACAGCTTGTTTCATCACGTTTGTGATGCTGCCGCTCTCTCCGGCTCCCGGAGACGAAGAAGCTGCTTCTTCGCGCAAAGACGATTCTGCCGCTCACAGTGCTCTGAAGTGTGCGCCTTCTGCCGAAAGACGCCCGGGAGCGGTGCTTAGCTCTGCAGAGCACCGTACCTTCGTCTTTAGCCTCTCTTCTCGTCTACATCTTAGCAAAAAGCTTTTCCACTCTGTCTGGCAAGGAGAAACTGTGCCAGCACAAAAAACATCTCCCATCGTGTTCTAGAGGCTGCACGGAGGTCTGCCGAGTGTTTTGCAAGAAGAGAAAGAAAGTTGTCCAAAACAGCTTGCAATCGAATGTTTATGTGACTAGAAAAGGCAGGAGAGTGGTCAGGTACTGTTTTCTCTCAGTTGGCAAGCTGCGCACACAATCGCAGTGTTGTACAGCTTGTTTCATCACCTTTGCGAAGCTGCCACTCTCTCCGGCTCCCGGAGACGAAGAAGCTGCTTCTTCGCGCAAAGACGATTCTGCCGCTCACAGTGCTCTGCAGTGTGTGTCTTCTGCCGAAAGAGGCCCGGGAGCTGTGCTTAGCTCTGCAGAGCACCGTACCTTCGTCTTTAGCCTCTCTTCTCGTCTACATCTTAGCAAAAAGCTTTTCCACTCTGTCTGGTAAGGAGAAACTGTGCCAGCACAGAAAACATCTCCCATCGTGTTCTAGAGGCTGCACGGAGGTCTGCCGAGTGTTTTGCAAGAAGAGAAAGAAAGTTGTCGAAAACAGCTTGCAATCGAATGTTCATGTGAATAGAAAAGGCAGGCGAGTGGTCAGGTACTGTTTTCTCTCAGTTGGCAAGCTGCGCACACAATCGCAGTGTTGTACAGCTTGTTTCATCACCTTTGCGAAGTTGCCGCTCTCTCCGGCTCCCGGAGACGTAGAAGCTGCTTCTTCGCGCAAAGACGATTCTGCCGCTCACAGTGCTCTGCGGTGTGCGCCTTCTGCCGAAAGAGGCCCGGGAGCTGTGCTTCGCTCTGCAGAGCACCGTACCTTCGTCTTTAGCCTCTCTTCTCGTCTACATCTTAGCAAAAAGCTTTTCCACTCTGTCTGGCAAGGAGAAACTGTGCCAGCACAGAAAACATCTCCCATCGTGTTCTAGAGGCTGCACGGAGGTCTGCCGAGTGTTTTGCAAGAAGAGAAAGAAAGTTGTCGAAAACAGCTTCCAATCGAATGTTCATGTGAATAGAAAATGCAGGAGAGTGGTCAGGTACTGTTTTCTCTCAGTTGGCAAGCTGCGCACACAATCGCAGTGTTGTACAGCTTGTTTCATCACATTTGTGATGCTGCCGCTCTCTCCGGCTCCCGGAGACGAAGAAGCTGCTTTTTCGCGCAAAGACGATTCTGCCGCTCACAGTGCTCTGAAGTGTGCGCCTTCTGCCGAAAGAGGCCCGGGAGCTGTGCTTAGCTCTGCAGAGCACCGTACCTTCGTCTTTAGCCTCTCTTCTCGTCTACATCTTAGCAAAAAGCTTTTCCACTCTGTCTGGCAAGGAGAAACTGTGCCAGCACAGAAAACATCTCCCATCGTGTTCTAGAGGGTGCACGGAGGTCTGCCGAGTGTTTTGCAAGAAGAGAAAGAAAGTTGTCGAAAACAGCTTGCAATCGAATGTTCATGTGAATAGAAAAGGCAGGAGAGTGGTCAGGTACTGTTTTCTCTCAGTTGGCAAGCTGCGCACACAATCGCAGTGTTGTACAGCTTGTTTCATCACCTTTGCGAAGCTGCCGCTCTCTCCGGCTCCCGGAGACGAAGAAGCTGCTTTTTCGCGCAAAGAGGATTCTGCCGTTCACAGTGCTATGCAGTGTGTGTCTTCTGCCGAAAGAGGCCCGGGAGCTGTGCTTAGCTCTGCAGAGCACCGTACCTTCTTCTTTAGCCTCTCTTCTCGTCTACATCTTAGCAAAAAGCTTTTCCACTCTGTCTGGCAAGGAGAAACTGTGCCAGCACAAAAAACATCTCCCATCGTGTTCTAGAGGCTGCACGGAGGTCTGCCGAGTGTTTTGCAAGAAGAGAAAGAAAGTTGTCCAAAACAGCTTCCAATCGAATGTTCATGTGAATAGAAAAGGCAGGAGAGTGGTCAGGTACTGTTTTCTCTCAGTTGGCAAGCTGCGCACACAATCGCAGTGTTGTACAGCTTGTTTCATCACCTTTGTGTTGCTGCCGCTCTCTCCGGCTCCCGGAGACGAAGAAGCTGCTTCTTCGCGCAAAGACGATTCTGCCGCTCACAGTGCTCTGAAGTGTGCGCCTTCTGCCGAAAGACGCCCGGGAGCGGTGCTTAGCTCTGCAGAGCACCGTACCTTCGTCTTTAGCCTCTCTTCTCGTCTACATCTTAGCAAAAAGCTTTTCCACTCTGTCTGGCAAGGAGAAACTGTGCCAGCACAAAAAACATCTCCCATCGTGTTCTAGAGGCTGCACGGAGGTCTGCCGAGTGTTTTGCAAGAAGAGAAAGAAAGTTGTCCAAAACAGCTTGCAATCGAATGTTCATGTGACTAGAAAAGGCAGGAGAGTGGTCAGGTACTGTTTTCTCTCAGTTGGCAAGCTGCGCACACAATCGCAGTGTTGTACAGCTTGTTTCATCACCTTTGCGAAGCTGCCACTCTCTCCGGCTCCCGGAGACGAAGAAGCTGCTTCTTCGCGCAAAGACGATTCTGCCGCTCACAGTGCTCTGCAGTGTGTGTCTTCTGCCGAAAGAGGCCCGGGAGCTTTGCTTAGCTCTGCAGAGCACCGTACCTTCGTCTTTAGCCTCTCTTCTCGTCTACATCTTAGCAAAAAGCTTTTCCACTCTGTCTGGCAAGGAGAAACTGTGCCAGCACAGAAAACATCTCCCATCGTGTTCTAGAGGCTGCACGGAGGTCTGCCGAGTGTTTTGCAAGAAGAGAAAGAAAGTTGTCGAAAGCAGCTTCCAATCGAATGTTCATGTGAATAGAAAAGGCAGGCGAGTGGTCAGGTACTGTTTTCTCTCACTTGGCAAGCTGCGCACACAATCGCAGTGTTGTACAGCTTGTTTCATCACCTTTGCGAAGTTGCCGCTCTCTCCGGCTCCCGGAGACGAAGAAGCTGCTTCTTCGCGCAAAGACGATTCTGCCGCTCACAGTGCTCTGCGGTGTGCGCCTTCTGCCGAAAGAGGCCCGGGAGCTGTGCTTCGCTCTGCAGAGCACCGTACCTTCGTCTTTAGCCTCTCTTCTCGTCTACATCTTAGCAAAAAGCTTTTCCACTCTGTCTGGCAAGGAGAAACTGTGCCAGCACTGAAAACATCTCCCATCGTGTTCTAGAGGCTGCACGGAGGTCTGCCGAGTGTTTTGCAAGAAGAGAAAGAAAGTTGTCGAAAACAGCTTCCAATCGAATGTTCATGTGAATAGAAAAGGCAGGAGAGTGGTCAGGTACTGTTTTCTCTCAGTTGGCAAGCTGCGCACACAATCGCAGTGTTGTACAGCTTGTTTCATCACATTTGTGATGCTGCCGCTCTCTCCGGCTCCCGGAGACGAAGAAGCTGCTTTTTCGCGCAAAGACGATTCTGCCGCTCACAGTGCTCTGAAGTGTGCGCCTTCTGCCGAAAGAGGCCCGGGAGCTGTGCTTAGCTCTGCAGAGCACCGTACCTTCGTCTTTAGCCTCTCTTCTCGTCTACATCTTAGCAAAAAGCTTTTCCACTCTGTCTGGCAAGGAGAAACTGTGCCAGCACAGAAAACATCTCCCATCGTGTTCTAGAGGGTGCACGGAGGTCTGCCGAGTGTTTTGCAAGAAGAGAAAGAAAGTTGTCGAAAACAGCTTGCAATCGAATGTTCATGTGAATAGAAAAGGCAGGAGAGTGGTCAGGTACTGTTTTCTCTCAGTTGGCAAGCTGCGCACACAATCGCAGTGTTGTACAGCTTGTTTCATCACCTTTGCGAAGCTGCCGCTCTCTCCGGCTCCCGGAGACGAAGAAGCTGCTTTTTCGCGCAAAGAGGATTCTGCCGTTCACAGTGCTATGCAGTGTGTGTCTTCTGCCGAAAGAGGCCCGGGAGCAGTGCTTAGCTCTGCAGAGCACCGTACCTTCTTCTTTAGCCTCTCTTCTCGTCTACATCTTAGCAAAAAGCTTTTCCACTCTGTCTGGCAAGGAGAAACTGTGCCAGCACAAAAAACATCTCCCATCGTGTTCTAGAGGCTGCACGGAGGTCTGCCGAGTGTTTTGCAAGAAGAGAAAGAAAGTTGTCCAAAACAGCTTCCAATCGAATGTTCATGTGAATAGAAAAGGCAGGAGAGTGGTCAGGTACTGTTTTCTCTCACTTGGCAAGCTGCGCACACAATCGCAGTGTTGTACATCTTGTTTCATCACATTTATGATGCTGCCGCTCTCTCCGGCTCCCGGAGACGAAGAAGCTGCTTCTTCGCGCAAAGACGATTCTGCCGCTCACAGTGCTCTCAAGTGTGCGCCTTCTGCCGAAAGAAGCCCGGGAGCGGTGCTTAGCTCTGCAGAGCACCGTACCTTCGTCTTTAGCCTCTCTTCTCGTCTACATCTTAGCAAAAAGCTTTTCCACTCTGTCTGGCAAGGAGAAACTGTGCCAGCACAGAAAACATCTCCCATCGTGTTCTAGAGGCTGCACGGAGGTCTGCCGAGTGTTTTGCAAGAAGAGAAAGAAAGTTGTCCAAAACAGCTTCCAATCGAATGTTCATGTGAATAGAAAAGGCAGGAGAGTGGTCAGGTACTGTTTTCTCTCACTTGGCAAGCTGCGCACACAATCGCAGTGTTGTACAGCTTGTTTCATCACCTTTGCGAAGCTGCCGCTCTCTCCGGCTCCCGGAGACGAAGAAGCTGCTTCTTCGCGCAAAGACGATTCTGCCGCTCACAGTGCTCTGCAGTGTGTGTCTTCTGCCGAAAGAGGCCCGGGAGCAGTGCTTAGCTCTGCAGAGCACCGTACCTTCGTCTTTAGCCTCTCTTCTCGTCTACATCTTAGCAAAAAGCTTTTCCACTCTGTCTGGCAAGGAGAAACTGTGCCAGCACAAAAAACATCTCCCATCGTGTTCTAGAGGCTGCACGGAGGTCTGCCGAGTGTTTTGCAAGAAGAGAAAAAAGTTGTCCAAAACAGCTTGCAATTGAATGTTCATGTGATTAGAAAATGCAGGAGAGTGGTCAGGTACTGTTTTCTCTCAGTTGGCAAGCTGCGCACACAATCGCAGTGTTGTACAGCTTGTTTCATCACCTTTGCGAAGTTGCCGCTCTCTCCGGCTCCCGGAGACGAAGAAGCTGCTTCTTCGCGCAAAGACGATTCTGCCGCTCACAGTGCTCTGCGGTGTGCGCCTTCTGCCGAAAGAGGCCCGGGAGCGGTGCTTAGCTCTGCAGAGCACCGTACCTTCGTCTTTAGCCTCTCTTCTCGTCTACATCTTAGCAAAAAGCTTTTCCACTCTGTCTGGCAAGGAGAAACTGTGCCAGCACAGAAAACATCTCCCATCGTGTTCTAGAGGCTGCACAGAGGTCTGCCGAGTGTTTTGCAAGAAGAGAAAGAAAGTTGTCCAAAACAGCTTCCAATCGAATGTTCATGTGAATAGAAAAGGCAGGAGAGTGGTCAGGTACTGTTTTCTCTCACTTGGCAAGCTGCGCACACAATCGCAGTGTTGTACAGCTTGTTTCATCACCTTTGCGAAGCTGCCGCTCTCTCCGGCTCCCGGAGACGAAGAAGCTGCTTCTTCGCGCAAAGACGATTCTGCCGCTCACAGTGCTCTGCAGTGTGTGTCTTCTGCCGAAAGAGGCCCGGGAGCAGTGCTTAGCTCTGCAGAGCACCGTACCTTCGTCTTTAGCCTCTCTTCTCGTCTACATCTTAGCAAAAAGCTTTTCCACTCTGTCTGGCAAGGAGAAACTGTGCCAGCACAGAAAACATCTCCCATCGTGTTCTAGAGGCTGCACGGAGGTCTGCCGAGTGTTTTGCAAGAAGAGAAAGAAAGTTGTCGAAAACAGCTTGCAATCGAATGTTCATGTGAGTAGAAAAGGCAGGAGAGTGGTCAGGTACTGTTTTCTCTCACTTGGCAAGCTGCGCACACAATCGCAGTGTTGTACAGCTTGTTTCATCACCTTTGTGAAGCTGCCGCTCTCTCCGGCTCCCGGAGACGAAGAAGCTGCTTCTTCGCGCAAAGACGATTCTGCCGCTCACAGTGCTCTGAAGTGTGCGCCTTCTGCCGAAAGACGTCCGGGAGCGGTGCTTAGCTCTGCAGAGCACCGTACCTTCGTCTTTAGCCTCTCTTCTCGTCTACATCTTAGCAAAAAGCTTTTCCACTCTGTCTGGCAAGGAGAAACTGTGCCAGCACAAAAAACATCTCCCATCGTGTTCTAGAGGGTGCACGGAGGTCTGCCGAGTGTTTTGCAAGAAGAGAAAAAAGTTGTCCAAAACAGCTTGCAATTGAATGTTCATGTGATTAGAAAATGCAGGAGAGTGGTCAGGTACTGTTTTCTCTCAGTTGGCAAGCTGCGCACACAATCGCAGTGTTGTACAGCTTGTTTCATCACCTTTGCGAAGTTGCCGCTCTCTCCGGCTCCCGGAGACGAAGAAGCTGCTTCTTCGCGCAAAGACGATTCTGCCGCTCACAGTGCTCTGCGGTGTGCGCCTTCTGCCGAAAGAGGCCCGGGAGCGGTGCTTAGCTCTGCAGAGCACCGTACCTTCGTCTTTAGCCTCTCTTCTCGTCTACATCTTAGCAAAAAGCTTTTCCACTCTGTCTGGCAAGGAGAAACTGTGCCAGCACAGAAAACATCTCCCATCGTGTTCTAGAGGCTGCACAGAGGTCTGCCGAGTGTTTTGCAAGAAGAGAAAGAAAGTTGTCCAAAACAGCTTGCAATCGAATGTTCATGTGACTAGAAAAGGCAGGAGAGTGGTCAGGTACTGTTTTCTCTCAGTTGGCAAGCTGCGCACACAATCGCAGTGTTGTACAGCTTGTTTCATCACCTTTGCGAAGCTGCCGCTCTCTCCGGCTCCCGGAGACGAAGAAGCTGCTTCTTCGCGCAAAGACGATTCTGCCGCTCACAGTGCTCTGCAGTGTGTGTGTTCTGCTGAAAGAGGCCCGGGAGCTGTGCTTAGCTCTGCAGAGCACCGTACCTTCGTCTTTAGCCTCTCTTCTCGTCTACATCTTAGCAAAAAGCTTTTCCACTCTGTCTGGCAAGGAGAAACTGTGCCAGCACAGAAAACATCTCCCATCGTGTTCTAGAGGCTGCACGGAGGTCTGCCGAGTGTTTTGCAAGAAGAGAAAGAAAGTTGTCGAAAACAGCTTGCAATCGAATGTTCATGTGAATAGAAAAGGCAGGAGAGTGGTCAGGTACTGTTTTCTCTCACTTGGCAAGCTGCGCACACAATCGCAGTGTTGTACAGCTTGTTTCATCACCTTTGCGAAGTTGCCGCTCTCTCCGGCTCCCGGAGACGAAGAAGCTGCTTCTTCGCGCAAAGACGATTCTGCCGCTCACAGTGCTCTGCGGTGTGCGCCTTCTGACCAAAGAGGCCCGGGAGCTGTGCTTAGCTCTGCAGAGCACCGTACCTTCGTCTTTAGCCTCTCTTCTCGTCTACATCCTAGCAAAAAGCTTTTCCACTCTGTCTGGCAAGGAGAAACTGTGCCAGCACAGAAAACATCTCCCATCGTGTTCTAGAGGCTGCACGGAGGTCTGCCGAGTGCTTTGCAAGAAGAGAAAGAAAGTTGTCGAAAACAGCTTCCAAGCGAATGTTCATGTGAATAGAAAAGGCAGGAGAGTGGTCAGGTACTGTTTTCTCTCAGTTGGCAAGCTGCGCACACAATCGCAGTGTTGTACAGCTTGTTTCATCACATTTGTGATGCTGCCGCTCTCTCCGGCTCCCGGAGACGAAGAAGCTGCTTCTTCGCGCAAAGACGATTCTGCCGCTCACAGTGCTCTGAAGTGTGCGCCTTCTGCCGAAAGAGGCCCGGGAGCTGTGCTTAGCTCTGCAGAGCACCGTAACTTCGTCTTTAGCCTCTCTTCTCGTCTACATCTTAGCAAAAAGCTTTTCCATTCTGTCTGGCAAGGAGAAACTGTGCCAGCACAGAAAACATCTCCCATCGTGTTCTAGAGGCTGCACGGAGGTCTGCCGAGTGTTTTGCAAGAAGAGAAAAAAGTTGTCCAAAACAGCTTGCAATCGAATGTTCATGTGAATAGAAAAGGCAGGAGAGTGGTCAGGTACTGTTTTCTCTCAGTTGGCAAGCTGCGCACACAATCGCAGTGTTGTACAGCTTGTTTCATCACCTTTGCGAAGCTGCCGCTCTCTCCGGCTCCCGGAGACGAAGAAGCTGCTTTTTCGCGCAAAGAGGATTCTGCCGTTCACAGTGCTCTGCAGTGTGTGTCTTCTGCCGAAAGAGGCCCGGGAGCAGTGCTTAGCTCTGCAGAGCACCGTACCTTCTTCTTTAGCCTCTCTTCTCATCTACATCTTAGCAAAAAGCTTTTCCACTCTGTCTGGCAAGGAGAAACTGTGCCAGCACAAAAAACATCTCCCATCGTGTTCTAGAGGCTGCACGGAGGTCTGCCGAGTGTTTTGCAAGAAGAGAAAGAAAGTTTTCCAAAACAGCTTCCAATCGAATGTTCATGTGAATAGAAAAGGCAGGAGAGTGGTCAGGTACTGTTTTCTCTCACTTGGCAAGCTGCGCACACAATCGCAGTGTTGTACATCTTGTTTCATCACATTTATGATGCTGCCGCTCTCTCCGGCTCCTGGAGACGAAGAAGCTGCTTCTTCGCGCAAAGACGATTCTGCCGCTCACAGTGCTCTGAAGTGTGCGCGTTCTGCCGAAAGAAGCCCGGGAGCGGTGCTTAGCTCTGCAGAGCACCGTATCTTCGTCTTTAGCCTCTCGTCTCGTCTACATCTTAGCAAAAAGCTTTTCCACTCTGTCTGGCAAGGAGAAACTGTGCCAGCACAGAAAACATCTCCCATCGTGTTCTAGAGGCTGCACGGAGGTCTGCCGAGTGTTTTGCAAGAAGAGAAATAAAGTTGTCCAAAACAGCTTCCAATCGAATGTTCATGTGAATAGAAAAGGCAGGAGAGTGGTCAGGTACTGTTTTCTCTCAGTTGGCAAGCTGCGCACACAATCGCAGTGTTGTACAGCTTGTTTCATCACCTTTGCGAAGCTGCCGCTCTCTCCGGCTCCCGGAGACGAAGAAGCTGCTTCTTCGCGCAAAGACGATTCTGCCGCTCACAGTGCTCTGCAGTGTGTGTGTTCTGCCGAAAGAGGCCCGGGAGCTGTGCTTAGCTCTGCAGAGCACCGTACCTTCGTCTTTAGCCTCTCTTCTCGTCTACATCTTAGCAAAAAGCTTTTCCACTCTGTCTGGCAAGGAGAAACTGTGCCAGCACAGAAAACATCTCCCATCGTCTTCTAGAGGCTGCACGCAGGTCTGCCGAGTGTTTTGCAAGAAGAGAAAGAAAGTTGTCCAAAACAGCTTCCAATCGAATGTTCATGTGAATAGAAAAGGCAGGAGAGTGGTCAGGTACTGTTTTCTCTCAGTTGGCAAGCTGCGCACACAATCGCAGTGTTGTACAGCTTGTTTCATCACCTTTGTGAAGCTGCCGCTCTCTCCGGCTCCCGGAGACGAAGAAGCTGCTTCTTCGCGCAAAGACGATTCTGCCGCTCACAGTGCTCTGAAGTGCGCGCCTTCTGCCGAAAGACGTCCGGGAGCGGTGCTTAGCTCTGCAGAGCACCGTACCTTCGTCTTTAGCCTCTCTTCTCGTCTACATCTTAGCAAAAAGCTTTTCCACTCTGTCTGGCAAGGAGAAACTGTGCCAGCACAAAAAACATCTCCCATCGTGTTCTAGAGGCTGCACGGAGGTCTGCCGAGTGTTTTGCAAGAAGAGAAAAAAGTTGTCCAAAACAGCTTGCAATTGAATGTTCATGTGATTAGAAAATGCAGGAGAGTGGTCAGGTACTGTTTTCTCACAGTTGTCATGCTGCGCACACAATCGCAGTGTTGTACAGCTTGTTTCATCACCTTTGCGAAGTTGCCGCTCTCTCCGGCTCCCGGAGACGAAGAAGCTGCTTCTTCGCGCAAAGACGATTCTGCCGCTCACAGTGCTCTGCGGTGTGCGCCTTCTGCCGAAAGACGCCCGGGAGCGGTGCTTAGCTCTGCAGAGCACCGTACCTTCGTCTTTAGCCTCTCTTCTCGTCTACATCTTAGCAAAAAGCTTTTCCACTCTGTCTGGCAAGGAGAAACTGTGCCAGCACAGAAAACATCTCCCATCGTGTTCTAGAGGCTGCACGGAGGTCTGCCGAGTGTTTTGCAAGAAGAGAAAGAAAGTTGTCCAAAACAGCTTGCAATCGAATGTTCATGTGACTAGAAAAGGCAGGAGAGTGGTCAGGTACTGTTTTCTCTCAGTTGGCAAGCTGCGCACACAATCGCAGTGTTGTACAGCTTGTTTCATCACCTTTGCGAAGCTGCCGCTCTCTCCGGCTCCCGGAGACGAAGAAGCTGCTTTTTCGCGCAAAGAGGATTCTGCCGTTCACAGTGCTCTGCAGTGTGTGTCTTCTGCCGAAAGAGGCCCGGGAGCAGTGCTTAGCTCTGCAGAGCACCGTACCTTCTTCTTTAGCCTCTCTTCTCGTCTACATCTTAGCAAAAAGCTTTTCCACTCTGTCTGGCAAGGAGAAACTGTGCCAGCACAAAAAACATCTCCCATCGTGTTCTAGAGGCTGCACGGAGGTCTGCCGAGTGTTTTGCAAGAAGAGAAAGAAAGTTGTCCAAAACAGCTTCCAATCGAATGTTCATGTGAATAGAAAAGGCAGGAGAGTGGTCAGGTACTGTTTTCTCTCACTTGGCAAGCTGCGCACACAATCGCAGTGTTGTACATCTTGTTTCATCACATTTATGATGCTGCCGCTCTCTCCGGCTCCCGGAGACGAAGAAGCTGCTTCTTCGCGCAAAGACGATTCTGCCGCTCACAGTGCTCTGAAGTGTGCGCCTTCTGCCGAAAGAAGCCCGGGAGCGGTGCTTAGCTCTGCAGAGCACCGTACCTTCGTCTTTAGCCTCTCTTCTCGTCTACATCTTAGCAAAAAGCTTTTCCACTCTGTCTGGCAAGGAGAAACTGTGCCAGCACAGAAAACATCTCCCATCGTGTTCTAGAGGCTGCACGGAGGTCTGCCGAGTGTTTTGCAAGAAGAGAAAGAAAGTTGTCGAAAACAGCTTGCAATCGAATGTTCATGTGAATAGAAAAGGCAGGAGAGTGGTCAGGTACTGTTTTCTCTCAGTTGGCAAGCTGCGCACACAATCGCAGTGTTGTACAGCTTGTTTCATCACCTTTGTGAAGCTGCCGCTCTCTCCGGCTCCCGGAGACGAAGAAGCTGCTTCTTCGCGCAAAGACGATTCTGCTGCTCACAGTGCTCTGAAGTGTGCGCCTTCTGCCGAAAGACGTCCTGGAGCGGTGCTTAGCTCTGCAGAGCACCGTACCTTCGTCTTTAGCCTCTCTTCTCGTCTACATCTTAGCAAAAAGCTTTTCCACTCTGTCTGGCAAGGAGAAACTGTGCCAGCACAAAAAACATCTCCCATCGTGTTCTAGAGGCTGCACGGAGGTCTGCCGAGTGTTTTGCAAGAAGAGAAAAAAGTTGTCCAAAACAGCCTTCAATCGAATGTTCATGTGATTAGAAAATGCAGGAGAGTGGTCAGGTACTGTTTTCTCTCAGTTGGCAAGCTGCGCACACAATCGCAGTGTTGTACAGCTTGTTTCATCACCTTTGCGAAGTTGCCGCTCTCTCCGGCTCCCGGAGACGAAGAAGCTGCTTCTTCGCGCAAAGACGATTCTGCCGCTCACAGTGCTCTGCGGTGTGCGCCTTCTGCCGAAAGAGGCCCGGGAGCGGTGCTTAGCTCTGCAGAGCACCGTACCTTCGTCTTTAGCCTCTCTTCTCGTCTACATCTTAGCAAAAAGCTTTTCCACTCTGTCTGGCAAGGAGAAACTGTGCCAGCACAGAAAACATCTCCCATCGTGTTCTAGAGGCTGCACGGAGGTCTGCCGAGTGTTTTGCAAGAAGAGAAAGAAAGTTGTCCAAAACAGCTTCCAATCGAATGTTCATGTGACTAGAAAAGGCAGGAGAGTGGTCAGGTACTGTTTTCTCTCAGTTGGCAAGCTGCGCACACAATCGCAGTGTTGTACAGCTTGTTTCATCACCTTTGCGAAGCTGCCGCTCTCTCCGGCTCCCGGAGACGAAGAAGCTGCTTCTTCGCGCAAAGACGATTCTGCCGCTCACAGTGCTCTGCAGTGTGTGTCTTCTGCCGAAAGAGGCCCGGGAGCTGTGCTTAGCTCTGCAGAGCACCGTACCTTCGTCTTTAGCCTCTCTTCTCGTCTACATCTTAGCAAAAAGCTTTTCCACTCTGTCTGGCAAGGAGAAACTGTGCCAGCACAGAAAACATCTCCCATCGTGTTCTAGAGGCTGCACGGAGGTCTGCCGAGTATTTTGCAAGAAGAGAAAGAAAGTTGTCGAAAACAGCTTGCAATCGAATGTTCATGTGAATAGAAAAGGCAGGCGAGTGGTCAGGTACTGTTTTCTCTCAGTTGGCAAGCTGCGCACACAATCGCAGTGTTGTACAGCTTGTTTCATCACCTTTGCGAAGCTGCCGCTCTCTCCGGCTCCCGGAGACGAAGAAGCTGCTTCTTCGCGCAAAGACGATTCTGCCGCTCACAGTGCTCTGCAGTGTGTGTGTTCTGCCGAAAGAGGCCCGGGAGCTGTGCTTAGCTCTGCAGAGCACCGTACCTTCGTCTTTAGCCTCTCTTCTCGTCTACATCTTAGCAAAAAGCTTTTCCACTCTGTCTGGCAAGGAGAAACTGTGCCAGCACAGAAAACATCTCCCATCGTGTTCTAGAGGCTGCACGGAGGTCTGCCGAGTGTTTTGCAAGAAGAGAAAGAAAGTTGTCCAAAACAGCTTCCAATCGAATGTTCATGTGAATAGAAAAGGCAGGAGAGTGGTCAGGTACTGTTTTCTCTCAGTTGGCAAGCTGCGCACACAATCGCAGTGTTGTACAGCTTGTTTCATCACCTTTGTGAAGCTGCCGCTCTCTCCGGCTCCCGGAGACGAAGAAGCTGCTTCTTCGCGCAAAGACGATTCTGCCGCTCACAGTGCTCTGAAGTGTGCGCCTTCTGCCGAAAGAGGTCCGGGAGCGGTGCTTAGCTCTGCAGAGCACCGTACCTTCGTCTTTAGCCTCTCTTCTCGTCTACATCTTAGCAAAAAGCTTTTCCACTCTGTCTGGCAAGGAGAAACTGTGCCAGCACAAAAAACATCTCCCATCGTGTTCTAGAGGCTGCACGGAGGTCTGCCGAGTGTTTTGCAAGAAGAGAAAAAAGTTGTCCAAAACAGCTTGCAATTGAATGTTCATGTGATTAGAAAATGCAGGAGAGTGGTCAGGTACTGTTTTCTCACAGTTGTCATGCTGCGCACACAATCGCAGTGTTGTACAGCTTGTTTCATCACCTTTGCGAAGTTGCCGCTCTCTCCGGCTCCCGGAGACGAAGAAGCTGCTTCTTCGCGCAAAGACGATTCTGCCGCTCACAGTGCTCTGCGGTGTGCGCCTTCTGCCGAAAGACGCCCGGGAGCGGTGCTTAGCTCTGCAGAGCACCGTACCTTCGTCTTTAGCCTCTCTTCTCGTCTACATCTTAGCAAAAAGCTTTTCCACTCTGTCTGGCAAGGAGAAACTGTGCCAGCACAGAAAACATCTCCCATCGTGTTCTAGAGGCTGCACGCAGGTCTGCCGAGTGTTTTGCAAGAAGAGAAAGAAAGTTGTCCAAAACAGCTTGCAATCGAATGTTCATGTGAATAGAAAAGGCAGGAGAGTGGTCAGGTACTGTTTTCTCTCAGTTGGCAAGCTGCGCACACAATCGCAGTGTTGTACAGCTTGTTTCATCACCTTTGCGAAGCTGCCGCTCTCTCCGGCTCCCGGAGACGAAGAAGCTGCTTTTTCGCGCAAAGAGGATTCTGCCGTTCACAGTGCTATGCAGTGTGTGTCTTCTGCCGAAAGAGGCCCGGGAGCAGTGCTTAGCTCTGCAGAGCACCGTACCTTCTTCTTTAGCCTCTCTTCTCGTCTACATCTTAGCAAAAAGCTTTTCCACTCTGTCTGGCAAGGAGAAACTGTGCCAGCACAAAAAACATCTCCCATCGTGTTCTAGAGGCTGCACGGAGGTCTGCCGAGTGTTTTGCAAGAAGAGAAAGAAAGTTGTCCAAAACAGCTTCCAATCGAATGTTCATGTGAATAGAAAAGGCAGGAGAGTGGTCAGGTACTGTTTTCTCTCACTTGGCAAGCTGCGCACACAATCGCAGTGTTGTACATCTTGTTTCATCACATTTATGATGCTGCCGCTCTCTCCGGCTCCCGGAGACGAAGAAGCTGCTTCTTCGCGCAAAGACGATTCTGCCGCTCACAGTGCTCTGAAGTGTGCGCCTTCTGCCGAAAGAAGCCCGGGAGCGGTGCTTAGCTCTGCAGAGCACCGTACCTTCGTCTTTAGCCTCTCTTCTCGTCTACATCTTAGCAAAAAGCTTTTCCACTCTGTCTGGCAAGGAGAAACTGTGCCAGCACAGAAAACATCTCCCATCGTGTTCTAGAGGCTGCACGGAGGTCTGCCGAGTGTTTTGCAAGAAGAGAAAGAAAGTTGTCGAAAACAGCTTGCAATCGAATGTTCATGTGAATAGAAAAGGCAGGAGAGTGGTCAGGTACTGTTTTCTCTCAGTTGGCAAGCTGCGCACACAATCGCAGTGTTGTACAGCTTGTTTCATCACCTTTGTGAAGCTGCCGCTCTCTCCGGCTCCCGGAGACGAAGAAGCTGCTTCTTCGCGCAAAGACGATTCTGCTGCTCACAGTGCTCTGAAGTGTGCGCCTTCTGCCGAAAGACGTCCTGGAGCGGTGCTTAGCTCTGCAGAGCACCGTACCTTCGTCTTTAGCCTCTCTTCTCGTCTACATCTTAGCAAAAAGCTTTTCCACTCTGTCTGGCAAGGAGAAACTGTGCCAGCACAAAAAACATCTCCCATCGTGTTCTAGAGGCTGCACGGAGGTCTGCCGAGTGTTTTGCAAGAAGAGAAAAAAGTTGTCCAAAACAGCCTTCAATCGAATGTTCATGTGATTAGAAAATGCAGGAGAGTGGTCAGGTACTGTTTTCTCTCAGTTGGCAAGCTGCGCACACAATCGCAGTGTTGTACAGCTTGTTTCATCACCTTTGCGAAGCTGCCGCTCTCTCCGGCTCCCGGAGGAGAAGAACCTGCTTTTTCGCGCAAAGACGAATCTGCCGCTCACAGTGCTCTGCGGTGTGCGCCTTCTGCCGAAAGAGGCCCGGGAGCTGTGCTTAGCTCTGCAGAGCACCGTACCTTCGTCTTTAGCCTCTCTTCTCGTCTACATCTTAGCAAAAAGCTTTTCCACTCTGTCTGGCAAGGAGAAACTGTGCCAGCACAGAAAACATCTCCCATCGTGTTCTAGAGGCTGCACGGAGGTCTGCCGAGTGTTTTGCAAGAAGAGAAAGAAAGTTGTCCAAAACAGCTTGCAATCGAATGTTCATGTGAATAGAAAAGGCAGGAGAGTGGTCAGGTACTGTTTTCTCTCAGTTGGCAAGCTGCGCACACAATCGCAGTGTTGTACAGCTTGTTTCATCACATTTGTGATGCTGCCGCTCTCTCCGGTTCCCGGAGACGAAGAAGCTGCTTCTTCGCGCAAAGACGATTCTGCCGCTCACAGTGCTCTGAAGTGTGCGCCTTCTGCCGAAAGAGGCCCGGGAGCTGTGCTTAGCTCTGCAGAGCACCGTAACTTTGTCTTTAGCCTCTCTTCTCGTCTACATCTTAGCAAAAAGCTTTTCCATTCTGTCTGGCAAGGAGAAACTGTGCCAGCACAGAAAACATCTCCCATCGTGTTCTAGAGGCTGCACGGAGGTCTGCCGAGTGTTTTGCAAGAAGAGAAAGAAAGTTGTCGAAAACAGCTTGCAATCGAATGTTCATGTGAATAGAAAAGGCAGGAGAGTGGTCAGGTACTGTTTTCTCTCACTTGGCAAGCTGCGCACACAATCGCAGTGTTGTACAGCTTGTTTCATCACCTTTGCGAAGCTGCCGCTCTCTCCGGCTCCCGGAGACGAAGAAGCTGCTTTTTCGCGCAAAGAGGATTCTGCCGTTCACAGTGCTCTGCAGTGTGTGTCTTCTGCCGAAAGAGGCCCGGGAGCAGTGCTTAGCTCTGCAGAGCACCGTACCTTCTTCTTTAGCCTCTCTTCTCGTCTACATCTTAGCAAAAAGCTTTTCCACTCTGTCTGGCAAGGAGAAACTGTGCCAGTACAAAAAACATCTCCCATCGTGTTCTAGAGGCTGCACGGAGGTCTGCCGAGTGTTTTGCAAGAAGAGAAAGAAAGTTGTCCAAAACAGCTTGCAATCGAATGTTCATGTGAATAGAAAAGGCAGGAGAGTGGTCAGGTACTGTTTTCTCTCACTTGGCAAGCTGCGCACACAATCGCAGTGTTGTACATCTTGTTTCATCACATTTATGATGCTGCCGCTCTCTCCGGCTCCCGGAGACGAAGAAGCTGCTTCTTCGCGCAAAGACGATTCTGCCGCTCACAGTGCTCTGAAGTGTGCGCGTTCTGCCGAAAGAAGCCCGGGAGCGGTGCTTAGCTCTGCAGAGCACCGTATCTTCGTCTTTAGCCTCTCTTCTCGTCTACATCTTAGCAAAAAGCTTTTCCACTCTGTCTGGCAAGGAGAAACTGTGCCAGCACAGAAAACATCTCCCATCGTGTTCTAGAGGCTGCACGGAGGTCTGCCGAGTGTTTTGCAAGAAGAGAAAGAAAGTTGTCCAAAACAGCTTCCAATCGAATGTTCATGTGAATAGAAAAGGCAGGAGAGTGGTCAGGTACTGTTTTCTCTCAGTTGGCAAGCTGCGCACACAATCGCAGTGTTGTACAGCTTGTTTCATCACCTTTGCGAAGCTGCCGCTCTCTCCGGCTCCCGGAGACGAAGAAGCTGCTTCTTCGCGCAAAGACGATTCTGCCGCTCACAGTGCTCTGCAGTGTGTGTGTTCTGCCGAAAGAGGCCCGGGAGCAGTGCTTAGCTCTGCAGAGCACTGTACCTTCGTCTTTAGCCTCTCTTCTCGTCTACATCTTAGCAAAAAGCTTTTCCACTCTGTCTGGCAAGGAGAAACTGTGCCAGCACAGAAAACATCTCCCATCGTGTTCTAGAGGCTGCACGCAGGTCTGCCGAGTGTTTTGCAAGAAGAGAAAGAAAGTTGTCCAAAACAGCTTGCAATCGAATGTTCATGTGAATAGAAAAGGCAGGAGAGTGGTCAGGTACTGTTTTCTCTCACTTGGCAAACTGCGCACACAATCGCAGTGTTGTACAGCTTGTTTCATCACCTTTGTGAAGCTGCCGCTCTCTCCGGCTCCCGGAGACGAAGAAGCTGCTTCTTCGCGCAAAGACGATTCTGCCGCTCACAGTGCTCTGAAGTGTGCGCCTTCTGCCGAAAGACGTCCGGGAGCGGTGCTTAGCTCTGCAGAGCACCGTACCTTCGTCTTTAGCCTCTCTTCTCGTCTACATCTTAGCAAAAAGCTTTTCCACTCTGTCTGGCAAGGAGAAACTGTGCCAGCACAAAAAACATCTCCCATCGTGTTCTAGAGGCTGCACGGAGGTCTGCCGAGTGTTTTGCAAGAAGAGAAAAAAGTTGTCCAAAACAGCTTGCAATTGAATGTTCATGTGATTAGAAAATGCAGGAGAGTGGTCAGGTACTGTTTTCTCACAGTTGTCATGCTGCGCACACAATCGCAGTGTTGTACAGCTTGTTTCATCACCTTTGCGAAGTTGCCGCTCTCTCCGGCTCCCGGAGACGAAGAAGCTGCTTCTTCGCGCAAAGACGATTCTGCCGCTCACAGTGCTCTGCGGTGTGCGCCTTCTGCCGAAAGAGGCCCGGGAGCGGTGCTTAGCTCTGCAGAGCACCGTACCTTCGTCTTTAGCCTCTCTTCTCGTCTACATCTTAGCAAAAAGCTTTTCCACTCTGTCTGGCAAGGAGAAACTGTGCCAGCACAGAAAACATCTCCCATCGTGTTCTAGAGGCTGCACGGAGGTCTGCCGAGTGTTTTGCAAGAAGAGAAAGAAAGTTGTCCAAAACAGCTTGCAATCGAATGTTCATGTGACTAGAAAAGGCAGGAGAGTGGTCAGGTACTGTTTTCTCTCAGTTGGCAAGCTGCGCACACAATCGCAGTGTTGTACAGCTTGTTTCATCACCTTTGCGAAGCTGCCACTCTCTCCGGCTCCCGGAGACGAAGAAGCTGCTTCTTCGCGCAAAGACGATTCTGCCGCTCACAGTGCTCTGCAGTGTGTGTCTTCTGCCGAAAGAGGCCCGGGAGCTGTGCTTAGCTCTGCAGAGCACCGTACCTTCGTCTTTAGCCTCTCTTCTCGTCTACATCTTAGCAAAAAGCTTTTCCACTCTGTCTGGCAAGGAGAAACTGTGCCAGCACAGAAAACATCTCCCATCGTGTTCTAGAGGCTGCACGCAGGTCTGCCGAGTGTTTTGCAAGAAGAGAAAGAAAGTTGTCGAAAACAGCTTGCAATCGAATGTTCATGTGAATAGAAAAGGCAGGCGAGTGGTCAGGTACTGTTTTCTCTCAGTTGGCAAGCAGCGCACACAATCGCAGTGTTGTACAGATTGTTTCATCACCTTTGCGAAGTTGCCGCTCTCTCCGGCTCCCGGAGACGAAGAAGCTGCTTCTTCGCGCAAAGACGATTCTGCCGCTCACAGTGCTCTGCGGTGTGCGCCTTCTGACCAAAGGGGCCCGGGAGCTGTGCTTAGCTCTGCAGAGCACCGTACCTTCGTCTTTAGCCTCTCTTCTCGTCTACATCTTAGCAAAAAGCTTTTCCACTCTGTCTGGCAAGGAGAAACTGTGCCAGCACAGAAAACATCTCCCATCGTGTTCTAGAGGCTGCACGGTGGTCTGCAGAGTGTTTTGCAAGAAGAGAAAGAAAGTTGTCCAAAACAGCCTGCAATCGAATGTTCATGTGAATAGAAAAGGCAGGAGAGTGGTCAGGTACTGTTTTCTCTCAGTTGGCAAGCTGCGCACACAATCGCAGTGTTGTACAGCTTGTTTCATCACCTTTGCGAAGTTGCCGCTCTCTCCGGCTCCCGGAGACGAAGAAGCTGCTTCTTCGCGCAAAGACGATTCTGCCGCTCACAGTGCTCTGAAGTGTGCGCCTTCTGCCGAAAGAGGCCCGGGAGCTGTGCTTAGCTCTGCAGAGCACCGCACCTTCGTCTTTAGCCTCTCTTCTCGTCTACATCTTAGCAAAAAGCTTTTCCACTCTGTCTGGCAAGGAGAAACTGTGCCAGCACAGAAAACATCTCCCATCGTGTTCTAGAGGCTGCACGGTGGTCTGCAGAGTGTTTTGCAAGAAGAGAAAGAAAGTTGTCCAAAACAGCTTGCAATCGAATGTTCATGTGAATAGAAAAGGCAGGAGAGTGGTCAGGTACTGTTTTCTCTCAGTTGGCAAGCTGCGCACACAATCGCAGTGTTGTACAGCTTGTTTCGTAACATTTGTGATGCTGCCGCTCTCTCCGGCTCCCGGAGACGAAGAAGCTGCTTCTTCGCGCAAAGACGATTCTGCCGCTCACAGTGCTCTGAAGTGTGCGCCTTCTGCCGAAAGAGGCCCGGGAGCTGTGCTTAGCTCTGCAGAGCACCGTACCTTCGTCTTTAGCCTCTCTTCTCGTCTACATCTTAGCAAAAAGCTTTTCCACTCTGTCTGGCAAGGAGAAACTGTGCCAGCACAGAAAACATCTCCCATCGTGTTCTAGAGGCTGCACGCAGGTCTGCCGAGTGTTTTGCAAGAAGAGAAAGAAAGTTGTCCAAAACAGCTTGCAATCGAATGTTCATGTGAATAGAAAAGGCAGGAGAGTGGTCAGGTACTGTTTTCTCTCACTTGGCAAGCTGCGCACACAATCGCAGTGTTGTACAGCTTGTTTCATCACCTTTGCGAAGTTGCCGCTCTCTCCGGCTCCCGGAGACGAAGAAGCTGCTTCTTCGCGCAAAGACGATTCTGCCGCTCACAGTGCTCTGCGGTGTGCGCCTTCTGCCGAAAGAGGCCCGGGAGCTTTGCTTAGCTCTGCAGAGCACCGTACCTTCGTCTTTAGCCTCTCTTCTCGTCTACATCTTAGCAAAAAGCTTTTCCACTCTGTCTGGCAAGGAGAAACTGTGCCAGCACAGAAAACATCTCCCATCGTGTTCTAGAGGCTGCACGGAGGTCTGCCGAGTGTTTTGCAAGAAGAGAAAGAAAGTTGTCGAAAACAGCTTGCAATCGAATGTTCATGTGAATAGAAAAGGCAGGAGAGTGGTCAGGTACTGTTTTCTCTCACTTGGCAAGCTGCGCACACAATCGCAGTGTTGTACAGCTTGTTTCATCACCTTTGCGAAGTTGCCGCTCTCTCCGGCTCCCGGAGACGAAGAAGCTGCTTCTTCGCGCAAAGACGATTCTGCCGCTCACAGTGCTCTGCGGTGTGCGCCTTCTGACCAAAGAGGCCCGGGAGCTGTGCTTAGCTCTGCAGAGCACCGTACCTTCGTCTTTAGCCTCTCTTCTCGTCTACATCTTAGCAAAAAGCTTTTCCACTCTGTCTGGCAAGGAGAAACTGTGCCAGCACAAAAAACATCTCCCATCGTGTTCTAGAGGCTGCACGGAGGTCTGCTGAGTGTTTTGCAAGAAGAGAAAGAAAGTTGTCGAAAACAGCTTCCAATCGAATGTTCATGTGAATAGAAAAGGCAGGAGAGTGGTCAGGTACTGTTTTCTCTCAGTTGGCAAGCTGCGCACACAATCGCAGTGTTGTACAGCTTGTTTCATCACATTTGTGATGCTGCCGATCTCTCCGGCTCCCGGAGACGAAGAAGCTGCTTCTTCGCGCAAAGACGATTCTGCCGCTCACAGTGCTCTGAAGTGTGCGCCTTCTGCCGAAAGAGGCCCGGGAGCTGTGCTTAGCTCTGCAGAGCACCGTACCTTCGTTTTTAGCCTCTCTTCTCGTCTACATCTTAGCAAAAAGCTTTTCCACTCTGTCTGGCAAGGAGAAACTGTGCCAGCACAGAAAACATCTCCCATCGTGTTCTAGAGGCTGCACGGAGGTCTGCCGAGTGTTTTGTCAAGAAGAGAAAGAAAGTTGTCGAAAACAGCTTGCAATCGAATGTTCATGTGAATAGAAAAGGCAGGAGAGTGGTCAGGTACTGTTTTCTCTCAGTTGGCAAGCTGCGCACACAATCGCAGTGTTGTACAGCTTGTTTCATCACCTTTGCGAAGTTGCCGCTCTCTCCGGCTCCCGGAGACGAAGAAGCTGCTTTTTCGCGCAAAGAGGATTCTGCCGTTCACAGTGCTCTGCAGTGTGTGTCTTCTGCCGAAAGAGGCCCGGGAGCAGTGCTTAGCTCTGCAGAGCACCGTACCTTCTTCTTTAGCCTCTCTTCTCGTCTACATCTTAGCAAAAAGCTTTTCCACTCTGTCTGGCAAGGAGAAACTGTGCCAGCACAAAAAACATCTCCCATCGTGTTCTAGAGGCTGCACGGAGGTCTGCCGAGTGTTTTGCAAGAAGAGAAAAAAGTTGTCCAAAACAGCTTGCAATCGAATGTTCATGTGAATAGAAAAGGCAGGAGAGTGGTCAGGTACTGTTTTCTCTCACTTGGCAAGCTGCGCACACAATCGCAGTGTTGTACAGCTTGTTTCATCACCTTTGCGAAGTTGCCGCTCTCTCCGGCTCCCGGAGACGAAGAAGCTGCTTCTTCGCGCAAAGACGATTCTGCCGCTCACAGTGCTCTGCGGTGTGCGCCTTCTGCCGAAAGAGGCCCGGGAGCTTTGCTTAGCTCTGCAGAGCACCGTACCTTCGTCTTTAGCCTCTCTTCTCGTCTACATCTTAGCAAAAAGCTTTTCCACTCTGTCTGGCAAGGAGAAACTGTGCCAGCACAAAAAACATCTCCCATCGTGTTCTAGAGGCTGCACGGAGGTCTGCCGAGTGTTTTGCAAGAAGAGAAAAAAGTTGTCCAAAACAGCTTGCAATTGAATGTTCATGTGAATAGAAAAGGCAGGAGAGTGGTCAGGTACTGTTTTCTCACAGTTGTCATGCTGCGCACACAATCGCAGTGTTGTACAGCTTGTTTCATCACCTTTGCGAAGCTGCCGCTCTCTCCGGCTCCCGGAGACGAAGAAGCTGCTTTTTCGCGCAAAGACGATTCTGCCGCTCACAGTGCTCTGCAGTGTGTGTCATCTGCCGAAAGAGGCCCGGGAGCAGTGCTTAGCTCTGCAGAGCACCGTACCTTCGTCTTTAGCCTCTCTTCTCGTCTACATCTTAGCAAAAAGCTTTTCCACTCTGTCTGGCAAGGAGAAACTGTGCCAGCACAAAAAACATCTCCCATCGTGTTCTAGAGGCTGCACGGAGGTCTGCCGAGTGTTTTGCAAGAAGAGAAAGAAAGTTGTCGAAAACAGCTTCCAATCGAATGTTCATGTGAATAGAAAAGGCAGGAGAGTGGTCAGGTACTGTTTTCTCTCAGTTGGCAAGCTGCGCACACAATCGCAGTGTTGTACAGCTTGTTTCGTAACATTTGTGATGCTGCCGCTCTCTCCGGCTCCCGGAGACGAAGAAGCTGCTTCTTCGCGCAAAGACGATTCTGCCGCTCACAGTGCTCTGAAGTGTGCGCCTTCTGCCGAAAGAGGCCCGGGAGCTGTGCTTAGCTCTGCAGAGCACCGTACCTTCGTCTTTAGCCTCTCTTCTCGTCTACATCTTAGCAAAAAGCTTTTCCACTCTGTCTGGCAAGGAGAAACTGTGCCAGCACAGAAAACATCTCCCATCGTGTTCTAGAGGCTGCACGGAGGTCTGCCGAGTGTTTTGCAAGAAGAGAAAGAAAGTTGTCCAAAACAGCTTGCAATCGAATGTTCATGTGAATAGAAAAGGCAGGAGAGTGGTCAGGTACTGTTTTCTCTCAGTTGGCAAGCTGCGCACACAATCGCAGTGTTGTACAGCTTGTTTCATCACCTTTGCGAAGTTGCCGCTCTCTCCGGCTCCCGGAGACGAAGAAGCTGCTTTTTCGCGCAAAGAGGATTCTGCCGTTCACAGTGCTCTGCAGTGTGTGTCTTCTGCCGAAAGAGGCCCGGGAGCAGTGCTTAGCTCTGCAGAGCACCGTACCTTCTTCTTTAGCCTCTCTTCTCGTCTACATCTTAGCAAAAAGCTTTTCCACTCTGTCTGGCAAGGAGAAACTGTGCCAGCACAAAAAACATCTCCCATCGTGTTCTAGAGGCTGCACGGTGGTCTGCCGAGTGTTTTGCAAGAAGAGAAAAAAGTTGTCCAAAACAGCTTGCAATCGAATGTTCATGTGAATAGAAAAGGCAGGAGAGTGGTCAGGTACTGTTTTCTCTCAGCTGGCAAGCTGCGCACACAATCGCAGTGTTGTACAGCTTGTTTCGTAACATTTGTGATGCTGCCGCTCTCTCCGGCTCCCGGAGACGAAGAAGCTGCTTCTTCGCGCAAAGACGATTCTGCCGCTCACAGTGCTCTGAAGTGTGCGCCTTCTGCCGAAAGAGGCCCGGGAGCTGTGCTTAGCTCTGCAGAGCACCGTACCTTCGTCTTTAGCCTCTCTTCTCGTCTACATCTTAGCAAAAAGCTTTTCCACTCTGTCTGGCAAGGAGAAACTGTGCCAGCACAGAAAACATCTCCCATCGTGTTCTAGAGGCTGCACGGAGGTCTGCCGAGTGTTTTGCAAGAAGAGAAAGAAAGTTGTCCAAAACAGCTTGCAATCGAATGTTCATGTGAATAGAAAAGGCAGGAGAGTGGTCAGGTACTGTTTTCTCTCACTTGGCAAGCTGCGCACACAATCGCAGTGTTGTACAGCTTGTTTCATCACCTTTGCGAAGTTGCCGCTCTCTCCGGCTCCCGGAGACGAAGAAGCTGCTTCTTCGCGCAAAGACGATTCTGCCGCTCACAGTGCTCTGCGGTGTGCGCCTTCTGCCGAAAGAGGCCCGGGAGCTTTGCTTAGCTCTGCAGAGCACCGTACCTTCGTCTTTAGCCTCTCTTCTCGTCTACATCTTAGCAAAAAGCTTTTCCACTCTGTCTGGCAAGGAGAAACTGTGCCAGCACAAAAAACATCTCCCATCGTGTTCTAGAGGCTGCACGGAGGTCTGCCGAGTGTTTTGCAAGAAGAGAAAAAAGTTGTCCAAAACAGCTTGCAATTGAATGTTCATGTGAATAGAAAAGGCAGGAGAGTGGTCAGGTACTGTTTTCTCACAGTTGTCATGCTGCGCACACAATCGCAGTGTTGTACAGCTTGTTTCATCACCTTTGCGAAGCTGCCGCTCTCTCCGGCTCCCGGAGACGAAGAAGCTGCTTTTTCGCGCAAAGACGATTCTGCCGCTCACAGTGCTCTGCAGTGTGTGTCATCTGCCGAAAGAGGCCCGGGAGCAGTGCTTAGCTCTGCAGAGCACCGTACCTTCGTCTTTAGCCTCTCTTCTCGTCTACATCTTAGCAAAAAGCTTTTCCACTCTGTCTGGCAAGGAGAAACTGTGCCAGCACAAAAAACATCTCCCATCGTGTTCTAGAGGCTGCACGGAGGTCTGCCGAGTGTTTTGCAAGAAGAGAAAGAAAGTTGTCGAAAACAGCTTCCAATCGAATGTTCATGTGAATAGAAAAGGCAGGAGAGTGGTCAGGTACTGTTTTCTCTCAGTTGGCAAGCTGCGCACACAATCGCAGTGTTGTACAGCTTGTTTCGTAACATTTGTGATGCTGCCGCTCTCTCCGGCTCCCGGAGACGAAGAAGCTGCTTCTTCGCGCAAAGACGATTCTGCCGCTCACAGTGCTCTGAAGTGTGCGCCTTCTGCCGAAAGAGGCCCGGGAGCTGTGCTTAGCTCTGCAGAGCACCGTACCTTCGTCTTTAGCCTCTCTTCTCGTCTACATCTTAGCAAAAAGCTTTTCCACTCTGTCTGGCAAGGAGAAACTGTGCCAGCACAGAAAACATCTCCCATCGTGTTCTAGAGGCTGCACGGAGGTCTGCCGAGTGTTTTGCAAGAAGAGAAAGAAAGTTGTCCAAAACAGCTTGCAATCGAATGTTCATGTGAATAGAAAAGGCAGGAGAGTGGTCAGGTACTGTTTTCTCTCACTTGGCAAGCTGCGCACACAATCGCAGTGTTGTACAGCTTGTTTCATCACCTTTGCGAAGTTGCCGCTCTCTCCGGCTCCCGGAGACGAAGAAGCTGCTTCTTCGCGCAAAGACGATTCTGCCGCTCACAGTGCTCTGCGGTGTGCGCCTTCTGCCGAAAGAGGCCCGGGAGCTGTGCTTAGCTCTGCAGAGCACCGTACCTTCGTCTTTAGCCTCTCTTCTCGTCTACATGTTAGCAAAAAGCTTTTCCACTCTGTCTGGCAAGGAGAAACTGTGCCAGCACAGAAAACATCTCCCATCGTGTTCTAGAGGCTGCACGGAGGTCTGCCGAGTGTTTTGCAAGAAGAGAAAGAAAGTTGTCGAAAACAGCTTGCAATCGAATGTTCATGTGAATAGAAAAGGCAGGAGAGTGGTCAGGTACTGTTTTCTCTCAGTTGGCAAGCTGCGCACACAATCGCAGTGTTGTACAGCTTGTTTCATCACCTTTGCGAAGTTGCCGCTCTCTCCGGCTCCCGGAGACGAAGAAGCTGCTTCTTCGCGCAAAGACGATTCTGCCGCTCACAGTGCTCTGCGGTGTGCGCCTTCTGACCAAAGAGGCCCGGGAGCGGTGCTTAGCTCTGCAGAGCACCGTACCTTCGTCTTTAGCCTCTCTTCTCGTCTACATCTTAGCAAAAAGCTTTTCCACTCTGTCTGGCAAGGAGAAACTGTGCCAGCACAAAAAACATCTCCCATCGTGTTCTAGAGGCTGCACGGAGGTCTGCTGAGTGTTTTGCAAGAAGAGAAAGAAAGTTGTCGAAAACAGCTTCCAATCGAATGTTCATGTGAATAGAAAAGGCAGGAGAGTGGTCAGGTACTGTTTTCTCTCAGTTGGCAAGCTGCGCACACAATCGCAGTGTTGTACAGCTTGTTTCATCACATTTGTGATGCTGCCGATCTCTCCGGCTCCCGGAGACGAAGAAGCTGCTTCTTCGCGCAAAGACGATTCTGCCGCTCACAAAGCTCTGAAGTGTGCGCCTTCTGCCGAAAGAGGCCCGGGAGCTGTGCTTAGCTCTGCAGAGCACCGTACCTTCGTTTTTAGCCTCTCTTCTCGTCTACATCTTAGCAAAAAGCTTTTCCACTCTGTCTGGCAAGGAGAAACTGTGCCAGCACAGAAAACATCTCCCATCGTGTTCTAGAGGCTGCACGGAGGTCTGCCGAGTGTTTTGTCAAGAAGAGAAAGAAAGTTGTCGAAAACAGCTTGCAATCGAATGTTCATGTGAATAGAAAAGGCAGGAGAGTGGTCAGGTACTGTTTTCTCTCAGTTGGCAAGCTGCGCACACAATCGCAGTGTTGTACAGCTTGTTTCATCACCTTTGCGAAGTTGCCGCTCTCTCCGGCTCCCGGAGACGAAGAAGCTGCTTTTTCGCGCAAAGAGGATTCTGCCGCTCACAGTGCTCTGCAGTGTGTGTCTTCTGCCGAAAGAGGCCCGGGAGCAGTGCTTAGCTCTGCAGAGCACCGTACCTTCTTCTTTAGCCTCTCTTCTCGTCTACATCTTAGCAAAAAGCTTTTCCACTCTGTCTGGCAAGGAGAAACTGTGCCAGCACAAAAAACATCTCCCATCGTGTTCTAGAGGCTGCACGGAGGTCTGCCGAGTGTTTTGCAAGAAGAGAAAGAAAGTTGTCCAAAACAGCTTCCAATCGAATGTTCATGTGAATAGAAAAGGCAGGAGAGTGATCAGGTACTGTTTTCTCTCACTTGGCAAGCTGCGCACACAATCGCAGTGTTGTACATCTTGTTTCATCACATTTGTGATGCTGCCGCTCTCTCCGGCTCCCGGAGACGAAGAAGCTGCTTCTTCGCGCAAAGACGATTCTGCCGCTCACAGTGCTCTGAAGTGTGCGCCTTCTGCCGAAAGAAGCCCGGGAGCGGTGCTTTGCTCTGCAGAGCACCGTACCTTCGTCTTTAGCCTCTCTTCTCGTCTACATCTTAGCAAAAAGCTTTTCCACTCTGTCTGGCAAGGAGAAACTGTGCCAGCACAAAAAACATCTCCCATCGTGTTCTAGAGGCTGCACGGTGGTCTGCCGAGTGTTTTGCAAGAAGAGAAAAAAGTTGTCCAAAACAGCTTGCAATCGAATGTTCATGTGAATAGAAAAGGCAGGAGAGTGGTCAGGTACTGTTTTCTCTCAGTTGGCAAGCTGCGCACACAATCGCAGTGTTGTACAGCTTGTTTCGTAACATTTGTGATGCTGCCGCTCTCTCCGGCTCCCGGAGACGAAGAAGCTGCTTCTTCGCGCAAAGACGATTCTGCCGCTCACAGTGCTCTGAAGTGTGCGCCTTCTGCCGAAAGAGGCCCGGGAGCTGTGCTTAGCTCTGCAGAGCACCGTACCTTCGTCTTTAGCCTCTCTTCTCGTCTACATCTTAGCAAAAAGCTTTTCCACTCTGTCTGGCAAGGAGAAACTGTGCCAGCACAGAAAACATCTCCCATCGTGTTCTAGAGGCTGCACGGAGGTCTGCCGAGTGTTTTGCAAGAAGAGAAAGAAAGTTGTCCAAAACAGCTTGCAATCGAATGTTCATGTGAATAGAAAAGGCAGGAGAGTGGTCAGGTACTGTTTTCTCTCACTTGGCAAGCTGCGCACACAATCGCAGTGTTGTACAGCTTGTTTCATCACCTTTGCGAAGTTGCCGCTCTCTCCGGCTCCCGGAGACGAAGAAGCTGCTTCTTCGCGCAAAGACGATTCTGCCGCTCACAGTGCTCTGCGGTGTGCGCCTTCTGCCGAAAGAGGCCCGGGAGCTTTGCTTAGCTCTGCAGAGCACCGTACCTTCGTCTTTAGCCTCTCTTCTCGTCTACATCTTAGCAAAAAGCTTTTCCACTCTGTCTGGCAAGGAGAAACTGTGCCAGCACAAAAAACATCTCCCATCGTGTTCTAGAGGCTGCACGGAGGTCTGCCGAGTGTTTTGCAAGAAGAGAAAAAAGTTGTCCAAAACAGCTTGCAATTGAATGTTCATGTGAATAGAAAAGGCAGGAGAGTGGTCAGGTACTGTTTTCTCTCACTTGGCAAGCTGCGCACACAATCGCAGTGTTGTACAGCTTGTTTCATCACCTTTGCGAAGTTGCCGCTCTCTCCGGCTCCCGGAGACGAAGAAGCTGCTTCTTCGCGCAAAGACGATTCTGCCGCTCACAGTGCTCTGCGGTGTGCGCCTTCTGCCGAAAGACGCCCGGGAGCGGTGCTTAGCTCTGCAGAGCACCGTACCTTCGTCTTTAGCCTCTCTTCTCGTCTACATCTTAGCAAAAAGCTTTTCCACTCTGTCTGGCAAGGAGAAACTGTGCCAGCACAGAAAACATCTCCCATCGTGTTCTAGAGGCTGCACGGAGGTCTGCCGAGTGTTTTGCAAGAAGAGAAAGAAAGTTGTCCAAAACAGCTTGCAATCGAATGTTCATGTGACTAGAAAAGGCAGGAGAGTGGTCAGGTACTGTTTTCTCTCACTTGGCAAGCTGCGCACACAATCGCAGTGTTGTACAGCTTGTTTCATCACCTTTGCGAAGCTGCCACTCTCTCCGGCTCCCGGAGACGAAGAAGCTGCTTCTTCGCGCAAAGACGATTCTGCCGCTCACAGTGCTCTGCAGTGTGTGTCTTCTGCCGAAAGAGGCCCGGGAGCTGTGCTTAGCTCTGCAGAGCACCGTACCTTCGTCTTTAGCCTCTCTTCTCGTCTACATCTTAGCAAAAAGCTTTTCCACTCTGTCTGGCAAGGAGAAACTGTGCCAGCACAGAAAACATCTCCCATCGTGTTCTAGAGGCTGCACGCAGGTCTGCCGAGTGTTTTGCAAGAAGAGAAAGAAAGTTGTCCAAAACAGCTTGCAATCGAATGTTCATGTGAATAGAAAAGGCAGGCGAGTGGTCAGGTACTGTTTTCTCTCACTTGGCAAGCTGCGCACACAATCGCAGTGTTGTACAGCTTGTTTCATCACCTTTGCGAAGTTGCCGCTCTCTCCGGCTCCCGGAGACGAAGAAGCTGCTTCTTTGCGCAAAGACGATTCTGCCGCTCACAGTGCTCTGCGGTGTGCGCCTTCTGCCGAAAGAGGCCCGGGAGCTGTGCTTAGCTCTGCAGAGCACCGCACCTTCGTCTTTAGCCTCTCTTCTCGTCTACATCTTAGCAAAAAGCTTTTCCACTCTGTCTGGCAAGGAGAAACTGTGCCAGCACAGAAAACATCTCCCATCGTGTTCTAGAGGCTGCACGGAGGTCTGCCAAGTGTCTTGCAAGAAGAGAAAGAAAGTTGTCCAAAACAGCTTCCAATCGAATGTTCATGTGAATAGAAAAGGCAGGAGAGTGGTCAGGTACTGTTTTCTCTCAGTTGGCAAGCTGCGCACACAATCGCAGTGTTGTACAGCTTGTTTCATCACCTTTGCGAAGTTGCCGCTCTCTCCGGCTCCCGGAGACGAAGAAGCTGCTTCTTCGCGCAAAGACGATTCTGCCGCTCACAGTGCTCTGCGGTGTGCGCCTTCTGCCGAAAGAGGTCCAGGAGCGGTGCTTAGCTCTGCAGAGCACCGTACCTTCGTCTTTAGCCTCTCTTCTCGTCTACATCTTAGCAAAAAGCTTTTCCACTCTGTCTGGCAAGGAGAAACTGTGCCAGCACAGAAAACATCTCCCATCGTGTTCTAGAGGCTGCACGGAGGTCTGCCGAGTGTTTTGCAAGAAGAGAAAGAAAGTTGTCGAAAACAGCTTGCAATCGAATGTTCATGTGAATAGAAAAGGCAGGAGAGTGGTCAGGTACTGTTTTCTCTCAGTTGGCAAGCTGCGCACACAATCGCAGTGTTGTACAGCTTGTTTCATCACCTTTGTGATGCTGCCGCTCTCTCCGGCTCCCGGAGACGAAGAAGCTGCTTCTTCGCGCAAAGACGATTCTGCCGCTCACAGTGCTCTGCGGTGTGCGCCTTCTGCCGAAAGAGGCCCGGGAGCTGTGCTTAGCTCTGCAGAGCACCGTACCTTCGTCTTTAGCCTCTCTTCTCGTCTACATCTTAGCAAAAAGCTTTTCCACTCTGTCTGGCAAGGAGAAACTGTGCCAGCACAGAAAACATCTCCCATCGTGTTCTAGAGGCTGCACGGAGGTCTGCCGAGTGTTTTGCAAGAAGAGAAAGAAAGTTGTCGAAAACAGCTTGCAATCGAATATTCATGTGAATAGAAAAGGCAGGAGAGTGGTCAGGTACTGTTTTCTCTCAGTTGGCAAGCTGCGCACACAATCGCAGTGTTGTACAGCTTGTTTCATCACCTTTGCGAAGCTGCCGCTCTCTCCGGCTCCCGGAGACGAAGAAGCTGCTTTTTCGCGCAAAGACGATTCTGCCGCTCACAGTGCTCTGCAGTGTGTGTCTTCTGCCGAAAGAGGCCCGGGAGCTGTGCTTAGCTCTGCAGAGCACCGCACCTTCGTCTTTAGCCTCTCTTCTCGTCTACATCTTAGCAAAAAGCTTTTCCACTCTGTCTGGCAAGGAGAAACTGTGCCAGCACAGAAAACATCTCCCATCGTGTTCTAGAGGCTGCACGGTGGTCTGCAGAGTGTTTTGCAAGAAGAGAAAGAAAGTTGTCCAAAACAGCTTGCAATCGAATGTTCATGTGAATAGAAAAGGCAGGAGAGTGGTCAGGTACTGTTTTCTCTCAGTTGGCAAGCTGCGCACACAATCGCAGTGTTGTACAGCTTGTTTCATCACCTTTGCGAAGTTGCCGCTCTCTCCGGCTCCCGGAGACGAAGAAGCTGCTTCTTCGCGCAAAGACGATTCTGCCACTCACAGTGCTCTGCGGTGTGCGCCTTCTGCCGAAAGAGGTCCAGGAGCGGTGCTTAGCTCTGCAGAGCACCGTACCTTCGTCTTTAGCCTCTCTTCTCGTCTACATCTTAGCAAAAAGCTTTTCCACTCTGTCTGGCAAGGAGAAACTGTGCCAGCACAGAAAACATCTCCCATCGTGTTCTAGAGGCTGCACGGAGGTCTGCCGAGTGTTTTGCAAGAAGAGAAAGAAAGTTGTCGAAAACAGCTTGCAATCGAATGTTCATGTGAATAGAAAAGGCAGGAGAGTGGTCAGGTACTGTTTTCTCTCAGTTGGCAAGCTGCGCACACAATCGCAGTGTTGTACAGCTTGTTTCATCACCTTTGCGAAGCTGCCGCTCTCTCCGGCTCCCGGAGACGAAGAAGCTGCTTTTTCGCGCAAAGAGGATTCTGCCGCTCACAGTGCTCTGCAGTGTGTGTCTTCTGCCGAAAGAGGCCCGGGAGCTGTGCTTAGCTCTGCAGAGCACCGTACCTTCGTCTTTAGCCTCTCTTCTCGTCTACATCTTAGCAAAAAGCTTTTCCACTCTGTCTGGCAAGGAGAAACTGTGCCAGCACAGAAAACATCTCCCATCGTGTTCTACAGGCTGCACGGAAGTCTGCCGAGTGTTTTGCAGGAAGAGAAAGAAAGTTGTCAAAAACAGCTTGCAATCGAATGTTCATGTGAATAGAAAAGGCAGGAGAGTGGTCAGGTACTGTTTTCTCTCAGTTGGCAAGCTGCGCACACAATCGCAGTGTTGTACAGCTTTTTTCATCTCCTTTGTGAAGCTGCCGCTCTCTCCGGCTCCCGGAGACGAAGAAGCTGCTTCTTCGCGCAAAGACGATTCTGCCGCTCACAGTGCTCTGAAGTGTGCGCCTTGTGCCGAAAGACGTCCGGGAGCGGTGCTTAGCTCTGCAGAGCACCGTACCTTCGTCTTTAGCCTCTCTTCTCGTCTACATCTTAGCAAAAAGCTTTTCCACTCTGTCTGGCAAGGAGAAACTGTGCCAGCACAAAAAACATCTCCCATCGTGTTCTAGAGGCTGCACGGAGGTCTGCCGAGTGTTTTGCAAGAAGAGAAAAAAGTTGTCCAAAACAGCTTTCAATTGAATGTTCATGTGATTAGAAAATGCAGGAGAGTGGTCTGGTACTGTTTTCTCACAGTTGTCAAGCTGCGCACACAATCGCAGTGTTGTACAGCTTGTTTCATCACCTTTGCGAAGTTGCCGCTCTCTCCGGCTCCCGGAGACGAAGAAGCTGCTTCTTCGCGCAAAGACGATTCTGCGGCTAACAGTGCTCTGCGGTGTGCGCCTTCTGCCGAAAGACGCCCGGGAGCGGTTCTTAGCTCTGCAGAGCACCGTACCTTCATCTTTAGCCTCTCTTCTCGTCTACATCTTAGCAAAAAGCTTTTCCACTCTGTCTGGCAAGGAGAAACTGTGCCAGCACAGAAAACATCTCCCATCGTGTTCTAGAGGCTGCACGGAGGTCTGCCGAGTGTTTTGCAAGAAGAGAAAGAAAGTTGTCAAAAACAGCTTGCAATCGAATATTCATGTGAATAGAAAAGGCAGGAGAGTGGTCAGGTACTGTTTTCTCTCAGTTGGCAAGCTGCGCACACAATCGCAGTGTTGTACAGCTTGTTTCATCACCTTTGCGAAGCTGCCGCTCTCTCCGGCTCCCGGAGACGAAGAAGCTGCTTTTTCGCGCAAAGACGATTCTGCCGCTCACAGTGCTCTGCAGAGTGTGTTTTCTGCCGAAAGAGGCCCGGGAGCTGTGCTTAGCTCTGCAGAGCACCGCACCTTCGTCTTTAGCCTCTCTTCTCGTCTACATCTTAGCAAAAAGCTTTTCCACTCTGTCTGGCAAGGAGAAACTGTGCCAGCACAGAAAACATCTCCCATCGTGTTCTAGAGGCTGCACGGTGGTCTGCAGAGTGTTTTGCAAGAAGAGAAAGAAAGTTGTCCAAAACAGCTTGCAATCGAATGTTCATGTGAATAGAAAAGGCAGGAGAGTGGTCAGGTACTGTTTTCTCTCAGTTGGCAAGCTGCGCACACAATCGCAGTGTTGTACAGCTTGTTTCATCACCTTTGCGAAGTTGCCGCTCTCTCCGGCTCCCGGAGACGAAGAAGCTGCTTCTTCGCGCAAAGACGATTCTGCCACTCACAGTGCTCTGCGGTGTGCGCCTTCTGCCGAAAGAGGTCCAGGAGCGGTGCTTAGCTCTGCAGAGCACCGTACCTTCGTCTTTAGCCTCTCTTCTCGTCTACATCTTAGCAAAAAGCTTTTCCACTCTGTCTGGCAAGGAGAAACTGTGCCAGCACAGAAAACATCTCCCATCGTGTTCTAGAGGCTGCACGGAGGTCTGCCGAGTGTTTTGCAAGAAGAGAAAGAAAGTTGTCCAAAACAGCTTGCAATCGAATGTTCATGTGAATAGAAAAGGCAGGAGAGTGGTCAGGTACTGTTTTCTCACAGTTGTCATGCTGCGCACACAATCGCAGTGTTGTACAGCTTGTTTCATCACCTTTGCGAAGCTGCCGCTCTCTCCGGCTCCCGGAGACGAAGAAGCTGCTTTTTCGCGCAAAGACGATTCTGCCGCTCACAGTGCTCTGCAGTGTGTGTCATCTGCCGAAAGAGGCCCGGGAGCTGTGCTTAGCTCTGCAGAGCACCGTACCTTCGTCTTTAGCGTCTCTTCTCGTCTACATCTTAGCAAAAAGCTTTTCCACTCTGTCTGGCAAGGAGAAACTGTGCCAGCACAGAAAACATCTCCCATCGTGTTCTAGAGTCTGCACGCAGGTCTGCCGAGTGTTTTGCAAGAAGAGAAAGAAAGTTGTCGAAAACAGCTTGCAATCGAATGTTCATGTGAATAGAAAAGGTAGGAGAGTGGTCAGGTACTGTTTTCTCTCAGTTGGCAAGCTGCGCACACAATCGCAGTGTTGTACAGCTTGTTTCATCACATTTGTGATGCTGCCGCTCTCTCCGGCTCCCGGAGACGAAGAAGCTGCTTGTTCGCGCAAAGACGATTCTGCCGCTCACAGTGCTCTGCAGTGTGTGTCTTCTGCCGAAAGAGGCCCGGGAGCAGTGCTTAGCTCTGCAGAGCACCGTACCTTCGTCTTTAGCCTCTCTTCTCGTCTACATCTTAGCACAAAGCTTTTCCACTCTGTCTGGCAAGGAGAAACTGTGCCAGCACAGAAAACATCTCCCATCGTGTTCTAGAGGCTGCACGGAGGTCTGCCGAGTGTTTTGCAAGAAGAGAAAGAAAGTTGTCCAAAACAGCTTGCAATCGAATGTTCATGTGAATAGAAAAGGCAGGAGAGTGGTCAGGTACTGTTTTCTCACAGTTGTCATGCTGCGCACACAATCGCAGTGTTGTACAGCTTGTTTCATCACCTTTGCGAAGCTGCCGCTCTCTCCGGCTCCCGGAGACGAAGAAGCTGCTTTTTCGCGCAAAGACGATTCTGCCGCTCACAGTGCTCTGCAGTGTGTGTCATCTGCCGAAAGAGGCCCGGGAGCTGTGCTTAGCTCTGCAGAGCACCGTACCTTCGTCTTTAGCGTCTCTTCTCGTCTACATCTTAGCAAAAAGCTTTTCCACTCTGTCTGGCAAGGAGAAACTGTGCCAGCACAGAAAACATCTCCCATCGTGTTCTAGAGTCTGCACGCAGGTCTGCCGAGTGTTTTGCAAGAAGAGAAAGAAAGTTGTCGAAAACAGCTTGCAATCGAATGTTCATGTGAATAGAAAAGGTAGGAGAGTGGTCAGGTACTGTTTTCTCTCAGTTGGCAAGCTGCGCACACAATCGCAGTGTTGTACAGCTTGTTTCATCACATTTGTGATGCTGCCGCTCTCTCCGGCTCCCGGAGACGAAGAAGCTGCTTGTTCGCGCAAAGACGATTCTGCCGCTCACAGTGCTCTGCAGTGTGTGTCTTCTGCCGAAAGAGGCCCGGGAGCAGTGCTTAGCTCTGCAGAGCACCGTACCTTCGTCTTTAGCCTCTCTTCTCGTCTACATCTTAGCACAAAGCTTTTCCACTCTGTCTGGCAAGGAGAAACTGTGCCAGCACAGAAAACATCTCCCATCGTGTTCTAGAGGCTGCACGGAGGTCTGCCGAGTGTTTTGCAAGAAGAGAAAGAAAGTTGTCCCAAACAGCTTCCAATCGAATGTTCATGTGAATAGAAAAGGCAGGAGAGTGGTCAGGTACTGTTTTCTCTCACTTGGCAAGCTGCGCACACAATCGCAGTGTTGTACAGCTTGTTTCATCACCTTTGCGAAGTTGCCGCTCTCTCCGGCTCCCGGAGACGAAGAAGCTGCTTGTTCGCGCAAAGACGATTCTGCCGCTCACAGTGCTCTGCGGTGTGCGCCTTCTGCCGAAAGATGTCCAGGAGCGGCGCTTAGCTCTGCAGAGCACCGTACCTTCGTCTTTAGCCTCTCTTCTCGTCTACATCTTAGCAAAAAGCTTTTCCACTCTGTCTGGCAAGGAGAAACTGTGCCAGCACAGAAAACATCTCCCATCGTGTTCTAGAGGCTGCACGGAGGTCTGCCGAGTGTTTTGCAAGAAGAGAAAGAAAGTTGTCCAAAACAGCTTGCAATCGAATGTTCATGTGAATAGAAAAGGCAGGAGAGTGGTCAGGTACTGTTTTCTCTCAGTTGGCAAGCTGCGCACACAATCGCAGTGTTGTACAGCTTGTTTCATCACCTTTGCGATGCTGCCGCTCTCTCCGGCTCCCGGAGACGAAGAAGCTGCTTCTTCGCGCAAAGACGATTCTGCCGCTCACAGTGCTCTGAAGTGTGCGCCTTCTGCCGAAAGAGGTCCGGGAGCGGTGCTTAGCTCTGCAGAGCACCGTACCTTCGTCTTTAGCCTCTCTTCTCGTCTACATCTTAGCAAAAAGCTTTTCCACTCTGTCTGGCAAGGAGAAACTGTGCCAGCACAAAAAATATCTCCCATCGTGTTCTAGAGGCTGCACGGAGGTCTGCCGAGTGTTTTGCAAGAAGAGAAAAAAGTTGTCCAAAACAGCTTGCAATTGAATGTTCATGTGATTAGAAAATGCAGGAGAGTGGTCAGGTACTGTTTTCTCACAGTTGTCATGCTGCGCACACAATCGCAGTGTTGTACAGCTTGTTTCATCACCTTTGCGAAGTTGCCGCTCTCTCCGGCTCCCGGAGACGAAGAAGCTGCTTCTTCGCGCAAAGACGATTCTGCCGCTCACAGTGCTCTGCGGTGTGCCCCTTCTGCCGAAAGAGGCCCGGGAGCTGTGCTTAGCTCTGCAGAGCACCGTACCTTCGTCTTTAGCCTCTCTTCTCGTCTACATCTTAGCAAAAAGCTTTTCCACTCTGTCTGGCAAGGAGAAACTGTGCCAGCACAGAAAACATCTCCCATCGTGTTCTAGAGGCTGCACGGAGGTCTGCCGAGTGTTTTGCAAGAAGAGAAAGAAAGTTGTCCAAAACAGCTTGCAATCGAATGTTCATGTGAATAGAAAAGGCAGGAGAGTGGTCAGGTACTGTTTTCTCTCACTTGGCAAGCTGCGCACACAATCGCAGTGTTGTACAGCTTGTTTCATCACCTTTGCCAAGTTGCCGCTCTCTCCGGCTCCCGGAGACGAAGAAGCTGCTTCTTCGCGCAAAGACGATTCTGCCGCTCACAGTGCTCTGCGGTGTGCGCCTTCTGCCGAAAGAGGCCCGGGAGCTGTGCTTAGCTCTGCAGAGCACCGCACCTTCGTCTTTAGCCTCTCTTCTCGTCTACATCTTAGCAAAAAGCTTTTCCACTCTGTCTGGCAAGGAGAAACTGTGCCAGCACAGAAAACATCTCCCATCGTGTTCTAGAGGCTGCACGGAGGTCTGCCGAGTGTTTTGCAAGAAGAGAAAGAAAGTTGTCGAAAACAGCTTGCAATCGAATGTTCATGTGAATAGAAAAGGCAGGAGAGTGGTCAGGTACTGTTTTCTCTCACTTGGCAAGCTGCGCACACAATCGCAGTGTTGTACAGCTTGTTTCATCACCTTTGCGAAGCTGCCGCTCTCTCCGGCTCCCGGAGACGAAGAAGCTGCTTCTTCGCGCAAAGACGATTCTGCCGCTCACAGTGCTCTGAAGTGTGCGCCTTCTGCCGAAAGACGTACGGGAGCGGTGCTTAGCTCTGCAGAGCACCGTACCTTCGTCTTTAGCCTCTCTTCTCGTCTACATCTTAGCAAAAAGCTTTTCCACTCTGTCTGGCAAGGAGAAACTGTGCCAGCACAAAAAACATCTCCCATCGTGTTCTAGAGGCTGCACGGAGGTCTGCCGAGTGTTTTGCAAGAAGAGAAAAAAGTTGTCCAAAACAGCTTGCAATTGAATGTTCATGTGAATAGAAAATGCAGGAGAGTGGTCAGGTACTGTTTTCTCACAGTTGTCATGCTGCGCACACAATCGCAGTGTTGTAGAGATTGTTTCATCACCTTTGCGAAGTTGCCGCTCTCTCCGGCTCCCGGAGACGAAGAAGCTGCTTCTTCGCGCAAAGACGATTCTGCCGCTCACAGTGCTCTGCGGTGTGCGCCTTCTGCCGAAAGACGCCCGGGAGCGGTGCTTAGCTCTGCAGAGCACCGTACCTTCGTCTTTAGCCTCTCTTCTCGTCTACATCTTAGCAAAAAGCTTTTCCACTCTGTCTGGCAAGGAGAAACTGTGCCAGCACAGAAAACATCTCCCATCGTGTTCTAGAGGCTGCACGGAGGTCTGCCGAGTGTTTTGCAAGAAGAGAAAGAAAGTTGTCCAAAACAGCTTGCAATCGAATGTTCATGTGAATAGAAAAGGCAGGAGAGTGGTCAGGTACTGTTTTCTTTCAGTTGGCAAGCTGCGCACACAATCGCAGTGTTGTACAGCTTGTTTCATCACCTTTGCGAAGCTGCCACTCTCTCCGGCTCCCGGAGACGAAGAAGCTGCTTTTTCGCGCAAAGACGATTCTGCCGCTCACAGTGCTCTGCAGTGTGTGTCTTCTGCCGAAAGAGGCCCGGGAGCTGTGCTTAGCTCTGCAGAGCACCGTACCTTCGTCTTTAGCCTCTCTTCTCGTCTACATCTTAGCAAAAAGCTTTTCCACTCTGTCTGGCAAGGAGAAACTGTGCCAGCACAGAAAACATCTCCCATCGTGTTCTAGAGGCTGCACGGAGGTCTGCCGAGTGTTTTGCAAGAAGAGAAAGAAAGTTGTCCAAAACAGCTTGCAATCGAATGTTCATGTGAATAGAAAAGGCAGGAGAGTGGTCAGGTACTGTTTTCTCTCACTTGGCAAGCTGCGCACACAATCGCAGTGTTGTACAGCTTGTTTCATCACATTAGTGATGCTGCCGCTCTCTCCGGCTCCCGGAGACGAAGAAGCTGCTTCTTCGCGCAAAGACGATTCTGCCGCTCACAGTGCTCTGAAGTGTGCGCCTTCTGCCGAAAGAGGTCCGGGAGCGGTGCTTAGCTCTGCAGAGCACCGTACCTTCGTCTTTAGCCTCTCTTCTCGTCTACATCTTAGCAAAAAGCTTTTCCACTCTGTCTGGCAAGGAGAAACTGTGCCAGCACAGAAAACATCTCCCATCGTGTTCTAGAGGCTGCACGGAGGTCTGCCGAGTGTTTTGCAAGAAGAGAAAGAAAGTTGTCGAAAACAGCTTGCAATCGAATGTTCATGTGAATAGAAAAGGCAGGAGAGTGGTCAGGTACTGTTTTCTCTCAGTTGGCAAGCTGCGCACACAATCGCAGTGTTGTACAGCTTGTTTCATCACCTTTGCGAAGTTGCCGCTCTCTCCGGCTCCCGGAGACGAAGAAGCTGCTTCTTCGCGCAAAGACGATTCTGCCGCTCACAGTGCTCTGCGGTGTGCGCCTTCTGCCGAAAGAGGCCCGGGAGCGGTGCTTAGCTCTGCAGAGCACCGTACCTTCGTCTTTAGCCTCTCTTCTCGTCTACATCTTAGCAAAAAGCTTTTCCACTCTCTCTGGCAAGGAGAAACTGTGCCAGCACAGAAAACATCTCCCATCGTGTTCTAGAGGCTGCACGGAGGTCTGCCGAGTGTTTTGCAAGAAGAGAAAGAAAGTTGTCCAAAACAGCTTGCAATCGAATGTTCATGTGAATAGAAAAGGCAGGAGAGTGGTCAGGTACTGTTTTCTCTCAGTTGGCAAGCTGCGCACACAATCGCAGTGTTGTACAGCTTGTTTCATCACCTTTGTGATGCTGCCGCTCTCTCCGGCTCCCGGAGACGAAGAAGCTGCTTCTTCGCGCAAAGACGATTCTGCCGCTCACAGTGCTCTGCGGTGTGCGCCTTCTGCCGAAAGAGGTCCGGGAGCGGTGCTTAGCTCTGCAGAGCACCGTACCTTCATCTTTAGCCTCTCTTCTCGTCTACATCTTAGCAAAAAGCTTTTCCACTCTGTCTGGCAAGGAGAAACTGTGCCAGCACAGAAAACATCTCCCATCGTGTTCTAGAGGCTGCACGGAGGTCTGCCGAGTGTTTTGCAAGAAGAGAAAAAAGTTGTCCAAAACAGCTTGCAATTGAATGTTCATGTGATTAGAAAATGCAGGAGAGTGGTCAGGTACTGATTTCTCACAGTTGTCATGCTGCGCACACAATCGCAGTGTTGTACAGCTTGTTTCATCACCTTTGCGAAGTTGCCGCTCTCTCCGGCTCCCGGAGACGAAGAAGCTGCTTCTTCGCGCAAAGACGATTCTGCCGCTCACAGTGCTCTGCGGTGTGCGCCTTCTGCCGAAAGAGGCCCGGGAGCTGTGCTTAGCTCTGCAGAGCACCGTACCTTCGTCTTTAGCCTCTCTTCTCGTCTACATCTTAGCAAAAAGCTTTTCCACTCTGTCTGGCAAGGAGAAACTGTGCCAGCACAGAAAACATCTCCCATCGTGTTCTAGAGGCTGCACGGAGGTCTGCCGAGTGTTTTGCAAGAAGAGAGAGAAAGTTGTCCAAAACAGCTTGCAATCGAATGTTCATGTGAATAGAAAAGGCAGGAGAGTGGTCAGGTACTGTTTTCTCTCAGTTGGCAAGCTGCGCACACAATCGCAGTGTTGTACAGCTTGTTTCATCACCTTTGCGAAGTTGCCGCTCTCTCCGGCTCCCGGAGACGAAGAAGCTGCTTCTTCGCGCAAAGACGATTCTGCCGCTCACAGTGCTCTGCGGTGTGCGCCTTCTGCCGATAGAGGCCCGGGAGCTGTGCTTAGCTCTGCAGAGCACCGTACCTTCGTCTTTAGCCTCTCTTCTCGTCTACATCTTAGCACAAAGCTTTTCCACTCTGTCTGGCAAGGAGAAACTGTGCCAGCACAGAAAACATCTCCCATCGTGTTCTAGAGGCTGCACGGAGGTCTGCCGAGTGTTTTGCAAGAAGAGAAAGAAAGTTGTCCCAAACAGCTTCCAATCGAAAGTTCATGTGAATAGAAAAGGCAGGAGAGTGGTCAGGTACTGTTTTCTCTCAGTTGGCAAGCTGCGCACACAATCGCAGTGTTGTACAGCTTGTTTCATCACGTTTGCGAAGTTGCCGCTCTCTCCGGCTCCCGGAGACGAAGAAGCTGCTTCTTCGCGCAAAGACGATTCTGCCGCTCACAGTGCTCTGCGGTGTGCGCCTTCTGCCGAAAGAGGCCCGGGAGCGGTGCTTAGCTCTGCAGAGCACCGTACCTTCGTCTTTAGCCTCTCTTCTCGTCTACATCTTAGCAAAAAGCTTTTCCACTCTCTCTGGCAAGGAGAAACTGTGCCAGCACAGAAAACATCTCCCATCGTGTTCTAGAGGCTGCACGGAGGTCTGCCGAGTGTTTTGCAAGAAGAGAAAGAAAGTTGTCCAAAACAGCTTGCAATCGAATGTTCATGTGAATAGAAAAGGCAGGAGAGTGGTCAGGTACTGTTTTCTCTCAGTTGGCAAGCTGCGCACACAATCGCAGTGTTGTACAGCTTGTTTCATCACGTTTGCGAAGTTGCCGCTCTCTCCGGCTCCCGGAGACGAAGAAGCTGCTTCTTCGCGCAAAGACGATTCTGCCGCTCACAGTGCTCTGCGGTGTGCGCCTTCTGCCGAAAGAGGTCCGGGAGCGGTGCTTAGCTCTGCAGAGCACCGTACCTTCATCTTTAGCCTCTCTTCTCGTCTACATCTTAGCAAAAAGCTTTTCCACTCTGTCTGGCAAGGAGAAACTGTGCCAGCACAGAAAACATCTCCCATCGTGTTCTAGAGGCTGCACGGAGGTCTGCCGAGTGTTTTGCAAGAAGAGAAAAAAGTTGTCCAAAACAGCTTGCAATTGAATGTTCATGTGATTAGAAAATGCAGGAGAGTGGTCAGGTACTGATTTCTCACAGTTGTCATGCTGCGCACACAATCGCAGTGTTGTACAGCTTGTTTCATCACCTTTGCGAAGTTGCCGCTCTCTCCGGCTCCCGGAGACGAAGAAGCTGCTTCTTCGCGCAAAGACGATTCTGCCGCTCACAGTGCTCTGCGGTGTGCGCCTTCTGCCGAAAGAGGCCCGGGAGCTGTGCTTAGCTCTGCAGAGCACCGTACCTTCGTCTTTAGCCTCTCTTCTCGTCTACATCTTAGCAAAAAGCTTTTCCACTCTGTCTGGCAAGGAGAAACTGTGCCAGCACAGAAAACATCTCCCATCGTGTTCTAGAGGCTGCACGGAGGTCTGCCGAGTGTTTTGCAAGAAGAGAAAGAAAGTTGTCCAAAACAGCTTGCAATCGAATGTTCATGTGAATAGAAAAGGCAGGAGAGTGGTCAGGTACTGTTTTCTCTCAGTTGGCAAGCTGCGCACACAATCGCAGTGTTGTACAGCTTGTTTCATCACCTTTGCGAAGTTGCCGCTCTCTCCGGCTCCCGGAGACGAAGAAGCTGCTTCTTCGCGCAAAGACGATTCTGCCGCTCACAGTGCTCTGCGGTGTGCGCCTTCTGCCGAAAGACGCCCGGGAGCGGTGCTTAGCTCTGCAGAGCACCGTACCTTCGTCTTTAGCCTCTCTTCTCGTCTACATCTTAGCAAAAAGCTTTTCCACTCTGTCTGGCAAGGAGAAACTGTGCCAGCACAGAAAACATCTCCCATCGTGTTCTAGAGGCTGCACGCAGGTCTGCCGAGTGTTTTGCAAGAAGAGAAAGAAAGTTGTCCCACACAGCTTCCAATCGAAAGTTCATGTGAATAGAAAAGGCAGGAGAGTGGTCAGGTACTGTTTTCTCTCAGTTGGCAAGCTGCGCACACAATCGCAGTGTTGTACAGCTTGTTTCATCACATTTATGATGCTGCCGCTCTCTCCGGCTCCCGGAGACGAAGAAGCTGCTTCTTCGCGCAAAGACGATTCTGCCGCTCACAGTGCTCTGAAGTGTGGGCCTTCTGCCGAAAGAGGCCCGGGAGCGGTGCTTAGCTCTGCAGAGCACCGTACCTTCGTCTTTAGCCTCTCTTCTCGTCTACATCTTAGCAAAAAGCTTTTCCACTCTGTCTGGCAAGGAGAAACTGTGCCAGCACAGAAAACATCTCCCATCGTGTTCTAGAGGCTGCACGGAGGTCTGCCGAGTGTTTTGCAAGAAGAGAAAGAAAGTTGTCCAAAACAGCTTGCAATCGAATGTTCATGTGAATAGAAAAGGCAGGAGAGTGGTCAGGTACTGTTTTCTCTCAGTTGGCAAGCTGCGCACACAATCGCAGTGTTGTACAGCTTGTTTCATCACCTTTGCGAAGCTGCCGCTCTCTCCGGCTCCCGGAGACGAAGAAGCTGCTTTTTCGCGCAAAGACGATTCTGCCGCTCACAGTGCTCTGCAGTGTGTGTCTTCTGCCGAAAGAGGCCCGGGAGCTGTGCTTAGCTCTGCAGAGCACCGTACCTTCGTCTTTAGCCTCTCTTCTCGTCTACATCTTAGCAAAAAGCTTTTCCACTCTGTCTGCCAAGGAGAAACTGTGCCAGCACAGAAAACATCTCCCATCGTGTTCTAGAGGCTGCACGGAGGTCTGCCGAGTGTTTTGCAAGAAGAGAAAGAAAGTTGTCGAAAACAGCTTGCAATCGAATGTTCATGTGAATAGAAAAGGCAGGAGAGTGGTCAGGTACTGTTTTCTCTCACTTGGCAAGCTGCGCACACAATCGCAGTGTTGTACAGCTTGTTTCATCACCTTTGTGAAGCTGCCGCTCTCTCCGGCTCCCGGAGACGAAGAAGCTGCTTCTTCGCGCAAAGACGATTCTGCCGCTCACAGTGCTCTGAAGTGTGCGCCTTCTGCCGAAAGACGTACGGGAGCGGTGCTTAGCTCTGCAGAGCACCGTACCTTCGTCTTTAGCCTCTCTTCTCGTCTACATCTTAGCAAAAAGCTTTTCCACTCTGTCTGGCAAGGAGAAACTGTGCCAGCACAGAAAACATCTCCCATCGTGTTCTAGAGGCTGCACGGAGGTCTGCCGAGTGTTTTGCAAGAAGAGAAAGAAAGTTGTCCAAAACAGCTTGCAATCGAATGTTCATGTGAATAGAAAAGGCAGGAGAGTGGTCAGGTACTGTTTTCTCTCACTTGGCAAGCTGCGCACACAATCGCAGTGTTGTACAGCTTGTTTCATCACCTTTGCGAAGTCGCCGCTCTCTCCGGCTCCCGGAGACGAAGAAGCTGCTTCTTCGCGCAAAGACGATTCTGCCGCTCACAGTGCTCTGCGGTGTGCGCCTTCTGCCGAAAGACACAGGGAGCGGTGCTTAGCTCTGCAGAGCACCGTACCTTCGTCTTTAGCCTCTCTTCTCGTCTACATCTTAGCAAAAAGCTTTTCCACTCTGTCTGGCAAGGAGAAACTGTGCCAGCACAGAAAACATCTCCCATCGTGTTCTAGAGGCTGCACGGAGGTCTGCCGAGTGTTTTGCAAGAAGAGAAAAAAGTTGTCCAAAACAGCTTCCAATCGAATGTTCATGTGAATAGAAAAGGCAGGAGAGTGGTCAGGTACTGTTTTCTCTCAGTTGGCAAGCTGCGCACACAATCGCAGTGTTGTACAGCTTGTTTCATCACCTTTGCGAAGTTGCCGCTCTCTCCGGCTCCCGGAGACGAAGAAGCTGCTTCTTCGCGCAAAGACGATTCTGCCACTCACAGTGCTCTGCGGTGTGCGCCTTCTGCCGAAAGAGGTCCGGGAGCGGTGCTTAGCTCTGCAGAGCACCGTACCTTCGTCTTTAGCCTCTCTTCTCGTCTACATCTTAGCAAAAAGCTTTTCCACTCTGTCTGGCAAGGACAAACTGTGCCAGCACAAAAAACATCTCCCATCGTGTTCTAGAGGCTGCACGGAGGTCTGCCGAGTGTTTTGCAAGAAGAGAAAGAAAGTTGTCGAAAACAGCTTGCAATCGAATGTTCATGTGAATAGAAAAGGCAGGAGAGTGGTCAGGTACTGTTTTCTCTCACTTGGCAAGCTGCGCACACAATCGCAGTGTTGTACAGCTTGTTTCATCACCTTTGAGATGCTGCCGCTCTCTCCGGCTCCCGGAGACGAAGAAGCTGCTTCTTCGCACAAAGACGATTCTGCCGCTCACAGTACTCTGATGTGTGCGCCTTCTGCCGAAAGAGGCCCGGGAGCTGTGCTTAGCTCTGCAGAGCACCGTACCTTCGTCTTTAGCCTCTCTTCTCGTCTACATCTTAGCAAAAAGCTTTTCCACTCTGTCTGGCAAGGAGAAACTGTGCCAGCACAGAAAACATCTCCCATCGTGTTCTAGAGGCTGCACGGAGGTCTGCCGAGTGTTTTGCAAGAAGAGAAAGAAAGTTGTCGAAAACAGCTTGCAATCGAATGTTCATGTGAATAGAAAAGGCAGGAGAGTGGTCAGGTACTGTTTTCTCTCAGTTGGCAAGCTGCGCACACAATCGCAGTGTTGTACAGCTTGTTTCATCACCTTTGCGAAGCTGCCACTCTCTCCGGCTCCCGGAGACGAAGAAGCTGCTTTTTCGCGCAAAGACGATTCTTCCGCTCACAGTGCTCTGCAGTGTGTGTCTTCTGCCGAAAGAGGCCCGGGAGCTGTGATTAGCTGTGCAGAGCACCGTACCTTCGTCTTTAGCCTCTCTTCTCGTCTACATCTTAGCAAAAAGCTTTTCCACTCTGTCTGGCAAGGAGAAACTGTGCCAGCACAGAAAACATCTCCCATCGTGTTCTAGAGGCTGCACGGTGGTCTGCAGAGTGTTTTGCAAGAAGAGAAAGAAAGTTGTCCAAAACAGCTTGCAATCGAATGTTCATGTGAATAGAAAAGGCAGGAGAGTGGTCAGGTACTGTTTTCTCTCACTTGGCAAGCTGCGCACACAATCGCAGTGCTGTACAGATTGTTTCATCACCTTTGCGAAGTTGCCGCTCTCTCCGGCTCCCGGAGACGAAGAAGCTGCTTCTTCGCGCAAAGACGATTCTGCCACTCACAGTGCTCTGCGGTGTGCGCCTTCTGCCGAAAGAGGTCCAGGAGCGGTTCTTAGCTCTTCAGAGCACCGTACCTTCGTCTTTAGCCTCTCTTCTCGTCTACATCTCAGCAAAAAACTTTTCCACTCTGTCTGGCAAGGAGAAACTGTGCCAGCACAAAAAACATCTCCCATCGTGTTCTAGAGGCTGCACGGAGGTCTGCCGAGTGTTTTGCAAGAAGAGAAAAAAGTTGTCCAAAACAGCTTGCAATCGAATGTTCATGTGAATAGAAAAGGCAGGAGAGTGGTCAGGTACTGTTTTCTCTCAGTTGGCAAGCTGCGCACACAATCGCAGTGTTGTACAGCTTGTTTCATCACCTTTGCGAAGCTGCCGCTCTCTCCGGCTCCCGGAGACGAAGAAGCTGCTTTTTCGCGCAAAGACGATTCTGCCGCTCACAGTGCTCTGCAGTGTGTGTCTTCTGCCGAAAGAGGCCCGGGAGCTGTGCTTAGCTCTGCAGAGCACCGTACCTTCGTCTTTAGCCTCTCTTCTCGTCTACATCTTAGCAAAAAGCTTTTCCACTCTCTCTGGCAAGGAGAAACTGTGCCAGCACAGAAAACATCTCCCATCGTGTTCTAGAGGCTGCACGGAGGTCTGCCGAGTGTTTTGCAAGAAGAGAAAGAAAGTTGTCCAAAACAGCTTGCAATCGAATGTTCATGTGAATAGAAAAGGCAGGAGAGTGGTCAGGTACTGTTTTCACTCAGTTGGCAAGCTGCGCACACAATCGCAGTGTTGTACAGCTTGTTTCATCACCTTTGTGAAGCTGCCGCTCTCTCCGGCTCCCGGAGACGAAGAAGCTGCTTCTTCGCGCAAAGACGATTCTGCCGCTCACAGTGCTCTGAAGTGTGCGCCTTCTGCCGAAAGAGGTCCGGGAGCGGTGCTTAGCTCTGCAGAGCACCGTACCTTCGTCTTTAGCCTCTCTTCTCGTCTACATCTTAGCAAAAAGCTTTTCCACTCTGTCTGGCAAGGAGAAACTGTGCCAGCACAAAAAACATCTCCCATCGTGTTCTAGAGGCTGCACGGAGGTCTGCCGAGTGTTTTGCAAGAAGAGAAAATAGTTGTCCAAAACAGCTTGCAATTGAATGTTCATGTGATTAGAAAATGCAGGAGAGTGGTCAGGTACTGTTTTCTCACAGTTGTCATGCTGCGCACACAATCGCAGTGTTGTACAGCTTGTTTCATCACCTTTGCGAAGTTGCCGCTCTCTCCGGCTCCCGGAGACGAAGAAGCTGCTTCTTCGCGCAAAGACGATTCTGCCGCTCACAGTGCTCTGCGGTGTGCGCCTTCTGCCGAAAGAGGTCCGGCAGCGGTGCTTAGCTCTGCAGAGCACCGTACCTTCGTCTTTAGCCTCTCTTCTCGTCTACATCTTAGCAAAAAGCTTTTCCACTCTGTCTGGCAAGGAGAAACTGTGCCAGCACAGAAAACATCTCCCATCGTGTTCTAGAGGCTGCACGGAGGTCTGCCGAGTGTTTTGCAAGAAGAGAAAGAAAGTTGTCCAAAACAGCTTGCAATCGAATGTTCATGTGAATAGAAAAGGCAGGAGAGTGGTCAGGTACTGTTTTCTCTCAGTTGGCAAGCTGCGCACACAATCGCAGTGTTGTACAGCTTGTTTCATCACCTTTGCGAAGCTGCCGCTCTCTCCGGCTCCCGGAGACGAAGAAGCTGCTTTTTCGCGCAAAGACGATTCTGCCGCTCACAGTGCTCTGCGGTGTGCGCCTTCTGCCGAAAGAGGCCCGGGAGCGGTGCTTAGCTCTGCAGAGCACCGTACCTTCGTCTTTAGCCTCTCTTCTCGTCTACATCTTAGCAAAAAGCTTTTCCACTCTGTCTGGCAAGGAGAAACTGTGCCAGCACAGAAAACATCTCCCATCGTGTTCTAGAGGCTGCACGGAGGTCTGCCGAGTGTTTTGCAAGAAGAGAAAGAAAGTTGTCCAAAACAGCTTGCAATCGAATGTTCATGTGAATAGAAAAGGCAGGAGAGTGGTCAGGTACTGTTTTCTCTCAGTTGGCAAGCTGCGCACACAATCGCAGTGTTGTACAGCTTGTTTCATCACCTTTGCAAAGTTGCCGCTCTCTCCGGCTCCCGGAGACGAAGAAGCTGCTTGTTCGCGCAAAGACGATTCTGCCGCTCACAGTGCTCTGCGGTGTGCGCCTTCTGCCGAAAGACGCCCGGGAGCGGTGCTTAGCTCTGCAGAGCACCGTACCTTCGTCTTTAGCCTCTCTTCTCGTCTACATCTTAGCAAAAAGCTTTTCCACTCTGTCTGGCAAGGAGCAACTGTGCCAGCACAAAAAACATCTCCCATCGTGTTCTAGAGGCTGCACGGAAGTCTGCCGAGTGTTTTGCAAGAAGAGAAAGAAAGTTGTCCAAAACAGCTTCCAATCGAATGTTCATGTGAATAGAAAAGGCAGGAGAGTGGTCAGGTACTGTTTTCTCTCAGTTGGCAAGCTGCGCACACAATCGCAGTGTTGTACAGCTTGTTTCATCACCTTTGCGAAGCTGCCGCTCTCTCCGGCTCCCGGAGGAGAAGAAGCTGCTTTTTCGCGCAAAGACGAATCTGCCGCTCACAGTGCTCTGCGGTGTGCGCCTTCTGCCGAAAGAGGTCCGGGAGCGGTGCTTAGCTCTGCAGAGCACCGTACCTTCGTCTTTAGCCTCTCTTCTCGTCTACATCTTAGCAAAAAGCTTTTCCACTCTGTCTGGCAAGGAGAAACTGTGCCAGCACAAAAAACATCTCCCATCGTGTTCTAGAGGCTGCACGGAGGTCTGCCGAATGTTTTGCAAGAAGAGAAACAAAGTTGTCCAAAACAGCTTGCAATCGAATGTTCATGTGAATAGAAAAGGCAGGCGAGTGGTCAGGTACTGTTTTCTCTCACTTGGCAAGCTGCGCACACAATCGCAGTGTTGTACAGCTTGTTTCATCACCTTTGCGAAGTTGCCGCTCTCTCCAGCTCCCGGAGACGAAGAAGCTGCTTCTTCGCGCAAAGACGATTCTGCCGCTCACAGTGCTCTGAAGTGTGCGCCTTCTGCCGAAAGAGGCCCGGGAGCGGTGCTTACCTCTGCAGAGCACCGTACCTTCGTCTTTAGCCTCTCTTCTCGTCTACATCTTAGCAAAAAGCTTTTCCACTCTGTCTGGCAAGGAGAAACTGTGCCAGCACAGAAAACATCTCCCATCGTGTTCTAGAGGCTGCACGGAGGTCTGCCGAGTGTTTTGCAAGAAGAGAAAGAAAGTTGTCCAAAACAGCTTGCAATCGAATGTTCATGTGAATAGAAAAGGCAGGAGAGTGGTCAGGTACTGTTTTCACTCAGTTGGCAAGCTGCGCACACAATCGCAGTGTTGTACAGCTTGTTTCATCACCTTTGCGAAGCTGCCGCTCTCTCCGGCTCCCGGAGACGAAGAAGCTGCTTCTTCGCGCAAAGACGATTCTGCCGCTCACAGTGATCTGAAGTGTGCGCCTTCTGCCGAAAGAGGTCCGGGAGCGGTGCTTAGCTCTGCAGAGCACCGTACCTTCGTCTTTAGCCTCTCTTCTCGTCTACATCTTAGCAAAAAGCTTTTCCACTCTGTCTGGCAAGGAGAAACTGTGCCAGCACAAAAAACATCTCCCATCGTGTTCTAGAGGCTGCACGGAGGTCTGCCGAGTGTTTTGCAAGAAGAGAAAAAAGTTGTCCAAAACAGCTTGCAATTGAATGTTCATGTGATTGGAAAATGCAGGAGAGTGGTCAGGTACTGTTTTCTCACAGTTGTCATGCTGCGCACACAATCGCAGTGTTGTACAGCTTGTTTCATCACCTTTGCGAAGTTGCCGCTCTCTCCGGCTCCCGGAGACGAAGAAGCTGCTTCTTCGCGCAAAGACGATTCTGCCGCTCACAGTGCTCTGCGGTGTGCGCCTTCTGCCGAAAGAGGTCCGGCAGCGGTGCTTAGCTCTGCAGAGCACCGTACCTTCGTCTTTAGCCTCTCTTCTCGTCTACATCTTAGCAAAAAGCTTTTCCACTCTGTCTGGCAAGGAGAAACTGTGCCAGCACAGAAAACATCTCCCATCGTGTTCTAGAGGCTGCACGGAGGTCTGCCGAGTGTTTTGCAAGAAGAGAAAGAAAGTTGTCCAAAACAGCTTGCAATCGAATGTTCATGTGAATAGAAAAGGCAGGAGAGTGGTCAGGTACTGTTTTCTCTCAGTTGGCAAGCTGCGCACACAATCGCAGTGTTGTACAGCTTGTTTCATCACCTTTGCGAAGCTGCCGCTCTCTCCGGCTCCCGGAGACGAAGAAGCTGCTTTTTCGCGCAAAGACGATTCTGCCGCTCACAGTGCTCTGCGGTGTGCGCCTTCTGCCGAAAGAGGCCCGGGAGCGGTGCTTAGCTCTGCAGAGCACCGTACCTTCGTCTTTAGCCTCTCTTCTCGTCTACATCTTAGCAAAAAGCTTTTCCACTCTGTCTGGCAAGGAGAAACTGTGCCAGCACAGAAAACATCTCCCATCGTGTTCTAGAGGCTGCACGGAGGTCTGCCGAGTGTTTTGCAAGAAGAGAAAGAAAGTTGTCCAAAACAGCTTGCAATCGAATGTTCATGTGAATAGAAAAGGCAGGAGAGTGGTCAGGTACTGTTTTCTCTCAGTTGGCAAGCTGCGCACACAATCGCAGTGTTGTACAGCTTGTTTCATCACCTTTGCGAAGTTGCCGCTCTCTCCGGCTCCCGGAGACGAAGAAGCTGCTTGTTCGCGCAAAGACGATTCTGCCGCTCACAGTGCTCTGCGGTGTGCGCCTTCTGCCGAAAGACGCCCGGGAGCGGTGCTTAGCTCTGCAGAGCACCGTACCTTCGTCTTTAGCCTCTCTTCTCGTCTACATCTTAGCAAAAAGCTTTTCCACTCTGTCTGGCAAGGAGCAACTGTGCCAGCACAAAAAACATCTCCCATCGTGTTCTAGAGGCTGCACGGAAGTCTGCCGAGTGTTTTGCAAGAAGAGAAAGAAAGTTGTCCAAAACAGCTTCCAATCGAATGTTCATGTGAATAGAAAAGGCAGGAGAGTGGTCAGGTACTGTTTTCTCTCAGTTGGCAAGCTGCGCACACAATCGCAGTGTTGTACAGCTTGTTTCATCACCTTTGCGAAGCTGCCGCTCTCTCCGGCTCCCGGAGGAGAAGAAGCTGCTTTTTCGCGCAAAGACGAATCTATCGCTCACAGTGCTCTGCGGTGTGCGCCTTCTGCCGAAAGAGGTCCGGGAGCGGTGCTTAGCTCTGCAGAGCACCGTACCTTCGTCTTTAGCCTCTCTTCTCGTCTACATCTTAGCAAAAAGCTTTTCCACTCTGTCTGGCAAGGAGAAACTGTGCCAGCACAAAAAACATCTCCCATCGTGTTCTAGAGGCTGCACGGAGGTCTGCCGAGTGTTTTGCAAGAAGAGAAACAAAGTTGTCCAAAACAGCTTGCAATCGAATGTTCATGTGAATAGAAAAGGCAGGCGAGTGGTCAGGTACTGTTTTCTCTCACTTGGCAAGCTGCGCACACAATCGCAGTGTTGTACAGCTTGTTTCATCACCTTTGCGAAGTTGCCGCTCTCTCCAGCTCCCGGAGACGAAGAAGCTGCTTCTTCGCGCAAAGACGATTCTGCCGCTCACAGTGCTCTGAAGTGTGCGCCTTCTGCCGAAAGAGGCCCGGGAGCGGTGCTTACCTCTGCAGAGCACCGTACCTTCGTCTTTAGCCTCTCTTCTCGTCTACATCTTAGCAAAAAGCTTTTCCACTCTGTCTGGCAAGGAGAAACTGTGCCAGCACAGAAAACATCTCCCATCGTGTTCTAGAGGCTGCACGGAGGTCTGCCGAGTGTTTTGCAAGAAGAGAAAGAAAGTTGTCGAAAACAGCTTGCAATCGAATGTTCATGTGAATAGAAAAGGCAGGAGAGTGGTCAGGTACTGTTTTCTCTCAGTTGGCAAGCTGCGCACACAATCGCAGTGTTGTACAGCTTGTTTCATCACCTTTGCGAAGTTGCCGCTCTCTCCGGCTCCCGGAGACGAAGAAGCTGCTTGTTCGCGCAAAGACGATTCTGCCGCTCACAGTGCTCTGCGGTGTGCGCCTTCTGCCGAAAGACGCCCGGGAGCGGTGCTTAGCTCTGCAGAGCACCGTACCTTCGTCTTTAGCCTCTCTTCTCGTCTACATCTTAGCAAAAAGCTTTTCCACTCTGTCTGGCAAGGAGCAACTGTGCCAGCACAAAAAACATCTCCCATCGTGTTCTAGAGGCTGCACGGAAGTCTGCCGAGTGTTTTGCAAGAAGAGAAAGAAAGTTGTCCAAAACAGCTTCCAATCGAATGTTCATGTGAATAGAAAAGGCAGGAGAGTGGTCAGGTACTGTTTTCTCTCACTTGGCAAGCTGCGCACACAATCGCAGTGTTGTACAGCTTGTTTCATCACCTTTGCGAAGCTGCCGCTCTCTCCGGCTCCCGGAGGAGAAGAAGCTGCTTTTTCGCGCAAAGACGATTCTGCCGCTCACAGTGCTCTGCGGTGTGCGCCTTCTGCCGAAAGAGGTCCGGGAGCGGTGCTTAGCTCTGCAGAGCACCGTACCTTCGTCTTTAGCCTCTCTTCTCGTCTACATCTTAGCAAAAAGCTTTTCCACTCTGTCTGGCAAGGAGAAACTGTGCCAGCACAAAAAACATCTCCCATCGTGTTCTAGAGGCTGCACGGAGGTCTGCCGAGTGTTTTGCAAGAAGAGAAACAAAGTTGTCCAAAACAGCTTGCAATCGAATGTTCATGTGAATAGAAAAGGCAGGCGAGTGGTCAGGTTCTGTTTTCTCTCAGTTGGCAAGCTGCGCACACAATCGCAGTGTTGTACAGCTTGTTTCATCACCTTTGCGAAGTTGCCGCTCTCTCCGGCTCCCGGAGACGAAGAAGCTGCTTCTTCGCGCAAAGACGATTCTGCCGCTCACAGTGCTCTGAAGTGTGCGCCTTCTGCCGAAAGAGGCCCGGGAGCGGTGCTTACCTCTGCAGAGCACCGTACCTTCGTCTTTAGCCTCTCTTCTCGTCTACATCTTAGCAAAAAGCTTTTCCACTCTGTCTGGCAAGGAGAAACTGTGCCAGCACAGAAAACATCTCCCATCGTGTTCTAGAGGCTGCACGGAGGTCTGCCGAGTGTTTTGCAAGAAGAGAAAGAAAGTTGTCCAAAACAGCTTGCAATCGAATGTTCATGTGAATAGAAAAGGCAGGAGAGTGGTCAGGTACTGTTTTCTCACAGTTGTCATGCTGCGCACACAATCGCAGTGTTGTACAGCTTGTTTCATCACCTTTGCGAAGCTGCCGCTCTCTCCGGCTCCCGGAGACGAAGAAGCTGCTTCTTCGCGCAAAGACGATTCTGCCGCTCACAGTGCTCTGCAGTGTGTGTCTTCTGCCGAACGAGGCCCGGGAGCAGTGCTTAGCTCTGCAGAGCACCGTACCTTCGTCTTTAGCCTCTCTTCTCGTCTACATCTCAGCAAAAACCTTTTCCACTCTGTCTGGCAAGGAGAAACTGTGCCAGCACAAAAAACATCTCCCATCGTGTTCTAGAGGCTGCACGGAGGTCTGCCGAGTGTTTTGCAAGAAGAGAAAGAAAGTTGTCCAAAACAGCTTGCAATCGAATGTTCATGTGAATAGAAAAGGCAGGAGAGTGGTCAGGTACTGTTTTCTCTCAGTTGGCAAGCTGCGCACACAATCGCAGTGTTGTACAGCTTGTTTCATCACCTTTGCGAAGCTGCCGCTCTCTCCGGCTCCCGGAGACGAAGAAGCTGCTTTTTCGCGCAAAGACGATTCTGCCGCTCACAGTGCTCTGCAGTGTGTGTCTTCTGCCGAAAGAGGCCCGGGAGCTGTGCTTAGCTCTGCAGAGCACCGTACCTTCGTCTTTAGCCTCTCTTCTCGTCTACATCTTAGCAAAAAGCTTTTCCACTCTGTCTGGCAAGGAGAAACTGTGCCAGCACAGAAAACATCTCCCATCGTGTTCTAGAGGCTGCACGGAGGTCTGCCGAGTGTTTTGCAAGAAGAGAAAGAAAGTTGTCGAAAACAGCTTGCAATCGAATGTTCATGTGAATAGAAAAGGCAGGAGAGTGGTCAGGTACTGTTTTCACTCAGTTGGCAAGCTGCGCACACAATCGCAGTGTTGTACAGCTTGTTTCATCACCTTTGTGAAGCTGCCGCTCTCACCGGCTCCCGGAGACGAAGAAGCTGCTTCTTCGCGCAAAGATGATTCTGCCGCTCACAGTGCTCTGAAGTGTGCACCTTCTGCCGAAAGAGGTCCGGGAGCGGTGCTTAGCTCTGCAGAGCACCGTACCTTCGTCTTTAGCCTCTCTTCTCGTCTACATCTTAGCAAAAAGCTTTTCCACTCTGTCTGGCAAGGAGAAACTGTGCCAGCACAGAAAACATCTCCCATCGTGTTCTAGAGGCTGCACGGAGGTCTGCCGAGTGTTTTGCAAGAAGAGAAAGAAAGTTGTCCAAAACAGCTTGCAATCGAATGTTCATGTGAATAGAAAAGGCAGGAGAGTGGTCAGGTACTGTTTTCTCTCAGTTGGCAAGCTGCGCACACAATCGCAGTGTTGTACAGCTTGTTTCATCACCTTTGCGAAGTTGCCGCTCTCTCCGGCTCCCGGAGACGAAGAAGCTGCTTCTTCGCGCAAAGACGATTCTGCCGCTCACAGTGCTCTGCGCTGTGCGCCTTCTGCCGAAAGAGGCCCGGGAGCGGTGCTTAGCTCTGCAGAGCACCGTACCTTCGTCTTTAGCCTCTCTTCTCGTCTACATCTTAGCAAAAAGCTTTTCCACTCTGTCTGGCAAGGAGCAACTGTGCCAGCACAAAAAACATCTCCCATCGTGTTCTAGAGGCTGCACGGAAGTCTGCCGAGTGTTTTGCAAGAAGAGAAAGAAAGTTGTCCAAAACAGCTTCCAATCGAATGTTCATGTGAATAGAAAAGGCAGGAGAGTGGTCAGGTACTGTTTTCTCTCACTTGGCAAGCTGCGCACACAATCGCAGTGTTGTACAGCTTGTTTCATCACCTTTGCGAAGCTGCCGCTCTCTCCGGCTCCCGGAGGAGAAGAAGCTGCTTTTTCGCGCAAAGACGAATCTGCCGCTCACAGTGCTCTGCGGTGTGCGCCTTCTGCCGAAAGAGGTCCAGGAGCGGTGCTTAGCTCTTCAGAGCACCGTACCTTCGTCTTTAGCCTCTCTTCTCGTCTACATCTTAGCAAAAAGCTTTTCCACTCTGTCTGGCAAGGAGAAACTGTGCCAGCACAGAAAACATCTCCCATCGTGTTCTAGAGGCTGCACGGAGGTCTGCCGAGTGTTTTGCAAGAAGAGAAAGAAAGTTGTCGAAAACAGCTTGCAATCGAATGTTCATGTGAATAGAAAAGGCAGGAGAGTGGTCAGGTACTGTTTTCTCTCACTTGGCACGCTGCACACACAATCGCAGTGTTGTACAGCTTGTTTCATCACATTTGTGATGCTGCCGCTCTCTCCGGCTCCCGGAGACGAAGAAGCTGCTTCTTCGCGCAAAATCGATTCTGCCGCTCACAGTGCTCTGAAGTGTGCGCCTTCTGCCGAAAGAGGCCCGGGAGCGGTGCTTAGCTCTGCAGAGCACCGTACCTTCGTCTTTAGCCTCTCTTCTCGTCTACATCTTAGCAAAAAGCTTTTCCACTCTGTCTGGCAAGGAGAAACTGTGCCAGCACAGAAAACATCTCCCATCGTGTTCTAGAGGCTGCACGGAGGTCTGCCGAGTGTTTTGCAAGAAGAGAAAGAAAGTTGTCCAAAACAGCTTGCAATCGAATGTTCATGTGAATAGAAAAGGCAGGAGAGTGGTCAGGTACTGCTATCTCACTGTTGTCATGCTGCGCACACAATCGCAGTGTTGTACAGCTTGTTTCATCACCTTTGCGAAGCTGCCGCTCTCTCCGGCTCCCGGAGACGAAGAAGCTGCTTTTTCGCGCAAAGACGATTCTGCCGCTCACAGTGCTCTGCAGTGTGTGTCTTCTGCCGAAAGAGGCCCGGGAGCAGTGCTTAGCTCTGCAGAGCACCGTACCTTCGTCTTTAGCCTCTCTTCTCGTCTACATCTTAGCAAAAAGCTTTTCCACTCTGTCTGGCAAGGAGAAACTGTGCCAGCACAGAAAACATCTCCCATCGTGTTCTAGAGGCTGCACGGAGGTCTGCCGAGTGTTTTGCAAGAACAGAAAGAAAGTTGTCGAAAACCGCTTCCAATCGAATGTTCATGTGAATAGAAAAGGCAGGAGAGTGGTCAGGTACTGTTTTCTCTCAGTTGGCAAGCTGCGCACACAATCGCAGTGTTGTACAGCTTGTTTCATCACCTTTGTGAAGCTGCCGCTCTCTCCGGCTCCCGGAGACGAAGAAGCTGCTTCTTCGCGCAAAGACGATTCTGCCGCTCACAGTGCTCTGAAGTGTGCGCCTTCTGCCGAAAGAGGTCCGGGAGCGGTGCTTAGCTCTGCAGAGCACCGTACCTTCGTCTTTAGCCTCTCTTCTCGTCTACATCTTAGCAAAAAGCTTTTCCACTCTGTCTGGCAAGGAGAAACTGTGCCAGCACAAAAAACATCTCCCATCGTGTTCTAGAGGCTGCACGGAGGTCTGCCGAGTGTTTTGCAAGAAGAGAAAAAAGTTGTCCAAAACAGCTTGCAATCGAATGTTCATGTGAATAGAAAAGGCAGGAGAGTGGTCAGGTACTGTTTTCTCTCAGTTGGCAAGCTGTGCACACAATCGCAGTGTTGTACAGCTTGTTTCATCACCTTTGCGAAGCTGCCGCTCTCTCCGGCTCCCGGAGACGAAGAAGCTGCTTCTTCGCGCAAAGACGATTCTGCCGCTCACAGTGCTCTGCAGTGTGTGTCTTCTGCCGAAAGAGGCCCGGGAGCTGTGCTTAGCTCTGCAGAGCACCATACCTTCGTCTTTAGCCTCTCTTCTCGTCTACATCTTAGCAAAAAGCTTTTCCACTCTGTCTGGCAAGGAGAAACTGTGCCAGCACAGAAAACATCTCCCATCGTGTTCTAGAGGCTGCACGGAGGTCTGCCGAGTGTTTTGCAAGAACAGAAAGAAAGTTGTCGAAAACAGCTTCCAATCGAATGTTCATGTGAATAGAAAAGGCAGGAGAGTGGTCAGGTACTGTTTTCTCTCAGTTGGCAAGCTGCGCACACAATCGCAGTGTTGTACAGCTTGTTTCATCACCTTTGTGAAGCTGCCGCTCTCTCCGGCTCCCGGAGACGAAGAAGCTGCTTCTTCGCGCAAAGACGATTCTGCCGCTCACAGTGCTCTGAAGTGTGCGCCTTCTGCCGAAAGAGGTCCGGGAGCGGTGCTTAGCTCTGCAGAGCACCGTACCTTCGTCTTTAGCCTCTCTTCTCGTCTACATCTTAGCAAAAAGCTTTTCCACTCTGTCTGGCAAGGAGAAACTGTGCCAGCACAAAAAACATCTCCCATCGTGTTCTAGAGGCTGCACGGAGGTCTGCCGAGTGTTTTGCAAGAAGAGAAAAAAGTTGTCCAAAACAGCTTGCAATCGAATGTTCATGTGAATAGAAAAGGCAGGAGAGTGGTCAGGTACTGTTTTCTCTCAGTTGGCAAGCTGTGCACACAATCGCAGTGTTGTACAGCTTGTTTCATCACCTTTGCGAAGCTGCCGCTCTCTCCGGCTCCCGGAGACGAAGAAGCTGCTTCTTCGCGCAAAGACGATTCTGCCGCTCACAGTGCTCTGCAGTGTGTGTCTTCTGCCGAAAGAGGCCCGGGAGCTGTGCTTAGCTCTGCAGAGCACCGTACCTTCGTCTTTAGCCTCTCTTCTCGTCTACATCTTAGCAAAAAGCTTTTCCACTCTGTCTGGCAAGGAGAAACTGTGCCAGCACAGAAAACATCTCCCATCGTGTTCTAGAGGCTGCACGGAGGTCTGCCGAGTGTTTTGCAAGAACAGAAAGAAAGTTGTCGAAAACAGCTTCCAATCGAATGTTCATGTGAATAGAAAAGGCAGGAGAGTGGTCAGGTACTGTTTTCTCTCAGTTGGCAAGCTGCGCACACAATCGCAGTGTTGTACAGCTTGTTTCATCACCTTTGTGAAGCTGCCGCTCTCTCCGGCTCCCGGAGACGAAGAAGCTGCTTCTTCGCGCAAAGACGATTCTGCCGCTCACAGTGCTCTGAAGTGTGCGCCTTCTGCCGAAAGAGGTCCGGGAGCGGTGCTTAGCTCTGCAGAGCACCGTACCTTCGTCTTTAGCCTCTCTTCTCGTCTACATCTTAGCAAAAAGCTTTTCCACTCTGTCTGGCAAGGAGAAACTGTGCCAGCACAAAAAACATCTCCCATCGTGTTCTAGAGGCTGCACGGAGGTCTGCCGAGTGTTTTGCAAGAAGAGAAAAAAGTTGTCCAAAACAGCTTGCAATCGAATGTTCATGTGAATAGAAAAGGCAGGAGAGTGGTCAGGTACTGTTTTCTCTCAGTTGGCAAGCTGTGCACACAATCGCAGTGTTGTACAGCTTGTTTCATCACCTTTGCGAAGCTGCCGCTCTCTCCGGCTCCCGGAGACGAAGAAGCTGCTTCTTCGCGCAAAGACGATTCTGCCGCTCACAGTGCTCTGCAGTGTGTGTCTTCTGCCGAAAGAGGCCCGGGAGCTGTGCTTAGCTCTGCAGAGCACCGTACCTTCGTCTTTAGCCTCTCTTCTCGTCTACATCTTAGCAAAAAGCTTTTCCACTCTGTCTGGCAAGGAGAAACTGTGCCAGCACAGAAAACATCTCCCATCGTGTTCTAGAGGCTGCACGGAGGTCTGCCGAGTGTTTTGCAAGAACAGAAAGAAAGTTGTCGAAAACAGCTTCCAATCGAATGTTCATGTGAATAGAAAAGGCAGGAGAGTGGTCAGGTACTGTTTTCTCTCAGTTGGCAAGCTGCGCACACAATCGCAGTGTTGTACAGCTTGTTTCATCACCTTTGTGAAGCTGCCGCTCTCTCCGGCTCCCGGAGACGAAGAAGCTGCTTCTTCGCGCAAAGACGATTCTGCCGCTCACAGTGCTCTGAAGTGTGCGCCTTCTGCCGAAAGAGGTCCGGGAGCGGTGCTTAGCTCTGCAGAGCACCGTACCTTCGTCTTTAGCCTCTCTTCTCGTCTACATCTTAGCAAAAAGCTTTTCCACTCTGTCTGGCAAGGAGAAACTGTGCCAGCACAAAAAACATCTCCCATCGTGTTCTAGAGGCTGCACGGAGGTCTGCCGAGTGTTTTGCAAGAAGAGAAAAAAGTTGTCCAAAACAGCTTGCAATCGAATGTTCATGTGAATAGAAAAGGCAGGAGAGTGGTCAGGTACTGTTTTCTCTCAGTTGGCAAGCTGTGCACACAATCGCAGTGTTGTACAGCTTGTTTCATCACCTTTGCGAAGCTGCCGCTCTCTCCGGCTCCCGGAGACGAAGAAGCTGCTTCTTCGCGCAAAGACGATTCTGCCACTCACAGTGCTCTGCAGTGTGTGTCTTCTGCCGAAAGACGCCCGGGAGCTGTGCTTAGCTCTGCAGAGCACCGTACCTTCGTCTTTAGCCTCTCTTCTCGTCTACATCTTAGCAAAAAGCTTTTCCACTCTGTCTGGCAAGGAGAAACTGTGCCAGCACAGAAAACATCTCCCATCGTGTTCTAGAGGCTGCACGGAGGTCTGCCGAGTGTTTTGCAAGAAGAGAAAAAAGTTGTCGAAAACAGCTTGCAATCGAATGTTCATGTGAATAGAAAAGGCAGGAGAGTGGTCAGGTACTGTTTTCTCTCAGTTGGCAAGCTGCGCACACAATCGCAGTGTTGTACAGCTTGTTTCATCACCTTTGCGAAGTTGCCGCTCTCTCCGGCTCCCGGAGACGAAGAAGCTGCTTCTTCGCGCAAAGACGATTCTGCCGCTCACAGTGCTCTGCGGTGTGCGCCTTCTGCCGAAAGAGGTCCGGGAGCGGTGCTTAGCTCTGCAGAGCACCGTACCTTCGTCTTTAGCCTCTCTTCTCGTCTACATCTTAGCAAAAAGCTTTTCCACTCTGTCTGGCAAGGAGAAACTGTGCCAGCACAGAAAACATCTCCCATCGTGTTCTAGAGGCTGCACGGAGGTCTGCCGAGTGTTTTGCAAGAAGAGAAAAAAGTTGTCCAAAACAGCTTGCAATCGAATGTTCATGTGAATAGAAAAGGCAGGAGAGTGGTCAGGTACTGTTTTCTCACAGTTGTCATGCTGCGCACACAATCGCATTGTTGTACAGCTTGTTTCATCACCTTTGCGAAGTTGCCGCTCTCTCCGGCTCCCGGAGACGAAGAAGCTGCTTCTTCGCGCAAAGACGATTCTACCGCTCACAGTGCTCTGCGGTGTGCGCCTTCTGCCGAAAGACGCCCGGGAGCGGTGCTTAGCTCTGCAGAGCACCGTACCTTCGTCTTTAGCCTCTCTTCTCGTCTACATCTTAGCAAAAAGCTTTTCCACTCTGTCTGGCAAGGAGAAACTGTGCCAGCACAGAAAACATCTCCCATCGTGTTCTAGAGGCTGCACGGAGGTCTGCCGAGTGTTTTGCAAGAAGAGAAAGAAAGTTGTCCAAAAGAGATTGCAATCGAATGTTCATGTGAATAGAAAAGGCAGGAGAGTGGTCAGGTACTGTTTTCTCTCAGTTGGCAAGCTGCGCACACAATCGCAGTGTTGTACAGCTTGTTTCATCACCTTTGCGAAGCTGCCGCTCTCTCCGGCTCCCGGAGACGAAGAAGCTGCTTTTTCGCGCAAAGACGATTCTGCCGCTCACAGTGCTCTGCAGTGTGTGTCTTCTGCCGAAAGAGGCCCGGGAGCTGTGCTTAGCTCTGCAGAGCACCGTACCTTCGTCTTTAGCCTCTCTTCTCGTCTACATCTTAGCAAAAAGCTTTTCCACTCTGTCTGGCAAGGAGAAACTGTGCCAGCACAGAAAACATCTCCCATCGTGTTCTAGAGGCTGCACGGAGGTCTGCCGAGTGTTTTGCAAGAAGAGAAAAAAGTTGTCCAAAACAGCTTGCAATCGAATGTTCATGTGAATAGAAAAGGCAGGAGAGTGGTCAGGTACTGTTTTCTCTCAGTTGGCAAGCTGCGCACACAATCGCAGTGTTGTACAGCTTGTTTCATCACCTTTGCGAAGTTGCCGCTCTCTCCGGCTCCCGGAGATGAAGAAGCTGCTTCTTCGCGCAAAGACGATTCTGCCGCTCACAGTGCTCTGCGGTGTGCGCCTTCTGCCGAAAGAGGTCCGGGAGCGGTGCTTAGCTCTGCAGAGCACCGTACCTTCGTCTTTAGCCTCTCTTCTCGTCTACATCTTAGCAAAAAGCTTTTCCACTCTGTCTGGCAAGGAGAAACTGTGCCAGCACAAAAAACATCTCCCATCGTGTTCTAGAGGATGCACGCAGGTCTGCCGAGTGTTTTGCAAGAAGAGAAAGAAAGTTGTCCAAAACAGCTTGCAATCGAATGTTCATGTGAATAGAAAATGCAGGAGAGTGGTCAGGTACTGTTTTCTCTCACTTGGCAAGCTGCGCACACAATCGCAGTGTTGTACAGCTTGTTTCATCACCTTTGCGAAGCTGCCGCTCTCTCCGGCTCCCGGAGGAGAAGAAGCTGCTTTTTCGCGCAAAGACGAATCTGCCGCTCACAGTGCTCTGCGGTGTGCGCCTTCTGCCGAAAGAGGTCCGGGAGCGGTGCTTAGCTCTGCAGAGCACCGTACCTTCGTCTTTAGCCTCTCTTCTCGTCTACATCTTAGCAAAAAGCTTTTCCACTCTGTCTGGCAAGGAGAAACTGTGCCAGCACAGAAAACATCTCCCATCGTGTTCTAGAGGCTGCACGGAGGTCTGCCGAGTGTTTTGCAAGAAGAGAAAGAAAGTTGTCGAAAACAGCTTGCAATCGAATATTCATGTGAATAGAAAAGGCAGGAGAGTGGTCAGGTACTGTTTTCTCTCACTTGGCAAGCTGCGCACACAATCGCAGTGTTGTACAGCTTGTTTCATCACCTTTGCGAAGCTGCCGCTCTCTCCGGCTCCCGGAGACGAAGAAGCTGCTTTTTCGCGCAAAGACGATTCTGCCGCTCACAGTGCTCTGCAGTGTGTGTCTTCTGCCGAAAGAGGCCCGGGAGCTGTGCTTAGCTCTGCAGAGCACCAAACCTGCTTCTTTAGCCTCTCTTCTCGTCTACATCTTAGCAAAAAGCTTTTCCACTCTGTCTGGCAAGGAGAAACTGTGCCAGCACAGAAAACATCTCCCATCGTGTTCTAGAGGCTGCACGGAGGTCTGCCGAGTGTTTTGCAAGAAGAGAAAGAAAGTTGTCCAAAACAGCTTGCAATCGAATGTTCATGTGAATAGAAAAGGCAGGAGAGTGGTCAGGTACTGTTTTCTCTCAGTTGGCAAGCTGCGCACACAATCGCAGTGTTGTACAGCTTGTTTCATCACCTTTGCGAAGTTGCCGCTCTCTCCGGCTCCCGGAGACGAAGAAGCTGCTTCTTCGCGCAAAGACGATTCTGCCGCTCACAGTGCTCTGCGGTGTGCGCCTTCTGCCGAAAGACGCCCGGGAGCGGTGCTTAGCTCTGCAGAGCACCGTACCTTCGTCTTTAGCCTCTCTTCTCGTCTACATCTTAGCAAAAAGCTTTTCCACTCTGTCTGGCAAGGAGAAACTGTGCCAGCACAGAAAACATCTCCCATCGTGTTCTAGAGGCTGCACGCAGGTCTGCCGAGTGTTTTGCAAGAAGAGAAAGAAAGTTGTCGAAAACAGCTTCCAATCGAATGTTCATGTGAATAGAAAAGGCAGGAGAGTGGTCAGGTACTGTTTTCTCTCAGTTGGCAAGCTGCGCACACAATCGCAGTGTTGTACAGCTTGTTTCATCACCTTTGCGAAGTTGCCGCTCTCTCCGGCTCCCGGAGACGAAGAAGCTGCTTCTTCGCGCAAAGACGATTCTGCCGCTCATAGTGCTCTGCGGTGTGCGCCTTCTGCCGAAAGAGGCCCGGGAGCTGTGCTTAGCTCTGCAGAGCACCGTACCTTCGTCTTTAGCCTCTCTTCTTGTCTACATCTTAGCAAAAAGCTTTTCCACTCTGTCTGGCAAGGAGAAACTGTGCCAGCACAAAAAACATCTCCCATCGTACTCTAGAGGCTGCACGGAGGTCTGCCGAGTGTTTTGCAAGAAGAGAAAGAAAGTTGTCCAAAACAGCTTGCAATCGAATGTTCATGTGAATAGAAAAGGCAGGAGAGTGGTCAGGTACTGTTTTCTCTCAGTTGGCACGCTGCACACACAATCGCAGTGTTGTACAGCTTGTTTCATCACCTTTGCGAAGTTGCCGCTCTCTCCGGCTCCCGGAGACGAAGAAGCTGCTTCTTCGCGCAAAGACGATTCTGCCGCTCACAGTGCTCTGCGGTGTGCGCCTTCTGCCGAAAGACGCCCGGGAGCGGTGCTTAGCTCTGCAGAGCACCGTACCTTCGTCTTTAGCCTCTCTTCTCTTCTACATCTTAGCAAAAAGCTTTTCCACTCTGTCTGGCAAGGAGAAACTGTGCCAGCACAAAATACATCTCCCATCGTGTTCTAGAGGCTGCACGCAGGTCTGCCGAGTGTTTTGCAAGAAGAGAAAGAAAGTTGTCCAAAACAGCTTCCAATCGAATGTTCATGTGAAGAGAAAAGGCAGGAGAGTGGTCAGGTACTGTTTTCTCTCAGTTGGCAAGCTGCGCACACAATCGCAGTGTTGTACAGCTTGTTTCATCACCTTTGCGAAGTTGCCGCTCTCTCCGGCTCCCGGAGACGAAGAAGCTGCTTCTTCGCGCAAAGAAGATTATGCCGCTCACAGTGCTCTGCGGTGTGCGCCTTCTGTCGAAAGAGGTCCGGGAGCTGTGCTTAGCTCTGCAGAGCACCGTACCTTCGTCTTTAGCCTCTCTTCTCGTCTACATCTTAGCAAAAAGCTTTTCCACTCTGTCTGGCAAGGAGAAACTGTGCCAGCACAGAAAACATCTCCCATCGTGTTCTAGAGGCTGCACGGAGGTCTGCCGAGTGTTTTGCAAGAAGAGAAAGAAAGTTGTCCAAAAGAGATTGCAATCGAATGTTCATGTGAATAGAAAAGGCAGGAGAGTGGTCAGGTACTGTTTTCTCTCAGTTGGCAAGCTGCGCACACAATCACAGTGTTGTACAGCTTGTTTCATCACCTTTGCGAAGCTGCCGCTCTCTCCGGCTCCCGGAGACGAAGAAGCTGCTTTTTCGCGCAAAGACGATTCTGCCGCTCACAGTGCTCTGCAGTGTGTGTCTTCTGCCGAAAGAGGCCCGGGAGCTGTGCTTAGCTCTGCAGAGCACCGTACCTTCGTCTTTAGCCTCTCTTCTCGTCTACATCTTAGCAAAAAGCTTTTCCACTCTGTCTGGCAAGGAGAAACTGTGCCAGCACAGAAAACATCTCCCATCGTGTTCTAGAGGCTGCACGGAGGTCTGCCGAGTGTTTTGCAAGAAGAGAAAAAAGTTGTCCAAAACAGCTTGCAATCGAATGTTCATGTGAATAGAAAAGGCAGGAGAGTGGTCAGGTACTGTTTTCTCTCAGTTGGCAAGCTGCGCACACAATCGCAGTGTTGTACAGCTTGTTTCATCACCTTTGCGAAGTTGCCGCTCTCTCCGGCTCCCGGAGATGAAGAAGCTGCTTCTTCGTGCAAAGACGATTCTGCCGCTCACAGTGCTCTGCGGTGTGCGCCTTCTGCCGAAAGAGGCCCGGGAGCGGTGCTTAGCTCTGCAGAGCACCGTACCTTCGTCTTTAGCCTCTCTTCTCGTCTACATCTTAGCAAAAAGCTTTTCCACTCTGTCTGGCAAGGAGAAACTGTGCCAGCACAAAAAACATCTCCCATCGTGTTCTAGAGGATGCACGCAGGTCTGCCGAGTGTTTTGCAAGAAGAGAAAGAAAGTTGTCCAAAACAGCTTGCAATCGAATGTTCATGTGAATAGAAAATGCAGGAGAGTGGTCAGGTACTGTTTTCTCTCACTTGGCAAGCTGCGCACACAATCGCAGTGTTGTACAGCTTGTTTCATCACCTTTGCGAAGCTGCCGCTCTCTCCGGCTCCCGGAGGAGAAGAAGCTGCTTTTTCGCGCAAAGACGAATCTGCCGCTCACAGTGCTCTGCGGTGTGCGCCTTCTGCCGAAAGAGGTCCGGGAGCGGTGCTTAGCTCTGCAGAGCACCGTACCTTCGTCTTTAGCCTCTCTTCTCGTCTACATCTTAGCAAAAAGCTTTTCCACTCTGTCTGGCAAGGAGAAACTGTGCCAGCACAAAAAACATCTCCCATCGTGTTCTAGAAGCTGCACGGAGGTCTGCCGAGTGTTTTGCAAGAAGAGAAACAAAGTTGTCCAAAACAGCTTGCAATCGAATGTTCATGTGAATAGAAAAGGCAGGAGAGTGGTCAGGTACTGTTTTCTCTCAGTTGGCAAGCTGCGCACACAATCGCAGTGTTGTACAGCTTGTTTCATCACCTTTGCGAAGCTGCCGCTCTCTCCGGCTCCCGGAGACGAAGAAGCTGCTTCTTCGCGCAAAGACGATTCTGCCGCTCACAGCGCTCTGCGGTGTGCGCCTTCTGCCGAAAGACGCCCGGGAGCGGTGCTTAGCTCTGCAGAGCACCGTACCTTCGTCTTTAGCCTCTCTTCTTGTCTACATCTTAGCAAAAAGCTTTTCCACTCTGTCTGGCAAGGAGAAACTGTGCCAGCACAAAAAACATCTCCCATCGTGTTCTAGAGGCTGCACGGAGGTCTGCCGAGTGTTTTGCAAGAAGAGAAAAAAGTTGTCCAAAACAGCTTGCAATCGAATGTTCATGTGAATAGAAAAGGCAGGAGAGTGGTCAGGTACTGTTTTCTCTCAGTTGGCAAGCTGCGCACACAATCGCAGTGTTGTACAGCTTGTTTCATCACCTTTGCGAAGCAGCCGCTCTCTCCGGCTCCCGGAGACGAAGAAGCTGCTTCTTCACGCAAAGACGATTCTGCCGCTCACAGTGCTCTGCAGTGTGTGTCTTCTGCCGAAAGAGGCCCGGGAGCGGTGCTTAGCTCTGCAGAGCACCGTACCTTCGTCTTTAGCCTCTCTTCTCGTCTACATCTTAGCAAAAAGCTTTTCCACTCTGTCTGGCAAGGAGAAACTGTGCCAGCACAGAAAACATCTCCCATCGTCTTCTAGAGGCTGCACGGAGGTCTGCCGAGTGTTTTGCAAGAAGAGAAAGAAAGTTGTCCAAAACAGCTTGCAATCGAATGTTCACGTGATTAGAAAATGCAGGAGAGTGGTCAGGTACTGTTTTCTCACAGTTGTCATGCTGCGCACACAATCGCAGTGTTGTACAGCTTGTTTCATCACCTTTGCGAAGTTGCCGCTCTCTCCGGCTCCCGGAGACGAAGAAGCTGCTTCTTCGCGCAAAGACGATTCTGCCGCTCACAGTGCTCTGCGGTGTGTGCCTTCTGCCGAAAGACGCCCGGGAGCGGTGCTTAGCTCTGCAGAGCACCGTACCTTCGTCTTTAGCCTCTCTTCTCGTCTACATCTTAGCAAAAAGCTTTTCCACTCTGTCTGGCAAGGAGAAACTGTGCCAGCACAGAAAACATCTCCCATCGTGTTCTAGAGGCTGCACGGAGGTCTGCCGAGTGTTTTGCAAGAAGAGAAAGAAAGTTGTCGAAAACAGCTTGCAATCGAATATTCATGTGAATAGAAAAGGCAGGAGAGTGGTCAGGTACTGTTTTCTCTCACTTGGCAAGCTGCGCACACAATCGCAGTGTTGTACAGCTTGTTTCATCACCTTTGCGAAGCTGCCGCTCTCTCCGGCTCCCGGAGACGAAGAAGCTGCTTTTTCGCGCAAAGACGATTCTGCCGCTCACAGTGCTCTGCAGTGTGTGTCTTCTGCCGAAAGAGGCCCGGGAGCTGTGCTTAGCTCTGCAGAGCACCAAACCTGCTTCTTTAGCCTCTCTTCTCGTCTACATCTTAGCAAAAAGCTTTTCCACTCTGTCTGGCAAGGAGAAACTGTGCCAGCACAGAAAACATCTCCCATCGTGTTCTAGAGGCTGCACGGAGGTCTGCCGAGTGTTTTGCAAGAAGAGAAAGAAAGTTGTCCAAAACAGCTTCCAATCGAATGTTCATGTGAATAGAAAAGGCAGGAGAGTGGTCAGGTACTGTTTTCTCTCAGTTGGCAAGCTGCGCACACAATCGCAGTGTTGTACAGCTTGTTTCATCACCTTTGCGAAGTTGCCGCTCTCTCCGGCTCCCGGAGACGAAGAAGCTGCTTCTTCGCGCAAAGACGATTCTGCCGCTCACAGTGCTCTGCGGTGTGCGCCTTCTGCCGAAAGACGCCCGGGAGCGGTGCTTAGCTCTGCAGAGCACCGTACCTTCGTCTTTAGCCTCTCTTCTCGTCTACATCTTAGCAAAAAGCTTTTCCACTCTGTCTGGCAAGGAGAAACTGTGCCAGCACAGAAAACATCTCCCATCGTGTTCTAGAGGCTGCACGCAGGTCTGCCGAGTGTTTTGCAAGAAGAGAAAGAAAGTTGTTGAAAACAGCTTCCAATCGAATGTTCATGTGAATAGAAAAGGCAGGAGAGTGGTCAGGTACTGTTTTCTCTCAGTTGGCAAGCTGCGCACACAATCGCAGTGTTGTACAGCTTGTTTCATCACCTTTGCGAAGTTGCCGCTCTCTCCGGCTCCCGGAGACGAAGAAGCTGCTTCTTCGCGCAAAGACGATTCTGCCGCTCATAGTGCTCTGCGGTGTGCGCCTTCTGCCGAAAGAGGCCCGGGAGCTGTGCTTAGCTCTGCAGAGCACCGTACCTTCGTCTTTAGCCTCTCTTCTCGTCTACATCTTAGCAAAAAGCTTTTCCACTCTGTCTGGCAAGGAGAAACTGTGCCAGCACAAAAAACATCTCCCATCGTACTCTAGAGTCTGCACGGAGGTCTGCCGAGTGTTTTGCAAGAAGAGAAAGAAAGTTGTCCAAAACAGCTTGCAATCGAATGTTCATGTGAATAGAAAAGGCAGGAGAGTGGTCAGGTACTGTTTTCTCTCAGTTGGCACGCTGCACACACAATCGCAGTGTTGTACAGCTTGTTTCATCACCTTTGCGAAGTTGCCGCTCTCTCCGGCTCCCGGAGACGAAGAAGCTGCTTCTTCGCGCAAAGACGATTCTGCCGCTCACAGTGCTCTGCGGTGTGCGCCTTCTGCCGAAAGACGCCCGGGAGCGGTGCTTAGCTCTGCAGAGCACCGTACCTTCGTCTTTAGCCTCTCTTCTCTTCTACATCTTAGCAAAAAGCTTTTCCACTCTGTCTGGCAAGGAGAAACTGTGCCAGCACAAAAAACATCTCCCATCGTGTTCTAGAGGCTGCACGCAGGTCTGCCGAGTGTTTTGCAAGAAGAGAAAGAAAGTTGTCCAAAACAGCTTGCAATCGAATGTTCAAGTGAATAGAAAAGGCAGGAGAGTGGTCAGGTACTGTTTTCTCTCAGTTGGCAAGCTGCGCACACAATCGCAGTGTTTTACAGCTTGTTTCATCACCTTTGCGAAGTTGCCGCTCTCTCCGGCTCCCGGAGACGAAGAAGCTGCTTCTTCGCGCAAAGACGATTCTGCCGCTCACAGTGCTCTGCGGTGTGCGCCTTCTGCCGAAAGACGCCCGGGAGCTGTGCTTAGCTCTGCAGAGCACCGTACCTTCGTCTTTAGCCTCTCTTCTCGTCTACATCTTAGCAAAAAGCTTTTCCACTCTGTCTGGCAAGGAGAAACTGTGCCAGCACAGAAAACATCTCCCATCGTGTTCTAGAGGCTGCACGGAGGTCTGCCGAGTGTTTTGCAAGAAGAGAAAGAAAGTTGTCCAAAACAGCTTGCAATCGAATGTTCATCTGAATAGAAAAGGCAGGAGAGTGGTCAGGTACTGTTTTCTCTCAGTTGGCAAGCTGCGCACACAATCGCAGTGTTGTACAGCTTGTTTCACACCTTTGCGAAGCTGCCGCTCTCTCCGGCTCCCGGAGACGAAGAAGCTGCTTCTTCGCGCAAAGACGATTCTGCCGCTCTCAGTGCTCTGCTGTGTGCGCCTTCTGCCGAAAGAGGTCCGGGAGCGGTGCTTAGCTCTGCAGAGCACCGTACCTTCGTCTTTAGCCTCTCTTCTCGTCTACATCTTAGCAAAAAGCTTTTCCATTCTGTCTGGCAAGGAGAAACTTTGCCAGCACAGAAAACATCTCCCATCGTGTTCTAGAGGCTGCACGGAGGTCTGCCGAGTGTTTTGCAAGAAGAGAAAGAAAGTTGTCCAAAACAGCTTGCAATCGAATGTTCATCTGAATAGAAAAGGCAGGAGAGTGGTCCGGTACTGTTTTCTCTCAGTTGGTAAGCTGAGCACTCAATCGCAGTGTTGTACAGCTTGTTTCACACCTTTGCGAAGCTGCCGCTCTCTCCGGCTCCCGGAGACGAAGAAGCTGCTTCTTCGCGCAAAGACGATTCTGCCGCTCACAGTGCTCTGCGCTGTGCGCCTTCTGCCGAAAGAGGTCCGGGAGCGGTGCTTAGCTCTGCAGAGCACCGTACCTTCGTCTTTAGCCTCTCTTCTCGTCTACATCTTAGCAAAAAGCTTTTCCACTCTGTCTGGCAAGGAGAAACTGTGCCAGCACAGAAAACATCTCCCATCGTGTTCTAGAGGCTGCACGGAGGTCTGCCGAGTGTTTTGCAAGAAGAGAAAGAAAGTTGTCGAAAACAGCTTGCAATCGAATGTTCATGTGAATAGAAAAGGCAGGAGAGTGGTCAGGTACTGTTTTCTCTCAGTTGGCAAGCTGCGCACACAATCGCAGTGTTGTACAGCTTGTTTCATCACCTTTGCGAAGTTGCCGCTCTCTCCGGCTCCCGGAGACGAAGAAGCTGCTTCTTCGCGCAAAGACGATTCTGCCGCTCACAGTGCTCTGCGGTGTGCGCCTTCTGCCGAAAGAGGTCCGGGAGCGGTGCTTTGCTCTGCAGAGCACCGTACCTTCGTCTTTAGCCTCTCTTCTCGTCTACATCTTAGCAAAAAGCTTTTCCACTCTGTCTGGCAAGGAGAAACTGTGCCAGCACAAAAAACATCTCCCATCGTGTTCTAGAGGCTGCACGCAGGTCTGCCGAGTGTTTTGCAAGAAGAGAAAGAAAGTTGTCCAAAACAGCTTGCAATCGAATGTTCATGTGAATAGAAAAGGCAGGAGAGTGGTCAGGTACTGTTTTCTCTCAGTTGGCAAGCTGCGCACACAATCGCAGTGTTGTACAGCTTGTTTCATCACCTTTGCGAAGTTGCCGCTCTCTGCGGCTCCCGGAGACGAAGAAGCTACTTCTTCGCGCAAAGACGATTCTGCCGCTCACAGTGCTCTGCGGTGTGCGCCTTCTGCCGAAAGACGTACGGGAGCGGTGCTTAGCTCTGCAGAGCACCGTACCTTCGTCTTTAGCCTCTCTTCTCGTCTACATCTTAGCAAAAAGCTTTTCTACCCTTTCTGGCAGGGAGAAACTGTGCCAGCACAGAAAACATCTCCCATCGTGTTCTAGAGGCTGCACGCAGGTCTGCCGAGTGTTTTGCAAGAAGAGAAATAAAGTTGTCGAAAACAGCTTGCAATCGTATGTTCATGTGAATAGAAAAGGCAGGAGAGTGGTCAGGTACTGTTTTCTCTCAGTTGGCAAGCTGTGCACACAATCGCAGTGTTGTACAGCTTTTTTCACACCTTTGCGAAGCTGCCGCTCTCTCCGGCTCCCGGAGACGAAGAAGCAGCTTCTTCGCGCAAAGACGATTCTGCCGCTCACTCTGCTCTGCGGTGTGCGCCTTCTGCCGAAAGAGGTCCAGCAGCGGTGCTTAGCTCTGCAGAGCACCGTACCTTCGTCTTTAGCCTCTCTTCTCGTCTACATCTTAGCAAAAAGCTTTTCCACTCTGTCTGGCAAGGAGAAACTGTGCCAGCACAGAAAACATCTCCCATCGTGTTCTAGAGGCTGCACGCAGGTCTGCCGAGTTTTTTGCAAGAAGAGAAAGAAAGTTGTCCAAAACAGCTTGCAATCGAATGTTCATGTGAATAGAAAAGGCAGGAGAGTGGTCAGGTACTGTTTTCTCTCAGTTGGTAAGCTGCGCACACAATCGCAGTGTTGTACAGCTTGTTTCATCACCTTTGCGAAGTTGCCGCTCTCTCCGGCTCCCGGAGACGAAGAAGCTGCTTCTTCGCGCAAAGACGATTCTGCCGCTCACAGTGCTCTGCAGTGTGTGTCTTCTGCCGAAAGAGGCCCGGGAGCTGTGCTTAGCTCTGCAGAGCACCAAACCTGCTTCTTTAGCCTCTCTTCTCGTCTACATCTTAGCAAAAAGCTTTTCCACTCTGTCTGGCAAGGAGAAACTGTGCCAGCACAGAAAACATCTCCCATCGTGTTCTAGAGGCTGCACGGAGGTCTGCCGAGTGTTTTGCAAGAAGAGAAAGAAAGTTGTCCAAAACAGCTTGCAATCGAATGTTCATGTGAATAGAAAAGGCAGGAGAGTGGTCAGGTACTGTTTTCTCTCAGTTGGTAAGCTGCGCACACAATCGCAGTGTTGTACAGCTTGTTTCATCACCTTTGCGAAGTTGCCGCTCTCTCCGGCTCCCGGAGACGAAGAAGCTGCTTCTTCGCGCAAAGACGATTCTGCCGCTCACAGTGATCTGCAGTGTGTGTCTTCTGCCGAAAGAGGCCCGGGAGCTGTGCTTAGCTCTGCAGAGTACCATACCTGCTTCTTTAGCCTCTCTTCTCGTCTACATCTTAGCAAAAAGCTTTTCCACTCTGTCTGGCAAGGAGAAACTGTGCCAGCACAGAAAACATCTCCCATCGTGTTCTAGAGGCTGCACGGAGGTCTGCCGAGTGTTTTGCAAGAAGAGAAAGAAAGTTGTCCAAAACAGCTTGCAATCGAATGTTCATGTGAATAGAAAAGGCAGGAGAGTGGTCAGGTACTGTTTTCTCTCAGTTGGCAAGCTGCGCACACAATCGCAGTGTTGTACAGCTTGTTTCATAACCTTTGCGAAGTTGCCGCTCACTCCGGCTCTCGGAGACGAAGAAGCTGCTTCTTCGCGCAAAGATGATTCTGCCGCTCACTCTGCTCTGCGGTGTGCGCCTTCTGCCGAAAGAGGTCCGGGAGCGGTGCTTAGCTCTGCAGAGCACCGTACCTTCGTCTTTAGCCTCTCTTTTCGTCTACATCTTAGCAAAAAGCTTTTCCACTCTGTCTGGCAAGGAGAAACTGTGCCAGCACAGAAAACATCTCCCATCGTGTTCTAGAGGCTGCACGGAGGTCTGCCGAGTGTTTTGCAAGAAGAGAAAGAAAGTTGTCCAAAACAGCTTGCAATCGAATGTTCAAGTGAATAGAAAAGGCAGGAGAGTGGTCAGGTACTGTTTTCTCTCAGTTGGCAAGCTGCGCACACAATCGCAGTGTTTTACAGCTTGTTTCATCACCTTTGCGAAGTTGCCGCTCTCTCCGGCTCCCGGAGACGAAGAAGCTGCTTCTTCGCGCAAAGACGATTCTGCCGCTCACAGTGCTCTGCGGTGTGCGCCTTCTGCCGAAAGACGCCCGGGAGCTGTGCTTAGCTCTGCAGAGCACCGTACCTTCGTCTTTAGCCTCTCTTCTCGTCTACATCTTAGCAAAAAGCTTTTCCACTCTGTCTGGCAAGGAGAAACTGTGCCAGCACAGAAAACATCTCCCATCGTGTTCTAGAGGCTGCACGGAGGTCTGCCGAGTGTTTTGCAAGAAGAGAAAGAAAGTTGTCCAAAACAGCATGCAATCGAATGTTCATCTGAATAGAAAAGGCAGGAGAGTGGTCAGGTACTGTTTTCTCTCAGTTGGCAAGCTGCGCACACAATCGCAGTGTTGTACAGCTTGTTTCACACCTTTGCGAAGCTGCCGCTCTCTCCGGCTCCCGGAGACGAAGAAGCTGCTTCTTCGCGCAAAGACGATTCTGCCGCTCTCAGTGCTCTGCTGTGTGCGCCTTCTGCCGAAAGAGGTCCGGGAGCGGTGCTTAGCTCTGCAGAGCACCGTACCTTCGTCTTTAGCCTCTCTTCTCGTCTACATCTTAGCAAAAAGCTTTTCCATTCTGTCTGGCAAGGAGAAACTTTGCCAGCACAGAAAACATCTCCCATCGTGTTCTAGAGGCTGCACGGAGGTCTGCCGAGTGTTTTGCAAGAAGAGAAAGAAAGTTGTCCAAAACAGCTTGCAATCGAATGTTCATCTGAATAGAAAAGGCAGGAGAGTGGTCCGGTACTGTTTTCTCTCAGTTGGTAAGCTGCGCACTCAATCGCAGTGTTGTACAGCTTGTTTCACACCTTTGCGAAGCTGCCGCTCTCTCCGGCTCCCGGAGACGAAGAAGCTGCTTCTTCGCGCAAAGACGATTCTGCCGCTCACAGTGCTCTGCGCTGTGCGCCTTCTGCCGAAAGAGGTCCGGGAGCGGTGCTTAGCTCTGCAGAGCACCGTACCTTCGTCTTTAGCCTCTCTTCTCGTCTACATCTTAGCAAAAAGCTTTTCCACTCTGTCTGGCAAGGAGAAACTGTGCCAGCACAGAAAACATCTCCCATCGTGTTCTAGAGGCTGCACGGAGGTCTGCCGAGTGTTTTGCAAGAAGAGAAAGAAAGTTGTCGAAAACAGCTTGCAATCGAATGTTCATGTGAATAGAAAAGGCAGGAGAGTGGTCAGGTACTGTTTTCTCTCAGTTGGCAAGCTGCGCACACAATCGCAGTGTTGTACAGCTTGTTTCATCACCTTTGCGAAGTTGCCGCTCTCTCCGGCTCCCGGAGACGAAGAAGCTGCTTCTTCGCGCAAAGACGATTCTGCCGCTCACAGTGCTCTGCGGTGTGCGCCTTCTGCCGAAAGAGGTCCGGGAGCGGTGCTTTGCTCTGCAGAGCACCGTACCTTCGTCTTTAGCCTCTCTTCTCGTCTACATCTTAGCAAAAAGCTTTTCCACTCTGTCTGGCAAGGAGAAATTGTGCCAGCACAAAAAACATCTCCCATCGTGTTCTAGAGGCTGCACGCAGGTCTGCCGAGTGTTTTGCAAGAAGAGAAAGAAAGTTGTCCAAAACAGCTTGCAATCGAATGTTCATGTGAATAGAAAAGGCAGGAGAGTGGTCAGGTACTGTTTTCTCTCAGTTGGCAAGCTGCGCACACAATCGCAGTGTTGTACAGCTTGTTTCATCACCTTTGCGAAGTTGCCGCTCTCTGCGGCTCCCGGAGACGAAGAAGCTACTTCTTCGCGCAAAGACGATTCTGCCGCTCACAGTGCTCTGCGGTGTGCGCCTTCTGCCGAAAGACGTACGGGAGCGGTGCTTAGCTCTGCAGAGCACCGTACCTTCGTCTTTAGCCTCTCTTCTCGTCTACATCTTAGCAAAAAGCTTTTCTACCCTTTCTGGCAGGGAGAAACTGTGCCAGCACAGAAAACATCTCCCATCGTGTTCTAGAGGCTGCACGCAGGTCTGCCGAGTGTTTTGCAAGAAGAGAAAGAAAGTTGTCGAAAACAGCTTGCAATCGTATGTTCATGTGAATAGAAAAGGCAGGAGAGTGGTCAGGTACTGTTTTCTCTCAGTTGGCAAGCTGCGCACACAATCGCAGTGTTGTACAGCTTGTTTCACACCTTTGCGAAGCTGCCGCTCTCTCCGGCTCCCGGAGACGAATAAGCTGCTTCTTCGCGCAAAGACGATTCTGCCGCTCACAGTGCTCTGCGGTGTGCGCCTTCTGCCGAAAGAGGTCCGGCAGCGGTGCTTAGCTCTGCAGAGCACCGTACCTTCGTCTTTAGCCTCTCTTCTCGTCTACATCTTAGCAAAAAGCTTTTCCACTCTGTCTGGCAAGGAGAAACTGTGCCAGCACAGAAAACATCTCCCATCGTGTTCTAGAGGCTGCACGGAGGTCTGCCGAGTGTTTTGCAAGAAGAGAAAGAAAGTTGTCCAAAACAGCTTGCAATCGAATGTTCATGTGAATAGAAAAGGCAGGAGAGTGGTCAGGTACTGTTTTCTCTCAGTTGGTAAGCTGCGCACACAATCGCAGTGTTGTACAGCTTGTTTCATCACCTTTGCGAAGTTGCCGCTCTCTCCGGCTCCCGGAGACGAAGAAGCTGCTTCTTCGCGCAAAGACGATTCTGCCGCTCACAGTGCTCTGCAGTGTGTGTCTTCTGCCGAAAGAGGCCCGGGAGCTGTGCTTAGCTCTGCAGAGCACCGAACATGCTTCTTTAGCCTCTCTTCTCGTCTACATCTTAGCAAAAAGCTTTTCCACTCTGTCTGGCAAGGAGAAACTGTGCCAGCACAGAAAACATCTCCCATCGTGTTCTAGAGGCTGCACGCAGGTCTGCCGAGTGTTTTGCAAGAAGAGAAAGAAAGTTGTCCAAAACAGCTTCCAATCGAATGTTCATGTGAATAGAAAAGGCAGGAGAATGGTCAGGTACTGTTTTCTCTCAGTTGGCAAGCTGCGCACACAATCGCAGTGTTGTACAGCTTGTTTCATCACCTTTGCGAAGTTGCCGCTCTCTCCGGCTCCCGGAGACGAAGAAGCTACTTCTTCGCGCAAAGACGATTCTGCCGCTCACAGTGCTCTGCGGTGTGCGCCTTCTGCCGAAAGACGTACGGGAGCGGTGCTTAGCTCTGCAGAGCACCGTACCTTCGTCTTTAGCCTCTCTTCTCGTCTACATCTTAGCAAAAAGCTTTTCTACTCTTTCTGGCAGGGAGAAACTGTGCCAGCACAGAAAACATCTCCCATCGTGTTCTAGAGGCTGCACGCAGGTCTGCCGAGTGTTTTGCAAGAAGAGAAAGAAAGTTGTCCAAAACAGCTTGCAATCGAATGTTCATCTGAATAGAAAAGGCAGGAGAGTGGTCAGGTACTGTTTTCTCTCAGTTGGCAAGCTGCGCACACAATCGCAGTGTTGTACAGCTTTTTTCACACCTTTGCGAAGCTGCCGCTCTCTCCGGCTCCCGGAGACGAAGAAGCTGCTTCTTCGCGCAAAGACGATTCTGCCGCTCACTCTGCTCTGCGGTGTGCGCCTTCTGCCGAAAGAGGTCCGGCAGCGGTGCTTAGCTCTGCAGAGCACCGTACCTTCGTCTTTAGCCTCTCTTTTCGTCTACATCTTAGCAAAAAGCTTTTCCACTCTGTCTGGCAAGGAGAAACTGTGCCAGCACAGAAAACATCTCCCATCGTGTTCTAGAGGCTGCACGCAGGTCTGCCGAGTTTTTTGCAAGAAGAGAAAGAAAGTTGTCCAAAACAGCTTGCAATCGAATGTTCATGTGAATAGAAAAGGCAGGAGAGTGGTCAGGTACTGTTTTCTCTCAGTTGGTAAGCTGCGCACACAATCGCAGTGTTGTACAGCTTGTTTCATCACCTTTGCGAAGTTGCCGCTCTCTCCGGCTCCCGGAGACGAAGAAGCTGCTTCTTCGCGCAAAGACGATTCTGCCGCTCACAGTGCTCTGCAGTGTGTGTCTTCTGCCGAAAGAGGCCCGGGAGCTGTGCTTAGCTCTGCAGAGCACCAAACCTGCTTCTTTAGCCTCTCTTCTCGTCTACATCTTAGCAAAAAGCTTTTCCACTCTGTCTGGCAAGGAGAAACTGTGCCAGCACAGAAAACATCTCCCATCGTGTTCTAGAGGCTGCACGGAGGTCTGCCGAGTGTTTTGCAAGAAGAGAAAGAAAGTTGTCCAAAACAGCTTGCAATCGAATGTTCATGTGAATAGAAAAGGCAGGAGAGTGGTCAGGTACTGTTTTCTCTCAGTTGGCAAGCTGCGCACACAATCGCAGTGTTGTACAGCTTGTTTCATCACCTTTGCGAAGTTGCCGCTCTCTCCGGCTCCCGGAGACGAAGAAGCTGCTTCTTCGCGCAAAGACGATTCTGCCGCTCACAGTGCTCTGCAGTGTGTGTCTTCTGCCGAAAGAGGCCCGGGAGCTGTGCTTAGCTCTGCAGAGCACCATACCTGCTTCTTTAGCCTCTCTTCTCGTCTACATCTTAGCAAAAAGCTTTTCCACTCTGTCTGGCAAGGAGAAACTGTGCCAGCACAAAAAACATCTCCCATCGTGTTCTAGAGGCTGCACGCAGGTCTGCCGAGTGTTTTGCAAGAAGAGAAAGAAAGTTGTCCAAAACAGCTTGCAATCGAATGTTCATCTGAATAGAAAAGGCAGGAGAGTGGTCAGGTACTGTTTTCTCTCAGTTGGCAAGCTGCGCACACAATCGCAGTGTTGTACAGCTTGTTTCATCACCTTTGCGAAGTTGCCGCTCTCTGCGGCTCCCGGAGACGAAGAAGCTATTTCTTCGCGCAAAGACGATTCTGCCGCTCACAGTGCTCTGCGGTGTGCGCCTTCTGCCGAAAGACGCCAGGGAGCGGTGCTTAGCTCTGCAGAGCACTGTACCTTCGTCTTTAGCCTCTCTTCTCGTCTACATCTTAGCAAAAAGCTTTTCCACTCTGTCTGGCAGGGAGAAACTGTGCCAGCACAGAAAACATCTCCCATCGTGTTCTAGAGGCTGCACGGAGGTCTGCCGAGTGTTTTGCAAGAAGAGAAAGAAAGTTGTCCAAAACAGCTTGCAATCGAATGTTCATGTGAATAGAAAAGGCAGGAGAGTGGTCAGGTACTGTTTTCTCTCAGTTGGCAAGCTGCGCACACAATCGCAGTGTTGTACAGCTTGTTTCACACCTTTGCGAAGCTGCCGCTCTCTCCGGCTCCCGGAGACGAATAAGCTGCTTCTTCGCGCAAAGACGATTCTGCCGCTCACAGTGCTCTGCGGTGTGCGCCTTCTGCCGAAAGAGGTCCGGCAGCGGTGCTTAGCTCTGCAGAGCACCGTACCTTCGTCTTTAGCCTCTCTTCTCGTCTACATCTTAGCAAAAAGCTTTTCCACTCTGTCTGGCAAGGAGAAACTGTGCCAGCACAGAAAACATCTCCCATCGTGTTCTAGAGGCTGCACGCAGGTCTGCCGAGTTTTTTGCAAGAAGAGAAAGAAAGTTGTCCAAAACAGCTTGCAATCGAATGTTCATGTGAATAGAAAAGGCAGGAGAGTGGTCAGGTACTGTTTTCTCTCAGTTGGTAAGCTGCGCACACAATCGCAGTGTTGTACAGCTTGTTTCATCACCTTTGCGAAGTTGCCGCTCTCTCCGGCTCCCGGAGACGAAGAAGCTGCTTCTTCGCGCAAAGACGATTCTGCCGCTCACAGTGCTCTGCAGTGTGTGTCTTCTGCCGAAAGAGGCCCGGGAGCTGTGCTTAGCTCTGCAGAGCACCAAACCTGCTTCTTTAGCCTCTCTTCTCGTCTACATCTTAGCAAAAAGCTTTTCCACTCTGTCTGGCAAGGAGAAACTGTGCCAGCACAGAAAACATCTCCCATCGTGTTCTAGAGGCTGCACGGAGGTCTGCCGAGTGTTTTGCAAGAAGAGAAAGAAAGTTGTCCAAAACAGCTTGCAATCGAATGTTCATGTGAATAGAAAAGGCAGGAGAGTGGTCAGGTACTGTTTTCTCTCAGTTGGCAAGCTGCGCACACAATCGCAGTGTTGTACAGCTTGTTTCATCACCTTTGCGAAGTTGCCGCTCTCTCCGGCTCCCGGAGACGAAGAAGCTGCTTCTTCGCGCAAAGACGATTCTGCCGCTCACAGTGCTCTGCAGTGTGTGTCTTCTGCCGAAAGAGGCCCGGGAGCTGTGCTTAGCTCTGCAGAGCACCATACCTGCTTCTTTAGCCTCTCTTCTCGTCTACATCTTAGCAAAAAGCTTTTCCACTCTGTCTGGCAAGGAGAAACTGTGCCAGCACAAAAAACATCTCCCATCGTGTTCTAGAGGCTGCACGGAGGTCTGCCGAGTGTTTTGCAAGAAGAGAAAGAAAGTTGTCCAAAACAGCTTGCAATCGAATGTTCATGTGAATAGAAAAGGCAGGAGAGTGGTCAGGTACTGTTTTCTCTCAGTTGGCAAGCTGCGCACACAATCGCAGTGTTGTACAGCTTGTTTCATCACCTTTGCGAAGTTGCCGCTCTCTGCGGCTCCCGGAGACGAAGAAGCTATTTCTTCGCGCAAAGACGATTCTGCCGCTCACAGTGCTCTGCGGTGTGCGCCTTCTGCCGAAAGACGTACGGGAGCGGTGCTTAGCTCTGCAGAGCACCGTACCTTCGTCTTTAGCCTCTCTTCTCGTCTACATCTTAGCAAAAAGCTTTTCCACTCTGTCTGGCAGGGAGAAACTGTGCCAGCACAGAAAACATCTCCCATCGTGTTCTAGAGGCTGCACGGAGGTCTGCCGAGTGTTTTGCAAGAAGAGAAAGAAAGTTGTCCAAAACAGCTTGCAATCGAATGTTCATCTGAATAGAAAAGGCAGGAGAGTGGTCAGGTACTGTTTTCTGTCAGTTGGCAAGCTGCGCACACAATCGCAGTGTTGTACAGCTTGTTTCACACCTTTGCGAAGCTGCCGCTCTCTCCGGCTCCCGGAGACGAATAAGCTGCTTCTTCGCGCAAAGACGATTCTGCCGCTCACAGTGCTCTGCGGTGTGCGCCTTCTGCCGAAAGAGGTCCGGCAGCGGTGCTTAGCTCTGCAGAGCACCGTACCTTCGTCTTTAGCCTCTCTTCTCGTCTACATCTTAGCAAAAAGCTTTTCCACTCTGTCTGGCAAGGAGAAACTGTGCCAGCACAGAAAACATCTCCCATCGTGTTCTAGAGGCTGCACGCAGGTCTGCCGAGTGTTTTGCAAGAAGAGAAAGAAAGTTGTCCAAAACAGCTTGCAATCGAATGTTCATGTGAATAGAAAAGGCAGGAGAGTGGTCAGGTACTGTTTTCTCTCAGTTGGTAAGCTGCGCACACAATCGCAGTGTTGTACAGCTTGTTTCATCACCTTTGCGAAGTTGCCGCTCTCTCCGGCTCCCGGAGACGAATAAGCTGCTTCTTCGCGCAAAGACGATTCTGCCGCTCACAGTGCTCTGCGCTGTGCGCCTTCTGCCGAAAGAGGTCCGGGAGCGGTGCTTAGCTCTGCAGAGCACCGTACCTTCGTCTTTAGCCTCTCTTCTCGTCTACATCTTAGCAAAAAGCTTTTCCACTCTGTCTGGCAAGGACAAACTGTGCCAGCACAGAAAACATCTCCCATCGTGTTCTAGAGGCTGCACGCAGGTCTGCCGAGTGTTTTGCAAGAAGAGAAAGAAAGTTGTCGAAAACAGCTTCCAATCGAATGTTCATGTGAATAGAAAAGGCAGGAGAATGGTCAGGTACTGTTTTCTCTCAGTTGGCAAGCTGCGCACACAATCGCAGTGTTGTACAGCTTGTTTCATCACCTTTGCGAACTTGCCGCTCTCTCCGGCTCCCGGAGACGAAGAAGCTGCTTCTTCGCGCAAAGACGATTCTGCCGCTCACAGTGCTCTGCGGTGTGCGCCTTCTGCCGAAAGAGGTCCGGGAGCGGTGCTTTGCTCTGCAGAGCACCGTACCTTCGTCTTTAGCCTCTCTTCTCGTCTACATCTTAGCAAAAAGCTTTTCCACTCTGTCTGGCAAGGAGAAACTGTGCCAGCACAAAAAACATCTCCCATCGTGTTCTAGAGGCTGCACGCAGGTCTGCCGAGTGTTTTGCAAGAAGAGAAAGAAAGTTGTCCAAAACAGCTTGCAATCGAATATTCATCTGAATAGAAAAGGCAGGAGAGTGGTCAGGTACTGTTTTCTCTCAGTTGGCAAGCTGCGCACACAATCGCAGTGTTGTACAGCTTGTTTCATCACCTTTGCGAAGTTGCCGCTCTCTCCGGCTCCCGGAGACGAAGAAGCTACTTCTTCGCGCAAAGACGATTCTGCCGCTCACAGTGCTCTGCGGTGTGCGCCTTCTGCCGAAAGACGTACGGGAGCGGTGCTTAGCTCTGCAGAGCACCGTACCTTCGTCTTTAGCCTCTCTTCTCGTCTACATCTTAGCAAAAAGCTTTTCTACTCTTTCTGGCAGGGAGAAACTGTGCCAGCACAGAAAACATCTCCCATCGTATTCTAGAGGCTGCACGCAGGTCTGCCGAGTGTTTTGCAAGAAGAGAAAGAAAGTTGTCCAAAACAGCTTGCAATCGAATGTTCATCTGAATAGAAAAGGCAGGAGAGTGGTCAGGTACTGTTTTCTCTCAGTTGGCAAGCTGCGCACACAATCGCAGTGTTGTACAGCTTTTTTCACACCTTTGCGAAGCTGCCGCTCTCTCCGGCTCCCGGAGACGAAGAAGCTGCTTCTTCGCGCAAAGACGATTCTGCCGCTCACTCTGCTCTGCGGTGTGCGCCTTCTGCCGAAAGAGGTCCGGCAGCGGTGCTTAGCTCTGCAGAGCACCGTACCTTCGTCTTTAGCCTCTCTTTTCGTCTACATCTTAGCAAAAAGCTTTTCCACTCTGTCTGGCAAGGAGAAACTGTGCCAGCACAGAAAACATCTCCCATCGTGTTCTAGAGGCTGCACGCAGGTCTGCCGAGTTTTTTGCAAGAAGAGAAAGAAAGTTGTCCAAAACAGCTTGCAATCGAATGTTCATGTGAATAGAAAAGGCAGGAGAGTGGTCAGGTACTGTTTTCTCTCAGTTGGTAAGCTGCGCACACAATCGCAGTGTTGTACAGCTTGTTTCATCACCTTTGCGAAGTTGCCGCTCTCTCCGGCTCCCGGAGACGAAGAAGCTGCTTCTTCGCGCAAAGACGATTCTGCCGCTCACAGTGCTCTGCAGTGTGTGTCTTCTGCCGAAAGAGGCCCGGGAGCTGTGCTTAGCTCTGCAGAGCACCAAACCTGCTTCTTTAGCCTCTCTTCTCGTCTACATCTTAGCAAAAAGCTTTTCCACTCTGTCTGGCAAGGAGAAACTGTGCCAGCACAGAAAACATCTCCCATCGTGTTCTAGAGGCTGCACGGAGGTCTGCCGAGTGTTTTGCAAGAAGAGAAAGAAAGTTGTCCAAAACAGCTTGCAATCGAATGTTCATGTGAATAGAAAAGGCAGGAGAGTGGTCAGGTACTGTTTTCTCTCAGTTGGCAAGCTGCGCACACAATCGCAGTGTTGTACAGCTTGTTTCATCACCTTTGCGAAGTTGCCGCTCTCTCCGGCTCCCGGAGACGAAGAAGCTGCTTCTTCGCGCAAAGACGATTCTGCCGCTCACAGTGCTCTGCAGTGTGTGTCTTCTGCCGAAAGAGGCCCGGGAGCTGTGCTTAGCTCTGCAGAGCACCATACCTGCTTCTTTAGCCTCTCTTCTCGTCTACATCTTAGCAAAAAGCTTTTCCACTCTGTCTGGCAAGGAGAAACTGTGCCAGCACAAAAAACATCTCCCATCGTGTTCTAGAGGCTGCACGCAGGTCTGCCGAGTGTTTTGCAAGAAGAGAAAGAAAGTTGTCCAAAACAGCTTGCAATCGAATATTCATCTGAATAGAAAAGGCAGGAGAGTGGTCAGGTACTGTTTTCTCTCAGTTGGCAAGCTGCGCACACAATCGCAGTGTTGTACAGCTTGTTTCATCACCTTTGCGAAGTTGCCGCTCTCTGCGGCTCCCGGAGACGAAGAAGCTATTTCTTCGCGCAAAGACGATTCTGCCGCTCACAGTGCTCTGCGGTGTGCGCCTTCTGCCGAAAGACGCCAGGGAGCGGTGCTTAGCTCTGCAGAGCACCGTACCTTCGTCTTTAGCCTCTCTTCTCGTCTACATCTTAGCAAAAAGCTTTTCCACTCTGTCTGGCAAGGAGAAACTGTGCCAGCACAGAAAACATCTCCCATCGTGTTCTAGAGGCTGCACGGAGGTCTGCCGAGTGTTTTGCAAGAAGAGAAAGAAAGTTGTCCAAAACAGCTTGCAATCGAATGTTCATGTGAATAGAAAAGGCAGGAGAGTGGTCAGGTACTGTTTTCTCTCAGTTGGCAAGCTGCGCACACAATCGCAGTGTTGTACAGCTTGTTTCACACCTTTGCGAAGTTGCCGCTCTCTCCGGCTCCCGGAGACGAATAAGCTGCTTCTTCGCGCAAAGACGATTCTGCCGCTCACAGTGCTCTGCGGTGTGCGCCTTCTGCCGAAAGAGGTCCGGCAGCGGTGCTTAGCTCTGCAGAGCACCGTACCTTCGTCTTTAGCCTCTCTTCTCGTCTACATCTTAGCAAAAAGCTTTTCCACTCTGTCTGGCAAGGAGAAACTGTGCCAGCACAGAAAACATCTCCCATCGTGTTCTAGAGGCTGCACGGAGGTCTGCCGAGTGTTTTGCAAGAAGAGAAAGAAAGTTGTCCAAAACAGCTTGCAATCGAATGTTCATGTGAATAGAAAAGGCAGGAGAGTGGTCAGGTACTGTTTTCTCTCAGTTGGTAAGCTGCGCACACAATCGCAGTGTTGTACAGCTTGTTTCATCACCTTTGCGAAGTTGCCGCTCTCTCCGGCTCCCGGAGACGAAGAAGCTGCTTCTTCGCGCAAAGACGATTCTGCCGCTCACAGTGCTCTGCAGTGTGTGTCTTCTGCCGAAAGAGGCCCGGGAGCTGTGCTTAGCTCTGCAGAGCACCGAACCTGCTTATTTAGCCTCTCTTCTCGTCTACATCTTAGCAAAAAGCTTTTCCACTCTGTCTGGCAAGGAGAAACTGTGCCAGCACAGAAAACATCTCCCATCGTGTTCTAGAGGCTGCACGCAGGTCTGCCGAGTGTTTTGCAAGAAGAGAAAGAAAGTTGTCGAAAACAGCTTCCAATCGAATGTTCATGTGAATAGAAAAGGCAGGAGAATGGTCAGGTACTGTTTTCTCTCAGTTGGCAAGCTGCGCACACAATCGCAGTGTTGTACAGCTTGTTTCATCACCTTTGCGAAGTTGCCGCTCTCTCCGGCTCCCGGAGACGAAGAAGCTGCTTCTTCGCGCAAAGACGATTCTGCCGCTCACAGTGCTCTGCGGTGTGCGCCTTCTGCCGAAAGAGGTCCGGGAGCGGTGCTTTGCTCTGCAGAGCACCGTACCTTCGTCTTTAGCCTCTCTTCTCGTCTACATCTTAGCAAAAAGCTTTTCCACTCTGTCTGGCAAGGAGAAACTGTGCCAGCACAAAAAACATCTCCCATCGTGTTCTAGAGGCTGCACGCAGGTCTGCCGAGTGTTTTGCAAGAAGAGAAAGAAAGTTGTCCAAAACAGCTTGCAATCGAATGTTCATGTGAATAGAAAAGGCAGGAGAGTGGTCAGGTACTGTTTTCTCTCAGTTGGCAAGCTGCGCACACAATCGCAGTGTTGTACAGCTTGTTTCATCACCTTTGCGAAGTTGCCGCTCTCTCCGGCTCCCGGAGACGAAGAAGCTACTTCTTCGCGCAAAGACGATTCTGCTGCTCACAGTGCTCTGCGGTGTGCGCCTTCTGCCGAAAGACGTACGGGAGCGGTGCTTAGCTCTGCAGAGCACCGTACCTTCGTCTTTAGCCTCTCTTCTCGTCTACATCTTAGCAAAAAGCTTTTCTACTCTTTCTGGCAGGGAGAAACTGTGCCAGCACAGAAAACATCTCCCATCGTGTTCTAGAGGCTGCACGCAGGTCTGCCGAGTGTTTTGCAAGAAGAGAAAGAAAGTTGTCCAAAACAGCTTGCAATCGAATGTTCATCTGAATAGAAAAGGCAGGAGAGTGGTCAGGTACTGTTTTCTCTCAGTTGGCAAGCTGCGCACACAATCGCAGTGTTGTACAGCTTTTTTCACACCTTTGCGAAGCTGCCGCTCTCTCCGGCTCCCGGAGACGAAGAAGCTGCTTCTTCGCGCAAAGACGATTCTGCCGCTCACAGTGCTCTGCGGTGTGCGCCTTCTGCCGAAAGAGGTCCGGCAGCGGTGCTTAGCTCTGCAGAGCACCGTACCTTCGTCTTTAGCCTCTCTTTTCGTCTACATCTTAGCAAAAAGCTTTTCCACTCTGTCTGGCATGGAGAAACTGTGCCAGCACAGAAAACATCTCCCATCGTGTTCTAGAGGCTGCACGCAGGTCTGCCGAGTTTTTTGCAAGAAGAGAAAGAAAGTTGTCCAAAACAGCTTGCAATCGAATGTTCATGTGAATAGAAAAGGCAGGAGAGTGGTCAGGTACTGTTTTCTCTCAGTTGGTAAGCTGCGCACACAATCGCAGTGTTGTACAGCTTGTTTCATCACCTTTGCGAAGTTGCCGCTCTCTCCGGCTCCCGGAGACGAAGAAGCTGCTTCTTCGCGCAAAGACGATTCTGCCGCTCACAGTGCTCTGCAGTGTGTGTCTTCTGCCGAAAGAGGCCCGGGAGCTGTGCTTAGCTCTGCAGAGCACCAAACCTGCTTCTTTAGCCTCTCTTCTCGTCTACATCTTAGCAAAAAGCTTTTCCACTCTGTCTGGCAAGGAGAAACTGTGCCAGCACAGAAAACATCTCCCATCGTGTTCTAGAGGCTGCACGGAGGTCTGCCGAGTGTTTTGCAAGAAGAGAAAGAAAGTTGTCCAAAACAGCTTGCAATCGAATGTTCATGTGAATAGAAAAGGCAGGAGAGTGGTCAGGTACTGTTTTCTCTCAGTTGGCAAGCTGCGCACACAATCGCAGTGTTGTACAGCTTGTTTCATCACCTTTGCGAAGTTGCCGCTCTCTCCGGCTCCCGGAGACGAAGAAGCTGCTTCTTCGCGCAAAGACGATTCTGCCGCTCACAGTGCTCTGCAGTGTGTGTCTTCTGCCGAAAGAGGCCCGGGAGCTGTGCTTAGCTCTGCAGAGCACCATACCTGCTTCTTTAGCCTCTCTTCTCGTCTACATCTTAGCAAAAAGCTTTTCCACTCTGTCTGGCAAGGAGAAACTGTGCCAGCACAAAAAACATCTCCCATCGTGTTCTAGAGGCTGCACGGAGGTCTGCCGAGTGTTTTGCAAGAAGAGAAAGAAAGTTGTCCAAAACAGCTTGCAATCGAATGTTCATGTGAATAGAAAAGGCAGGAGAGTGGTCAGGTACTGTTTTCTCTCAGTTGGCAAGCTGCGCACACAATCGCAGTGTTGTACAGCTTGTTTCATCACCTTTGCGAAGTTGCCGCTCTCTGCGGCTCCCGGAGACGAAGAAGCTATTTCTTCGCGCAAAGACGATTCTGCCGCTCACAGTGCTCTGCGGTGTGCGCCTTCTGCCGAAAGACGCCAGGGAGCGGTGCTTAGCTCTGCAGAGCACCGTACCTTCGTCTTTAGCCTCTCTTCTCGTCTACATCTTAGCAAAAAGCTTTTCCACTCTGTCTGGCAGGGAGAAACTGTGCCAGCACAGAAAACATCTCCCATCGTGTTCTAGAGGCTGCACGGAGGTCTGCCGAGTGTTTTGCAAGAAGAGAAAGAAAGTTGTCCAAAACAGCTTGCAATCGAATGTTCATGTGAATAGAAAAGGCAGGAGAGTGGTCAGGTACTGTTTTCTCTCAGTTGGCAAGCTGCGCACAGAATCGCAGTGTTTTACAGCTTGTTTCATCACCTTTGCGAAGTTGCCGCTCTCTCCGGCTCCCGGAGACGAAGAAGCTGCTTCTTCGCGCAAAGACGATTCTGCCGCTCACAGTGCTCTGCGGTGTGCGCCTTCTGCCGAAAGACGCCCGGGAGCGGTGCTTAGCTCTGCAGAGCACCGTACCTTCGTCTTTAGCCTCTCTTCTCGTCTACATCTTAGCAAAAAGCTTTTCCACTCTGTCTGGCAAGGAGAAACTGTGCCAGCACAGAAAACATCTCCCATCGTGTTCTAGAGGCTGCACGGAGGTCTGCCGAGTGTTTTGCAAGAAGAGAAAGAAAGTTGTCCAAAACAGCTTGCAATCGAATGTTCATCTGAATAGAAAAGGCAGGAGAGTGGTCAGGTACTGTTTTCTCTCAGTTGGCAAGCTGCGCACACAATCGCAGTGTTGTACAGCTTTTTTCACACCTTTGCGAAGCTGCCGCTCTCTCCGGCTCCCGGAGACGAAGAAGCTGCTTCTTCGCGCAAAGACGATTCTGCCGCTCACAGTGCTCTGCAGTGTGTGTCTTCTGCCGAAAGAGGCCCGGGAGCTGTGCTTAGCTCTGCAGAGCACCAAACCTGCTTCTTTAGCCTCTCTTCTCGTCTACATCTTAGCAAAAAGCTTTTCCACTCTGTCTGGCAAGGAGAAACTGTGCCAGCACAGAAAACATCTCCCATCGTGTTCTAGAGGCTGCACGGAGGTCTGCCGAGTGTTTTGCAAGAAGAGAAAGAAAGTTGTCCAAAACAGCTTGCAATCGAATGTTCATGTGAATAGAAAAGGCAGGAGAGTGGTCAGGTACTGTTTTCTCTCAGTTGGTAAGCTGCGCACACAATCGCAGTGTTGTACAGCTTGTTTCATCACCTTTGCGAAGTTGCCGCTCTCTCCGGCTCCCGGAGACGAAGAAGCTGCTTCTTCGCGCAAAGACGATTCTGCCGCTCACAGTGCTCTGCAGTGTGTGTCTTCTGCCGAAAGAGGCCCGGGAGCTGTGCTTAGCTCTGCAGAGCACCAAACCTGCTTCTTTAGCCTCTCTTCTCGTCTACATCTTAGCAAAAAGCTTTTCCACTCTGTCTGGCAAGGAGAAACTGTGCCAGCACAGAAAACATCTCCCATCGTGTTCTAGAGGCTGCACGGAGGTCTGCCGAGTGTTTTGCAAGAAGAGAAAGAAAGTTGTCCAAAACAGCTTGCAATCGAATGTTCATGTGAATAGAAAAGGCAGGAGAGTGGTCAGGTACTGTTTTCTCTCAGTTGGCAAGCTGCGCACACAATCGCAGTGTTGTACAGCTTGTTTCATCACCTTTGCGAAGTTGCCGCTCTCTCCGGCTCCCGGAGACGAAGAAGCTGCTTCTTCGCGCAAAGACGATTCTGCCGCTCACAGTGCTCTGCGGTGTGTGTCTTCTGCCGAAAGAGGCCCGGGAGCTGTGCTTAGCTCTGCAGAGCACCATACCTGCTTCTTTAGCCTCTCTTCTCGTCTACATCTTAGCAAAAACTTTTCCACTCTGTCTGGCAAGGAGAAACTGTGCCAGCACAAAAAACATCTCCCATCGTGTTCTAGAGGCTGCACGGAGGTCTGCCGAGTGTTTTGCAAGAAGAGAAAGAAAGTTGTCCAAAACAGCTTGCAATCGAATGTTCATGTGAATAGAAAAGTCAGGAGAGTGGTCAGGTACTGTTTTCTCTCAGTTGGCAAGCTGCGCACACAATCGCAGTGTTGTACAGCTTGTTTCATCACCTTTGCGAAGTTGCCGCTCTCTGCGGCTCCCGGAGACGAAGAAGCTATTTCTTCGGGCAAAGACGATTCTGCCGCTCACAGTGCTCTGCGGTGTGCGCCTTCTGCCGAAAGACGTACGGGAGCGGTGCTTAGCTCTGCAGAGCACCGTACCTTCGTCTTTAGCCTCTCTTCTCGTCTACATCTTAGCAAAAAGCTTTTCCACTCTGTCTGGCAGGGAGAAACTGTGCCAGCACAGAAAACATCTCCCATCGTGTTCTAGAGGCTGCACGGAGGTCTGCCGAGTGTTTTGCAAGAAGAGAAAGAAAGTTGTCCAAAACAGCTTGCAATCGAATGTTCATCTGAATAGAAAAGGCAGGAGAGTGGTCAGGTACTGTTTTCTCTCAGTTGGCAAGCTGCGCACACAATCGCAGTGTGTTACAGCTTGTTTCACACCTTTGCGAAGCTGCCGCTCTCTCCGGCTCCCGGAGACGAATAAGCTGCTTCTTCGCGCAAAGACGATTCTGCCGCTCACAGTGCTCTGCGGTGTGCGCCTTCTGCCGAAAGAGGTCCGGCAGCGGTGCTTAGCTCTGCAGAGCACCGTACCTTCGTCTTTAGCCTCTCTTCTCGTCTACATCTTAGCAAAAAGCTTTTCCACTCTGTCTGGCAAGGAGAAACTGTGCCAGCACAGAAAACATCTCCCATCGTGTTCTAGAGGCTGCACGCAGGTCTGCCGAGTTTTTTGCAAGAAGAGAAAGAAAGTTGTCCAAAACAGCTTGCAATCGAATGTTCATGTGAATAGAAAAGGCAGGAGAGTGGTCAGGTACTGTTTTCTCTCAGTTGGTAAGCTGCGCACACAATCGCAGTGTTGTACAGCTTGTTTCATCACCTTTGCGAAGTTGCCGCTCTCTCCGGCTCCCGGAGACGAAGAAGCTGCTTCTTCGCGCAAAGACGATTCTGCCGCTCACAGTGCTCTGCAGTGTGTGTCTTCTGCCGAAAGAGGCCCGGGAGCTGTGCTTAGCTCTGCAGAGCACCAAACCTGCTTCTTTAGCCTCTCTTCTCGTCTACATCTTAGCAAAAAGCTTTTCCACTCTGTCTGGCAAGGAGAAACTGTGCCAGCACAGAAAACATCTCCCATCGTGTTCTAGAGGCTGCACGCAGGTCTGCCGAGTGTTTTGCAAGAAGAGAAAGAAAGTTGTCCAAAACAGCTTGCAATCGAATGTTCATGTGAATAGAAAAGGCAGGAGAGTGGTCAGGTACTGTTTTCTCTCAGTTGGCAAGCTGCGCACACAATCGCAGTGTTGTACAGCTTGTTTCATCACCTTTGCGAAGTTGCCGCTCTCTCCGGCTCCCGGAGACGAAGAAGCTGCTTCTTCGCGCAAAGACGATTCTGCCGCTCACAGTGCTCTGCAGTGTGTGTCTTCTGCCGAAAGAGGCCCGGGAGCTGTGCTTAGCTCTGCAGAGCACCATACCTGCTTCTTTAGCCTCTCTTCTCGTCTACATCTTAGCAAAAAGCTTTTCCACTCTGTCTGGCAAGGAGAAACTGTGCCAGCACAAAAAACATCTCCCATCGTGTTCTAGAGGCTGCACGGAGGTCTGCCGAGTGTTTTGCAAGAAGAGAAAGAAAGTTGTCCAAAACAGCTTGCAATCGAATGTTCATGTGAATAGAAAAGGCAGGAGAGTGGTCAGGTACTGTTTTCTCTCAGTTGGCAAGCTGCGCACACAATCGCAGTGTTGTACAGCTTGTTTCATCACCTTTGCGAAGTTGCCGCTCTCTGCGGCTCCCGGAGACGAAGAAGCTATTTCTTCGCGCAAAGACGATTCTGCCGCTCACAGTGCTCTGCGGTGTGCGCCTTCTGCCGAAAGACGTACGGGAGCGGTGCTTAGCTCTGCAGAGCACCGTACCTTCGTCTTTAGCCTCTCTTCTCGTCTACATCTTAGCAAAAAGCTTTTCCACTCTGTCTGGCAGGGAGAAACTGTGCCAGCACAGAAAACATCTCCCATCGTGTTCTAGAGGCTGCACGGAGGTCTGCCGAGTGTTTTGCAAGAAGAGAAAGAAAGTTGTCCAAAACAGCTTGCAATCGAATGTTCATCTGAATAGAAAAGGCAGGAGAGTGGTCAGGTACTGTTTTCTGTCAGTTGGCAAGCTGCGCACACAATCGCAGTGTTGTACAGCTTGTTTCACACCTTTGCGAAGCTGCCGCTCTCTCCGGCTCCCGGAGACGAATAAGCTGCTTCTTCGCGCAAAGACGATTCTGCCGCTCACAGTGCTCTGCGGTGTGCGCCTTCTGCCGAAAGAGGTCCGGCAGCGGTGCTTAGCTCTGCAGAGCACCGTACCTTCGTCTTTAGCCTCTCTTCTCGTCTACATCTTAGCAAAAAGCTTTTCCACTCTGTCTGGCAAGGAGAAACTGTGCCAGCACAGAAAACATCTCCCATCGTGTTCTAGAGGCTGCACGCAGGTCTGCCGAGTGTTTTGCAAGAAGAGAAAGAAAGTTGTCCAAAACAGCTTGCAATCGAATGTTCATGTGAATAGAAAAGGCAGGAGAGTGGTCAGGTACTGTTTTCTCTCAGTTGGTAAGCTGCGCACACAATCGCAGTGTTGTACAGCTTGTTTCATCACCTTTGCCAAGTTGCCGCTCTCTCCGGCTCCCGGAGACGAAGAAGCTGCTTCTTCGCGCAAAGACGATTCTGCCGCTCACAGTGCTCTGCGCTGTGCGCCTTCTGCCGAAAGAGGTCCGGGAGCGGTGCTTAGCTCTGCAGAGCACCGTACCTTCGTCTTTAGCCTCTCTTCTCGTCTACATCTTAGCAAAAAGCTTTTCCACTCTGTCTGGCAAGGACAAACTGTGCCAGCACAGAAAACATCTCCCATCGTGTTCTAGAGGCTGCACGCAGGTCTGCCGAGTGTTTTGCAAGAAGAGAAAGAAAGTTGTCGAAAACAGCTTCCAATCGAATGTTCATGTGAATAGAAAAGGCAGGAGAATGGTCAGGTACTGTTTTCTCTCAGTTGGCAAGCTGCGCACACAATCGCAGTGTTGTACAGCTTGTTTCATCACCTTTGCGAACTTGCCGCTCTCTCCGGCTCCCGGAGACGAAGAAGCTGCTTCTTCGCGCAAAGACGATTCTGCCGCTCACAGTGCTCTGCGGTGTGCGCCTTCTGCCGAAAGAGGTCCGGGAGCGGTGCTTTGCTCTGCAGAGCACCGTACCTTCGTCTTTAGCCTCTCTTCTCGTCTACATCTTAGCAAAAAGCTTTTCCACTCTGTCTGGCAAGGAGAAACTGTGCCAGCACAAAAAACATCTCCCATCGTGTTCTAGAGGCTGCACGCAGGTCTGCCGAGTGTTTTGCAAGAAGAGAAAGAAAGTTGTCCAAAACAGCTTGCAATCGAATGTTCATGTGAATAGAAAAGGCAGGAGAGTGGTCAGGTACTGTTTTCTCTCAGTTGGCAAGCTGCGCACACAATCGCAGTGTTGTACAGCTTGTTTCATCACCTTTGCGAAGTTGCCGCTCTCTCCGGCTCCCGGAGACGAAGAAGCTACTTCTTCGCGCAAAGACGATTCTGCCGCTCACAGTGCTCTGCGGTGTGCGCCTTCTGCCGAAAGACGTACGGGAGCGGTGCTTAGCTCTGCAGAGCACCGTACCTTCGTCTTTAGCCTCTCTTCTCGTCTACATCTTAGCAAAAAGCTTTTCTACTCTTTCTGGCAGGGAGAAACTGTGCCAGCACAGAAAACATCTCCCATCGTGTTCTAGAGGCTGCACGCAGGTCTGCCGAGTGTTTTGCAAGAAGAGAAAGAAAGTTGTCCAAAACAGCTTGCAATCGAATGTTCATCTGAATAGAAAAGGCAGGAGAGTGGTCAGGTACTGTTTTCTCTCAGTTGGCAAGCTGCGCACACAATCGCAGTGTTGTACAGCTTTTTTCACACCTTTGCGAAGCTGCCGCTCTCTCCGGCTCCCGGAGACGAAGAAGCTGCTTCTTCGCGCAAAGACGATTCTGCCGCTCACTCTGCTCTGCGGTGTGCGCCTTCTGCCGAAAGAGGTCCGGCAGCGGTGCTTAGCTCTGCAGAGCACCGTACCTTCGTCTTTAGCCTCTCTTTTCGTCTACATCTTAGCAAAAAGCTTTTCCACTCTGTCTGGCAAGGAGAAACTGTGCCAGCACAGAAAACATCTCCCATCGTGTTCTAGAGGCTGCACGCAGGTCTGCCGAGTTTTTTGCAAGAAGAGAAAGAAAGTTGTCCAAAACAGCTTGCAATCGAATGTTCATGTGAATAGAAAAGGCAGGAGAGTGGTCAGGTACTGTTTTCTCTCAGTTGGTAAGCTGCGCACACAATCGCAGTGTTGTACAGCTTGTTTCATCACCTTTGCGAAGTTGCCGCTCTCTCCGGCTCCCGGAGACGAAGAAGCTGCTTCTTCGCGCAAAGACGATTCTGCCGCTCACAGTGCTCTGCAGTGTGTGTCTTCTGCCGAAAGAGGCCCGGGAGCTGTGCTTAGCTCTGCAGAGCACCAAACCTGCTTCTTTAGCCTCTCTTCTCGTCTACATCTTAGCAAAAAGCTTTTCCACTCTGTCTGGCAAGGAGAAACTGTGCCAGCACAGAAAACATCTCCCATCGTGTTCTAGAGGCTGCACGGAGGTCTGCCGAGTGTTTTGCAAGAAGAGAAAGAAAGTTGTCCAAAACAGCTTGCAATCGAATGTTCATGTGAATAGAAAAGGCAGGAGAGTGGTCAGGTACTGTTTTCTCTCAGTTGGCAAGCTGCGCACACAATCGCAGTGTTGTACAGCTTGTTTCATCACCTTTGCGAAGTTGCCGCTCTCTCCGGCTCCCGGAGACGAAGAAGCTGCTTCTTCGCGCAAAGACGATTCTGCCGCTCACAGTGCTCTGCAGTGTGTGTCTTCTGCCGAAAGAGGCCCGGGAGCTGTGCTTAGCTCTGCAGAGCACCATACCTGCTTCTTTAGCCTCTCTTCTCGTCTACATCTTAGCAAAAAGCTTTTCCACTCTGTCTGGCAAGGAGAAACTGTGCCAGCACAAAAAACATCTCCCATCGTGTTCTAGAGGCTGCACGCAGGTCTGCCGAGTGTTTTGCAAGAAGAGAAAGAAAGTTGTCCAAAACAGCTTGCAATCGAATGTTCATGTGAATAGAAAAGGCAGGAGAGTGGTCAGGTACTGTTTTCTCTCAGTTGGCAAGCTGCGCACACAATCGCAGTGTTGTACAGCTTGTTTCATCACCTTTGCGAAGTTGCCGCTCTCTGCGGCTCCCGGAGACGAAGAAGCTATTTCTTCGCGCAAAGACGATTCTGCCGCTCACAGTGCTCTGCGGTGTGCGCCTTCTGCCGAAAGACGCCAGGGAGCGGTGCTTAGCTCTGCAGAGCACCGTACCTTCGTCTTTAGCCTCTCTTCTCGTCTACATCTTAGCAAAAAGCTTTTCCACTCTGTCTGGCAGGGAGAAACTGTGCCAGCACAGAAAACATCTCCCATCGTGTTCTAGAGGCTGCACGGAGGTCTGCCGAGTGTTTTGCAAGAAGAGAAAGAAAGTTGTCCAAAACAGCTTGCAATCGAATGTTCATGTGAATAGAAAAGGCAGGAGAGTGGTCAGGTACTGTTTTCTCTCAGTTGGCAAGCTGCGCACACAATCGCAGTGTTGTACAGCTTGTTTCACACCTTTGCGAAGCTGCCGCTCTCTCCGGCTCCCGGAGACGAATAAGCTGCTTCTTCGCGCAAAGACGATTCTGCCGCTCACAGTGCTCTGCGGTGTGCGCCTTCTGCCGAAAGAGGTCCGGCAGCGGTGCTTAGCTCTGCAGAGCACCGTACCTTCGTCTTTAGCCTCTCTTCTCGTCTACATCTTAGCAAAAAGCTTTTCCACTCTGTCTGGCAAGGAGAAACTGTGCCAGCACAGAAAACATCTCCCATCGTGTTCTAGAGGCTGCACGGAGGTCTGCCGAGTGTTTTGCAAGAAGAGAAAGAAAGTTGTCCAAAACAGCTTGCAATCGAATGTTCATGTGAATAGAAAAGGCAGGAGAGTGGTCAGGTACTGTTTTCTCTCAGTTGGTAAGCTGCGCACACAATCGCAGTGTTGTACAGCTTGTTTCATCACCTTTGCGAAGTTGCCGCTCTCTCCGGCTCCCGGAGACGAAGAAGCTGCTTCTTCGCGCAAAGACGATTCTGCCGCTCACAGTGCTCTGCAGTGTGTGTCTTCTGCCGAAAGAGGCCCGGGAGCTGTGCTTAGCTCTGCAGAGCACCGAACCTGCTTATTTAGCCTCTCTTCTCGTCTACATCTTAGCAAAAAGCTTTTCCACTCTGTCTGGCAAGGAGAAACTGTGCCAGCACAGAAAACATCTCCCATCGTGTTCTAGAGGCTGCACGCAGGTCTGCCGAGTGTTTTGCAAGAAGAGAAAGAAAGTTGTCGAAAACAGCTTCCAATCGAATGTTCATGTGAATAGAAAAGGCAGGAGAATGGTCAGGTACTGTTTTCTCTCAGTTGGCAAGCTGCGCACACAATCGCAGTGTTGTACAGCTTGTTTCATCACCTTTGCGAAGTTGCCGCTCTCTCCGGCTCCCGGAGACGAAGAAGCTGCTTCTTCGCGCAAAGACGATTCTGCCGCTCACAGTGCTCTGCGGTGTGCGCCTTCTGCCGAAAGAGGTCCGGGAGCGGTGCTTTGCTCTGCAGAGCACCGTACCTTCGTCTTTAGCCTCTCTTCTCGTCTACATCTTAGCAAAAAGCTTTTCCACTCTGTCTGGCAAGGAGAAACTGTGCCAGCACAAAAAACATCTCCCATCGTGTTCTAGAGGCTGCACGCAGGTCTGCCGAGTGTTTTGCAAGAAGAGAAAGAAAGTTGTCCAAAACAGCTTGCAATCGAATGTTCATGTGAATAGAAAAGGCAGGAGAGTGGTCAGGTACTGTTTTCTCTCAGTTGGCAAGCTGCGCACACAATCGCAGTGTTGTACAGCTTGTTTCATCACCTTTGCGAAGTTGCCGCTCTCTCCGGCTCCCGGAGACGAAGAAGCTACTTCTTCGCGCAAAGACGATTCTGCTGCTCACAGTGCTCTGCGGTGTGCGCCTTCTGCCGAAAGACGTACGGGAGCGGTGCTTAGCTCTGCAGAGCACCGTACCTTCGTCTTTAGCCTCTCTTCTCGTCTACATCTTAGCAAAAAGCTTTTCTACTCTTTCTGGCAGGGAGAAACTGTGCCAGCACAGAAAACATCTCCCATCGTGTTCTAGAGGCTGCACGCAGGTCTGCCGAGTGTTTTGCAAGAAGAGAAAGAAAGTTGTCCAAAACAGCTTGCAATCGAATGTTCATCTGAATAGAAAAGGCAGGAGAGTGGTCAGGTACTGTTTTCTCTCAGTTGGCAAGCTGCGCACACAATCGCAGTGTTGTACAGCTTTTTTCACACCTTTGCGAAGCTGCCGCTCTCTCCGGCTCCCGGAGACGAAGAAGCTGCTTCTTCGCGCAAAGACGATTCTGCCGCTCACTCTGCTCTGCGGTGTGCGCCTTCTGCCGAAAGAGGTCCGGCAGCGGTGCTTAGCTCTGCAGAGCACCGTACCTTCGTCTTTAGCCTCTCTTTTCGTCTACATCTTAGCAAAAAGCTTTTCCACTCTGTCTGGCAAGGAGAAACTGTGCCAGCACAGAAAACATCTCCCATCGTGTTCTAGAGGCTGCACGCAGGTCTGCCGAGTTATTTGCAAGAAGAGAAAGAAAGTTGTCCAAAACAGCTTGCAATCGAATGTTCATGTGAATAGAAAAGGCAGGAGAGTGGTCAGGTACTGTTTTCTCTCAGTTGGTAAGCTGCGCACACAATCGCAGTGTTGTACAGCTTGTTTCATCACCTTTGCGAAGTTGCCGCTCTCTCCGGCTCCCGGAGACGAAGAAGCTGCTTCTTCGCGCAAAGACGATTCTGCCGCTCACAGTGCTCTGCAGTGTGTGTCTTCTGCCGAAAGAGGCCCGGGAGCTGTGCTTAGCTCTGCAGAGCACCAAACCTGCTTCTTTAGCCTCTCTTCTCGTCTACATCTTAGCAAAAAGCTTTTCCACTCTGTCTGGCAAGGAGAAACTGTGCCAGCACAGAAAACATCTCCCATCGTGTTCTAGAGGCTGCACGGAGGTCTGCCGAGTGTTTTGCAAGAAGAGAAAGAAAGTTGTCCAAAACAGCTTGCAATCGAATGTTCATGTGAATAGAAAAGGCAGGAGAGTGGTCAGGTACTGTTTTCTCTCAGTTGGTAAGCTGCGCACACAATCGCAGTGTTGTACAGCTTGTTTCATCACCTTTGCGAAGTTGCCGCTCTCTCCGGCTCCCGGAGACGAAGAAGCTGCTTCTTCGCGCAAAGACGATTCTGCCGCTCACAGTGCTCTGCAGTGTGTGTCTTCTGCCGAAAGAGGCCCGGGAGCTGTGCTTAGCTCTGCAGAGCACCAAACCTGCTTCTTTAGCCTCTCTTCTCGTCTACATCTTAGCAAAAAGCTTTTCCACTCTGTCTGGCAAGGAGAAACTGTGCCAGCACAGAAAACATCTCCCATCGTGTTCTAGAGGCTGCACGGAGGTCTGCCGAGTGTTTTGCAAGAAGAGAAAGAAAGTTGTCCAAAACAGCTTGCAATCGAATGTTCATGTGAATAGAAAAGGCAGGAGAGTGGTCAGGTACTGTTTTCTCTCAGTTGGCAAGCTGCGCACACAATCGCAGTGTTGTACAGCTTGTTTCATCACCTTTGCGAAGTTGCCGCTCTCTCCGGCTCCCGGAGACGAAGAAGCTGCTTCTTCGCGCAAAGACGATTCTGCCGCTCACAGTGCTCTGCAGTGTGTGTCTTCTGCCGAAAGAGGCCCGGGAGCTGTGCTTAGCTCTGCAGAGCACCATACCTGCTTCTTTAGCCTCTCTTCTCGTCTACATCTTAGCAAAAAGCTTTTCCACTCTGTCTGGCAAGGAGAAACTGTGCCAGCACAAAAAACATCTCCCATCGTGTTCTAGAGGCTGCACGCAGGTCTGCCGAGTGTTTTGCAAGAAGAGAAAGAAAGTTGTCCAAAACAGCTTGCAATCGAATGTTCATGTGAATAGAAAAGGCAGGAGAGTGGTCAGGTACTGTTTTCTCTCAGTTGGCAAGCTGCGCACACAATCGCAGTGTTGTACAGCTTGTTTCATCACCTTTGCGAAGTTGCCGCTCTCTGCGGCTCCCGGAGACGAAGAAGCTATTTCTTCGCGCAAAGACGATTCTGCCGCTCACAGTGCTCTGCGGTGTGCGCCTTCTGCCGAAAGACGCCAGGGAGCGGTGCTTAGCTCTGCAGAGCACCGTACCTTCGTCTTTAGCCTCTCTTCTCGTCTACATCTTAGCAAAAAGCTTTTCCACTCTGTCTGGCAGGGAGAAACTGTGCCAGCACAGAAAACATCTCCCATCGTGTTCTAGAGGCTGCACGGAGGTCTGCCGAGTGTTTTGCAAGAAGAGAAAGAAAGTTGTCCAAAACAGCTTGCAATCGAATGTTCATGTGAATAGAAAAGGCAGGAGAGTGGTCAGGTACTGTTTTCTCTCAGTTGGCAAGCTGCGCACACAATCGCAGTGTTGTACAGCTTGTTTCACACCTTTGCGAAGCTGCCGCTCTCTCCGGCTCCCGGAGACGAATAAGCTGCTTCTTCGCGCAAAGACGATTCTGCCGCTCACAGTGCTCTGCGGTGTGCGCCTTCTGCCGAAAGAGGTCCGGCAGCGGTGCTTAGCTCTGCAGAGCACCGTACCTTCGTCTTTAGCCTCTCTTCTCGTCTACATCTTAGCAAAAAGCTTTTCCACTCTGTCTGGCAAGGAGAAACTGTGCCAGCACAGAAAACATCTCCCATCGTGTTCTAGAGGCTGCACGGAGGTCTGCCGAGTGTTTTGCAAGAAGAGAAAGAAAGTTGTCCAAAACAGCTTGCAATCGAATGTTCATGTGAATAGAAAAGGCAGGAGAGTGGTCAGGTACTGTTTTCTCTCAGTTGGTAAGCTGCGCACACAATCGCAGTGTTGTACAGCTTGTTTCATCACCTTTGCGAAGTTGCCGCTCTCTCCGGCTCCCGGAGACGAAGAAGCTGCTTCTTCGCGCAAAGACGATTCTGCCGCTCACAGTGCTCTGCAGTGTGTGTCTTCTGCCGAAAGAGGCCCGGGAGCTGTGCTTAGCTCTGCAGAGCACCGAACCTGCTTATTTAGCCTCTCTTCTCGTCTACATCTTAGCAAAAAGCTTTTCCACTCTGTCTGGCAAGGAGAAACTGTGCCAGCACAGAAAACATCTCCCATCGTGTTCTAGAGGCTGCACGCAGGTCTGCCGAGTGTTTTGCAAGAAGAGAAAGAAAGTTGTCGAAAACAGCTTCCAATCGAATGTTCATGTGAATAGAAAAGGCAGGAGAATGGTCAGGTACTGTTTTCACTCAGTTGGCAAGCTGCGCACACAATCGCAGTGTTGTACAGCTTGTTTCATCACCTTTGCGAAGTTGCCGCTCTCTCCGGCTCCCGGAGACGAAGAAGCTGCTTCTTCGCGCAAAGACGATTCTGCCGCTCACAGTGCTCTGCGGTGTGCGCCTTCTGCCGAAAGAGGTCCGGGAGCGGTGCTTTGCTCTGCAGAGCACCGTACCTTCGTCTTTAGCCTCTCTTCTCGTCTACATCTTAGCAAAAAGCTTTTCCACTCTGTCTGGCAAGGAGAAACTGTGCCAGCACAAAAAACATCTCCCATCGTGTTCTAGAGGCTGCACGCAGGTCTGCCGAGTGTTTTGCAAGAAGAGAAAGAAAGTTGTCCAAAACAGCTTGCAATCGAATGTTCATGTGAATAGAAAAGGCAGGAGAGTGGTCAGGTACTGTTTTCTCTCAGTTGGCAAGCTGCGCACACAATCGCAGTGTTGTACAGCTTGTTTCATCACCTTTGCGAAGTTGCCGCTCTCTCCGGCTCCCGGAGACGAAGAAGCTACTTCTTCGCGCAAAGACGATTCTGCTGCTCACAGTGCTCTGCGGTGTGCGCCTTCTGCCGAAAGACGTACGGGAGCGGTGCTTAGCTCTGCAGAGCACCGTACCTTCGTCTTTAGCCTCTCTTCTCGTCTACATCTTAGCAAAAAGCTTTTCTACTCTTTCTGGCAGGGAGAAACTGTGCCAGCACAGAAAACATCTCCCATCGTGTTCTAGAGGCTGCACGCAGGTCTGCCGAGTGTTTTGCAAGAAGAGAAAGAAAGTTGTCCAAAACAGCTTGCAATCGAATGTTCATCTGAATAGAAAAGGCAGGAGAGTGGTCAGGTACTGTTTTCTCTCAGTTGGCAAGCTGCGCACACAATCGCAGTGTTGTACAGCTTTTTTCACACCTTTGCGAAGCTGCCGCTCTCTCCGGCTCCCGGAGACGAAGAAGCTGCTTCTTCGCGCAAAGACGATTCTGCCGCTCACTCTGCTCTGCGGTGTGCGCCTTCTGCCGAAAGAGGTCCGGCAGCGGTGCTTAGCTCTGCAGAGCACCGTACCTTCGTCTTTAGCCTCTCTTTTCGTCTACATCTTAGCAAAAAGCTTTTCCACTCTGTCTGGCAAGGAGAAACTGTGCCAGCACAGAAAACATCTCCCATCGTGTTCTAGAGGCTGCACGCAGGTCTGCCGAGTTATTTGCAAGAAGAGAAAGAAAGTTGTCCAAAACAGCTTGCAATCGAATGTTCATGTGAATAGAAAAGGCAGGAGAGTGGTCAGGTACTGTTTTCTCTCAGTTGGTAAGCTGCGCACACAATCGCAGTGTTGTACAGCTTGTTTCATCACCTTTGCGAAGTTGCCGCTCTCTCCGGCTCCCGGAGACGAAGAAGCTGCTTCTTCGCGCAAAGACGATTCTGCCGCTCACAGTGCTCTGCAGTGTGTGTCTTCTGCCGAAAGAGGCCCGGGAGCTGTGCTTAGCTCTGCAGAGCACCAAACCTGCTTCTTTAGCCTCTCTTCTCGTCTACATCTTAGCAAAAAGCTTTTCCACTCTGTCTGGCAAGGAGAAACTGTGCCAGCACAGAAAACATCTCCCATCGTGTTCTAGAGGCTGCACGGAGGTCTGCCGAGTGTTTTGCAAGAAGAGAAAGAAAGTTGTCCAAAACAGCTTGCAATCGAATGTTCATGTGAATAGAAAAGGCAGGAGAGTGGTCAGGTACTGTTTTCTCTCAGTTGGCAAGCTGCGCACACAATCGCAGTGTTGTACAGCTTGTTTCATCACCTTTGCGAAGTTGCCGCTCTCTCCGGCTCCCGGAGACGAAGAAGCTGCTTCTTCGCGCAAAGACGATTCTGCCGCTCACAGTGCTCTGCAGTGTGTGTCTTCTGCCGAAAGAGGCCCGGGAGCTGTGCTTAGCTCTGCAGAGCACCATACCTGCTTCTTTAGCCTCTCTTCTCGTCTACATCTTAGCAAAAAGCTTTTCCACTCTGTCTGGCAAGGAGAAACTGTGCCAGCACAAAAAACATCTCCCATCGTGTTCTAGAGGCTGCACGCAGGTCTGCCGAGTGTTTTGCAAGAAGAGAAAGAAAGTTGTCCAAAACAGCTTGCAATCGAATGTTCATCTGAATAGAAAAGGCAGGAGAGTGGTCAGGTACTGTTTTCTCTCACTTGGCAAGCTGCGCACACAATCGCAGTGTTGTACAGCTTGTTTCATCACCTTTGCGAAGTTGCCGCTCTCTGCGGCTCCCGGAGACGAAGAAGCTATTTCTTCGCGCAAAGACGATTCTGCCGCTCACAGTGCTCTGCGGTGTGCGCCTTCTGCCGAAAGACGCCAGGGAGCGGTGCTTAGCTCTGCAGAGCACCGTACCTTCGTCTTTAGCCTCTCTTCTCGTCTACATCTTAGCAAAAAGCTTTTCCACTCTGTCTGGCAGGGAGAAACTGTGCCAGCACAGAAAACATCTCCCATCGTGTTCTAGAGGCTGCACGGAGGTCTGCCGAGTGTTTTGCAAGAAGAGAAAGAAAGTTGTCCAAAACAGCTTGCAATCGAATGTTCATGTGAATAGAAAAGGCAGGAGAGTGGTCAGGTACTGTTTTCTCTCAGTTGGCAAGCTGCGCACACAATCGCAGTGTTGTACAGCTTGTTTCACACCTTTGCGAAGCTGCCGCTCTCTCCGGCTCCCGGAGACGAATAAGCTGCTTCTTCGCGCAAAGACGATTCTGCCGCTCACAGTGCTCTGCGGTGTGCGCCTTCTGCCGAAAGAGGTCCGGCAGCGGTGCTTAGCTCTGCAGAGCACCGTACCTTCGTCTTTAGCCTCTCTTCTCGTCTACATCTTAGCAAAAAGCTTTTCCACTCTGTCTGGCAAGGAGAAACTGTGCCAGCACAGAAAACATCTCCCATCGTGTTCTAGAGGCTGCACGGAGGTCTGCCGAGTGTTTTGCAAGAAGAGAAAGAAAGTTGTCCAAAACAGCTTGCAATCGAATGTTCATGTGAATAGAAAAGGCAGGAGAGTGGTCAGGTACTGTTTTCTCTCAGTTGGTAAGCTGCGCACACAATCGCAGTGTTGTACAGCTTGTTTCATCACCTTTGCGAAGTTGCCGCTCTCTCCGGCTCCCGGAGACGAAGAAGCTGCTTCTTCGCGCAAAGACGATTCTGCCGCTCACAGTGCTCTGCAGTGTGTGTCTTCTGCCGAAAGAGGCCCGGGAGCTGTGCTTAGCTCTGCAGAGCACCGAACCTGCTTCTTTAGCCTCTCTTCTCGTCTACATCTTAGCAAAAAGCTTTTCCACTCTGTCTGGCAAGGAGAAACTTTGCCAGCACAGAAAACATCTCCCATCGTGTTCTAGAGGCTGCACGCAGGTCTGCCGAGTGTTTTGCAAGAAGAGAAAGAAAGTTGTCGAAAACATCTTGCAATCGAATGTTCATGTGAATAGAAAAGGCAGGAGAGTGGTCAGGTACTGTTTTCTCTCAGTTGGCAAGCTGCGCACACAATCGCAGTGTTGTACAGCTTGTTTCATCACCTTTGCGAAGTTGCCGCTCTCTCCGGCTCCCGGAGACGAAGAAGCTGCTTCTTCGCGCAAAGACGATTCTGCCGCTCACTCTGCTCTGCGGTGTGCGCCTTCTGCCGAAAGAGGTCCGGGAGCGGTGCTTAGCTCTGCAGAGCACCGTACCTTCGTCTTTAGCCTCTCTTTTCGTCTACATCTTAGCAAAAAGCTTTTCCACTCTGTCTGGCAAGGAGAAACTGTGCCAGCACAAAAAACATCTACCATCGTGTTCTAGAGGCTGCACGCAGGTCTGCCGAGTGTTTTGCAAGAAGAGAAAGAAATTTGTCCAAAACAGCTTGCAATCGAATGTTCAAGTGAATAGAAAAGGCAGGAGAGTGGTCAGGTACTGTTTTCTCTCAGTTGGCAAGCTGCGCACAGAATCGCAGTGTTTTACAGCTTGTTTCATCACCTTTGCGAAGTTGCCGCTCTCTCCGGCTCCCGGAGACGAAGAAGCTGCTTCTTCGCGCAAAGACGATTCTGCCGCTCACAGTGCTCTGCGGTGTGCGCCTTCTGCCGAAAGACGCCCGGGAGCGGTGCTTAGCTCTGCAGAGCACCGTACCTTCGTCTTTAGCCTCTCTTCTCGTCTACATCTTAGCAAAAAGCTTTTCCACTCTGTCTGGCAAGGAGAAACTGTGCCAGCACAGAAAACATCTCCCATCGTGTTCTAGAGGCTGCACGGAGGTCTGCCGAGTGTTTTGCAAGAAGAGAAAGAAAGTTGTCCAAAACAGCTTGCAATCGAATGTTCATCTGAATAGAAAAGGCAGGAGAGTGGTCAGGTACTGTTTTCTCTCAGTTGGCAAGCTGCGCACACAATCGCAGTGTTGTACAGCTTTTTTCACACCTTTGCGAAGCTGCCGCTCTCTCCGGCTCCCGGAGACGAAGAAGCTGCTTCTTCGCGCAAAGACGCTTCTGCCGCTCACAGTGCTCTGCGGTGTGCGCCTTCTGCCGAAAGAGGTCCGGCAGCGGTGCTTAGCTCTGCAGAGCACCGTACCTTCGTCTTTAGCCTCTGTTCTCGTCTACATCTTAGCAAAAAGCTTTTCCACTCTGTCTGGCAAGGAGAAACTGTGCCAGCACAGAAAACATCTCCCATCGTGTTCTAGAGGCTGCACGCAGGTCTGCCGAGTGTTTTGCAAGAAGAGAAAGAAAGTTGTCCAAAACAGCTTGCAATCGAATGTTCATCTGAATAGAAAAGGCAGGAGAGTGGTCAGGTACTGTTTTCTCTCAGTTGGCACGCTGCACACACAATCGCAGTGTTGTACAGCTTGTTTCATCACCTTTGCGAAGTTGCCGCTCTCTCCGGCTCCCGGAGACGAAGAAGCTGCTTCTTCGCGCAAAGACGATTCTGCCGCTCACAGTGCTCTGCAGTGTGTGTCTTCTGCCGAAAGAGGCCCGGGAGCTGTGCTTAGCTCTGCAGAGCACCAAACCTGCTTCTTTAGCCTCTCTTCTCGTCTACATCTTAGCAAAAAGCTTTTCCACTCTGTCTGGCAAGGAGAAACTGTGCCAGCACAGAAAACATCTCCCATCGTGTTCTGTTGCGGTGTGTCTTAAGCTTCTGGGTCCCTTTCCCAGGTGTGCCTATATGCCTCTCCCTTCCCCCTCGCCCCCTTGCTTAGTGTGTTGTGTCAGTCAGGCTTAACATTCCAGCAAGGCATCCTGTGATTGGTCAAGTTCAAAAGATGCCCCTATGCCCAGGGGTCATTGGCCAGTCTGGGTGTCGTCCCCCCCCTGAGACCCAGCCCCCCTCACCTGGTTGGGTGGCTCACCTGTACCTCCCCTTCCCCTGCCCCGGGAGATGAAAAGGTGATCAGGCCATGTGCTCGTCATTCTGCTGGAGCAGCTGCTGCCGTCCAGACCTCTGTAACCATGGAATAAACTTCTGGACATTAAACCTTCCAGCGGAATCCTCTCCTTTTTCTCTTCACCATCGCCAGAAGCTCTCTCTCCTGAGGTAAACGGAGTTCCTGACAAGCCTGGACTTGCTCAGTGCCCAGCTGCAATCTCCAGCAGCCAAGGTATCTCTGGGGTGATTTACACCACAGTTGCTGCCTTTGGCCCAGCAGCGAGGGTCAGACTGGCCCAGGCACCATCTAACTGATAATATTGGATTCATATTCCAATATTTTGGCGTCCCTGGGTGGGCAAGCGACTCTGCAGCCCGAGAACGGACTCCCAACACCTCGGAGAAGCTTCGGCAGCCGTGCATCCAGCTGGAAGGGCTTTGGTTGCATAGCCCTCAGCTAGAGACTTTGGGAATATTTCCAGAAGAAATTTCGTGGACTGTTCGGTGCCTCTGGAAAGCCCAGCTCTTTTGTGGTGAGCAGATTTTCCAGAGGGAGGACAGGGGAGCCTCTCTCGTGCCCAGAGAGAAGTCCTGTCCGGTGAGGAGACCTTCCTGTACCCAGCCAGCTTCAGCTTCCATTTCAGGTGAGTATTTCTGCTTTCAGTGGAGCAGAAGCTCAAAAACAGACTCTGCCGTGAGTTCTGTTCCTTTTTTTGCCTTTGCATTTTTGGCTGCGCAGCCCCACAGAGGAATTCGTTGCCTTCTAGCTTTTGCTTTCTGCCGTGTGTTTCACTGTCTTTTGGAATTCGCGCCGGAGCGGCGGGAGTGCTCTGCCCTTCCCCCCCGCTCGGCAGCGCAGCGGGCTCTCTTTCCACGTGGCCGGGGGATTCGTTTCTCGGCGCGGCGGAGGGGTGTTCTCGGTACACGCGGCGCGGGGGGGGGGGGGCCCGGTTTCGGCTTGCCACGTGGCGTGGCTGCTCTCTCTGCTCCGCGGGGGGGCTGCATTCCACGGCGGGGGAGGCTTTGTTTCCACCTCGGCTCGGCAGGGCGTGCCCTGCTGTTGCTGCCCGGGAATTTTAAAAGCAGTACATACAGCTGCATTGTGAAGCTTTTGTCTGTTCGTTATCGCTTTCTATCTGTGGTTTCTTTTCGAAATCGGTAGCTGATTTTAGGTTCGTTTTTGGTCAGGCAGGATTAAGTACTTTGCTTTTTACATCTAACATGGGCTCCAAACTCAGCATTGTACAAAAAGGAGTGTATTATAATATTGTTAGCATTTTAGACAGTGGTAATGTGAAGTTCTCTAAAGGAAAATTAAAACATTTTATAAGATGGCTTTTCCTCCACTTCCCAAAAATTTCCCCTGAAGAAATCTACAATATTCAATTCTGGGATAAAGTTGGGAATGCATTGATAACCTTAGGACAATCTGGCAATGTACCCTCAGCTAAATTTGTGTTCTGGAGTTTACAAATTCAAACTGCATTGCTCAAACAAAGGGAAATGGAGAAAAAGCCAAATGCCAAGCCATGTACCTCTGCTCTCCCTGTTTCTCCCTCTCCTAGCTCTAAAACCCCTAAACCTCTTACCCCAAAACTTGGTATTTTAAAGAGAGCAAACTCATTGGGAAGTCGTCTCCCAGAGTCTGCTGAATTGCCTGAGTTGCCCTGTCCACAAGGCCCTGGCCAGGCTGCGTGGAACCTTTCCCAATCCCCTGTGTCCCCCACTCTGAAACCCAAAGTTAGCTTTCCGGAGAGCAGTGATGCCCAAAATGGCCCCCAATCCCTAGGGGGTCCGCAAAATGGAGGATGCCACGTGGCACCTTCCCAAACCTGGTCTTCTTCTTCCCAAAATCCTCTTAAACATCCCAAAATTCCAGCCCCATCCCCCTCTCCTCCTGTTCCTCGTGACCCCTTCCCCCCTCCCCCTCCCTTTCCTGCAGTACCCTCAGCTCCGCCCCTCTACTCCCAGGGGGCGTCTGCTGACGTGATGTCACCAGGTGTCCCCGCCCCCTGCCTGCCCCTTGTCCCCGCCTCCTGTTCCCACGGTTTCCCCGCCCCTTGCCTGCCCCCTTTCCCCGCCCCCTCCCCGAGTTCCCACAGTGGGGACACACCCACTGCCGGTCCCCAAACCTGTAGCTGTGATCCCAATGCTTCTGTTTCAAGGGATACAGAGCAGGGAACAGCAGATTCAATGCATAGTCCCATGTTGTCACTGGCTCCTGTTACCTTTCAGCCTGCAGCACAAGGGGGGGCAGCCCCGACTGCTATTTGGAATTCTTTTGGAAGACAAATGATTAAAGAGATCTGTAAATCTCATAAAGAATATGGTCCACACAGTCCATATTTCCGTGGCCTTTTAAATTCTGAATTGGGTAGGACTGTAGTGATTCCACATGATTTAAAACAGCTTTTTTCTTGTCTCATGACTTCCACGGAATTCAAATTATGGGAAATAGCATGGAAACAGCTGCTAAAAGATGCTCTCCCAGGCTTACATGCTGATCCAAACACAGCCAAAGACAACAGTGGTAACCCTATCACCATTGAGCACCTCTGTGGTGAGGGCCAATGGTCTTCCCCCTCAATCCAAGCTACTGCAATTCCTGCAGAAACACTCGAGAAAGTAAAAGAAGCAGCTGAAAAAGCATTCTTTTCCCTCCAACTTGAGGGGCCTTTTGAGCCTTATAGTAAAATTAAACAGCTACCATCAGAGCCTTTTGTGAAATTTGTAGAAAGGTTAACTAGAGCTATTGAAATACAAGTTAAAAAAGAAAATGCTAGAGAAGCAATTTTAGAGGAAATGGCATTTACAAATGCAAATGCACAGTGTCAAGCGGCAATCCTGAGCCTTCCTACGGAACTTACTCCTACATTAAAAGATATGCTTCTAGTCTGTAACAGGAAAGTGCCTCTGATGAGTGTGGCTGAAGACTCCAGACCAAGGCTGCTGCCAAGACCACCTCAGCGTGTTGCCGTTGCCAGCCCTGCACCTTTCCCCTCAGCACAGCAGTACCCTGGGCAGCAGCGGAGACCAGCAATGGTTGAGCCCACAAAACCATGCCTGCTTTGTAATAACCTAGGGCACTGGAGTAACCAGTGCCCCCTGAAAAGGGAATTTGATGAATTTAAAAATGGCAGGGGAGGAGAACTACAAGCCCTCCCTGCGGGTCAACAACAAAAAAACTGAACAGGGAGCGCCCGCCTGCCAGGCGCGCAGACATAAAAAAAGCAGGCCAAGGGAATAAGGGTAGCAAATCAAATCAAGCGCGCGATAATATTAATGTTTGTGTAAGTGAAGCAGGTGCTTCAAAGACCAAGTCTGCTAGTACGCTGTTGAAAGTGAAACAAAATAACCTTTGTTATGATTTAGGTGATCCTGTGTTAACCACGTCTTCTGTCAATGAGCCTTACAGGTTGCAGCTGACAGAGTCACTTCTCCTGAAGGACAGTAACTGGCATTTTGTCTCTGTAAATCCTGAACAGAAGAGTACTTGGAACCGAATTCGTTGTAAGTACATCGTCATTGGGGACACCAAACACACACCACAAGAGATCAGAATTGCTCCAGGAATGACAACATCAGATCCTGAGCAATTTGTTCTCGGCCTGCACTGTTTCCACCCACCCCTGTTTCTTCCCAAGGGACAAATTGTTGCACAAGCTATCCCTGTGCCATCTTTACCTGAAAATATCGAAAAACATGGGCCCACAGTTGCCCGGGTCCAAGTTATTGGGAAAGATAAACCCAAATTATGGTGCAATGTCAGTGGGGGTGGGGAGTCTAAATGCATTGAGATGCTTGTAGACACAGGTGCAGACTGCACAGTGATTCCAGTACAAGACTGGCCAGCACATTGGCCTTTGCAAAATGTTGCCGGTCACCTTCAAGGTGTGGGAGGTCTGCAATTAGCAAGACAATCCAAAAGTATTATTCAATTTGAGGGACCAAACGGGCAATTGGCAAATATCCGTCCATTTGTGTTAGATTATTCGGAACCTTTGTTAGGGAGAGATTTAATGGCCCAGTGGGGTGTCACAATTGATATTCCAGACTCTCCACAGCATTTTTGTGCAGCAGTCATTGAACAACAGCGCCCCACCCAAAAACTGAAGTGGAAAACAGACGAACCAGTTCAGGTGAAACAGTGGCCACTCAGTAAACAAAAAATAAGGGCGCTTGAGGAACTAGTGCAAGAGCAACTAAAAAAGGGCCACATTGTGGAGACCATGTCCCCATGGAACTCTCCAGTGTTTGTCATCCAAAAAGCTGACAAAAAGAGATGGCGGCTCCTCTGTGACCTCCGACAAATTAATAATGTAATTGAAGATATGGGTTCTCCCCAACCTGGTATGCCATCCCCAACAATGCTTCCCCAAGATTGGAAATTAGCTGTTATTGATATTAAAGATTGTTTTTTCCAAATCCCCTTGCACCCTGACGATGCACCACGTTTTGCATTCTCAGTCCCTTCCATCAACATGGAAGCCCCTATGAAAAGGTACCATTGGACCGTTCTTCCTCAGGGATTAAAGGTATCTCCAGCTATCTGCCAGTGGTATGTCTCTTCCCTGCTTTCCCCAGTACGTGCAGCCGCAGAGAAGGCCATTATTTATCATTACATGGATGATATCCTTGTGTGTGCCCCCAATGATGATTTACTCACACATGCGCTTGACCTAACGATCAATGCATTGATTGTTGCAGGGTTCGAGCTCCAGGAAAAGAAAATTCAAAAGATGCCACCTTGGAAGTATTTGGGTTTAGAAATTGGAAATAGGACCATTGTTCCTCAAAAACTAGAAATCAATCCAAGGATCAAGACCCTTGCGGATGTCCACAAGTTGTGTGGGTCTTTGAATTGGGTAAGACCATGGCTCGGTCTGACTAATGAAGACCTTGCCCCTCTTTTCAATTTATTGAAAGGGGGAGAGGACCCAGGTGCTCCTAGGTCTGTTACCCCAGAGGCACGGAAAGCTCTAGAAAAGGTGCAGATTGCAATGTCCACAAGACAGGCCAACCGATGCCGGCCTGACCTGCCATTCAAATTTATCATTCTAGGTAAGTTGCCACACCTCCATGGAATTATTTTCCAGTGGGAGGAAAAACAAACACCTAAGGCAAAGAACACACCAAAAAAGGACCGGGACCAGAGGGACCCTCTCTTGATCATAGAATGGGTTTTCCTCAATCACAAAAGGTCCAAGAGACTGACAAAGCCTCAGGAGCTGGTAGCAGAACTGATCCGGAAAGCAAGGACCCGGATCATGGAGTTAGCAGGATGTGATTTTAAGTGCATTCACATTCCAGTTGAGTTAAAATCAGGTCAAAATACTATGAAAATACTAGAACAATTGTTTCAAGAAAATGAAGTGTTGCAGTTTGCTCTGGATTCCTACTCAGGACAAATTTCGGTAGCGCGGCCCGCTCACAAATTGTTTGAACAAGACGTTCAATTTACTTTAAAATTGAGAAGCGCTCTAAGTAGGAGACCTTTAAAAAGGGCTCTGACTGTCTTTACAGATGCGTCTGGGAGGTCCCACAAGTCTGTTGTGACTTGGAAGGATCCTCAAACCCAGCAGTGGGAGACGGACATTGCTGAGGTGGAAGGTTCACCTCAGGTTGCTGAATTGGCTGCTGTTGTTAGGGCTTTTGAAAGGTTCTCAGAACCATTTAATCTGATTACAGACTCTGCATACGTGGCAGGAGTAGTATCCAGGGCAGATCAAGCAATTCTGCAAGATGTATCTAACATCGCACTTTTCGAATTGCTCTCAAAACTGGTAAAGTTAGTCACTCACCGAGAGCAACCATTTTATGTGATGCATGTCAGGTCACACACTGACTTGCCAGGGTTTATCGCTGAAGGCAACAGAAGGGCAGATGCTCTTGCTGCACCTGCAGTGATGGCCACTCTCCCAAATGTTTTTGAACAGGCAAAAATCAGCCACCAGCTTTTCCACCAAAATGCACCTGGCCTGGTTCGTCAGTTTAACATCACTCGAGAACAGGCCAAAGCGATTGTGGCCACGTGCCCAAATTGCCAACAACATGCACTCCCTGCAGTGAGTACGGGAGCAAACCCAAGGGGACTGAACAGTTGTGAACTGTGGCAAACAGATGTAACACACATACAGTCTTTTGGACGGCAAAAATATGTTCATGTTAGTGTAGATACCTTTTCTGGAGCGGTCTATGCTTCTGCCCACACAGGAGAATCATCTATTGATGCTATTAAGCACCTCTTACAGGCTTTTTCTTTCATGGGCATCCCCAAGGAGCTGAAAACTGATAATGGGCCTGCTTATAAATCCAAGGAATTTGGGAGCTTCCTGCAGCAATGGGGAGTAGAGCACAAAACTGGCATCCCCTACTCCCCTACAGGTCAAGCCATTGTAGAAAGAACTCACCGTGATATTAAAAGGGTCCTGGACCAGCAGCAACAGGTTCTGAAGGTGGAACCTCCCCATATCCGGTTATCCAGGGCGCTATTCACAATCAATTTTCTGAATTGTTCTTTTGACAGCCTGAACCCACCCATCCTACGCCACTTTGGGGGGAGCAGTCACAGGTTGATGAAAGAAAAACCTCCGGTTTTAGTAAAAGACCCTGAGACTTGGAAAATGGTGGGACCTTACAAATTGGTTACTTGGGGACGTGGATACGCCTGTGTGTCCACCCCCTCTGGTTTAAGGTGGGTTCCTTCCAAATGGGTAAAGCCCTATGTTCCCAAGGTCTCAGAGAAATCTGCAGAAGCACCCCAGGTTGCTCATGCTGCCTGGAGAAGAAAACGCCGCACGCGTTCTCTGGAGGAAATTCCATTTAAGCCTCCTATCTGGAATAGTTTGTAATATATGTTTGTTTCAAGTTTTTGTACCAGTTTAGATCCCACTGTTCGTGTGTAGCCTCGAGATGCCATGAGACCGAGCCTGCTTCTCGTTCTGTTCGTGATCATCCCACCTGCGATCTCCTGCATAGTGCCGCAGCCCAAACCACATATGGACTACCTTGACAAAGGCTCTCAGACATCAACAGAGAAACTGACAACTGGCTGAATAGACTGTTCAAAGGCTGGGGACTCTCGGGCTGGTTAGGATCTATTCTGAAAACTGTCTTTTAGTGCTGTTTATTTTAGCTATAGTTATTGTAGTTTTCAGCATTGTTTTTAGACTAATCATACGCATGGTCCTCAAGTTAATTTCAAGCTCATCTCCCCCTCCTGAGGTCTACCATTTGGAAGCCCTCAGTGCTCCAATGGATGACCTGGAGGCCTCAGTGGAAAACACTGACCCTCCTGTAGAGGAAGAACTGATTTACCAACCATAGTTTGGCAATCACTCTGAACCACAAACACAGCCCTCTTCTTTTTAAACAAAACTAGGGGGAGATGTTGCGGTGTGTCTTAAGCTTCTGGGTCCCTTTCCCAGGTGTGCCTATATGCCTCTCCCTTCCCCCTCGCCCCCTTGCTTAGTGTGTTGTGTCAGTCAGGCTTAACATTCCAGCAAGGCATCCTGTGATTGGTCAAGTTCAAAAGATGCCCCTATGCCCAGGGGTCATTGGCCAGTCTGGGTGTCGTCCCCCCCCTGAGACCCAGCCCCCCTCACCTGGTTGGGTGGCTCACCTGTACCTCCCCTTCCCCTGCCCCGGGAGATGAAAAGGTGATCAGGCCATGTGCTCGTCATTCTGCTGGAGCAGCTGCTGCCGTCCAGACCTCTGTAACCATGGAATAAACTTCTGGACATTAAACCTTCCAGCGGAATCCTCTCCTTTTTCTCTTCACCATCGCCAGAAGCTCTCTCTCCTGAGGTAAACGGAGTTCCTGACAAGCCTGGACTTGCTCAGTGCCCAGCTGCAATCTCCAGCAGCCAAGGTATCTCTGGGGTGATTTACACCACAGTTGCTGCCTTTGGCCCAGCAGCGAGGGTCAGACTGGCCCAGGCACCATCTAACTGATAATATTGGATTCATATTCCAATAGTGTTCTAGAGGCTGCACGGAGGTCTGCCGAGTGTTTTGCAAGAAGAGAAAGAAAGTTGTCCAAAACAGCTTGCAATCGAATGTTCATCTGAATAGAAAAGGCAGGAGAGTGGTCAGGTACTGTTTTCTCTCAGTTGGCAAGCTGCGCACACAATCGCAGTGTTGTACAGCTTGTTTCACACCTTTGCGAAGCTGCCGCTCTCTCCGGCTCCCGGAGACGAAGAAGCTGCTTCTTCGCGCAAAGACGATTCTGCTGCTCACAGTGCTCTGCGGTGTGCGCCTTCTGCCGAAAGAGGTCCGGCAGCGGTGCTTAGCTCTGCAGAGCACCGTACCTTCGTCTTTAGCCTCTCTTCTCGTCTACATCTTAGCAAAAAGCTTTTCCACTCTGTCTGGCAAGGAGAAACTGTGCCAGCACAGAAAACATCTCCCATCGTGTTCTAGAGGCTGCACGGAGGTCTGCCGAGTGTTTTGCAAGAAGAGAAAGAAAGTTGTCCAAAACAGCTTGCAATCGAATGTTCATGTGAATAGAAAAGGCAGGAGAGTGGTCAGGTACTGTTTTCTCTCACTTGGCAAGCGGCGCACACAATCGCAGTGTTGTACAGCTTGTTTCATCACCTTTGCGAAGTTGCCGCTCTCTCCGGCTCCCGGAGACGAAGAAGCTGCTTCTTCGCGCAAAGACGATTCTGCCGCTCACAGTGCTCTGCAGTGTGCGTCTTCTGCCGAAAGAGGCCCGGGAGCTGTGCTTAGCTCTGCAGAGCACCATACCTGCTTCTTTAGCCTCTCTTCTCGTCTACATCTTAGCAAAAAGCTTTTCCACTCTGTCTGGCAAGGAGAAACTGTGCCAGCACAGAAAACATCTCCCATCGTGTTCTAGAGGCTGCACGGAGGTCTGCCGAGTGTTTTGCAAGAAGAGAAAGAAAGTTGTCCAAAACAGCTTGCAATCGAATGTTCATGTGAATAGAAAAGGCAGGAGAGTGGTCAGGTACTGTTTTCTCTCAGTTGGCAAGCTGCGCACACAATCGCAGTGTTGTACAGCTTGTTTCATCACCTTTGCGAAGTTGCCGCTCTCTCCGGCTACCGGAGACGAAGAAGCTGCTTCTTCGCGCAAAGACGATTCTGCCGCTCACAGTGCTCTGCGGTGTGCGCCTTCTGCCGAAAGAGGTCCGGGAGCGGTGCTTTGCTCTGCAGAGCACCGTACCTTCGTCTTTAGCCTCTCTTCTCGTCTACATCTTAGCAAAAAGCTTTTCCACTCTGTCTGGCAAGGAGAAACTGTGCCAGCACAGAAAACATCTCCCATCGTGTTCTAGAGGCTGCACGCAGGTCTGCCGAGTGTTTTGCAAGAAGAGAAAGAAAGTTGTCCAAAACAGCTTGCAATCGAATGTTCATGTGAATAGAAAAGGCAGGAGAGTGGTCAGGTACTGTTTTCTCTCAGTTGGTAAGCTGCGCACACAATCGCAGTGTTGTACAGCTTGTTTCATCACCTTTGCGAAGTTGCCGCTCTCTGCGGCTCCCGGAGACGAAGAAGCTGCTTCTTCGCGCAAAGACGATTCTGCCGCTCACAGTGCTCTGCAGTGTGTGTCTTCTGCCGAAAGAGGCCCGGGAGCTGTGCTTAGCTCTGCAGAGCACCATACCTGCTTCTTTAGCCTCTCTTCTCGTCTACATCTTAGCAAAAAGCTTTTCCACTCTGTCTGGCAAGGAGAAACTGTGCCAGCACAGAAAACATCTCCCATCGTGTTCTAGAGGCTGCACGCAGGTCTGCCGAGTGTTTTGCAAGAAGAGAAAGAAAGTTGTCCAAAACAGCTTGCAATCGAATCTTCATGTGAATAGAAAAGGCAGGAGAGTGGTCAGGTACTGTTTTCTCTCAGTTGGCAAGCTGCGCACACAATCGCAGTGTTGTACAGCTTGTTTCATAACCTTTGCGAAGTTGCCGCTCACTCCGGCTCCCGGAGACGAAGAAGCTGCTTCTTCGCGCAAAGACGATTCTGCCGCTCACTCTGTTCTGCGGTGTGCGCCTTCTGCCGAAAGAGGTCCGGGAGCTGTGCTTAGCTCTGCAGAGCACCGTACCTTCGTCTTTAGCCTCTCTTCTCGTCTACATCTTAGCAAAAAGCTTTTCCACTCTGTCTGGCAAGGAGAAACTTTGCCAGCACAGAAAACATCTCCCATCGTGTTCTAGAGGCTGCACGGAGGTCTGCCGAGTGTTTTGCAAGAAGAGAAAGAAAGTTGTCCAAAACAGCATGCAATCGAATGTTCATCTGAATAGAAAAGGCAGGAGAGTGGTCAGGTACTGTTTTCTCTCAGTTGGCAAGCTGCGCACACAATCGCAGTGTTGTACAGCTTGTTTCACACCTTTGCGAAGCTGCCGCTCTCTCCGGCTCCCGGAGACGAAGAAGCTGCTTCTTCGCGCAAAGACGATTCTGCCGCTCTCAGTGCTCTGCTGTGTGCGCCTTCTGCCGAAAGAGGTCCGGGAGCGGTGCTTAGCTCTGCAGAGCACCGTACCTTCGTCTTTAGCCTCTCTTCTCGTCTACATCTTAGCAAAAAGCTTTTCCACTCTGTCTGGCAAGGAGAAACTTTGCCAGCACAGAAAACATCTCCCATCGTGTTCTAGAGGCTGCACGGAGGTCTGCCGAGTGTTTTGCAAGAAGAGAAAGAAAGTTGTCCAAAACAGCTTGCAATCGAATGTTCATCTGAATAGAAAAGGCAGGAGAGTGGTCAGGTACTGTTTTCTCTCAGTTGGTAAGCTGCGCACACAATCGCAGTGTTGTACAGCTTGTTTCACACCTTTGCGAAGATGCCGCTCTCTCCGGCTCCCGGAGACGAAGAAGCTGCTTCTTCGCGCAAAGACGATTCTGCCGCTCTCAGTGCTCTGCGCTGTGCGCCTTCTGCCGAAAGAGGTCCGGGAGCGGTGCTTAGCTCTGCAGAGCACCGTACCTTCGTCTTTAGCCTCTCTTCTCGTCTACATCTTAGCAAAAAGCTTTTCCACTCTGTCTGGCAAGGAGAAACTGTGCCAGCACAGAAAACATCTCCCATCGTGTTCTAGAGGCTGCACGGAGGTCTGCCGAGTGTTTTGCAAGAAGAGAAAGAAAGTTGTCCAAAACAGCTTGCAATCGAATGTTCATGTGAATAGAAAAGGCAGGAGAGTGGTCAGGTACTGTTTTCTCTCAGTTGGCAAGCTGCGCACACAATCGCAGTGTTGTACAGCTTGTTTCATCACCTTTGCGAAGTTGCCGCTCTCTCCGGCTCCCGGAGACGAAGAAGCTGCTTCTTCGCGCAAAGACGATTCTGCCGCTCACAGTACTCTGCTGTGTGCGCCTTCTGCCGAAAGAGGTCCGAGAGCGGTGCTTTGCTCTGCAGAGCACCGTACCTTCGTCTTTAGCCTCTCTTCTCGTCTACATCTTAGCAAAAACTTTTCCACTCTGTCTGGCAAGGAGAAACTGTGCCAGCACAAAAAACATCTCCCATCGTGTTCTAGAGGCTGCACGGAGGTCTGCCGAGTGTTTTGCAAGAAGAGAAAGAAAGTTGTCCAAAACAGCTTGCAATCGAATGTTCATGTGAATAGAAAAGGCAGGAGAGTGGTCAGGTACTGTTTTCTCTCAGTTGGCAAGCTGCGCACACAATCGCAGTGTTGTACAGCTTGTTTCATCACCTTTGCGAAGTTGCCGCTCTCTGCGGCTCCCGGCGACGAAGAAGCTACTTCTTCGCGCAAAGACGATTCTGCCGCTCACAGTGCTCTGCGGTGTGCGCCTTCTGCCGAAAGAGGTCCGGGAGCGGTGCTTAGCTCTGCAGAGCACCGTACCTTCGTCTTTAGCCTCTCTTCTCGTCTACATCTTAGCAAAAAGCTTTTCTACTCTTTCTGGCAGGGAGAAACTGTGCCAGCACAGAAAACATCTCCCATCGTGTTCTAGAGGCTGCACGGAGGTCTGCCGAGTGTTTTGCAAGAAGAGAAAGAAAGTTGTCCAAAACAGCTTGCAATCGAATGTTCAAGTGAATAGAAAAGGCAGGAGAGTGGTCAGGTACTGTTTTCTCTCAGTTGGCAAGCTGCGCACACAATCGCAGTGTTGTACAGCTTTTTTCACACCTTTGCGAAGCTGCCGCTCTCTCCGGCTCCCGGAGACGAAGAAGCTGCTTCTTCGCGCAAAGACGATTCTGCCGCTCACAGTGCTCTGCGGTGTGCGCCTTCTGCCGAAAGAGGTCCGGGTGCGGTGCTTAGCTCTGCAGAGCACCGTACCTTCGTCTTTAGCCTCTCTTCTCGTCTACATCTTAGCAAAAAGCTTTTCCACTCTGTCTGGCAAGGAGAAACTGTGCCAGCACAGAAAACATCTCCCATCGTGTTCTAGAGGCTGCACGGAGGTCTGCCGAGTTTTTTGCAAGAAGAGAAAGAAAGTTGTCCAAAACAGCTTGCAATCGAATGTTCATGTGAATAGAAAAGGCAGGAGAGTGGTCAGGTACTGTTTTCTCTCAGTTGGTAAGCTGCGCACAGAATCGCAGTGTTGTACAGCTTGTTTCATCACCTTTGCGAAGTTGCCGCTCTCTCCGGCTCCCGGAGACGAAGAAGCTGCTTCTTCGCGCAAAGACGATTCTGCCGCTCACAGTGCTCTGCAGTGTGTGTCTTCTGCCGAAAGAGGCCCGGGAGCTGTGCTTAGCTCTGCAGAGCACCAAACCTGCTTCTTTAGCCTCTCTTCTCGTCTACATCTTAGCAAAAAGCTTTTCCACTCTGTCTGGCAAGGAGAAACTGTGCCAGCACAGAAAACATCTCCCATCGTGTTCTAGAGGCTGCACGGAGGTCTGCCGAGTGTTTTGCAAGAAGAGAAAGAAAGTTGTCCAAAACAGCTTGCAATCGAATGTTCATGTGAATAGAAAAGGCAGGAGAGTGGTCAGGTACTGTTTTCTCTCAGTTGGCAAGCTGCGCACACAATCGCAGTGTTGTACAGCTTGTTTCATCACCTTTGCGAAGTTGCCGCTCTCTCCGGCTCCCGGAGACGAAAAAGCTGCTTCTTCGCGCAAAGACGATTCTGCCGCTCACAGTGCTCTGCAGTGTGTGTCTTCTGCCGAAAGAGGCCCGGGAGCTGTGCTTAGCTCTGCAGAGCACCATACCTGCTTCTTTAGCCTCTCTTCTCGTCTACATCTTAGCAAAAACTTTTCCACTCTTTCTGGCAAGGAGAAACTGTGCCAGCACAGAAAACATCTCCCATCGTGTTCTAGAGGCTGCACGCAGGTCTGCCGAGTGTTTTGCAAGAAGAGAAAGAAAGTTGTCCCAAACAGCTTCCAATCGAATCTTCATGTGAATAGAAAAGGCAGGAGAGTGGTCAGGTACTGTTTTCTCTCAGTTGGCAAGCTGCGCACACAATCGCAGTGTTGTACAGCTTGTTTCATCACCTTTGCGAAGTTGCCGCTCTCTGCGGCTCCCGGAGACGAAGAAGCTGCTTCTTCGCGCAAAGACGATTCTGCCGCTCACAGTGCTCTGCGGTGTGCACCTTCTGCCGAAAGACGCCCGGGAGCGGTGCTTAGCTCTGCAGAGCACCGTACCTTCGTCTTTAGCCTCTCTTCTCGTCTACATCTTAGCAAAAAGCTTTTCCACTCTGTCTGGCAAGGAGAAACTGTGCCAGCACAGAAAACATCTCCCTGCGTGTTCTAGAGGATGCACGGAGGTCTGCCGAGTGTTTTGCAAGAAGAGAAAGAAAGTTGTCCAAAACAGCTTGCAATCGAATGTTCATCTGAATAGAAAAGGCAGGAGAGTGGTCAGGTACTGTTTTCTCTCAGTTGGCAAGCTGCGCACACAATCGCAGTGTTGTACAGCTTGTTTCACACCTTTGCAAAGCTGCCGCTCTCTCCGGCTCCCGGAGACGAAGAAGCTGCTTCTTCGCGCAAAGACGATTCTGCCGCTCACAGTGCTCTGCGGTGTGCGCCTTCTGCCGAAAGAGGTCCGGCAGCGGTGCTTAGCTCTGCAGAGCACCGTACCTTCGTCTTTAGCCTCTCTTCTCGTCTACATCTTAGCAAAAAGCTTTTCCACTCTGTCTGGCAAGGAGAAACTGTGCCAGCACAGAAAACATCTCCCATCGTGTTCTAGAGGCTGCACGCAGGTCTGCCGAGTGTTTTGCAAGAAGAGAAAGAAAGTTGTCCAAAACAGCTTGCAATCGAATGTTCATGTGAATAGAAAAGGCAGGAGAGTGGTCAGGTACTGTTTTCTCTCAGTTGGTAAGCTGCGCACACAATCGCAGTGTTGTACAGCTTGTTTCATCACCTTTGCGAAGTTGCCGCTCTCTCCGGCTCCCGGAGACGAAGAAGCTGCTTCTTCGCGCAAAGACGATTCTGCCGCTCTCAGTGCTCTGCGCTGTGCGCCTTCTGCCGAAAGAGGTCCGGGAGCGGTGCTTAGCTCTGCAGAGCACCGTACCTTCGTCTTTAGCCTCTCTTCTCGTCTACATCTTAGCAAAAAGCTTTTCCACTCTGTCTGGCAAGGAGAAACTGTGCCAGCACAGAAAACATCTCCCATCGTGTTCTAGAGGCTGCACGGAGGTCTGCCGAGTGTTTTGCAAGAAGAGAAAGAAAGTTGTCCAAAACAGCTTGCAATCGAATGTTCATCTGAATAGAAAAGGCAGGAGAGTGGTCAGGTACTGTTTTCTCTCAGTTGGCAAGCTGCGCACACAATCGCAGTGTTGTACAGCTTGTTTCACACCTTTGCGAAGCTGCCGCTCTCTCCGGCTCCCGGAGACGAAGAAGCTGCTTCTTCGCGCAAAGACGATTCTGCCGCTCACAGTGCTCTGCGGTGTGCGCCTTCTGCCGAAAGAGGTCCGGCAGCGGTGCTTAGCTCTGCAGAGCACCGTACCTTCGTCTTTAGCCTCTCTTCTCGTCTACATCTTAGCAAAAAGCTTTTCCACTCTGTCTGGCAAGGAGAAACTGTGCCAGCACAGAAAACATCTCCCATCGTGTTCTAGAGGCTGCACGCAGGTCTGCCGAGTGTTTTGCAAGAAGAGAAAGAAAGTTGTCCAAAACAGCTTGCAATCGAATGTTCATGTGAATAGAAAAGGCAGGAGAGTGGTCAGGTACTGTTTTCTCTCAGTTGGTAAGCTGCGCACACAATCGCAGTGTTGTACAGCTTGTTTCATCACCTTTGCGAAGTTGCCGCTCTCTGCGGCTCCCGGAGACGAAGAAGCTGCTTCTTCGCGCAAAGACGATTCTGCCGCTCACAGTGCTCTGCAGTGTGTGTCTTCTGCCGAAAGAGGCCCGGGAGCTGTGCTTAGCTCTGCAGAGCACCATACCTGCTTCTTTAGCCTCTCTTCTCGTCTACATCTTAGCAAAAAGCTTTTCCACTCTGTCTGGCAAGGAGAAACTGTGCCAGCACAGAAAACATCTCCCATCGTGTTCTAGAGGCTGCACGGAGGTCTGCCGAGTGTTTTGCAAGAAGAGAAAGAAAGTTGTCCAAAACAGCTTCCAATCGAATGTTCATGTGAATAGAAAAGGCAGGAGAGTGGTCAGGTACTGTTTTCTCTCAGTTGGCAAGGTGCGCACACAATCGCAGTGTTGTACAGCTTGTTTCATCACCTTTGCGAAGTTGCCGCTCACTCCGGCTCCCGGAGACGAAGAAGCGGCTTCTTCGCGCAAAGACGATTCTGCCGCTCTCAGTGCTCTGCGCTGTGCGCCTTCTGCCGAAAGAGGTCCGGGAGCGGTGCTTAGCTCTGCAGAGCACCGTACCTTCGTCTTTAGCCTCTCTTCTCGTCTACATCTTAGCAAAAAGCTTTTCCACTCTGTCTGGCAAGGAGAAACTGTGCCAGCACAGAAAACATCTCCCATCGTGTTCTAGAGGCTGCACGGAGGTCTGCCGAGTGTTTTGCAAGAAGAGAAAGAAAGTTGTCCAAAACAGCTTGCAATCGAATGTTCATGTGAATAGAAAAGGCAGGAGAGTGGTCAGGTACTGTTTTCTCTCAGTTGGCAAGCTGCGCACACAATCGCAGTGTTGTACAGCTTGTTTCATCACCTTTGCGAAGTTGCCGCTCTCTCCGGCTCCCGGAGACGAAGAAGCTGCTTCTTCGCGCAAAGACGATTCTGCCGCTCACAGTACTCTGCTGTGTGCGCCTTCTGCCGAAAGAGGTCCGAGAGTGGTGCTTTGCTCTGCAGAGCACCGTACCTTCGTCTTTAGCCTCTCTTCTCGTCTACATCTTAGCAAAAACTTTTCCACTCTGTCTGGCAAGGAGAAACTGTGCCAGCACAAAAAACATCTCCCATCGTGTTCTAGAGGCTGCACGGAGGTCTGCCGAGTGTTTTGCAAGAAGAGAAAGAAGGTTGTCCAAAACAGCTTGCAATCGAATGTTCATGTGAATAGAAAAGGCAGGAGAGTGGTCAGGTACTGTTTTCTCTCAGTTGGCAAGCTGCGCACACAATCGCAGTGTTGTACAGCTTGTTTCATCACCTTTGCGAAGTTGCCGCTCTCTGCGGCTCCCGGCGACGAAGAAGCTACTTCTTCGCGCAAAGACGATTCTGCCGCTCACAGTGCTCTGCGGTGTGCGCCTTCTGCCGAAAGAGGTCCGGGAGCGGTGCTTAGCTCTGCAGAGCACCGTACCTTCGTCTTTAGCCTCTCTTCTCGTCTACATCTTAGCAAAAAGCTTTTCTACTCTTTCTGGCAGGGAGAAACTGTGCCAGCACAGAAAACATCTCCCATCGTGTTCTAGAGGCTGCACGGAGGTCTGCCGAGTGTTTTGCAAGAAGAGAAAGAAAGTTGTCCAAAACAGCTTGCAATCGAATGTTCAAGTGAATAGAAAAGGCAGGAGAGTGGTCAGGTACTGTTTTCTCTCAGTTGGCAAGCTGCGCACACAATCGCAGTGTTGTACAGCTTTTTTCACACCTTTGCGAAGCTGCCGCTCTCTCCGGCTCCCGGAGACGAAGAAGCTGCTTCTTCGCGCAAAGACGATTCTGCCGCTCACAGTGCTCTGCGGTGTGCGCCTTCTGCCGAAAGAGGTCCGGGTGCGGTGCTTAGCTCTGCAGAGCACCGTACCTTCGTCTTTAGCCTCTCTTCTCGTCTACATCTTAGCAAAAAGCTTTTCCACTCTGTCTGGCAAGGAGAAACTGTGCCAGCACAGAAAACATCTCCCATCGTGTTCTAGAGGCTGCACGGAGGTCTGCCGAGTTTTTTGCAAGAAGAGAAAGAAAGTTGTCCAAAACAGCTTGCAATCGAATGTTCATGTGAATAGAAAAGGCAGGAGAGTGGTCAGGTACTGTTTTCTCTCAGTTGGTAAGCTGCGCACAGAATCGCAGTGTTGTACAGCTTGTTTCATCACCTTTGCGAAGTTGCCGCTCTCTCCGGCTCCCGGAGACGAAGAAGCTGCTTCTTCGCGCAAAGACGATTCTGCCGCTCACAGTGCTCTGCAGTGTGTGTCTTCTGCCGAAAGAGGCCCGGGAGCTGTGCTTAGCTCTGCAGAGCACCAAACCTGCTTCTTTAGCCTCTCTTCTCGTCTACATCTTAGCAAAAAGCTTTTCCACTCTGTCTGGCAAGGAGAAACTGTGCCAGCACAGAAAACATCTCCCATCGTGTTCTAGAGGCTGCACGGAGGTCTGCCGAGTGTTTTGCAAGAAGAGAAAGAAAGTTGTCCAAAACAGCTTGCAATCGAATGTTCATGTGAATAGAAAAGGCAGGAGAGTGGTCAGGTACTGTTTTCTCTCAGTTGGCAAGCTGCGCACACAATCGCAGTGTTGTACAGCTTGTTTCATCACCTTTGCGAAGTTGCCGCTCTCTCCGGCTCCCGGAGACGAAAAAGCTGCTTCTTCGCGCAAAGACGATTCTGCCGCTCACAGTGCTCTGCAGTGTGTGTCTTCTGCCGAAAGAGGCCCGGGAGCTGTGCTTAGCTCTGCAGAGCACCATACCTGCTTCTTTAGCCTCTCTTCTCGTCTACATCTTAGCAAAAAGCTTTTCCACTCTTTCTGGCAAGGAGAAACTGTGCCAGCACAGAAAACATCTCCCATCGTGTTCTAGAGGCTGCACGCAGGTCTGCCGAGTGTTTTGCAAGAAGAGAAAGAAAGTTGTCCCAAACAGCTTCCAATCGAATCTTCATGTGAATAGAAAAGGCAGGAGAGTGGTCAGGTACTGTTTTCTCTCAGTTGGCAAGCTGCGCACACAATCGCAGTGTTGTACAGCTTGTTTCATCACCTTTGCGAAGTTGCCGCTCTCTGCGGCTCCCGGAGACGAAGAAGCTGCTTCTTCGCGCAAAGACGATTCTGCCGCTCACAGTGCTCTGCGGTGTGCACCTTCTGCCGAAAGACGCCCGGGAGCGGTGCTTAGCTCTGCAGAGCACCGTACCTTCGTCTTTAGCCTCTCTTCTCGTCTACATCTTAGCAAAAAGCTTTTCCACTCTGTCTGGCAAGGAGAAACTGTGCCAGCACAGAAAACATCTCCCTGCGTGTTCTAGAGGCTGCACGGAGGTCTGCCGAGTGTTTTGCAAGAAGAGAAAGAAAGTTGTCCAAAACAGCTTGCAATCGAATGTTCATCTGAATAGAAAAGGCAGGAGAGTGGTCAGGTACTGTTTTCTCTCAGTTGGCAAGCTGCGCACACAATCGCAGTGTTGTACAGCTTGTTTCACACCTTTGCGAAGCTGCCGCTCTCTCCGGCTCCCGGAGACGAAGAAGCTGCTTCTTCGCGCAAAGACGATTCTGCCGCTCACAGTGCTCTGCGGTGTGCGCCTTCTGCCGAAAGAGGTCCGGCAGCGGTGCTTAGCTCTGCAGAGCACCGTACCTTCGTCTTTAGCCTCTCTTCTCGTCTACATCTTAGCAAAAAGCTTTTCCACTCTGTCTGGCAAGGAGAAACTGTGCCAGCACAGAAAACATCTCCCATCGTGTTCTAGAGGCTGCACGCAGGTCTGCCGAGTGTTTTGCAAGAAGAGAAAGAAAGTTGTCCAAAACAGCTTGCAATCGAATGTTCATGTGAATAGAAAAGGCAGGAGAGTGGTCAGGTACTGTTTTCTCTCAGTTGGTAAGCTGTGCACACAATCGCAGTGTTGTACAGCTTGTTTCATCACCTTTGCGAAGTTGCCGCTCTCTGCGGCTCCCGGAGACGAAGAAGCTGCTTCTTCGCGCAAAGACGATTCTGCCGCTCTCAGTGCTCTGCGCTGTGCGCCTTCTGCCGAAAGAGGTCCGGGAGCGGTGCTTAGCTCTGCAGAGCACCGTACCTTCGTCTTTAGCCTCTCTTCTCGTCTACATCTTAGCAAAAAGCTTTTCCACTCTGTCTGGCAAGGAGAAACTGTGCCAGCACAGAAAACATCTCCCATCGTGTTCTAGAGGCTGCACGGAGGTCTGCCGAGTGTTTTGCAAGAAGAGAAAGAAAGTTGTCCAAAACAGCTTGCAATCGAATGTTCATCTGAAGAGAAAAGGCAGGAGAGTGGTCAGGTACTGTTTTCTCTCAGTTGGCAAGCTGCGCACACAATCGCAGTGTTGTACAGCTTGTTTCACACCTTTGCGAAGCTGCCGCTCTCTCCGGCTCCCGGAGACGAAGAAGCTGCTTCTTCGCGCAAAGACGATTCTGCCGCTCACAGTGCTCTGCGGTGTGCGCCTTCTGCCGAAAGAGGTCCGGCAGCGGTGCTTAGCTCTGCAGAGCACCGTACCTTCGTCTTTAGCCTCTCTTCTCGTCTACATCTTAGCAAAAAGCTTTTCCACTCTGTCTGGCAAGGAGAAACTGTGCCAGCACAGAAAACATCTCCCATCGTGTTCTAGAGGCTGCACGCAGGTCTGCCGAGTGTTTTGCAAGAAGAGAAAGAAAGTTGTCCAAAACAGCTTGCAATCGAATGTTCATGTGAATAGAAAAGGCAGGAGAGTGGTCAGGTACTGTTTTCTCTCAGTTGGTAAGCTGCGCACACAATCGCAGTGTTGTACAGCTTGTTTCATCACCTTTGCGAAGTTGCCGCTCTCTCCGGCTCCCGGAGACGAAGAAGCTGCTTCTTCGCGCAAAGACGATTCTGCCGCTCACAGTGCTCTGCAGTGTGTGTCTTCTGCCGAAAGAGGCCCGGGAGCTGTGCTTAGCTCTGTAGAGCACCATACCTGCTTCTTTAGCCTCTCTTCTCGTCTACATCTTAGCAAAAAGCTTTTCCACTCTGTCTGGCAAGGAGAAACTGTGCCAGCACAGAAAACATCTCCCATCGTGTTCTAGAGGCTGCACGGAGGTCTGCCGAGTGTTTTGCAAGAAGAGAAAGAAAGTTGTCCAAAACAGCTTCCAATCGAATGTTCATGTGAATAGAAAAGGCAGGAGAGTGGTCAGGTACTGTTTTCTCTCAGTTGGCAAGCTGCGCACACAATCGCAGTGTTGTACAGCTTGTTTCATAACCTTTGCGAAGTTGCCGCTCACTCCGGCTCCCGGAGACGAAGAAGCTGCTTCTTCGCGCAAAGACGATTCTGCCGCTCACTCTGCTCTGCGGTGTGCGCCTTCTGCCGAAAGAGGTCCGGGAGCGGTGCTTAGCTCTGCAGAGCACCGTACCTTCGTCTTTAGCCTCTCTTCTCGTCTACATCTTAGCAAAAAGCTTTTCCACTCTGTCTGGCAAGGAGAAACTTTGCCAGCACAGAAAACATCTCCCATCGTGTTCTAGAGGCTGCACGGAGGTCTGCCGAGTGTTTTGCAAGAAGAGAAAGAAAGTTGTCCAAAACAGCATGCAATCGAATGTTCATCTGAATAGAAAAGGCAGGAGAGTGGTCAGGTACTGTTTTCTCTCAGTTGGCAAGCTGCGCACACAATCGCAGTGTTGTACAGCTTGTTTCACACCTTTGCGAAGCTGCCGCTCTCTCCGGCTCCCGGAGACGAAGAAGCTGCTTCTTCGCGCAAAGACGATTCTGCCGCTCTCAGTGCTCTGCTGTGTGCGCCTTCTGCCGAAAGAGGTCCGGGAGCGGTGCTTAGCTCTGCAGAGCACCGTACCTTCGTCTTTAGCCTCTCTTCTCGTCTACATCTTAGCAAAAAGCTTTTCCACTCTGTCTGGCAAGGAGAAACTGTGCCAGCACAGAAAACATCTCCCATCGTGTTCTAGAGGCTGCACGGAGGTCTGCCGAGTGTTTTGCAAGAAGAGAAAGAAAGTTGTCCAAAACAGCTTGCAATCGAATATTCATCTGAATAGAAAAGGCAACAGAGTGGTCAGGTACTGTTTTCTCTCAGTTGGTAAGCTGCGCACACAATCGCAGTGTTGTACAGCTTGTTTCACACCTTTGCGAAGCTGCCGCTCTCTCCGGCTCCCGGAGACGAAGAAGCTGCTTCTTCGCGCAAAGACGATTCTGCCGCTCTCAGTGCTCTGCGCTGTGCGCCTTCTGCCGAAAGAGGTCCGGGAGCGGTGCTTAGCTCTGCAGAGCACCGTACCTTCGTCTTTAGCCTCTCTTCTCGTCTACATCTTAGCAAAAAGCTTTTCCACTCTGTCTGGCAAGGAGAAACTGTGCCAGCACAGAAAACATCTCCCATCGTGTTCTAGAGGCTGCACGGAGGTCTGCCGAGTGTTTTGCAAGAAGAGAAAGAAAGTTGTCGAAAACAGCTTGCAATCGAATGTTCATGTGAATAGAAAAGGCAGGAGAGTGGTCAGGTACTGTTTTCTCTCAGTTGGCAAGCTGCGCACACAATCGCAGTGTTGTACAGCTTGTTTCATCACCTTTGCGAAGTTGCCGCTCTCTCCGGCTCCCGGAGACGAAGAAGCTGCTTCTTCGCGCAAAGACGATTCTGCCGCTCACAGTACTCTGCTGTGTGCGCCTTCTGCCGAAAGAGGTCCGAGAGCGGTGCTTTGCTCTGCAGAGCACCGTACCTTCGTCTTTAGCCTCTCTTCTCGTCTACATCTTAGCAAAAACTTTTCCACTCTGTCTGGCAAGGAGAAACTGTGCCAGCACAGAAAACATCTCCCATCGTGTTCTAGAGGCTGCACGCAGGTCTGCCGAGTTTTTTGCAAGAAGAGAAAGAAAGTTGTCCAAAACAGCTTGCAATCGAATGTTCATGTGAATAGAAAAGGCAGGAGAGTGGTCAGGTACTGTTTTCTCTCAGTTGGCAAGCTGCGCACACAATCGCAGTGTTGTACAGCTTGTTTCATCACCTTTGCGAAGTTGCCGCTCTCTCCGGCTCCCGGAGACGAAGAAGCTGCTTCTTCGCGCAAAGACGATTCTGCCGCTCACAGTGCTCTGCAGTGTGTGTCTTCTGCCGAAAGAGGCCCGGGAGCTGTGCTTAGCTCTGCAGAGCACCAAACCTGCTTCTTTAGCCTCTCTTCTCGTCTACATCTTAGCAAAAAGCTTTTCCACTCTGTCTGGCAAGGAGAAACTGTGCCAGCACAGAAAACATCTCCCATCGTGTTCTAGAGGCTGCACGGAGGTCTGCCGAGTGTTTTGCAAGAAGAGAAAGAAAGTTGTCCAAAACAGCTTGCAATCGAATGTTCATGTGAATAGAAAAGGCAGGAGAGTGGTCAGGTACTGTTTTCTCTCAGTTGGCAAGCTGCGCACACAATCGCAGTGTTGTACAGCTTGTTTCATTACCTTTGCGAAGTTGCCGCTCTCTCCGGCTCCCGGAGACGAAGAAGCTGCTTCTTCGCGCAAAGACGATTCTGCCGCTCACAGTGCTCTGCAGTGTGTGTCTTCTGCCGAAAGAGGCCCGGGAGCTGTGCTTAGCTCTGCAGAGCACCAAACCTGCTTCTTTAGCCTCTCTTCTCGTCTACATCTTAGCAAAAAGCTTTTCCACTCTGTCTGGCAAGGAGAAACTGTGCCAGCACAGAAAACATCTCCCATCGTGTTCTAGAGGCTGCACGGAGGTCTGCCGAGTGTTTTGCAAGAAGAGAAAGAAAGTTGTCCAAAACAGCTTGCAATCGAATGTTCATGTGAATAGAAAAGGCAGGAGAGTGGTCAGGTACTGTTTTCTCTCAGTTGGCAAGCTGCGCACACAATCGCAGTGTTGTACAGCTTGTTTCATCACCTTTGCGAAGTTGCCGCTCTCTCCGGCTCCCGGAGACGAAAAAGCTGCTTCTTCGCGCAAAGACGATTCTGCCGCTCACAGTGCTCTGCAGTGTGTGTCTTCTGCCGAAAGAGGCCCGGGAGCTGTGCTTAGCTCTGCAGAGCACCAAACCTGCTTCTTTAGCCTCTCTTCTCGTCTACATCTTAGCAAAAAGCTTTTCCACTCTGTCTGGCAAGGAGAAACTGTGCCAGCACAAAAAACATCTCCCATCGTGTTCTAGAGGCTGCACGGAGGTCTGCCGAGTGTTTTGCAAGAAGAGAAAGAAAGTTGTCCCAAACAGCTTCCAATCGAATCTTCATGTGAATAGAAAAGGCAGGAGAGTGGTCAGGTACTGTTTTCTCTCAGTTGGCAAGCTGCGCACACAATCGCAGTGTTGTACAGCTTGTTTCATCACCTTTGCGAAGTTGCCGCTCTCTGCGGCTCCCGGAGACGAAGAAGCTATTTCTTCGCGCAAAGACGATTCTGCCGCTCACAGTGCTCTGCGGTGTGCGCCTTCTGCCGAAAGACATACGGGAGCGGTGCTTAGCTCTGCAGAGCACCGTACCTTCATCTTTAGCCTCTCTTCTCGTCTACATCTTAGCAAAAAGCTTTTCCACACTTTCTGGCAGGGAGAAACTGTGCCAGCACAGAAAACATCTCCCATCGTGTTCTAGAGGCTGCACGGAGGTCTGCCGAGTGTTTTGCAAGAAGAGAAAGAAAGTTGTCCAAAACAGCTTCCAATCGAATGTTCATGTGAATAGAAAAGGCAGGAGAGTGGTCAGGTACTGTTTTCTCTCAGTTGGCAAGCTGCGCACACAATCGCAGTGTTGTACAGCTTTTTTCACACCTTTGCGAAGCTGCCGCTCTCTCCGGCTCCCGGAGACGAAGAAGCTGCTTCTTCGCGCAAAGACGATTCTGCCGCTCACAGTGCTCTGCGGTGTGCGCCTTCTGCCGAAAGAGGTCCGGGTGCGGTGCTTAGCTCTGCAGAGCACCGTACCTTCGTCTTTAGCCTCTCTTCTCGTCTACATCTTAGCAAAAAGCTTTTCCACTCTGTCTGGCAAGGAGAAACTGTGCCAGCACAGAAAACATCTCCCATCGTGTTCTAGAGGCTGCACGGAGGTCTGCCGAGTGTTTTGCAAGAAGAGAAAGAAAGTTGTCCAAAACAGCTTGCAATCGAATGTTCATCTGAATAGAAAAGGCAGGAGAGTGGTCAGGTACTGTTTTCTCTCAGTTGGTAAGCTGCGCACACAATCGCAGTGTTGTACAGCTTGTTTCACACCTTTGCGAAGCTGCCGCTCTCTCCGGCTCCCGGAGACGAAGAAGCTGCTTCTTCGCGCAAAGACGATTCTGCCGCTCACAGTGCTCTGCAGTGTGTGTCTTCTGCCGAAAGAGGCCCGGGAGCGGTGCTTAGCTCTGCAGAGCACCAAACCTGCTTCTTTAGCCTCTCTTCTCGTCTACATCTTAGCAAAAAGCTTTTCCACTCTGTCTGGCAAGGAGAAACTGTGCCAGCACAGAAAACATCTCCCATCGTGTTCTAGAGGCTGCACGGAGGTCTGCCGAGTGTTTTGCAAGAAGAGAAAGAAAGTTGTCCAAAACAGCTTCCAATCGAATGTTCATGTGAATAGAAAAGGCAGGAGAGTGGTCAGGTACTGTTTTCTCTCAGTTGGCAAGCTGCGCACACAATCGCAGTGTTGTACAGCTTGTTTCATCACCTTTGCGAAGTTGCCGCTCTCTCCGGCTCCCGGAGACGAAGAAGCTGCTTCTTCGCGCAAAGACGATTCTGCCGCTCACTCTGCTCTGCGGTGTGCGCCTTCTGCCGAAAGAGGTCCGGGAGCGGTGCTTAGCTCTGCAGAGCACCGTACCTTCGTCTTTAGCCTCTCTTTTCGTCTACATCTTAGCAAAAAGCTTTTCCACTCTGTCTGGCAAGGAGAAACTGTGCCAGCACAAAAAACATCTACCATCGTGTTCTAGAGGCTGCACGCAGGTCTGCCGAGTGTTTTGCAAGAAGAGAAAGAAAGTTGTCCAAAACAGCTTCCAATCGAATGTTCAAGTGAATAGAAAAGGCAGGAGAGTGGTCAGGTACTGTTTTCTCTCAGTTGGCAAGCTGCGCACACAATCGCAGTGTTGTACAGCTTGTTTCATCACCTTTGCGAAGTTGCCGCTCTCTCCGGCTCCCGGAGACGAAGAAGCTGCTTCTTCGCGCAAAGACGATTCTGCCGCTCACAGTGCTCTGCGGTGTGCGCCTTCTGCCGAAAGACGCCCGGGAGCGGTGCTTAGCTCTGCAGAGCACCGTACCTTCGTCTTTAGCCTCTCTTCTCGTCTACATCTTAGCAAAAAGCTTTTCCACTCTGTCTGGCAAGGAGAAACTGTGCCAGCACAGAAAACATCTCCCATCGTGTTCTAGAGGCTGCACGGAGGTCTGCCGAGTGTTTTGCAAGAAGAGAAAGAAAGTTGTCCAAAACAGCATGCAATCGAATGTTCATGTGAATAGAAAAGGCAGGAGAGTGGTCAGGTACTGTTTTCTCTCAGTTGGCAAGCTGCGCACACAATCGCAGTGTTGTACAGCTTGTTTCACACCTTTGCGAAGCTGCACCTCTCTCCGGCTCCCGGAGACGAAGAAGCTGCTTCTTCGCGCAAAGACGATTCTGCCTCTCTCAGTGCTCTGCTGTGTGCGCCTTCTGCCGAAAGAGGTCCGGGAGCGGTGCTTAGCTCTGCAGAGCACCGTACCTTCGTCTTTAGCCTCTCTTCTCGTCTACATCTTAGCAAAAAGCTTTTCCACTCTGTCTGGCAAGGAGAAACTTTGCCAGCACAGAAAACATCTCCCATCGTGTTCTAGAGGCTGCACGCAGGTCTGCCGAGTGTTTTGCAAGAAGAGAAAGAAAGTTGTCCAAAACAGCTTGCAATCGAATGTTCATCTGAATAGAAAAGGCAGGAGAGTGGTCAGGTACTGTTTTCTCTCAGTTGGCAAGCTGCGCACACAATCGCAGTGTTGTACAGCTTGTTTCACACCTTTGCGAAGCTGCCGCTCTCTCCGGCTCCCGGAGACGAAGAAGCTGCTTCTTCGCGCAAAGACGATTCTGCCGCTCACAGTGCTCTGCGGTGTGCGCCTTCGACCGAAAGACGCCCGGGAGCGGTGCTTAGCTCTGCAGAGCACCGTACCTTCGTCTTTAGCCTCTCTTCTCGTCTACATCTTAGCAAAAAGCTTTTCCACTCTGTCTGGCAAGGAGAAACTGTGCCAGCACAGAAAACATCTCCCATCGTGTTCTAGAGGCTGCACGGAGGTCTGCCGAGTGTTTTGCAAGAAGAGAAAGAAAGTTGTCCAAAACAGCTTGCAATCGAATGTTCATGTGAATAGAAAAGGCAGGAGAGTGGTCAGGTACTGTTTTCTCTCAGTTGGCACGCTGCGCACACAATCGCAGTGTTGTACAGCTTGTTTCATCACTTTTGCAAAGTTGCCGCTCTCTCCGGCTCCCGGAGACGAAGAAGCTGCTTCTTCGCGCAAAGACGATTCTGCCGCTCACAGTGCTCTGCGGTGTGCGCCTTCTGCCGAAAGAGCCCCTGGAGCTGTGCTTAGCTCTGAGAAGCACCATACGTGCTTCTTTAGCCTCTCTTCTCGTCTACATCTTAGCAAAAAGCTTTTCCACTCTGTCTGGCAAGGAGAAACTGTGCCAGCACAGAAAACATCTCCCATCGTGTTCTAGAGGCTGCACGGAGGTCTGCCGAGTGTTTTGCAAGAAGAGAAAGAAAGTTGTCCAAAACAGCTTGCAATCGAATGTTCATGTGAATAGAAAAGGCAGGAGAGTGGTCAGGTACTGTTTTCTCTCAGTTGGCAAGCTGCGCACACAATCGCAGTGTTGTACAGCTTGTTTCATCACCTTTGCCAAGTTGCCGCTCTCTCCGGCTCCCGGAGACGAAGAAGCTGCTTCTTCGCGCAAAGACGATTCTGCCGCTCACTCTGCTCTGCGGTGTGCGCCTTCTGCCGAAAGAGGTCCGGGAGCGGTGCTTAGCTCTGCAGAGCACCGTACCTTCGTCTTTAGCCTCTCTTCTCGTCTACATCTTAGCAAAAAGCTTTTCCACTCTGTCTGGCAAGGAGAAACTGTGCCAGCACAGAAAACATCTACCATCGTGTTCTAGAGGCTGCACGCAGGTCTGCCGAGTGTTTTGCAAGAAGAGAAAGAAAGTTGTCCAAAACAGCTTGCAATCGAATGTTCAAGTGAATAGAAAAGGCAGGAGAGTGGTCAGGTACTGTTTTCTCTCACTTGGCAAGCTGCGCACACAATAGCAGTGTTGTACAGCTTGTTTTATCACCTTTGCGAAGCTGCCGCTCTCTCCGGCTCCCGGAGACGAAGAAGCTGCTTCTTCGCGCAAAGACGATTCTGCCGCTCACAGTGCTCTGCGGTGTGCGCCTTCTGCCGAAAGAGGTCCGGGAGCGGTGCTTAGCTCTGCAGAGCACCGTACCTTCGTCTTTAGCCTCTCTTCTCGTCTACATCTTAGCAAAAAGCTTTTCCACTCTGTCTGGCAAGGAGAAACTCTGCCAGCACAAAAAACATCTCCCATCGTGTTCTAGAGGCTGCACGGAGGTCTGCCGAGTGTTTTGCAAGAAGAGAAAGAAAGTTGTCCAAAACAGCTTGCAATCGAATGTTCATGTGAATAGAAAAGGCAGGAGAGTGGTCAGGTACTGTTTTCTCTCAGTTGGCAAGCTGCGCACACAATCGCAGTGTTGTACAGCTTGTTTCATCACCTTTGCGAAGTTGCTGCTCTCTCCGGCTCCCGGAGACGAAGAAGCTGCTTCTTAGCGCAAAGACGATTCTGCCTCTCACAGTGCTCTGCGGTGTGCGCCTTCTGCCGAAAGACGCCCGGGAGCGGTGCTTAGCTCTGCAGAGCACCGTACCTTCGTCTTTAGCCTCTCTTCTCGTCTACATCTTAGCAAAAAGCTTTTCCACTCTGTCTGGCAAGGAGAAACTGTACCAGCACAGAAAACATCTCCCATCGTGTTCTAGAGGCTGCACGGAGGTCTGCCGAGTGTTTTGCAAGAAGAGAAAGAAAGTTGTCCAAAACAGCTTGCAATCGAATGTTCATGTGAATAGAAAAGGCAGGAGAGTGGTCAGGTACTGTTTTCTCTCAGTTGGCACGCTGCGCACACAATCGCAGTGTTGTACAGCTTGTTTCATCACCTTTGCCAAGTTGCCGCTCTCTCCGGCTCCCGGAGACGAAGAAGCTGCTTCTTCGCGCAAAGACGATTCTGCCGCTCACAGTGCTCTGCGGTGTGCGCCTTCTGCCGAAAGAGGCCCGGGAGCTGTGCTTAGCTCTTCAGAGCACCGTACCTTCGTCTTTAGCCTCTCTTCTCGTCTACATCTTAGCAAAAAGCTTTTCCACTCTGTCTGGCAAGGAGAAACTGTGCCAGCACAAAAAACATCTCCCATCGTGCTCTAGAGGCTGCACGGAGGTCTGCCGAGTGTTTTGCAAGAAGAGAAAGAAAGTTGTCCAAAACAGCTTGCAATCGAATGTTCATGTGAATAGAAAAGGCAGGAGAGTGGTCAGGTACTGTTTTCTCTCAGTTGGCACGCTGCACACACAATCGCAGTGTTGTACAGCTTGTTTCATCACCTTTGCGAAGTTGCCGCTCTCTCCGGCTCCCGGAGACGAAGAAGCTGCTTCTTCGCGCAAAGATGATTCTGCCGCTCACAGTGCTCTGCGGTGTGCGGCTTCTGCCGAAAGAGCCCCGGGAGTTGTGCTTAGCCCTGAGAAGCACCATACGTGCTTCTTTAGCCTCTCTTCTCGTCTACATCTTAGCAAAAAGCTTTTCCACTCTGTCTGGCAAGGAGAAACTGTGCCAGCACAGAAAACATCTCCCATCGTGTTCTAGAGGCTGCACGCAGGTCTGCCGAGTGTTTTGCAAGAAGAGAAAGAAAGTAGTCCAAAACAGCTTGCAATCGAATGTTCATGTGAATAGAAAAGGCAGGAGAGTGGTCAGGTACTGTTTTCTCTCAGTTGGCAAGCTGCGCACACAATCGCAGTGTTGTACAGCTTGTTTCATCACCTTTGCGAAGCTGCCGCTCTCTCCGGCTCCCGGAGACGAAGAAGCTGCTTCTTCGCGCAAAGACGATTCTGCAGCTCACAGTGCTCTGCGGTGTGCGCCTTCTGCCGAAAGAGGTCCGGGAGCGGTGCTTAGCTCTGCAGAGAACCGTACCTTCGTCTTTAGCCTCTCTTCTCGTCTACATCTTAGCAAAAAGCTTTTCCACTCTGTCTGGCAAGGAGAAACTGTGCCAGCACAGAAAACATCTCCCATCGTGTTCTAGAGGCTGCACGGAGGTCTGCCGAGTGTTTTGCAGGAAGAGAAAGAAAGTTGTCCAAAACAGCTTCCAATCGAATGTTCATGTGAATAGAAAAGGCAGGAGAGTGGTCAGGTACTGTTTTCTCTCAGTTGGCAAGCTGCGCACACAATCGCAGTGTTGTACAGCTTGTTTCATCACGTTTGCGAAGTTGCCGCTCTCTCCGGCTCCCGGAGACGAAGAAGCTGCTTCTTCGCGCAAAGAAGATTATGCCGCTCCCAGTGCTCTGCGGTGTGCGCCTTCTGCCGAAAGAGGTCCGGGAGCTGTGCTTAGCTCTGCAGAGCACCGTACCTTCGTCTTTAGCCTCTCTTCTCGTCTACATCTTAGCAAAAAGCTTTTCCACTCTGTCTGGCAAGGAGAAACTGTGCCAGCACAAAAAACATCTCCCATCGTGTTCTAGAGGCTGCACGCAGGTCTGCCGAGTGTTTTGCAAGAAGAGAAAGAAAGTTGTCCAAAACAGCTTGCAATCGAATGTTCATGTGAATAGAAAAGGCAGGAGAGTGGTCAGGTACTGTTTTCTCTCAGTTGGCAAGCTGCGCACACAATCGCAGTGTTGTACAGCTTGTTTCATCACCTTTGCGAAGTTGCCGCTCTCTGCGGCTCCCGGAGACGAAGATGCTGCTTCTTCGTGCAAAGACGATTCTGCCGCTCACAGTGCTCTGCGGTGTGCGCCTTCTGCCGAAAGACGCCCGGGAGCGGTGCTTAGCTCTGCAGAGCGCCGTACCTTCGTCTTTAGCCTCTCTTTTCGTCTACATCTTAGCAAAAAGCTTTTCCACTCTGTCTGGCAAGGAGAAACTGTGCCAGCACAAAAAACATCTACCATCGTGTTCTAGAGGCTGCACGCAGGTCTGCCGAGTGTTTTGCAGGAAGAGAAAGAAAGTTGTCCAAAACAGCTTGCAATCGAATGTTCAAGTGAATAGAAAAGGCAGGAGAGTGGTCAGGTACTGTTTTCTCTCACTTGGCAAGCTGCGCACACAATAGCAGTGTTGTACAGCTTGTTTCATCACCTTTGCGAAGTTGCCGCTCTCTCCGGCTCCCGGAGACGAAGAAGCTGCTTCTTCGCGCAAAGACGATTCTGCCGCTCACTCTGCTCTGCGGTGTGCGCCTTCTGCCGAAAGAGGTCCGGGAGCGGTGCTTAGCTCTGCAGAGCACCGTACCTTCGTCTTTAGCCTCTCTTCTCGTCTACATCTTAGCAAAAAGCTTTTCCACTCTGTCTGGCAAGGAGAAACTGTGCCAGCACAGAAAACATCTACCATCTTGTTCTAGAGGCTGCACGCAGGTCTGCCGAGTGTTTTGCAAGAAGAGAAAGAAAGTTGTCCAAAACAGTTTGCAATCGAATGTTCAAGTGAATAGAAAAGGCAGGAGAGTGGTCAGGTACTGTTTTCTCTCACTTGGCAAGCTGCGCACACAATAGCAGTGTTGTACAGCTTGTTTTATCACCTTTGCGAAGCTGCCGCTCTCTCCGGCTCCCGGAGACGAAGAAGCTGCTTCTTCGCGCAAAGACGATTCTGCCGCTCACAGTGCTCTGCGGTGTGCGCCTTCTGCCGAAAGAGGTCCGGGAGCGGTGCTTAGCTCTGCAGAGCACCGTACCTTCGTCTTTAGCCTCTCTTCTCGTCTACATCTTAGCAAAAAGCTTTTCCACTCTGTCTGGCAAGGAGAAACTCTGCCAGCACAAAAAACATCTCCCATCGTGTTCTAGAGGCTGCACGGAGGTCTGCCGAGTGTTTTGCAAGAAGAGAAAGAAAGTTGTCCAAAACAGCTTGCAATCGAATGTTCATGTGAATAGAAAAGGCAGGAGAGTGGTCAGGTACTGTTTTCTCTCAGTTGGCAAGCTGCGCACACAATCGCAGTGTTGTACAGCTTGTTTCATCACCTTTGCGAAGTTGCTGCTCTCTCCGGCTCCCGGAGACGAAGAAGCTGCTTCTTCGCGCAAAGACGATTCTGCCTCTCACAGTGCTCTGCGGTGTGCGCCTTCTGCCGAAAGACGCCCGGGAGCGGTGCTTAGCTCTGCAGAGCACCGTACCTTCGTCTTTAGCCTCTCTTCTCGTCTACATCTTAGCAAAAAGCTTTTCCACTCTGTCTGGCAAGGAGAAACTGTGCCAGCACAGAAAACATCTCCCATCGTGTTCTAGAGGCTGCACGGAGGTCTGCCGAGTGTTTTGCAAGAAGAGAAAGAAAGTTGTCCAAAACAGCTTGCAATCGAATGTTCATGTGAATAGAAAAGGCAGGAGAGTGGTCAGGTACTGTTTTCTCTCACTTGGCAAGCTGCGCACACAATCGCAGTGTTGTACAGCTTGTTTCATCACCTTTGCCAAGTTGCCGCTCTCTCCGGCTCCCGGAGACGAAGAAGCTGCTTCTTCGCGCAAAGACGATTCTGCCGCTCACAGTGCTCTGCGGTGTGCGCCTTCTGCCGAAAGAGGCCCGGGAGCTGTGCTTAGCTCTGCAGAGCACCGTACCTTCGTCTTTAGCCTCTCTTCTCGTCTACATCTTAGCAAAAAGCTTTTCCACTCTGTCTGGCAAGGAGAAACTGTGCCAGCACAAAAAACATCTCCCATCGTGTTCTAGAGGCTGCACGCAGGTCTGCCGAGTGTTTTGCAAGAAGAGAAAGAAAGTTGTCCAAAACAGCTTGCAATCGAATGTTCATGTGAATAGAAAAGGCAGGAGAGTGGTCAGGTACTGTTTTCTCTCAGTTGGCACGCTGCACACACAATCGCAGTGTTGTACAGCTTGTTTCATCACCTTTGCGAAGTTGCCGCTCTCTCCGGCTCCCGGAGACGAAGAAGCTGCTTCTTCGCGCAAAGATGATTCTGCCGCTCACAGTGCTCTGCGGTGTGCGCCTTCTGCCGAAAGAGCCCCGGGAGTTGTGCTTAGCCCTGAGAAGCACCATACGTGCTTCTTTAGCCTCTCTTCTCGTCTACATCTTAGCAAAAAGCTTTTCCACTCTGTCTGGCAAGGAGAAACTGTGCCAGCACAGAAAACATCTCCCATCGTGTTCTAGAGGCTGCACGCAGGTCTGCCGAGTGTTTTGCAAGAAGAGAAAGAAAGTTGTCGAAAACAGCTTGCAATCGAATGTTCATGTGAATAGAAAAGGCAGGAGAGTGGTCAGGTACTGTTTTCTCTCAGTTGGCAAGCTGCGCACACAATCGCAGTGTTGTACAGCTTGTTTCATCACCTTTGCGAAGCTGCCGCTCTCTCCGGCTCCCGGAGACGAAGAAGCTGCTTCTTCGCGCAAAGACGATTCTGCAGCTCACAGTGCTCTGCGGTGTGCGCCTTCTGCCGAAAGAGGTCCGGCAGTGGTGCTTAGCTCTGCAGAGAACCGTACCTTCGTCTTTAGCCTCTCTTCTCGTCTACATCTTAGCAAAAAGCTTTTCCACTCTGTCTGGCAAGGAGAAACTGTGCCAGCACAGAAAACATCTCCCATCGTGTTCTAGAGGCTGCACGGAGGTCTGCCGAGTGTTTTGCAGGAAGAGAAAGAAAGTTGTCCTAAACAGCTTGCAATCGAATGTTCATGTGAATAGAAAAGGCAGGAGAGTGGTCAGGTACTGTTTTCTCTCAGTTGGCAAGCTGCGCACACAATCGCAGTGTTGTACAGCTTGTTTCATCACCTTTGCGAAGTTGCCGCTCTCTCCGGCTCCCGGAGACGAAGAAGCTGCTTCTTCGCGCAAAGAAGATTATGCCGCTCCCAGTGCTCTGCGGTGTGCGCCTTCTGCCGAAAGAGGTCCGGGAGCTGTGCTTAGCTCTGCAGAGCACCGTACCTTCGTCTTTAGCCTCTCTTCTCGTCTACATCTTAGCAAAAAGCTTTTCCACTCTGTCTGGCAAGGAGAAACTGTGCCAGCACTGAAAACATCTCCCATCGTGTTCTAGAGGCTGCACGCAGGTCTGCCGAGTGTTTTGCAAGAAGAGAAAGAAAGTTGTCCAAAACAGCTTGCAATCGAATGTTCATGTGAATAGAAAAGGCAGGAGAGTGGTCAGGTACTCTTTTCTCTCACTTGGCAAGCTGCGCACACAATCGCAGTGTTGTACAGCTTGTTTAATCACCTTTGCGAAGTTGCCGCTCTCTCCGGCTCCCGGAGACGAAGAAGCTGCTTCTTCGCGCAAAGACGATTCTGCCGCTCACAGTGCTCTGCGGTGTGCGCCTTCTGCCGAAAGAGGTCCGGGAGCGGTGCTTAGCTCTGCAGAGCGCCGTACCTTCGTCTTTAGCCTCTCTTTTCGTCTACATCTTAGCAAAAAGCTTTTCCACTCTGTCTGGCAAGGAGAAACTGTGCCAGCACAAAAAACATCTACCATCGTGTTCTAGAGGCTGCACGCAGGTCTGCCGAGTGTTTTGCAGGAAGAGAAAGAAAGTTGTCCAAAACAGCTTGCAATCGAATGTTCAAGTGAATAGAAAAGGCAGGAGAGTGGTCAGGTACTGTTTTCTCTCACTTGGCAAGCTGCGCACACAATAGCAGTGTTGTACAGCTTGTTTCATCACCTTTGCGAAGTTGCCGCTCTCTCCGGCTCCCGGAGACGAAGAAGCTGCTTCTTCGCGCAAAGACGATTCTGCCGCTCACAGTGCTCTGCGGTGTGCGCCTTCTGCCGAAAGAGGTCCGGGAGCGGTGCTTAGCTCTGCAGAGCACCGTACCTTCGTCTTTAGCCTCTCTTCTCGTCTACATCTTAGCAAAAAGCTTTTCCACTCTGTCTGGCAAGGAGAAACTGTGCCAGCACAGAAAACATCTCCCATCGTGTTCTAGAGGCTGCACGGAGGTCTGCCGAGTGTTTTGCAAGAAGAGAAAGAAAGTTGTCCAAAACAGCTTGCAATCGAATGTTCATGTGAATAGAAAAGGCAGGAGAGTGGTCAGGTACTGTTTTCTCTCACTTGGCAAGCTGCGCACACAATCGCAGTGTTGTACAGCTTGTTTCATCACCTTTGCCAAGCCGCCGCTCTCTCCGGCTCCCGGAGACGAAGAAGCTGCTTCTTCGCGCAAAGACGATTCTGCCGCTCACAGTGCTCTGCGGTGTGCGCCTTCTGCCGAAAGACGCCCGGGAGCGGTGCTTAGCTCTGCAGAGCACCGTACCTTGGTCTTTAGCCTCTCTTCTCGTCTACATCTTAGCAAAAAGCTTTTCCACTCTGTCTGGCAAGGAGAAACTGTGCCAGCACAGAAAACATCTCCCATCGTGTTCTAGAGGCTGCACGGAGGTCTGCCGAGTGTTTTGCAAGAAGAGAAAGAAAGTTGTCCAAAACAGCTTGCAATCGAATGTTCATGTGAATAGAAAAGGCAGGAGAGTGGTCAGGTACTGTTTTCTCTCAGTTGGCAAGCTGCGCACACAATCGCAGTGTTGTACAGCTTGTTTCATCACCTTTGCGAAGTTGCCGCTCTCTCCGGCTCCCGGAGACGAAGAAGCTGCTTCTTCGCGCAAAGACGATTCTGCCGCTCACAGTGCTCTGCGGTGTGCGCCTTCTGCCGAAAGAGGCCCGGGAGCTGTGCTTAGCTCTGCAGAGCACCGTACCTTCGTCTTTAGCCTCTCTTCTCGTCTACATCTTAGCAAAAAGCTTTTCCACTCTGTCTGGCAAGGAGAAACTGTGCCAGCACAGAAAACATCTCCCATCGTGTTCTAGAGGCTGCACGCAGGTCTGCCGAGTGTTTTGCAAGAAGAGAAAGAAAGTTGTCCAAAACAGCTTGCAATCGAATGTTCAAGTGAATAGAAAAGGCAGGAGAGTGGTCAGGAACGGTTTTCTCTCAGTTGGCAAGCTGCGCACACAATCGCAGTGTTGTACAGCTTGTTTCATCACCTTTGCGAAGTTGCCGCTCTCTCCGGCTCCCGGAGACGAAGAAGCTGCTTCTTCGCGCAAAGACGATTCTGCCGCTCACAGTGCTCTGCGGTGTGCGCCTTCGGCCGAAAGACGCCCGGGAGCGGTGCTTAGCTCTGCAGAGCACCGTACCTTCGTCTTTAGCCTCTCTTCTCGTCTACATCTTAGCAAAAAGCTTTTCCACTCTGTCTGGCAAGGAGAAACTGTGCCAGCACAGAATACATCTCCCATCGTGTTCTAGAGGCTGCACGCAGGTCTGCCGAGTGTTTTGCAAGAAGAGAAAGAAAGTTGTCCAAAACAGCTTGCAATCGAATGTTCATGTGAATAGAAAAGGCAGGAGAGTGGTCAGGTACTCTTTTCTCTCAGTTGGTAAGCTGCGCACACAATCGCAGTGTTGTACAGCTTGTTTCACACCTTTGCGAAGCTGCCGCTCTCTCCGGCTCCCGGAGACGAAGAAGCTGCTTCTTCGCGCAAAGACGATTCTGCCGCTCACAGTGCTCTGCAGTGTGTGTCTTCTGCCGAAAGAGGCCCGGGAGCTGTGCTTAGCTCTGCAGAGCACCAAACCTGCTTCTTTAGCCTCTCTTCTCGTCTACATCTTAGCAAAAAGCTTTTCCACTCTGTCTGGCAAGGAGAAACTGTGCCAGCACAGAAAACATCTCCCATCGTGTTCTAGAGGCTGCACGGAGGTCTGCCGAGTGTTTTGCAAGAAGAGAAAGAAAGTTGTCCAAAACAGCTTCCAATCGAATGTTCATGTGAATAGAAAAGGCAGGAGAGTGGTCAGGTACTGTTTTCTCTCAGTTGGCAAGCTGCGCACACAATCGCAGTGTTGTACAGCTTGTTTCATCACCTTTGCCAAGTTGCCGCTCTCTCCGGCTCCCGGAGACGAAGAAGCTGCTTCTTCGCGCAAAGACGATTCTGCCGCTCACTCTGCTCTGCGGTGTGCGCCTTCTGCCGAAAGAGGTCCTGGAGCTGTGCTTAGCTCTGCAGAGCACCGTACCTTCGTCTTTAGCCTCTCTTTTCGTCTACATCTTAGCAAAAAGCTTTTCCACTCTGTCTGGCAAGGAGAAACTGTGCCAGCACAAAAAACATCTCCCATCGTGTTCTAGAGGCTGCACGGAGGTCTGCCGAGTGTTTTGCAAGAAGAGAAAGAAAGTTGTCCAAAACAGCTTGCAATCGAATGTTCATGTGAATAGAAAAGGCAGGAGAGTGGTCAGGTACTGTGTTCTCTCAGTTGGCAAGCTGCGCACACAATCGCAGTGTTGTACAGCTTGTTTCATCACCTTTGCGAAGTTGCCGCTCTCTGCGGCTCCCGGAGACGAAGAAGCTATTTCTTCGCGCAAAGACGATTCTGCCGCTCACAGTGCTCTGCGGTGTGCGCCTTCTGCCGAAAGACGTACGGGAGCGGTGCTTAGCTCTGCAGAGCACCGTACCTTCGTCTTTAGCCTCTCTTCTCGTCTACATCTTAGCAAAAAGCTTTTCTACTCTTTCAGGCAGGGAGAAACTGTGCCAGCACAGAAAACATCTCCCATCGTGTTCTAGAGGCTGCACGCAGGTCTGCCGAGTGTTTTGCAAGAAGAGAAAGAAAGTTGTCCAAAACAGCTTGCAATCGAATGTTCATGTGAATAGAAAAGGCAGGAGAGTGGTCAGGTACTGTTTTCTCTCAGTTGGTAAGCTGCGCACACAATCGCAGTGTTGTACAGCTTGTTTCATCACCTTTGCGAAGTTGCCGCTCTCTCCGGCTCCCGGAGACGAAGAAGCTGCTTCTTCGCGCAAAGACGATTCTGCCGCTCACAGTGCTCTGCAGTGTGTGTCTTCTGCCGAAAGAGGCCCGGGAGCTGTGCTTAGCTCTGCAGACCACCAAACCTGCTTCTTTAGCCTCTCTTCTTGTCTACATCTTAGCAAAAAGCTTTTCCACTCTGTCTGGCAAGGAGAAACTGTGCCAGCACAGAAAACATCTCCCATCGTGTTCTAGAGGCTGCACGCAGGTCTGCCGAGTGTTTTGCAAGAAGAGAAAGAAAGTTGTCCAAAACAGCTTGCAATCGAATGTTCATGTGAATAGAAAAGGCAGGAGAGTGGTCAGGTACTGTTTTCTCTCAGTTGGCAAGCTGCGCACACAATCGCAGTGTTGTACAGCTTGTTTCACACCTTTGCGAAGCTGCCGCTCTCTCCGGCTCCCGGAGACGAAGAAGCTGCTTCTTCGCGCAAAGACGATTCTGCCGCTCACAGTGCTCTGCGGTGTGCGCCTTCTGCCGAAAGAGGTCCGGGAGCGGTGCTTAGCTCTGCAGAGCACCGTACCATCGTCTTTAGCCTCTCTTCTCGTCTACATCTTAGCAAAAAGCTTTTCCACTCTGTCTGGCAAGGAGAAACTGTGCCAGCACAGAAAACATCTCCCATCGTGTTCTAGAGGCTGCACGCAGGTCTGCCGAGTGTTTTGCAAGAAGAGAAAGAAAGTTGTCCAAAACAGCTTTCAATCGAATCTTCATGTGAATAGAAAAGGCAGGAGAGTGGTCAGGTACTGTTTTCTCTCAGTTGGTAAGCTGCGCACACAATCGCAGTGTTGTACAGCTTGTTTCATCACCTTTGCGAAGTTGCCGCTCTCTCCGGCTCCCGGAGACGAAGAAGCTGCTTCTTCGCGCAAAGACGATTCTGCCGCTCACAGTGCTCTGCAGTGTGTGTCTTCTGCCGAAAGAGGCCCGGGAGCTGTGCTTAGCTCTGCAGAGCACCATACCTGCTTCTTTAGCCTCTCTTCTCGTCTACATCTTAGCAAAAAGCTTTTCCACTCTGTCTGGCAAGGAGAAACTGTGCCAGCACAGAAAACATCTCCCATCGTGTTCTAGAGGCTGCACGGAGGTCTGCCGAGTGTTTTGCAAGAAGAGAAAGAAAGTTGTCCAAAACAGCTTCCAATCGAATGTTCATGTGAATAAAAAAGGCAGGAGAGTGGTCAGGTACTGTTTTCTCTCAGTTGGCAAGCTGCGCACACAATCGCAGTGTGGTACAGCTTGTTTCATCACCTTTGCGATGTTGCCGCTCTCTCCGGAACCCGGAGACGAAGAAGCTGCTTCTTCGCGCAAAGACGATTCTGCCGCTCACAGTGCTCTGCGGTGTGCGCCTTCTGCCGAAAGAGGTCCGGGAGCGGTGCTTAGCTCTGCAGAGCACCGTACCTTCGTCTTTAGCCTCTCTTCTCGTCTACATCTTAGCAAAAAGCTTTTCCACTCTGTCTGGCAAGGAGAAACTCTGCCAGCACAAAAAACATCTCCCATCGTGTTCTAGAGGCTGCACGGAGGTCTGCCGAATGTTTTGCAAGAAGAGAAAGAAAGTTGTCCAAAACAGCTTGCAATCGAATGTTCATGTGAATAGAAAAGGCAGGAGAGTGGTCAGGTACTGTTTTCTCTCAGTTGGCAAGCTGCGCACACAATCGCAGTGTTTTACAGCTTGTTTCATCACCTTTGCGAAGTTGCCGCTCTCTCCGGCTCCCGGAGACGAAGAAGCTGCTTCTTCGCGCAAAGACGATTCTGCCGCTCACAGTGCTCTGCGGTGTGCGGCTTCTGCCGAAAGACGCCCGGAAGCGGTGCTTAGCTCTGCAGAGCACCGTACCTTCGTCTTTAGCCTCTCTTCTCGTCTACATCTTAGCAAAAAGCTTTTCCACTCTGTCTGGCAAGGAGAAACTTTGCCAGCACAGAAAACATCTCCCATCGTGTTCTAGAGGCATCACGGAGGTCTGCCGAGTGTTTTGCAAGAAGAGAAAGAAAGTTGTCCAAAACAGCTTGCAATCGAATGTTCATCTGAATAGAAAAGGCAGGAGAGTGGTCAGGTACTGTTTTCTCTCACTTGGCAAGCTGCGCACACAATCGCAGTGTTGTACAGCTTTTTTCACACCTTTGCGAAGCTGCCGCTCTCTCCGGCTCCCGGAGACGAAGAAGCTGCTTCTTCGCGCAAAGACGATTCTGCCGCTCTCAGTGCTCTGCGGTGTGCGCCTTCTGCCGAAAGAGGTCCGGGAGCGGTGCTTAGCTCTGCAGAGCACCGTACCTTCGTCTTTAGCCTCTCTTCTCGTCTACATCTTAGCAAAAAGCTTTTCCACTCTGTCTGGCAAGGAGAAACTGTGCCAACACAGAAAACATCTACCATCGTGTTCTAGAGGCTGCACGGAGGTCTGCCGAGTGTTTTGCAAGAAGAGAAAGAAAGTTGTCCAAAACAGCTTGCAATCGAATATTCAAGTGAATAGAAAAGGCAGGAGAGTGGTCAGGTACTGTTTTCTCTCACTTGGCAAGCTGCGCACACAATCGCAGTGTTTTACAGCTTGTTTCATCACCTTTGCGAAGTTGCCGCTCTCTCCGGCTCCCGGAGATGAAGAAGCTGCTTCTTCGCGCAAAGACGATTCTGCCGCTCACAGTGCTCTGCGGTGTGCGCCTTCTGCCGAAAGACGCCCGGGAGCGGTGCTTAGCTCTGCAGAGCACCGTACCTTCGTCTTTAGCCTCTCTTCTCGTCTACATCTTAGCAAAAAGCTTTTCCACTCTGTCTGGCAAGGAGAAACTGTGCCAGCACAGAAAACATCTCCCATCGTGTTCTAGAGGCTGCACGGAGGTCTGCCGAGTGTTTTGCAAGAAGAGAAAGAAAGTTGTCCAAAACAGCTTGCAATCGAATGTTCATCTGAATAGAAAAGGCAGGAGAGTGGTCAGGTACTGTTTTCTCTCAGTTGGCAAGCTGCGCACACAATCGCAGTGTTGTACAGCTTGTTTCACACCTTTGCGAAGCTGCCACTCTCTCCGGCTCCCGGAGACGAAGAAGCTGCTTCTTCGCGCAAAGACGATTCTGCCGCTCACAGTGCTCTGCAGTGTGTGTCTTCTGCCGAAAGAGGCCCGGGAGCTGTGCTTAGCTCTGCAGAGCACCAAACCTGCTTCTTTAGCCTCTCTTCTCGTCTACATCTTAGCAAAAAGCTTTTCCACTCTGTCTGGCAAGGAGAAACTGTGCCAGCACAGAAAACATCTCCCATCGTGTTCTAGAGGCTGCACGGAGGTCTGCCGAGTGTTTTGCAAGAAGAGAAAGAAAGTTGTCCAAAACAGCTTCCAATCGAATGTTCATGTGAATAGAAAAGGCAGGAGAGTGGTCAGGTACTGTTTTCTCTCAGTTGGCAAGCTGCGCACACAATCGCAGTGTTGTACAGCTTGTTTCATCACCTTTGCCAAGTTGCCGCTCTCTCCGGCTCCCGGAGACGAAGAAGCTGCTTCTTCGCGCAAAGACGATTCTGCCGCTCACTCTGCTCTGCGGTGTGCGCCTTCTGCCGAAAGAGGTCCTGGAGCTGTGCTTAGCTCTGCAGAGCACCGTACCTTCGTCTTTAGCCTCTCTTTTCGTGTACATCTTAGCAAAAAGCTTTTCCACTCTGTCTGGCAAGGAGAAACTGTGCCAGCACAAAAAACATCTCCCATCGTGTTCTAGAGGCTGCACGGAGGTCTGCCGAGTGTTTTGCAAGAAGAGAAAGAAAGTTGTCCAAAACAGCTTGCAATCGAATGTTCATGTGAATAGAAAAGGCAGGAGAGTGGTCAGGTACTGTGTTCTCTCAGTTGGCAAGCTGCGCACACAATCGCAGTGTTGTACAGCTTGTTTCATCACCTTTGCGAAGTTGCCGCTCTCTGCGGCTCCCGGAGACGAAGAAGCTATTTCTTCGCGCAAAGACGATTCTGCCGCTCACAGTGCTCTGCGGTGTGCGCCTTCTGCCGAAAGACGTACGGGAGCGGTGCTTAGCTCTGCAGAGCACCGTACCTTCGTCTTTAGCCTCTCTTCTCGTCTACATCTTAGCAAAAAGCTTTTCTACTCTTTCAGGCAGGGAGAAACTGTGCCAGCACAGAAAACATCTCCCATCGTGTTCTAGAGGCATCACGGAGGTCTGCCGAGTGTTTTGCAAGAAGAGAAAGAAAGTTGTCCAAAACAGCTTGCAATCGAATCTTCATGTGAATAGAAAAGGCAGGAGAGTGGTCAGGTACTGTTTTCTCTCAGTTGGTAAGCTGCGCACACAATCGCAGTGTTGTACAGCTTGTTTCATCACCTTTGCGAAGTTGCCGCTCTCTCCGGCTCCCGGAGACGAAGAAGCTGCTTCTTCGCGCAAAGACGATTCTGCCGCTCACAGTGCTCTGCAGTGTGTGTCTTCTGCCGAAAGAGGCCCGGGAGCTGTGCTTAGCTCTGCAGAGCACCATACCTGCTTCTTTAGCCTCTCTTCTCGTCTACATCTTAGCAAAAAGCTTTTCCACTCTGTCTGGCAAGGAGAAACTGTGCCAGCACAGAAAACATCTCCCATCGTGTTCTAGAGGCTGCACGGAGGTCTGCCGAGTGTTTTGCAAGAAGAGAAAGAAAGTTGTCCAAAACAGCTTCCAATCGAATGTTCATGTGAATAAAAAAGGCAGGAGAGTGGTCAGGTACTGTTTTCTCTCAGTTGGCAAGCTGCGCACACAATCGCAGTGTGGTACAGCTTGTTTCATCACCTTTGCGATGTTGCCGCTCTCTCCGGAACCCGGAGACGAAGAAGCTGCTTCTTCGCGCAAAGACGATTCTGCCGCTCACAGTGCTCTGCGGTGTGCGGCTTCTGCCGAAAGACGCCCGGAAGCGGTGCTTAGCTCTGCAGAGCACCGTACCTTCGTCTTTAGCCTCTCTTCTCGTCTACATCTTAGCAAAAAGCTTTTCCACTCTGTCTGGCAAGGAGAAACTTTGCCAGCACAGAAAACATCTCCCATCGTGTTCTAGAGGCATCACGGAGGTCTGCCGAGTGTTTTGCAAGAAGAGAAAGAAAGTTGTCCAAAACAGCTTGCAATCGAATGTTCATCTGAATAGAAAAGGCAGGAGAGTGGTCAGGTACTGTTTTCTCTCAGTTGGTAAGCTGCGCACACAATCGCAGTGTTGTACAGCTTTTTTCACACCTTTGCGAAGCTGCCACTCTCTCCGGCTCCCGGAGACGAAGAAGCTGCTTCTTCGCGCAAAGACGATTCTGCCGCTCTCAGTGCTCTGCGGTGTGCGCCTTCTGCCGAAAGAGGTCCGGGAGCGGTGCTTAGCTCTGCAGAGCACCGTACCTTCGTCTTTAGCCTCTCTTCTCGTCTACATCTTAGCAAAAAGCTTTTCCACTCTGTCTGGCAAGGAGAAACTGTGCCAACACAGAAAACATCTACCATCGTGTTCTAGAGGCTGCACGGAGGTCTGCCGAGTGTTTTGCAAGAAGAGAAAGAAAGTTGTCCAAAACAGCTTGCAATCGAATATTCAAGTGAATAGAAAAGGCAGGAGAGTGGTCAGGTACTGTTTTCTCTCAGTTGGCAAGCTGCGCACACAATCGCAGTGTTTTACAGCTTGTTTCATCACCTTTGCGAAGTTGCCGCTCTCTCCGGCTCCCGGAGATGAAGAAGCAGCTTCTTCGCGCAAAGACGATTCTGCCGCTCACAGTGCTCTGCGGTGTGCGCCTTCTGCCGAAAGACGCCCGGGAGCGGTGCTTAGCTCTGCAGAGCACCGTACCTTCGTCTTTAGCCTCTCTTCTCGTCTACATCTTAGCAAAAAGCTTTTCCACTCTGTCTGGCAAGGAGAAACTGTGCCAGCACAGAAAACATCTCCCATCGTGTTCTAGAGGCTGCACGGAGGTCTGCCGAGTGTTTTGCAAGAAGAGAAAGAAAGTTGTCCAAAACAGCTTGCAATCGAATGTTCATGTGAATAGAAAAGGCAGGAGAGTGGTCAGGTACTGTTTTCTCTCACTTGGCAAGCTGCGCACACAATCGCAGTGTTGTACAGCTTGTTTCACACCTTTGCGAAGCTGCCGCTCTCTCCGGCTCCCGGAGACGAAGAAGCTGCTTCTTCGCGCAAAGACGATTCTGCCGCTCACAGTGCTCTGCGGTGTGCGCCTTCTGCCGAAAGAGGTCCGGGAGCGGTGCATAGCTCTGCAGAGCACCGTACCTTCGTCTTAAGCCTCTCTTCTCGTCTACATCTTAGCAAAAAGCTTTTCCACTCTGTCTGGCAAGGAGAAACTGTGCCAGCACAGAAAACATCTCCCATCGTGTTCTAGAGGCTGCACGCAGGTCTGCCGAGTGTTTTGCAAGAAGAGAAAGAAAGTTGTCCAAAACAGCTTGCAATCGAATCTTCATGTGAATAGAAAAGGCAGGAGAGTGGTCAGGTACTGTTTTCTCTCAGTTGGTAAGCTGCGCACACAATCGCAGTGTTGTACAGCTTGTTTCATCACCTTTGCGAAGTTGCCGCTCTCTCCGGCTCCCGGAGACGAAGAAGCTGCTTCTTCGCGCAAAGACGATTCTGCCGCTCACAGTGCTCTGCAGTGTGTGTCTTCTGCCGAAAGAGGCCCGGGAGCTGTGCTTAGCTCTGCAGAGCACCATACCTGCTTCTTTAGCCTCTCTTCTCGTCTACATCTTAGCAAAAAGCTTTTCCACTCTGTCTGGCAAGGAGAAACTGTGCCAGCACAGAAAACATCTCCCATCGTGTTCTAGAGGCTGCACGGAGGTCTGCCGAGTGTTTTGCAAGAAGAGAAAGAAAGTTGTCCAAAACAGCTTCCAATCGAATGTTCATGTGAATAGAAAAGGAAGGAGAGTGGTCAGGTACTGTTTTCTCTCAGTTGGCAAGCTGCGCACACAATCGCAGTGTTGTACAGCTTGTTTCATCACCTTTGCGAAGTTGCCGCTCTCTCCGGCTCCCGGAGACGAAGAAGCTGCTTCTTCGCGCAAAGACGATTCTGCCGCTCACTCTGCTCTGCGGTGTGCGCCTTCTGCCGAAAGAGGTCCGGGAGCGGTGCTTAGCTGTGCAGAGCACCGTACCTTCGTCTTTAGCCTCTCTTTTCGTCTACATCTTAGCAAAAAGCTTTTCCACTCTGTCTGGCAAGGAGAAACTCTGCCAGCACAAAAAACATCTCCCATCGTGTTCTAGAGGCTGCACGGAGGTCTGCCGAGTGTTTTGCAAGAAGAGAAAGAAAGTTGTCCAAAACAGCTTGCAATCGAATGTTCATGTGAATAGAAAAGGCAGGAGAGTGGTCAGGTACTGTTTTCTCTCAGTTGGCAAGCTGCGCACACAATCGCAGTGTTTTACAGCTTGTTTCATCACCTTTGCGAAGTTGCCGCTCTCTCCGGCTCCCGGAGACGAAGAAGCTGCTTCTTCGCGCAAAGACGATTCTGCCGCTCACAGTGCTCTGCGGTGTGCGGCTTCTGCCGAAAGACGCCCGGGAGCGGTGCTTAGCTCTGCAGAGCACCGTACCTTCGTCTTTAGCCTCTCTTCTCGTCTACATCTTAGCAAAAAGCTTTTCCACTCTGTCTGGCAAGGAGAAACTTTGCCAGCACAGAAAACATCTCCCATCGTGTTCTAGAGGCTGCACGGAGGTCTGCCGAGTGTTTTGCAAGAAGAGAAAGAAAGTTGTCCAAAACAGCTTGCAATCGAATGTTCATGTGAATAGAAAAGGCAGGAGAGTGGTCAGGTACTGTTTTCTCTCAGTTGGCAAGCGGCGCACACAATCGCAGTGTTGTACAGCTTGTTTCATCACCTTTGCGAAGTTGCCGCTCTCTCCGGCTTCCGGAGACGAAGAAGCTGCTTCTTCGCGCAAAGACGATTCTGCCGCTCACAGTGCTCTGCAGTGTGTGTCTTCTGCCGAAAGAGGCCCGGGAGCTGTGCTTAGCTCTGCAGAGCACCATACGTGCTTCTTTAGCCTCTCTTCTCGTCTACATCTTAGCAAAATCTTTTCCACTCTGTCTGGCAAGGAGAAACTGTGCCAGCACAGAAAACATCTCCCATCGTGTTCTAGAGGCTGCACGGAGGTCTGCCGAGTGTTTTGCAAGAAGAGAAAGAAAGTTGTCCAAAACAGCTTGCAATCGAATGTTCATGTCAATAGAAAAGGCAGGAGAGTGGTCAGGTACTGTTTTCTCTCAGTTGGCAAGCTGCGCACACAATCGCAGTGTTGTACAGCTTGTTTCATCACCTTTGCGAAGTTGCCGCTCTCTCCGGCTCCCGGAGACGAAGAAGCTGCTTCTTCGCGCAAAGACGATTCTGCCGCTCACAGTGCTCTGCGGTGTGCGCCTTCTGCCGAAAGACGCCCGGGAGCGGTGCTTTGCTCTGCAGAGCACCGTACCTTCGTCTTTAGCCTCTCTTCTCGTCTACATCTTAGCAAAAAGCTTTTCCACTCTGTCTGGCAAGGAGAAACTGTGCCAGCACAGAAAACATCTCCCATCGTGTTCTAGAGGCTGCACGCAGGTCTGCCGAGTGTTTTGCAAGAAGAGAAAGAAAGTTGTCCATAACAGCTTGCAATCGAATGTTCATGTGAATAGAAAAGGCAGGAGAGTGGTCAGGTACTGTTTTCTCTCAGTTGGTAAGCTGCGCACACAATCGCAGTGTTGTACAGCTTGTTTCATCACCTTTGCGAAGTTGCCGCTCTCTCCGGTTCCGGAGACGAAGAAGCTGCTTCTTCGCGCAAAGACGATTCTGCCGCTCACAGTGCTCTGCGGTGTGCGCCTTCTGCCGAAAGAGGCCCGGGAGCTGTGCTTAGCTCTGCAGAGCACCAAACCTGCTTCTTTAGCCTCTCTTCTCGTCTACATCTTAGCAAAAAGCTTTTCCACTCTGTCTGGCAAGGAGAAACTGTGCCAGCACAAAAAACATCTCCCATCGTGTTCTAGAGGCTGCACGCAGGTCTGCCGAGTGTTTTGCAAGAAGAGAAAGAAAGTTGTCCAAAACAGCTTGCAATCGAATGTTCATGTGAATAGAAAAGGCAGGAGAGTGGTCAGGTACTGTTTTCTCTCAGTTGGCAAGCTGCGCACACAATCGCAGTGTTGTACAGCTTGTTTCATCACCTTTGCGAAGTTGCCGCTCTCTCCGGCTCCCGGAGACGAAGAAGCTGCTTCTTCGCGCAAAGACGATTCTGCCGCTCACAGTGCTCTGCGGTGTGCGCCTTCTGCCGAAAGACGCCCGGGAGCGGTGCTTAGCTCTGCAGAGCACCGTACCTTCGTCTTTAGCCTCTCTTCTCGTCTACATCTTAGCAAAAAGCTTTTCCACTCTGTCTGGCAAGGAGAAACTGTGCCAGCACAGAAAACATCTCCCATCGTGTTCTAGAGGCTGCACGCAGGTCTGCCGAGTGTTTTGCAAGAAGAGAAAGAAAGTTGTCCAAAACAGCTTGCAATCGAATGTTCATGTGAATAGAAAAGGCAGGAAAGTGGTCAGGTACTGTTTTCTCTCAGTTGGCAAGCTGCGCACACAATCGCAGTGTTGTACAGCTTGTTTCATCACCTTTGCGAAGTTGCCGCTCTCTCCGGCTCCCGGAGACGAAGAAGCTGCTTCTTCGCGCAAAGACGATTCTGCCGCTCACAGTGCTCTGTGGTGTGCGCCTTCTGCCGAAAGAGGCCCGGGAGCTGTGCTTAGCTCTGCAGAGCACCGTACCTTCGTCTGTAGCCTCTCTTCTCGTCTACATCTTAGCAAAAAGCTTTTCCACTCTGTCTGGCAAGGAGAAACTGTGCCAGCACAGAAAACATCTCCCATCGTGCTCTAGAGGCTGCACGGAGGTCTGCCGAGTGTTTTGCAAGAAGAGAAAGAAAGTTGTCCAAAACAGCTTGCAATCGAATGTTCATGTGAATAGAAAAGGCAGGAGAGTGGTCAGGTACTGTTTTCTCTCAGTTGGCACGCTGCACACACAATCGCAGTGTTGTACAGCTTGTTTCATCACCTTTGCGAAGTTGCCGCTCTCTCCGGCTCCCGGAGACGAAGAAGCTGCTTCTTCGCGCAAAGACGATTCTGCCGCTCACAGTGCTCTGCGGTGTGCGCCTTCTGCCGAAAGACGCCCGGGAGCGGTGCTTAGCTCTGCAGAGCACCGTACCTTCGTCTTTAGCCTCTCTTCTCGTCTACATCTTAGCAAAAAGCTTTTCCACTCTGTCTGGCAAGGAGAAACTGTGCCAGCACAAAAAACATCTCCCATCGTGTTCTAGAGGCTGCACGGAGGTCTGCCGAGTGTTTTGCAAGAAGAGAAAGAAAGTTGTCCAAAACAGCTTGCAATCGAATGTTCATGTGAAGAGAAAAGGCAGGAGAGTGGTCAGGTACTGTTTTCTCTCAGTTGGCAAGCTGCGCACACAATCGCAGTGTTGTACAGCTTGTTTCATCACCTTTGCGAAGTTGCCGCTCTCTCCGGCTCCCGGAGACGAAGAAGCTGCTTCTTCGCGCAAAGAAGATTATGCCGCTCCCAGTGCTCTGCGGTGTGCGCCTTCTGCCGAAAGAGGTCCGGGAGCTGTGCTTAGCTCTGCAGAGCACCGTACCTTCGTCTTTAGCCTCTCTTCTCGTCTACATCTTAGCAAAAAGCTTTTCCACTCTGTCTGGCAAGGAGAAACTGTGCCAGCACAGAAAACATCTCCCATCGTGTTCTAGAGGCTGCACGGAGGTCTGCCGAGTGTTTTGCAAGAAGAGAAAGAAAGTTGTCCAAAACAGCTTGCAATCGAATATTCATCTGAATAGAAAAGGCAGGAGAGTGGTCAAGTACTGTTTTCTCTCAGTTGGCAAGCTGCGCACACAATCGCAGTGTTGTACAGCTTGTTTCACACCTTTGCGAAGCTGCCGCTCTCTCCGGCTCCCGGAGACGAAGAAGCTGCTTCTTCGCGCAAAGACGATTCTGCCGCTCACAGTGCTCTGCAGTGTGTGTCTTCTGCCGAAAGAGGCCCGGGAGCTGTGCTTAGCTCTGCAGAGCACCAAACCTGCTTCTTTAGCCTCTCTTCTCGTCTACATCTTAGCAAAAAGCTTTTCCACTCTGTCTGGCAAGGAGAAACTGTGCCAGCACAAAAAACATCTCCCATCGTGTTCTAGAGGCTGCACGGAGGTCTGCCGAGTGTTTTGCAAGAAGAGAAAGAAAGTTGTCCAAAACAGCTTCCAATCGAATGTTCATGTGAATAGAAAAGGCAGGAGAGTGGTCAGGTACTGTTTTCTCTCACTTGGCAAGCTGCGCACACAATCGCAGTGTTGTACAGCTTGTTTCATCACCTTTGCGAAGTTGCCGCTCTCTCCGGCTCCCGGAGACGAAGAAGCTGCTTCTTCGCGCAAAGACGATTCTGCCGCTCACAGTGCTCTGCGGTGTGCGCCTTCTGCCGAAAGACGCCCGGGAGCGGTGCTTAGCTCTTCAGAGCACCGTACCTTCGTCTTTAGCCTCTCTTCTCATCTACATCTTAGCAAAAAGCTTTTCCACTCTGTCTGGCAAGGAGAAACTGTGCCAGCAAAGAAAACATCTCCCATCGTGTTCTAGAGGCTGCACGGAGGTCTGCCGAGTGTTTTGCAAGAAGAGAAAGAAAGTTGTCCAAAACAGCTTGCAATCGAATGTTCATGTGAATAGAAAAGGCAGTAGAGTGGTCAGGTACTGTTTTCTCTCAGTTGGTAAGCTGCGCACACAATCGCAGTGTTGTACAGCTTGTTTCATCACCTTTGCGAAGTTGCCGCTCTCTGCGGCTCCCGGAGACGAAGAAGCTGCTTCTTCGCGCAAAGACGATTCTGCCGCTCACAGTGCTCTGCAGTGTGTGTCTTCTGCCGAACGAGGCCCGGGAGCTGTGCTTAGCTCTGCAGAGCACCATACCTGCTTCTTTAGCCTCTCTTCTCGTCTACATCTTAGCAAAAAGCTTTTCCACTCTGTCTGGCAAGGAGAAACTGTGCCAGCACAAAAAACATCTCCCATCGTGTTCTAGAGGCTGCACGGAGGTCTGCCGAGTGTTTTGCAAGAAGAGAAAGAAAGTTGTCCAAAACAGCTTGCAATCGAATGTTCATGTGAATAGAAAAGGCAGGAGAGTGGTCAGGTACTGTTTTCTCTCACTTGGCAAGCTGCGCACACAATCGCAGTGTTGTACAGCTTGTTTCATCACCTTTGCGAAGTTGCCGCTCTCTCCGGCTCCCGGAGACGAAGAAGCTATTTCTTCGCGCAAAGACGATTCTGCCGCTCACAGTGCTCTGCGGTGTGCGCCTTCTGCCGAAAGACGTACGGGAGCGGTGCTTAGCTCTGCAGAGCACCGTACCTTCGTCTTTAGCCTCTCTTCTCGTCTACATCTTAGCAAAAAGCTTTTCTACTCTTTCTGGCAGGGAGAAACTGTGCCAGCACAGAAAACATCTCCCATCGTGTTCTAGAGGCTGCACGGAGGTCTGCCGAGTGTTTTGCAAGAAGAGAAAGAAAGTTGTCCAAAACAGCTTCCAATCGAATGTTCATCTGAATAGAAAAGGCAGGAGAGTGGTCAGGTACTGTTTTCTCTCACTTGGCAAGCTGCGCACACAATCGCAGTGTTGTACAGCTTTTTTCACACCTTTGCGAAGCTGCCGCTCTCTCCGGCTCCCGGAGACGAAGAAGCTGCTTCTTCGCGCAAAGACGATTCTGCCGCTCACAGTGCTCTGCGGTGTGCGCCTTCTGCCGAAAGAGGTCCGGCAGCGGTGCTTAGCTCTGCAGAGCACCGTACCTTCGTCTTTAGCCTCTCTTCTCGTCTACATCTTAGCAAAAAGCTTTTCCACTCTGTCTGGCAAGGAGAAACTGTGCCAGCACAGAAAACATCTCCCATCGTGTTCTAGAGGCTGCACGCAGGTCTGCCGAGTGTTTTGCAAGAAGAGAAAGAAAGTTGTCCAAAACAGCTTGCAATCGAATGTTCATGTGAATAGAAAAGGCAGGAGAGTGGTCAGGTACTGTTTTCTCTCAGTTGGTAAGCTGCGCACACAATCGCAGTGTTGTACAGCTTGTTTCACACCTTTGCGAAGCTGCCGCTCTCTCCGGCTCCCGGAGACGAAGAAGCTGCTTCTTCGCGCAAAGACGATTCTGCCGCTCACAGTGCTCTGCAGTGTGTGTCTTCTGCCGAAAGAGGCCCGGGAGCTGTGCTTAGCTCTGCAGAGCACCAAACCTGCTTCTTTAGCCTCTCTTCTCGTCTACATCTTAGCAAAAAGCTTTTCCACTCTGTCTGGCAAGGAGAAACTGTGCCAGCACAAAAAACATCTCCCATCGTGTTCTAGAGGCTGCACGGAGGTCTGCCGAGTGTTTTGCAAGAAGAGAAAGAAAGTTGTCCAAAACAGCTTCCAATCGAATGTTCATGTGAATAGAAAAGGCAGGAGAGTGGTCAGGTACTGTTTTCTCTCACTTGGCAAGCTGCGCACACAATCGCAGTGTTGTACAGCTTGTTTCATCACCTTTGCGAAGTTGCCGCTCTCTCCGGCTACCGGAGACGAAGAAGCTGCTTCTTCGCGCAAAGACGATTCTGCCGCTCACTCTGCTCTGCGGTGTGCGCCTTCTGCCGAAAGAGGTCCGGGAGCGGTGCTTAGCTCTGCAGAGCACCGTACCTTCGTCTTTAGCCTCTCTTTTCGTCTACATCTTAGCAAAAAGCTTTTCCACTCTGTCTGGCAAGGAGAAACTCTGCCAGCACAAAAAACATCTACCATCGTGTTCTAGAGGCTGCACGCAGGTCTGCCGAGTGTTTTGCAAGAAGAGAAAGAAAGTTGTCCAAAACAGCTTCCAATCGAATGTTCAAGTGAATAGAAAAGGCAGGTGAGTGGTCAGGTACTTTTTTCTCTCAGTTGGCAAGCTGCGCACACAATCGCAGTGTTTTACAGCTTGTATCATCACATTTGCGAAGTTGCCGCTCTCTCCGGCTCCCGGAGACGAAGAAGCTGCTTCTTCGCGCAAAGACGATTCTGCCGCTCACAGTGCTCTGCGGTGTGCGCCTTCTGCCGAAAGACGCCCGGGAGCGGTGCTTAGCTCTTCAGAGCACCGTACCTTCGTCTTTAGCCTCTCTTCTCGTCTACATCTTAGCAAAAAGCTTTTCCACTCTGTCTGGCAAGGAGAAACTGTGCCAGCACAGAAAACATCTCCCATCGTGTTCTAGAGGCTGCACGGAGGTCTGCCGAGTGTTTTGCAAGAAGAGAAAGAAAGTTGTCCAAAACAGCTTGCAATCGAATGTTCATCTGAATAGAAAAGGCAGGAGAGTGGTCAGGTACTGTTTTCTCTCAGTTGGCAAGCTGCGCACACAATCGCAGTGTTGTACAGCTTTTTTCACACCTTTGCGAAGCTGCCGCTCTCTTCGGCTCCCGGAGACAAAGAAGCTGCTTCTTCGCGCAAAGACGATTCTGCCGCTCACAGTGCTCTGCGGTGTGCGCCTTCTGCCGAAAGAGGTCCGGCAGCGGTGCTTAGCTCTGCAGAGCACCGTACCTTCGTCTTTAGCCTCTCTTCTCGTCTACATCTTAGCAAAAAGCTTTTCCACTCTGTCTGGCAAGGAGAAACTGTGCCAGCACAGAAAACATCTCCCATCGTGTTCTAGAGGCTGCACGCAGGTCTGCCGAGTGTTTTGCAAGAAGAGAAAGAAAGTTGTCCAAAACAGCTTCCAATCGAATGTTCATGTGAATAGAAAAGGCAGGAGAGTGGTCAGGTACTGTTTTCTCTCAGTTGGTAAGCTGCGCACACAATCGCAGTGTTGTACAACTTGTTTCATCACCTTTGCGAAGTTGCCGCTCTCTCCGGCTCCCGGAGACGAAGAAGCTGCTTCTTCGCGCAAAGACGATTCTGCCGCTCACAGTGCTCTGCAGTGTGTGTCTTCTGCCGAAAGAGGCCCGGGAGCTGTGCTTAGCCCTGAGAAGCACCATACGTGCTTCTTTAGCCTCTCTTCTCGTCTACATCTTAGCAAAAAGCTTTTCCACTCTGTCTGGCAAGGAGAAACTGTGCCAGCACAGAAAACATCTCCCATCGTGTTCTAGAGGCTGCACGCAGGTCTGCCGAGTGTTTTGCAAGAAGAGAAAGAAAGTTGTCCAAAACAGCTTGCAATCGAATGTTCATGTGAATAGAAAAGGCAGGAGAGTGGTCAGGTACTGTTTTCTCTCAGTTGGCAAGCTGCGCACACAATCGCAGTGTTGTACAGCTTGTTTCATCACGTTTGCGAAGTTGCCGCTCTCTCCGGCTCCCGGAGACGAAGAAGCTGCTTCTTCGCGCAAAGACGATTCTGCCGCTCACAGTGCTCTGCGGTGTGCGCCTTCTGCCGAAAGAGGTCCGGGAGCGGTGCTTAGCTCTGCAGAGCACCGTACCTTCGTCTTTAGCCTCTCTTCTCGTCTACATCTTAGCAAAAAGCTTTTCCACTCTGTCTGGCAAGGAGAAACTTTGCCAGCACAGAAAACATCTCCCATCGTGTTCTAGAGGCTGCACGGAGGTCTGCCGAGTGTTTTGCAAGAAGAGAAAGAAAGTTGTCCAAAACAGCATGCAATCGAATGTTCATGTGAATAGAAAAGGCAGGAGAGTGGTCAGGTACTGTTTTCTCTCAGTTGGCAAGCTGCGCACACAATCGCAGTGTTGTACAGCTTGTTTCACACCTTTGAGAACCTGCCCCTCTCTCCGGCTCCCGGAGACGAAGAAGCTGCTTCTTCCCGCAAAGACGATTCTGCCTCTCTCAGTGCTCTGCTGTGTGCGCCTTCTGCCGAAAGAGGTCCGGGAGCGGTGCTTAGCTCTGCAGAGCACCGCACCTTCGTCTTTAGCCTCTCTTCTCGTCTACATCTTAGCAAAAAGCTTTTCCACTCTGTCTGGCAAGGAGAAACTTTGCCAGCACAGAAAACATCTCCCATCGTGTTCTAGAGGCTGCACGGAGGTCTGCCGAGTGTTTTGCAAGAAGAGAAAGAAAGTTGTCCAAAACAGCTTGCAATCGAATGTTCATCTGAATAGAAAAGGCAGGAGAGTGGTCAGGTACTGTTTTCTCTCACTTGGCAAGCTGCGCACACAATCGCAGTGTTGTACAGCTTTTTTCACACCTTTGCGAAGCTGCCGCTTTCTCCGGCTCCCGGAGACGAAGAAGCTGCTTCTTCGCGCAAAGACGATTCTGCCGCTCACAGTGATCTGCGGTGTGCGCCTTCTGCCGAAAGAGGTCCGGCAGCGGTGCTTAGCTCTGCAGAGCACCGTACCTTCTTCTTTTGCCTCTCTTCTCGTCTACATCTTAGCAAAAAGCTTTTCCACTCTGTCTGGCAAGGAGAAACTGTGCCAGCACAGAAAACATCTCCCATCGTGTTCTAGAGGCTGCACGCAGGTCTGCCGAGTGTTTTGCAAGAAGAGAAAGAAAGTTGTCCAAAACAGCTTGCAATCGAATGTTCAAGTGAGTAGAAAAAGCAGGAGAGTGGTCAGGTACTGTTTTCTCTCAGTTGGTAAGCTGCGCACACAATCGCAGTGTTGTACAGCTTGTTTCACACCTTTGCGAAGCTGCCGCTCTCTCCGGCTCCCGGAGACGAAGAAGCTGCTTCTTCGCGCAAAGACGATTCTGCCGCTCACAGTACTCTGCAGTGTGTGTCTTCTGCCGAAAGAGGCCCGGGAGCTGTGCTTAGCTCTGCAGAGCACCAAACCTGCTTCTTTAGCCTCTCTTCTCGTCTACATCTTAGCAAAAAGCTTTTCCACTCTGTCTGGCAAGGAGAAACTGTGCCAGCACAAAAAACATCTCCCATCGTGTTCTAGAGGCTGCACGCAGGTCTGCCGAGTGTTTTGCAAGAAGAGAAAGAAAGTTGTCCAAAACAGCTTCCAATCGAATGTTCATGTGAATAGAAAAGGCAGGAGAGTGGTCAGGTACTGTTTTCTCTCAGTTGGCAAGCTGCGCACACAATCGCAGTGTTGTACAGCTTGTTTCATCACCTTTGCGAAGTTGTCGCTCTCTCCGGCTCCCGGAGACGAAGAAGCTGCTTCTTCGCGCAAAGACGATTCTGCCGCTCACTCTGCTCTGCGGTGTGCGCCTTCTGCCGAAAGAGGTCCGGGAGCGGTGCTTAGCTCTGCAGAGCACCGTACCTTCGTCTTTAGCCTCTCTTTTCGTCTACATCTTAGCAAAAAGCTTTTCCACTCTGTCTGGCAAGGAGAAACTGTGCCAGCGCAAAAAACATCTACCATCGTGTTCTAGAGGCTGCACGCAGGTCTGCCGAGTGTTTTTCAAGAAGAGAAAGAAAGTTGTCCAAAACAGCTTGCAATCGAATGTTCAAGTGAATAGAAAAGGCAGGAGAGTTGTCAGGTACTGTTTTCTCTCAGTTGGCAAGCTGCGCACACAATCGCAGTGTTGTACAGCTTGTTTCATCACCTTTGCGAAGTTGCCGCTCTCTCCGGCTCCCGGAGACGAAGAAGCTGCTTCTTCGCGCAAAGACGATTCTGCCGCTCACAGTGCTCTGCGGTGTGCGCCTTCTGCCGAAAGACGCCCGGGAGCGGTGCTTAGCTCTGCAGAGCACCGTACCTTCGTCTTTAGCCTCTCTTCTCGTCTACATCTTAGCAAAAAGCTTTTCCACTCTGTCTGGCAAGGAGAAACTGTGCCAGCACAGAAAACATCTCCCATCGTGTTCTAGAGGCTGCACGGAGGTCTGCCGAGTGTTTTGCAAGAAGAGAAAGAAAGTTGTCCAAAACAGCTTGCAATCGAATGTTCATGTGAATAGAAAAGGCAGGAGAGTGGTCAGGTACTGTTTTCTCTCAGTTGGCAAGCTGCGCACACAATCGCAGTGTTGTACAGCTTTTTTCACACCTTTGCGAAGTTGCCGCTCTCTCCGGCTCCCGGAGACGAAGAAGCTGGTTCTTCGCGCAAAGACGATTCTGCCGCTCACAGTGCTCTGCGGTGTGCGCCTTCTGCCGAAAGAGGTCCGGCAGCGGTGCTTAGCTCTGCAGAGCACCGTACCTTCGTCTTTAGCCTCTCTTCTCGTCTACATCTTAGCAAAAAGCTTTTCCACTCTGTCTGGCAAGGAGAAACTGTGCCAGCACAGAAAACATCTCCCATCGTGTTCTAGAGGCTGCACGCAGGTCTGCCGAGTGTTTTGCAAGAAGAGAAAGAAAGTTGTCCAAAACAGCTTCCAATCGAATGTTCATGTGAATAGAAAAGGCAGGAGAGTGGTCAGGTACTGTTTTCTCTCAGTTGGTAAGCTGCGCACACAATCGCAGTGTTGTACAGCTTGTTTCATCACCTTTGCGAAGTTGCCGCTCTCTCCGGCTCCCGGGGACGAAGAAGCTGCTTCTTCGCGCAAAGACGATTCTGCCGCTCACAGTGCTCTGCAGTGTGTGTCTTCTGCCGAAAGAGGCCCGGGAGCTGTGCTTAGCTCTGCAGAGCACCAAACCTGCTTCTTTAGCCTCTCTTCTCGTCTACATCTTAGCAAAAAGCTTTTCCACTCTGTCTGGCAAGGAGAAACTGTGCCAGCACAGAAAACATCTCCCATCGTGTTCTAGAGGCTGCACGGAGGTCTGCCGAGTGTTTTGCAAGAAGAGAAAGAAAGTTGTCCAAAACAGCTTCCAATCGAATGTTCATGTGAATAGAAAAGGCAGGAGAGTGGTCAGGTACTGTTTTCTCTCAGTTGGCAAGCTGCGCACACAATCGCAGTGTTGTACAGCTTGTTTCATCACCTTTGCGAAGTTGCCGCTCTCTCCGGCTCCCGGAGACGAAGAAGCTGCATCTTCGCGCAAAGACGATTCTGCCGCTCACAGTGCTCTGCGGTGTGCGCCTTCTGCCGAAAGAGGTCCGGGAGCGGTGCTTAGCTCTGCAGAGCACCGTACCTTGGTCTTTAGCCTCTCTTTTCGTCTACATCTTAGCAAAAAGCTTTTCCACTCTGTCTGGCAAGGAGAAACTGTGCCAGCACAAAAAACATCTACCATCGTGTTCTAGAGGCTGCACGCAGGTCTGCCGAGTGTTTTGCAAGAAGAGAAAGAAAGTTGTCCAAAACAGCTTGCAATCGAATGTTCAAGTGAATAGAAAAGGCAGGAGAGTGGTCAGGTACTGTTTTCTCTCAGTTGGCAAGCTGCGCACACAATCGCAGTGTTTTACAGCTTGTTTCATCACCTTTGCGAAGGTGCCGCTCTCTCCGGCTCCCGGAGACGAAGAAGCTGCTTCTTCGCGCAAAGACGATTCTGCCGCTCACAGTGCTCTGCGGTGTGCGCCTTCTGCCGAAAGACGCCCGGGAGCGGTGCTTAGCTCTGCAGAGCACCGTACCTTCGTCTTTAGCCTCTCTTCTCGTCTACATCTTAGCAAAAAGCTTTTCCACTCTGTCTGGCAAGGAGAAACTTTGCCAGCACAGAAAACATCTCCCATCGTGTTCTAGAGGCTGCACGGAGGTCTGCCGAGTGTTTTGCAAGAAGAGAAAGAAAGTTGTCCAAAACAGCATGCAATCGAATGTTCATCTGAATAGAAAAGGCAGGAGAGTGGTCAGGTACTGTTTTCTCTCAGTTGGCAAGCTGCGCACACAATCGCAGTGTTGTACAGCTTGTTTCACACCTTTGCGAACCTGCCCCTCTCTCCGGCTCCCGGAGACGAAGAAGCTGCTTCTTCGCGCAAAGACGATTCTGCCTCTCTCAGTGCTCTGCTGTGTGCGCCTTCGGCCGAAAGAGGTCCGGGAGCGGTGCTTAGCTCTGCAGAGCACCGTACCTTCGTCTTTAGCCTCTCTTCTCGTCTACATCTTAGCAAAAAGCTTTTCCACTCTGTCTGGCAAGGAGAAACTTTGCCAGCACAGAAAACATCTCCCATCGTGTTCTAGAGGCTGCACGGAGGTCTGCCGAGTGTTTTGCAAGAAGAGAAAGAAAGTTGTCCAAAACAGCTTGCAATCGAATGTTCATCTGAATAGAAAAGGCAGGAGAGTGGTCAGGTACTGTTTTCTCTCAGTTGGTAAGCTGCGCACACAATCGCAGTGTTGTACAGCTTGTTTCACACCTTTGCGAAGCTGCCGCTCTCTCCGGCTCCCGGAGACGAAGAAGCTGCTTCTTCGCGCAAAGACGATTCTGCCGCTCTCAGTGCTCTGCGCTGTGCGCATTCTGCCGAAAGAGGCCCGGGAGCGGTGCTTAGCTCTGCAGAGCACCGTACCTTCGTCTTTAGCCTCTCTTCTCGTCTACATCTTTGCAAAAAGCTTTTCTATTCTTTCGGGCAGGGAGAAACTGTGCCAGCACAGAAAACATCTCCCATCGTGTTCTAGAGGCTGCACGGAGGTCTGCAGAAGGTTTTGCACGGAGAGAAAGAAAGTTGTCCAAAACAGCTTGCAATCGAATGTTCATGTGAATAGAAAAGGCAGGAGAGTGATCAGGTACAGTTTGCTCTCAGTTGGCAAGCTGCGCACACAATCGCAGTGTTGTACAGCTTGTTTCATCACCTTTGCCAAGTTGCCGCTCTCTCCGGCTCCCGGAGACGAAGAAGCTGCTTCTTCGCGCAAAGACGATTCTGCCGCTCACAGTGCTCTGCGGTGTGCGCCTTCTGCCGAAAGAGGTCCGGAAGCGGTGCTTAGCTCTGCAGAGCACCGTACCTTCGTCTTTAGCCTCTCTTCTTGTCTACATCTTAGCAAAAAGCTTTTCCACTCTGTCTGGCAAGGAGAAACTGTGCCAGCACAAAAAACATCTCCCATCGTGTTCTAGAGGCTGCACGGAGGTCTGCCGAGTGTTTTGCAAGAAGAGAAAGAAAGTTGTCCAAAACAGCTTGCAATCGAATGTTCATGTGAATAGAAAAGGCAGGAGAGTGGTCAGGTACTGTTTTCTCTCAGTTGGCAAGCTGCGCACACAATCGCAGTGTCGTACAGCTTGTTTCATCACCTTTGCGAAGCTGCCGCTCTCTCCGGCTCCCGGAGACGAAGAAGCTGCTTCTTCGCGCAAAGACGATTCTGCCGCTCACAGTGCTCTGCAGTGTGTGTCTTCTGCCGAAAGAGGCCCGGGAGCTGTGCTTAGCTCTGCAGAGCACCAAACCTGCTTCTTTAGCCTCTCTTCTCGTCTACATCTTAGCAAAAAGCTTTTCCACTCTGTCTGGCAAGGAGAAACTGTGCCAGCACAGAAAACATCTCCCATCGTGTTCTAGAGGCTGCACGGAGGTCTGCCGAGTGTTTTGCAAGAAGAGAAAGAAAGTTGTCCAAAACAGCTTCCAATCGAATGTTCATGTGAATAGAAAAGGCAGGAGAGTGGTCAGGTACTGTTTTCTCTCAGTTGGCAAGCGGCGCACACAATCGCAGTGTTGTACAGCTTGTTTCATCACCTTTGCGAAGTTGCCGCTCTCTCCGGCTCCCGGAGACGAAGAAGCTGCTTCTTCGCGCAAAGACGATTCTGCCGCTCACAGTGCTCTGCGGTGTGCGCCTTCTGCCGAAAGAGGTCCGGGAGCGGTGCTTAGCTCTGCAGAGCACCGTACCTTGGTCTTTAGCCTCTCTTTTCGTCTACATCTTAGCAAAAAGCTTTTCCACTCTGTCTGGCAAGGAGAAACTGTGCCAGCACAAAAAACATCTCCCATCGTGTTCTAGAGGCTGCACGGAGGTCTGCCGAGTGTTTTGCAAGAAGAGAAAGAAAGTTGTCCAAAACAGCTTGCAATCAAATGTTCATCTGAATAGAAAAGGCAGGAGAGTGGTCAGGTACTGTTTTCTCTCAGTTGGTAAGCTGCGCACACAATCGCAGTGTTGTACAGCTTGTTTCACACCTTTGCGAAGCTGCCGCTCTCTCCGGCTCCCGGAGACGAAGAAGCTGCTTCTTCGCGCAAAGACGATTCTGCCGCTCTCAGTGCTCTGCGCTGTGCGCCTTCTGCCGAAAGAGGCCCGGGAGCGGTGCTTAGCTCTGCAGAGCACCGTACCTTCGTCTTTAGCCTCTCTTCTCGTCTACATCTTTGCAAAAAGCTTTTCTATTCTTTCGGGCAGGGAGAAACTGTGCCAGCACAGAAAACATCTCCCATCGTGTTCTAGAGGCTTCACGGAGGTCTGCAGAAGGTTTTGCACGGAGAGAAAGAAAGTTGTCCAAAACAGCTTGCAATCGAATGTTCATGTGAATAGAAAAGGCAGGAGAGTGATCAGGTACTGTTTTCTCTCAGTTGGCAAGCTGCGCACACAATCGCAGTGTTGTACAGCTTGTTTCATCACCTTTGCCAAGTTGCCGCTCTCTCCGGCTCCCGGAGACGAAGAAGCTGCTTCTTCCCGCAAAGACGATTCTGCCGCTCACAGTGCTCTGCGGTGTGCGCCTTCTGCCGAAAGAGGTCCGGAAGCGGTGCTTAGCCCTGAGAAGCACCATACGTGCTTCTTTAGCCTCTCTTCTCGTCTACATCTTAGCAAAAAGCTTTTCCACTCTGTCTGGCAAGGAGAAACTGTGCCAGCACAGAAAACATCTCCCATCGTGTTCTAGAGGCTGCACGCAGGTCTGCCGAGTGTTTTGCAAGAAGAGAAAGAAAGTTGTCCAAAACAGCTTGCAATCGAATGTTCAAGTGAGTAGAAAAAGCAGGAGAGTGGTCAGGTACTGTTTTCTCTCAGTTGGTAAGCTGCGCACACAATCGCAGTGTTGTACAGCTTGTTTCACACCTTTGCGAAGCTGCCGCTCTCTCCGGCTCCCGGAGACGAAGAAGCTGCTTCTTCGCGCAAAGACGATTCTGCCGCTCACAGTGCTCTGCAGTGTGTGTCTTCTGCCGAAAGAGGCCCGGGAGCTGTGCCTAGGTCTGCAGAGCACCAAACCTGCTTCTTTAGCCTCTCTTCTCGTCTACATCTTAGCAAAAAGCTTTTCCACTCTGTCTGGCAAGGAGAAACTGTGCCAGCACAAAAAACATCTCCCATCGTGTTCTAGAGGCTGCACGCAGGTCTGCCGAGTGTTTTGCAAGAAGAGAAAGAAAGTTGTCCAAACAGCTTGCAATCGAATGTTCATGTGAATAGAAAAGGCAGGAGAGTGGTCAGGTACTGTTTTCTCTCAGTTGGCAAGCTGCGCACACAATCGCAGTGTTGTACAGCTTGTTTCATCACCTTTGCGAAGTTGCCGCTCTCTCCGGCTCCCGGAGACGAAGAAGCTGCTTCTTCGCGCAAAGACGATTCTGCCGCTCACAGTGCTCTGCGGTGTGCGCCTTCTGCCGAAAGAGGTCCGGGAGCGGTGCTTAGCTCTGCAGAGCACCGTACCTTCGTCTTTATCCTCTCTTTTCGTCTACATCTTAGCAAAAAGCTTTTCCACTCTGTCTGGCAAGGAGAAACTCTGCCAGCACAAAAAACATCTACCATCGTGTTCTAGAGGCTGCACGGAGGTCTGCCGAGTGTTTTGCAAGAAGAGAAAGAAAGTTGTCCAAAACAGCTTGCAATCGAATGTTCATGTGAATAGAAAAGGCAGGAGAGTGGTCAGGTACTGTTTTCTCTCACTTGGCAAGCTGCGCACACAATCGCAGTGTTGTACAGCTTTTTTCACACCTTTGCGAAGCTGCCGCTCTCTCCGGCTCCCGGAGACGAAGAAGCTGCTTCTTCGCGCAAAGACGATTCTGCCGCTCACAGTGCTCTGCGGTGTGCGCCTTCTGCCGAAAGAGGTCCGGCAGCGGTGCTTAGCTCTGCAGAGCACCGTACCTTCGTCTTTAGCCTCTCTTCTCGTCTACATCTTAGCAAAAAGCTTTTCCACTCTGTCTGGCAAGGAGAAACTGTGCCAGCACAGAAAACATCTCCCATCGTGTTCTAGAGGCTGCACGCAGGTCTGCCGAGTGTTTTGCAAGAAGAGAAAGAAAGTTGTCCAAAACAGCTTCCAATCGAATGTTCATGTGAATAGAAAAGGCAGGAGAGTGGTCAGGTACTGTTTTCTCTCAGTTGGTAAGCTGCGCACACAATCGCAGTGTTGTACAGCTTGTTTCATCACCTTTGCGAAGTTGCCGCTCTCTCCGGCTCCCGGGGACGAAGAAGCTGCTTCTTCGCGCAAAGACGATTCTGCCGCTCACAGTGCTCTGCAGTGTGTGTCTTCTGCCGAAAGAGGCCCGGGAGCTGTGCTTAGCTCTGCAGAGCACCAAACCTGCTTCTTTAGCCTCTCTTCTCGTCTACATCTTAGCAAAAAGCTTTTCCACTCTGTCTGGCAAGGAGAAACTGTGCCAGCACAGAAAACATCTCCCATCGTGTTCTAGAGGCTGCACGGAGGTCTGCCGAGTGTTTTGCAAGAAGAGAAAGAAAGTTGTCCAAAACAGCTTCCAATCGAATGTTCATGTGAATAGAAAAGGCAGGAGAGTGGTCAGGTACTGTTTTCTCTCAGTTGGCAAGCGGCGCACACAATCGCAGTGTTGTACAGCTTGTTTCATCACCTTTGCGAAGTTGCCGCTCTCTCCGGCTCCCGGAGACGAAGAAGCTGCTTCTTCGCGCAAAGACGATTCTGCCGCTCACAGTGCTCTGCGGTGTGCGCCTTCTGCCGAAAGAGGTCCGGGAGCGGTGCTTAGCTCTGCAGAGCACCGTACCTTGGTCTTTAGCCTCTCTTTTCGTCTACATCTTAGCAAAAAGCTTTTCCACTCTGTCTGGCAAGGAGAAACTGTGCCAGCACAAAAAACATCTACCATCGTGTTCTAGAGGCTGCACGCAGGTCTGCCGAGTGTTTTGCAAGAAGAGAAAGAAAGTTGTCCAAAACAGCTTGCAATCGAATGTTCAAGTGAATAGAAAAGGCAGGAGAGTGGTCAGGTACTGTTTTCTCTCAGTTGGCAAGCTGCGCACACAATCGCAGTGTTTTACATCTTGTTTCATCACCTTTGCGAAGGTGCCGCTCTCTCCGGCTCCCGGAGACGAAGAAGCTGCTTCTTCGCGCAAAGACGATTCTGCCGCTCACAGTGCTCTGCGGTGTGCGCCTTCTGCCGAAAGACGCCCGGGAGCGGTGCTTAGCTCTGCAGAGCACCGTACCTTCGTCTTTAGCCTCTCTTCTCGTCTACATCTTAGCAAAAAGCTTTTCCACTCTGTCTGGCAAGGAGAAACTTTGCCAGCACAGAAAACATCTCCCATCGTGTTCTAGAGGCTGCACGGAGGTCTGCCGAGTGTTTTGCAAGAAGAGAAAGAAAGTTGTCCAAAACAGCATGCAATCGAATGTTCATCTGAATAGAAAAGGCAGGAGAGTGGTCAGGTACTGTTTTCTCTCACTTGGCAAGCTGCGCACACAATCGCAGTGTTGTACAGCTTGTTTCACACCTTTGCGAACCTGCCCCTCTCTCCGGCTCCCGGAGACGAAGAAGCTGCTTCTTCGCGCAAAGACGATTCTGCCTCTCTCAGTGCTCTGCTGTGTGCGCCTTCTGCCGAAAGAGGTCCGGGAGCGGTGCTTAGCTCTGCAGAGCACCGTACCTTCGTCTTTAGCCTCTCTTCTCGTCTACATCTTAGCAAAAAGCTTTTCCACTCTGTCTGGCAAGGAGAAACTTTGCCAGCACAGAAAACATCTCCCATCGTGTTCTAGAGGCTGCACGGAGGTCTGCCGAGTGTTTTGCAAGAAGAGAAAGAAAGTTGTCCAAAACAGCTTGCAATCGAATGTTCATCTGAATAGAAAAGGCAGGAGAGTGGTCAGGTACTGTTTTCTCTCAGTTGGTAAGCTGCGCACACAATCGCAGTGTTGTACAGCTTGTTTCACACCTTTGCGAAGCTGCCGCTCTCTCCGGCTCCCGGAGACGAAGAAGCTGCTTCTTCGCGCAAAGACGATTCTGCCGCTCTCAGTGCTCTGCGCTGTGCGCCTTCTGCCGAAAGAGGCCCGGGAGCGGTGCTTAGCTCTGCAGAGCACCGTACCTTCGTCTTTAGCCTCTCTTCTCGTCTACATCTTTGCAAAAAGCTTTTCTATTCTTTCGGGCAGGGAGAAACTGTGCCAGCACAGAAAACATCTCCCATCGTGTTCTAGAGGCTTCACGGAGGTCTGCAGAAGGTTTTGCACGGAGAGAAAGAAAGTTGTCCAAAACAGCTTGCAATCGAATGTTCATGTGAATAGAAAAGGCAGGAGAGTGATCAGGTACTGTTTTCTCTCAGTTGGCAAGCTGCGCACACAATCGCAGTGTTGTACAGCTTGTTTCATCACCTTTGCCAAGTTGCCGCTCTCTCCGGCTCCCGGAGACGAAGAAGCTGCTTCTTCCCGCAAAGACGATTCTGCCGCTCACAGTGCTCTGCGGTGTGCGCCTTCTGCCGAAAGAGGTCCGGAAGCGGTGCTTAGCTCTGCAGAGCACCGTACCTTCGTCTTTAGCCTCTCTTCTCGTCTACATCTTAGCAAAAAGCTTTTCCACTCTGTCTGGCAAGGAGAAACTGTGCCAGCACAGAAAACATCTCCCATCGTGTTCTAGAGGCTGCACGCAGGTCTGCCGAGTGTTTTGCAAGAAGAGAAAGAAAGTTGTCCAAAACAGCTTGCAATCGAATGTTCATGTGAATAGAAAAGGCAGGAGAGTGGTCAGGTACTGTTTTCTCTCAGTTGGCAAGCTGCGCACACAATCGCAGTGTTGTACAGCTTGTTTCATCACCTTTGCGAAGTTGCCGCTATCTCCGGCTCCCGGAGACGAAGAAGCTGCTTCTTCGCGCAAAGACGATTCTGCCGCTCACAGTGCTCTGCGGTGTGCGCCTTCTGCCGAAAGACGCCCGGGAGCGGTGCTTAGCTCTGCAGAGCACCGTACCTTCGTCTTTAGCCTCTCTTCTCGTCTACATCTTAGCAAAAAGCTTTTCCACTCTGTCTGGCAAGGAGAAACTTTGCCAGCACAGAAAACATCTCCCATCGTGTTCTAGAGGCTGCACGGAGGTCTGCCGAGTGTTTTGCAAGAAGACAAAGAAAGTTGTCCAAAACAGCTTCCAATCGAATGTTCATCTGAATAGAAAAGGCAGGAGAGTGGTCACGTACTGTTTTCTCTCAGTTGGCAAGCTGCGCACACAATCGCAGTGTTGTACAGCTTGTTTCACACCTTTGCGAACCTGCCCCTCTCTCCGGCTCCCGGAGACGAAGAAGCTGCTTCTTCGCGCAAAGACGATTCTGCCTCTCTCAGTGCTCTGCTGTGTGCGCCTTCTGCCGAAAGAGGTCCGGGAGCGGTGCTTAGCTCTGCAGAGCACCGTACCTTCGTCTTTAGCCTCTCTTCTCGTCTACATCTTAGCAAAAAGCTTTTCCACTCTGTCTGGCAAGGAGAAACTTTGCCAGCACAGAAAACATCTCCCATCGTGTTCTAGAGGCTGCACGGAGGTCTGCCGAGTGTTTTGCAAGAAGAGAAAGAAAGTTGTCCAAAACAGCTTGCAATCGAATGTTCATCTGAATAGAAAAGGCAGGAGAGTGGTCAGGTACTGTTTTCTCTCAGTTGGTAAGCTGCGCACACAATCGCAGTGTTGTACAGCTTGTTTCACACCTTTGCGAAGCTGCCGCTCTCTCCGGCTCCCGGAGACGAAGAAGCTGCTTCTTCGCGCAAAGACGATTCTGCCGCTCTCAGTGCTCTGCGCTGTGCGCCTTCTGCCGAAAGAGGCCCGGGAGCGGTGCTTAGCTCTGCAGAGCACCGTACCTTCGTCTTTAGCCTCTCTTCTCGTCTACATCTTTGCAAAAAGCTTTTCTATTCTTTCTGGCAGGGAGAAACTGTGCCAGCACAGAAAACATCTCCCATCGTGTTCTAGAGGCTGCACGGAGGTCTGCAGAAGGTTTTGCACGGAGAGAAAGAAAGTTGTCCAAAACAGCTTGCAATCGAATGTTCATGTGAATCGAAAAGGCAGGAAAGTGATCAGGTACAGTTTGCTCTCAGTTGGCAAGCTGCGCACACAATCGCAGTGTTGTACAGCTTGTTTCATCACCTTTGCCAAGTTGCCGCTCTCTCCGGCTCCCGGAGACGAAGAAGCTGCTTCTTCGCGCAAAGACGATTCTGCCGCTCACAGTGCTCTGCGGTGTGCGCCTTCTGCCGAAAGAGGTCCGGAAGCGGTGCTTAGCTCTGCAGAGCACCGTACCTTCGTCTTTAGCCTCTCTTCTCGTCTACATCTTAGCAAAAAGCTTTTCCACTCTGTCTGGCAAGGAGAAACTGTGCCAGCACAAAAAACATCTCCCATCGTGTTCTAGAGGCTGCACGGAGGTCTGCCGAGTGTTTTGCAAGAAGAGAAAGAAAGTTGTCCAAAACAGCTTGCAATCGAATGTTCATGTGAATAGAAAAGGCAGGAGAGTGGTCAGGTACTGTTTTCTCTCAGTTGGCAAGCTGCGCACAAAATCGCAGTGTCGTACAGCTTGTTTCATCACCTTTGCGAAGCTGCCGCTCTCTCCGGCTCCCGGAGACGAAGAAGCTGCTTCTTCGCGCAAAGACGATTCTGCCGCTCACAGTGCTCTGCGGTGTGCGCCTTCTGCCGAAAGAGCCCCGGGAGCTGTGCTTAGCTCTGAGAAGCACCATACGTGCTTCTTTAGCCTCTCTTCTCGTCTACATCTTAGCAAAAAGCTTTTCCACTCTGTCTGGCAAGGAGAAACTGTGCCAGCACAGAAAACATCTCCCATCGTGTTCTAGAGGCTGCACGGAGGTCTGCCGAGTGTTTTGCAAGAAGAGAAAGAAAGTTGTCCAAAACAGCTTGCAATCGAATGTTCATGTGAATAGAAAAGGCAGGAGAGTGGTCAGGTACTGTTTTCTCTCAGTTGGCAAGCTGCGCACACAATCGCAGTGTTGTACAGCTTGTTTCATCACCTTTGCGAAGTTGCCGCTCTCTCCGGCTCCCGGAGACGAAGAAGCTGCTTCTTCGCGCAAAGACGATTCTGCCGCTCACTCTGCTCTGCGGTGTGCGCCTTCTGCCGAAAGAGGTCCGGGAGCGGTGCTTAGCTCTGCAGAGCACCGTACCTTCGTCTTTAGCCTCTCTTCTCGTCTACATCTTAGCAAAAAGCTTTTCCACTCTGTCTGGCAAGGAGAAACTGTGCCAGCACAGAAAACATCTACCATCGTGTTCTAGAGGCTGCACGCAGGTCTGCCGAGTGTTTTGCAAGAAGAGAAAGAAAGTTGTCCAAAACAGCTTGCAATCGAATGTTCAAGTGAATAGAAAAGGCAGGAGAGTGGTCAGGTACTGTTTTCTCTCAGTTGGCAAGCTGCGCACGCAATAGCAGTGTTGTACAGCTTGTTTCATCACCTTTGCGAACCTGCCGCTCTCTCCGGCTCCCGGAGACGAAGAAGCTGCTTCTTCGTGCAAAGACGATTCTGCCTCTCACAGTGCTCTGCGGTGTGCGCCTTCTGCCGAAAGACGCCCGGGAGCGGTGCTTAGCTCTGCAGAGCACCGTACCTTCGTCTTTAGCCTCTCTTCTCGTCTACATCTTAGCAAAAAGCTTTTCCACTCTGTCTGGCAAGGAGAAACTGTGCCAGCACAGAAAACATCTGCCATCGTGTTCTAGAGGCTGCACGGAGGTCTGCCGAGTGTTTTGCAAGAAGAGAAAGAAAGTTGTCCAAAACAGCTTGCAATCGAATATTCATGTGAATAGAAAAGGCAGGAGAGTGGTCAGGTACTGTTTTCTCTCAGTTGGCAATCTGCGCACACAATCGCAGTGTTGTACAGCTTGTTTCATCACCTTTGCCAAGTTGCCGCTCTCTCCGGCTCCCGGAGACGAAGAAGCTGCTTCTTCGCGCAAAGACGATTCTGCCGCTCACAGTGCTCTGCGGTGTGCGCCTTCTGCCGAAAGAGGCCCGGGAGCTGTGCCTAGCTCTGCAGAGCACCGTACCTTCGTCTTTAGCCTCTCTTCTCGTCTACATCTTAGCAAAAAGCTTTTCCACTCTGTCTGGCAAGGAGAAACTGTGCCAGCACAAAAAACATCTCCCATCGTGCTCTAGAGGCTGCACGGAGGTCTGCCGAGTGTTTTGCAAGAAGAGAAAGAAAGTTGTCCAAAACAGCTTGCAATCGAATGTTCATGTGAATAGAAAAGGCAGGAGAGTGGTCAGGTACTGTTTTCTCTCAGTTGGCACGCTGCACACACAATCGCAGTGTTGTACAGCTTGTTTCATCACCTTTGCGAAGTTGCCGCTCTCTCCGGCTCCCGGAGACGAAGAAGCTGCTTCTTCGCGCAAAGACGATTCTGCCGCTCACTCTGCTCTGCGGTGTGCGCCTTCTGCCGAAAGAGGTCCGGGAGCGGTGCTTAGCTCTGCAGAGCACCGTACCTTCGTCTTTAGCCTCTCTTCTCGTCTACATCTTAGCAAAAAGCTTTTCCACTCTGTCTGGCAAGGAGAAACTGTGCCAGCACAAAAAACATCTCCCATCGTGTTCTAGAGGCTGCACGCAGGTCTGCCGAGTGTTTTGCAAGAAGAGAAAGAAAGTTGTCCAAAACAGCTTGCAATCGAATGTTCATGTGAATAGAAAAGGCAGGAGAGTGGTCAGGTACTGTTTTCTCTCACTTGGCAAGCTGCGCACACAATCGCAGTGTTGTACAGCTTGTTTCATCACCTTTGCGAACTTGCCGCTCTCTCCGGCTCCCGGAGACGAAGAAGCTGCTTCTTCGCGCAAAGACGATCCTGCCGCTCACAGTGCTCTGCGGTGTGCGCCTTCTGCCGAAAGACGCCCGGGAGCGGTGCTTAGCTCTGCAGAGCACCGTACCTTCGTCTTTAGCCTCTCTTCTCGTCTACATCTTAGCAAAAAGCTTTTCCACTCTGTCTGGCAAGGAGAAACTGTACCAGCACAGAAAACATCTCCCATCGTGTTCTAGAGGCTGCACGGAGGTCTGCCGAGTGTTTTGCAAGAAGAGAAAGAAAGTTGTCCAAAACAGCTTCCAATCGAATGTTCATGTGAATAGAAAAGGCAGGAGAGTGGTCAGGTACTGTTTTCTCTCAGTTGGCAAGCTGCGCACACAATCGCAGTGTTGTACAGCTTGTTTCATCACCTTTGCGAAGTTGCCGCTCTCTCCGGCTCCCGGAGACGAAGAAGCTGCTTCTTCGCGCAAAGAAGATTATGCCGCTCCCAGTGCTCTGCGGTGTGCGCCTTCTGCCGAAAGAGGTCCGGGAGCTGTGCTTAGCTCTGCAGAGCACCGTACCTTCGTCTTTAGCCTCTCTTCTCGTCTACATCTTAGCAAAAAGCTTTTCCACTCTGTCTGGCAAGGAGAAACTGTGCCAGCACAAAAAACATCTCCCATCGTGTTCTAGAGGCTGCACGCAGGTCTGCCGAGTGTTTTGCAAGAAGAGAAAGAAAGTTGTCCAAAACAGCTTGCAATCGAATGTTCATGTGAATAGAAAAGGCAGGAGAGTGGTCAGGTACTGTTTTCTCTCAGTTGGCAAGCTGCGCACACAATCGCAGTGTTGTACAGCTTGTTTCATCACCTTTGCCAAGTTGCCGCTCTCTCCGGCTCCCGGTGACGAAGAAGCTGCTTCTTCGCGCAAAGACGATTCTGCCGCTCACAGTGCTCTGCGGTGTGCGCCTTCTGCCGAAAGACGCCCGGGAGCGGTGCTTAGCTCTGCAGAGCGCCGTACCTTCGTCTTTAGCCTCTCTTCTCGTCTACATCTTAGCAAAAAGCTTTTCCACTCTGTCTGGCAAGGAGAAACTGTGCCAGCACAAAAAACATCTACCATCGTGTTCTAGAGGCTGCACGCAGGTCTGCCGAGTGTTTTGCAGGAAGAGAAAGAAAGTTGTCCAAAACAGCTTGCAATCGAATGTTCAAGTGAATAGAAAAGGCAGGAGAGTGGTCAGGTACTGTTTTCTCTCAGTTGGCAAGCTGCGCACACAATAGCAGTGTTGTACAGCTTGTTTCATCACCTTTGCGAAGCTGCCGCTCTCTCCGGCTCCCGGAGACGAAGAAGCTGCTTCTTCGCGCAAAGACGATTCTGCCGCTCACTCTGCTCTGCGGTGTGCGCCTTCTGCCGAAAGAGCCCCGGGAGCGGTGCTTAGCTCTGCAGAGCACCGTACCTTCGTCTTTAGCCTCTCTTCTCGTCTACATCTTAGCAAAAAGCTTTTCCACTCTGTCTGGCAAGGAGAAACTGTGCCAGCACAGAAAACATCTCCCATCGTGTTCTAGAGGCTGCACGCAGGTCTGCCGAGTGTTTTGCAAGAAGAGAAAGAAAGTTGTCCAAAACAGCTTGCAATCGAATGTTCATGTGAATAGAAAAGGCAGGAGAGTGGTCAGGTACTGTTTTCTCTCACTTGGCAAGCTGCGCACACAATCGCAGTGTTGTACAGCTTGTTTCATCACCTTTGCCAGGCCGCCGCTCTCTCCGGCTCCCGGAGACGAAGAAGCTGCTTCTTCGCGCAAAGACGATTCTGCCGCTCACAGTGCTCTGCGGTGTGCGCCTTCTGCCGAAAGAGGTCCGGAAGCGGTGCTTAGCTCTGCAGAGCACCGTACCTTCGTCTTTAGCCTCTCTTCTCGTCTACATCTTAGCAAAAAGCTTTTCCACTCTGTCTGGCAAGGAGAAACTGTGCCAGCACAAAAAACATCTCCCATCGTGTTCTAGAGGCTGCACGGAGGTCTGCCGAGTGTTTTGCATAAGAGAAAGAAAGTTGTCCAAAACAGCTTGCAATCGAATGTTCATGTGAATAGAAAAGGCAGGAGAGTGGTCAGGTACTGTTTTCTCTCAGTTGGCAAGCTGCGCACACAATCGCAGTGTCGTACAGCTTGTTTCATCACCTTTGCGAAGCTGCCGCTCTCTCCGGCTCCCGGAGACGAAGAAGCTGCTTCTTCGCGCAAAGACGATTCTGCCGCTCACAGTGCTCTGCGGTGTGCGCCTTCTGCCGAAAGAGCCCCGGGAGCTGTGCTTAGCTCTGAGAAGCACCATACGTGCTTCTTTAGCCTCTCTTCTCGTCTACATCTTAGCAAAAAGCTTTTCCACTCTGTCTGGCAAGGAGAAACTGTGCCAGCACAGAAAACATCTCCCATCGTGTTCTAGAGGCTGCACGCAGGTCTGCCGAGTGTTTTGCAAGAAGAGAAAGAAAGTTGTCCAAAACAGCTTGCAATCGAATGTTCATGTGAATAGAAAAGGCAGGAGAGTGGTCAGGTACTGTTTTCTCTCAGTTGGCAAGCTGCGCACACAATCGCAGTGTTGTACAGCTTGTTTCATCACCTTTGCGAAGTTGCCGCTCTCTCCGGCTCCCGGAGACGAAGAAGCTGCTTCTTCGCGCAAAGACGATTCTGCCTCTCACAGTGCTCTGCGGTGTGCGCCTTCTGCCGAAAGAGGTCCGGGAGCGGTGCTTAGCACTGCAGAGCACCGTACCTTCGTCTTTAGCCTCTCTTCTCGTCTACATCTTAGCAAAAAGCTTTTCCACTCTGTCTGGCAAGGAGAAACTGTGCCAGCACAGAAAACATCTCCCATCGTGTTCTAGAGGCTGCACGGAGGTCTGCCGAGTGTTTTGCAAGAAGAGAAAGAAAGTTGTCCAAAACAGCTTGCAATCGAATGTTCATGTGAATAGAAAAGGCAGGAGAGTGGTCAGGTACTGTTTTCTCTCAGTTGGCAATCTGCGCACACAATCGCAGTGTTGTACAGCTTGTTTCATCACCTTTGCCAAGTTGCCGCTCTCTCCGGCTACCGGAGACGAAGAAGCTGCTTCTTCGCGCAAAGACGATTCTGCCGCTCACAGTGCTCTGCGGTATGCGCCTTCTGCCGAAAGAGGCCCGGGAGCTGTGCTTAGCTCTGCAGAGCACGGTGCCTTCGTCTTTAGCCTCTCTTCTCGTCTACATCTTAGCAAAAAGCTTTTCCACTCTGTCTGGCAAGGAGAAACTGTGCCAGCACAAAAAACATCTCCCATCGTGCTCTAGAGGCTGCACGGAGGTCTGCCGAGTGTTTTGCAAGAAGAGAAAGAAAGTTGTCCAAAACAGCTTGCAATCGAATGTTCATGTGAATAGAAAAGGCAGGAGAGTGGTCAGGTACTGTTTTCTCTCAGTTGGCACGCTGCGCACACAATCGCAGTGTTGTACAGCTTGTTTCATCACCTTTGCGAAGTTGCCGCTCTCTCCGGCTCCCGGAGACGAAGAAGCTGCTTCTTCGCGCAAAGACGATTCTGCCGCTCACAGTGCTCTGCGGTGTGCGCCTTCTGCCGAAAGAGCCCCGGGAGCTGTGCTTAGCCCTGAGAAGCACCATACGTGCTTCATTAGCCTCTCTTCTCGTCTACATCTTAGCAAAAAGCTTTTCCACTCTGTCTGGCAAGGAGAAACTGTGCCAGCACAGAAAACATCTCCCATCGTGTTCTAGAGGCTGCACGCAGGTCTGCCGAGTGTTTTGCAAGAAGAGAAAGGAAGTAGTCCAAAACAGCTTGCAATCGAATGTTCATGTGAATAGAAAAGGCAGGAGAGTGGTCAGGTACTGTTTTCTCTCAGTTGGCAAGCTGCGCACACAATCGCAGTTTTGTACAGCTTGTTTCATCACCTTTGCGAAGCTGCCGCTCTCTCCGGCTCCCGGAGACGAAGAAGCTGCTTCTTCGCGCAAAGACGATTCTGCCGCTCACAGTGCTCTGCGGTGTGCGCCTTCTGCCGAAAGAGGTCCGGGAGCGGTGCTTAGCTCTGCAGAGAACCGTACCTTCGTCTTTAGCCTCTCTTCTCGTCTACATCTTAGCAAAAAGCTTTTCCACTCTGTCTGGCAAGGAGAAACTTTGCCAGCACAGAAAACATCTCCCATCGTGTTCTAGAGGCTGCACGGAGGTCTGCCGAGTGTTTTGCAAGAAGAGAAAGAAAGTTGTCCAAAACAGCTTGCAATCGAATGTTCATCTGAATAGAAAAGGCAGGAGAGTGGTCAGGTACTGTTTTCTCTCAGTTGGCAAGCTGCGCACACAATCGCAGTGTTGTACAGCTTGTTTCATCACCTTTGCGAAGTTGCCGCTCTCTCCGGCTCCCGGAGACGAAGAAGCGGCTACTTCGCGCAAAGACGATTCTGCCGCTCACAGTGCTCTGCTGTGTGCGCCTTCTGCCGAAAGAGGCCCGGGAGCGGTGCTTAGCTCTGCAGAGCACCGTACCTTCGTCTTTAGCCTCTCTTCTCGTCTACATCTTAGCAAAAAGCTTTTCCACTCTGTCTGGCAAGGAGAAACTGTGCCAGCACAGAAAACATCTCCCATCGTGTTCTAGAGGCTGCACGGAGGTCTGCAGAAGGTTTTGCACGGAGAGAAAGAAAGTTGTCCAAAACAGCTTGCAATCGAATGTTCATGTGAATAGAAAAGGCAGGAGAGTGATCAGGTACAGTTTGCTCTCAGTTGGCAAGCTGCGCACACAATCGCAGTGTTGTACAGCTTGTTTCATCACCTTTGCCAAGTTGCCGCTCTCTCCGGCTCCCGGAGACGAAGAAGCTGCTTCTTCGCGCAAAGACGATTCTGCCGCTCACAGTGCTCTGCGGTGTGCGCCTTCTGCCGAAAGAGGTCCGGAAGCGGTGCTTTGCTCTGCAGAGCACCGTACCTTCGTCTTTAGCCTCTCTTCTCGTCTACATCTTAGCAAAAAGCTTTTCCACTCTGTCTGGCAAGGAGAAACTGTGCCAGCACAGAAAACATCTCCCATCGTGTTCTAGAGGCTGCACGCAGGTCTGCCGAGTGTTTTGCAAGAAGAGAAAGAAAGTTGTCCAAAACAGCTTGCAATCGAATGTTCATGTGAATAGAAAAGGCAGGAGAGTGGTCAGGTACTGTTTTCTCTCAGTTGGCAAGCTGCGCACACAATCGCAGTGTTGTACAGCTTGTTTCATCACCTTTGCGAAGTTGCCGCTCTCTCCGGCTCCCGGAGACGAAGAAGCTGCTTCTTCGCGCAAAGACGATTCTGCCGCTCACTCTGCTCGGGGGTGTGCGCCTTCTGGCGAAAGAGGTCCGGGAGCGGTGCTTAGCTCTGCAGAGCACCGTACCTTCGTCTTTAGCCTCTCTTCTCGTCTACATCTTAGCAAAAAGCTTTTCCACTCTGTCTGGCAAGGAGAAACTGTGCCAGCACAGAAAACATCTACCATCGTGTTCTAGAGGCTGCATGCAGGTCTGCCGAGTGTTTTGCAAGAAGAGAAAGAAAGTTGTCCAAAACAGCTTGCAATCGAATGTTCAAGTGAATAGAAAAGGCAGGAGAGTGGTCAGGTACTGTTTTCTCTCAGTTGGCAAGCTGCGCACACAATAGCAGTGTTGTACAGCTTGTTTCATCACCTTTGCGAAGTTGCCGCTCTCTCCGGCTCCCGGAGACGAAGAAGCTGCTTCTTCGTGCAAAGACGATTCTGCCTCTCACAGTGCTCTGCGGTGTGCGCCTTCTGCCGAAAGACGCCCGGGAGCGGTGCTTAGCTCTGCAGAGCACCGTACCTTCGTCTTTAGCCTCTCTTCTCGTCTACATCTTAGCAAAAAGCTTTTCCACTCTGTCTGGCAAGGAGAAACTGTGCCAGCACAGAAAACATCTCCCATCGTGTTCTAGAGGCTGCACGGAGGTCTGCCGAGTGTTTTGCAAGAAGAGAAAGAAAGTTGTCCAAAACAGCTTGCAATCGAATGTTCACGTGAATAGAAAAGGCAGGAGAGTGGTCAGGTACTGTTTTCTCTCAGTTGGCAATCTGCGCACACAATCGCAGTGTTGTACAGCTTGTTTCATCACCATTGCCAAGTTGCCGCTCTCTCCGGCTACCGGAGACGAAGAAGCTGCTTCTTCGCGCAAAGACGATTCTGCCGCTCACAGTGCTCTGCGGTGTGCGCCTTCTGCCGAAAGAGGCCCGGGAGCTGTGCCTAGCTCTGCAGAGCACCGTACCTTCGTCTTTAGCCTCTCTTCTCGTCTACATCTTAGCAAAAAGCTTTTCCACTCTGTCTGGCAAGGAGAAACTGTGCCAGCACAGAAAACATCTCCCATCGTGTTCTAGAGGCTGCACGCAGGTCTGCCGAGTGTTTTGCAAGAAGAGAAAGAAAGTAGTCCAAAACAGCTTGCAATCGAATGTTCATGTGAATAGAAAAGGCAGGAGAGTGGTCAGGTACTGTTTTCTCTCAGTTGGCAAGCTGCGCACACAATCGCAGTGTTGTACAGCTTGTTTCATCACCTTTGCGAAGTTGCCGCTCTCTCCGGCTCCCGGAGACGAAGAAGCTGCTTCTTCGCGCAAAGACGATTCTGCCGCTCACAGTGCTCTGCGGTGTGCGCCTTCTGCCGAAAGAGGTCCGGGAGCGGTGCTTAGCTCTGCAGAGAACCGTACCTTCGTCTTTAGCCTCTCTTCTCGTCTACATCCTGGCAAAAAGCTTTTCCACTCTGTCTGGCAAGGAGAAACTTTGCCAGCACAGAAAACATCTCCCATCGTGTTCTACAGGCTGCACGGAGGTCTGCCGAGTGTTTTGCAAAAAGAGAAAGAAAGTTGTCCAAAACAGCTTGCAATCGAATGTTCATCTGAATAGAAAAGGCAGGAGAGTGGTCAGGTACTGTTTTCTCTCACTTGGCAAGCTGCGCACACAATCGCAGTGTTGTACAGCTTGTTTCATCACCTTTGCGAACTTGCCGCTCTCTCCGGCTCCCGGAGACGAAGAAGCTGCTTCTTCGCGCAAAGACGATCCTGCCGCTCACAGTGCTCTGCGGTGTGCGCCTTCTGCCGAAAGAGGTCCGGGAGCGGTGCTTAGCTCTGCAGAGCACCGTACCTTCGTCTTTAGCCTCTCTTCTCGTCTACATCTTAGCAAAAAGCTTTTCCACTCTGTCTGGCAAGGAGAAACTGTGCCAGCACAGAAAACATCTCCCATCGTGTTCTAGAGGCTGCACGGAGGTCTGCCGAGTGTTTTGCAAGAAGAGAAAGAAAGTTGTCCAAAACAGCTTGCAATCGAATGTTCATGTGAATAGAAAAGGCAGGAGAGTGGTCAGGTACTGTTTTCTCTCAGTTGGCAAGCTGCGCACACAATCGCAGTGTTGTACAGCTTGTTTCATCACCTTTGCGAAGTTGCCGCTCTCTCCGGCTCCCGGAGACGAAGAAGCTGCTTCTTCGCGCAAAGACGATTATGCCGCTCCCAGTGCTCTGCGGTGTGCGCCTTCTGCCGAAAGAGGTCCGGGAGCTGTGCTTAGCTCTGCAGAGCACCGTACCTTCGTCTTTAGCCTCTCTTCTCGTCTACATCTTAGCAAAAAGCTTTTCCACTCTGTCTGGCAAGGAGAAACTGTGCCAGCACAAAAAACATCTCCCATCGTGTTCTAGAGGCTGCACGCAGGTCTGCCGAGTGTTTTGCAAGAAGAGAAAGAAAGTTGTCCAAAACAGCTTGCAATCGAATGTTCATGTGAATAGAAAAGGCAGGAGAGTGGTCAGGTACTGTTTTCTCTCACTTGGCAAGCTGCGCACACAATCGCAGTGTTGTACAGCTTGTTTCATCACCTTTGCCAAGTTGCCGCTCTCTCCGGCTCCCGGTGACGAAGAAGCTGCTTCTTCGCGCAAAGACGATTCTGCCGCTCACAGTGCTCTGCGGTGTGCGCCTTCTGCCGAAAGACGCCCGGGAGCGGTGCTTAGCTCTGCAGAGCGCCGTACCTTCGTCTTTAGCCTCTCTTTTCGTCTACATCTTAGCAAAAAGCTTTTCCACTCTGTCTGGCAAGGAGAAACTGTGCCAGCACAAAAAACATATACCATCGTGTTCTAGAGGCTGCACGCAGGTCTGCCGAGTGTTTTGCAGGAAGACCAAGAAAGTTGTCCAAAACAGCTTGCAATCGAATGTTCAAGTGAATAGAAAAGGCAGGAGAGTGGTCAGGTACTGTTTTCTCTCAGTTGGCAAGCTGCGCACACAATAGCAGTGTTGTACAGCTTGTTTCATCACCTTTGCGAAGTTGCCGCTCTCTCCGGCTCCCGGAGACGAAGAAGCTGCTTCTTCGCGCAAAGACGATTCTGCCGCTCTCAGTGCTCTGCGGTGTGCGGCTTCTGCCGAAAGAGGTCCGGGAGCGGTGCTTAGCTCTGCAGAGCACCGTACCTTCGTCTTTAGCCTCTCTTCTCGTCTACATCTTAGCAAAAAGCTTTTCCACTCTGTCTGGCAAGGAGAAACTGTGCCAGCACAGAAAACATCTCCCATCGTGTTCTAGACGCTGCACGCAGGTCTGCTGAGTGTTTTGCAAGAAGAGAAAGAAAGTTGTCCAAAACAGCTTGCAATCGAATGTTCATGTGAATAGAAAAGGCAGGAGAGTGGTCAGGTACTGTTTTCTCTCACTTGGCAAGCTGCGCACACAATCGCAGTGTTGTACAGCTTGTTTCATCACCTTTGCCAAGCCGCCGCTCTCTCCGGCTCCCGGAGACGAAGAAGCTGCTTCTTCGCGCAAAGACGATTCTGCCGCTCACAGTGCTCTGCGGTGTGCGCCTTCTGCTGAAAGACGTCCGGGAGCGGTGCTTAGCTCTGCAGAGCACCGTACCTTCGTCTTTAGCCTCTCTTCTCGTCTACATCTTAGCAAAAAGCTTTTCCACTCTGTCTGGCAAGGAGAAACTGTGCCAGCACAGAAAACATCTCCCATCGTGTTCTAGAGGCTGCACGGAGGTCTGCCGAGTGTTTTGCAAGAAGAGAAAGAAAGTTGTCCAAAACAGCTTGCAATCGAATGTTCATGTGAATAGAAAAGGCAGGAGAGTGGTCAGGTACTGTTTTCTCTCAGTTGGCAAGCTGCGCACACAATCGCAGTGTTGTACAGCTTGTTTCATCACCTTTGCGAAGTTGCCGCTCTCTCCGGCTCCCGGAGACGAAGAAGCGGCTTCTTCGCGCAAAGACGATTCTGCCGCTCACAGTGCTCTGCTGTGTGCGCCTTCTGCCGAAAGAGGCCCGGGAGCGGTGCTTAGCTCTGCAGAGCACCGTACCTTCGTCTTTAGCCTCTCTTCTCGTCTACATCTTAGCAAAAAGCTTTTCCACTCTGTCTGGCAAGGAGAAACTGTGCCAGCACAGAAAACATCTCCCATCGTGTTCTAGAGGCTGCACGGAGGTCTGCAGAAGGTTTTGCACGGAGAGAAAGAAAGTTGTCCAAAACAGCTTGCAATCGAATGTTCATGTGAATAGAAAAGGCAGGAGAGTGATCAGGTACAGTTTGCTCTCAGTTGGCAAGCTGCGCACACAATCGCAGTGTTGTACAGCTTGTTTCATCACCTTTGCGAAGCTGCCGCTCTCTCCGGCTCCCGGAGACGAAGAAGCTGCTTCTTCGCGCAAAGACGATTCTGCCTCTCACAGTGCTCTGCGGTGTGCGCCTTCTGCCGAAAGACGCCCGGGAGAGGTGCTTAGCTCTGCAGAGCACCGTACCTTCGTCTTTAGCCTCTCTTCTCGTCTACATCTTAGCAAAAAGCTTTTCCACTCTGTCTGGCAAGGAGAAACTGTGCCAGCACAGAAAACATCTCCCATCGTGTTCTAGAGGCTGCACGCAGGTCTGCCGAGTGTTTTGCAAGAAGAGAAAGAAAGTTGTCCAAAACAGCTTGCAATCGAATGTTCATGTGAATAGAAAAGGCAGGAGAGTGGTCAGGTACTGTTTTCTCTCAGTTGGCAATCTGCGCACACAATCGCAGTGTTGTACAGCTTGTTTCATCACCTTTGCCAAGTTGGTGCTCTCTCCGGCTACCGGAGACGAAGAAGCTGCTTCTTCGCGCAAAGACGATTCTGCCGCTCACAGTGCTCTGCGGTGTGCGCCTTCTGCCGAAAGAGGCCCGGGAGCAGTGCTTAGCTCTGCAGAGCACGGTACCTTCGTCTTTAGCCTCTCTTCTCGTCTACATCTTAGCAAAAAGCTTTTCCACTCTGTCTGGCAAGGAGAAACTGTGCCAGCACAAAAAACATCTCCCATCGTGCTCTAGAGGCTGCACGGAGGTCTGCCGAGTGTTTTGCAAGAAGAGAAAGAAAGTTGTCCGAAACAGCTTGCAATCGAATGTTCATGTGAATAGAAAAGGCAGGAGAGTGGTCAGGTACTGTTTTCTCTCAGTTGGCACGCTGCACACACAATCGCAGTGTTGTACAGCTTGTTTCATCACCTTTGCGAAGTTGCCGCTCTCTCCGGCTCCCGGAGACGAAGAAGCTGCTTCTTCGCGCAAAGACGATTCTGCCGCTCACAGTGCTCTGCGGTGTGCGCCTTCTGCCGAAAGAGCCCCGGGAGCTGTGCTTAGCCCTGAGAAGCACCATACGTGCTTCATTAGCCTCTCTTCTCGTCTACATCTTAGCAAAAAGCTTTTCCACTCTGTCTGGCAAGGAGAAACTGTGCCAGCACAGAAAACATCTCCCATCGTGTTCTAGAGGCTGCACGCAGGTCTGCCGAGTGTTTTGCAAGAAGAGAAAGAAAGTTGTCCAAAACAGCTTGCAATCGAATGTTCATCTGAATAGAAAAGGCAGGAGAGTGGTCAGGTACTGTTTTCTCTCAGTTGGCACGCTGCACACACAATCGCAGTGTTGTACAGCTTGTTTCATCACCTTTGCGAAGCTGCCGCTCTCTCCGGCTCCCGGAGACGAAGAAGCTGCTTCTTCGCGCAAAGACGATTCTGCCGCTCACAGTGCTCTGCGGTGTGCGCCTTCTGCCGAAAGAGTTCCGGGAGCGGTGCTTAGCTCTGCAGAGAACCGTACCTTCGTCTTTAGCCTCTCTTCTCGTCTACATCTTAGCAAAAAGCTTTTCCACTCTGTCTGGCAAGGAGAAACTTTGCCAGCACAGAAAACATCTCCCATCGTGTTCTAGAGGCTGCACGGAGGTCTGCCGAGTGTTTTGCAAGAAGAGAAAGAAAGTTGTCCAAAACAGCTTGCAATCGAATGTTCATCTGAATAGAAAAGGCAGGAGAGTGGTCAGGTACTGTTTTCTCTCAGTTGGCAAGCTGCGCACACAATCGCAGTGTTGTACAGCTTGTTTCATCACCTTTGCGAAGTTGCCGCTCTCTCCGGCTCCCGGAGACGAAGAAGCGGCTTCTTCGCGCAAAGACGATTCTGCCGCTCACAGTGCTCTGCTGTGTGCGCCTTCTGCCGAAAGAGGCCCGGGAGCGGTGCTTAGCTCTGCAGAGCACCGTACCTTCGTCTTTAGCCTCTCTTCTCGTCTACATCTTAGCAAAAAGCTTTTCCACTCTGTCTGGCAAGGAGAAACTGTGCCAGCACAGAAAACATCTCCCATCGTGTTCTAGAGGCTGCACGGAGGTCTGCAGAAGGTTTTGCACGGAGAGAAAGAAAGTTGTCCAAAACAGCTTGCAATCGAATGTTCATGTGAATAGAAAAGGCAGGAGAGTGATCAGGTACAGTTTGCTCTCAGTTGGCAAGCTGCGCACACAATCGCAGTGTTGTACAGCTTGTTTCATCACCTTTGCCAAGTTGCCGCTCTCTCCGGCTCCCGGAGACGAAGAAGCTGCTTCTTCGCGCAAAGACGATTCTGCCGCTCACAGTGCTCTTCGGTGTGCGCCTTCTGCCGAAAGAGGTCCGGAAGCGGTGCTTTGCTCTGCAGAGCACCGTACCTTCGTCTTTAGCCTCTCTTCTCGTCTACATCTTAGCAAAAAGCTTTTCCACTCTGTCTGGCAAGGAGAAACTGTGCCAGCACAAAAAACATCTCCCATCGTGTTCTAGAGGCTGCACGCAGGTCTGCCGAGTGTTTTGCAAGAAGAGAAAGAAAGTTGTCCAAAACAGCTTGCAATCGAATGTTCATGTGAATAGAAAAGGCAGGAGAGTGGTCAGGTACTGTTTTCTCTCACTTGGCAAGCTGCGCACACAATCGCAGTGTCGTACAGCTTGTTTCATCACCTTTGCGAAGCTGCCGCTCTCTCCGGCTCCCGGAGACGAAGAAGCTGCTTCTTCGCGCAAAGACGATTCTGCCGCTCACAGTGCTCTGCGGTGTGCGCCTTCTGCCGAAAGAGCCCCGGGAGCGGTGCTTAGCTCTGAGAAGCACCATACGTGCTTCTTTAGCCTCTCTTCTCGTCTACATCTTAGCAAAAAGCTTTTCCACTCTGTCTGGCAAGGAGAAACTGTGCCAGCACAGAAAACATCTCCCATCGTGTTCTAGAGGCTGCACGCAGGTCTGCCGAGTGTTTTGCAAGAAGAGAAAGAAAGTTGTCCAAAACAGCTTGCAATCGAATGTTCATGTGAATAGAAAAGGCAGGAGAGTGGTCAGATACTGTTTTCTCTCACTTGGCAAGCTGCGCACACAATCGCAGTGTTGTACAGCTTGTTTCATCACCTTTGCCAAGCCGCCGCTCTCTCCGGCTCCCGGAGACGAAGAAGCTGCTTCTTCGCGCAAAGACGATTCTGCCGCTCACTCTGCTCTGCGGTGTGCGCCTTCTGCCGAAAGAGGTCCGGGAGCGGTGCTTAGCTCTGCAGAGAACCGTACCTTCGTCTTTAGCCTCTCTTCTCGTCTACATCTTAGCAAAAAGCTTTTCCACTCTGTCTGGCAAGGAGAAACTGTGCCAGCACAGAAAACATCTCCCATCGTGTTCTAGAGGCTGCACGGAGGTCTGCCGAGTGTTTTGCAAGAAGAGAAAGAAAGTTGTCCAAAACAGCTTGCAATCGAATGTTCATGTGAATAGAAAAGGCAGGAGAGTGGTCAGGTACTGTTTTCTCTCAGTTGGCAAGCTGCGCACACAATCGCAGTGTTGTACAGCTTGTTTCATCACCTTTGCGAAGTTGCCGCTCTCTCCGGCTCCCGGAGACGAAGAAGCGGCTTCTTCGCGCAAAGACGATTCTGCCGCTCACAGTGCTCTGCTGTGTGCGCCTTCTGCCGAAAGAGGCCCGGGAGCGGTGCTTAGCTCTGCAGAGCACCGTACCTTCGTCTTTAGCCTCTCTTCTCGTCTACATTTTAGCAAAAAGCTTTTCCACTCTGTCTGGCAAGGAGAAACTGTGCCAGCACAGAAAACATCTCCCATCGTGTTCTAGAGGCTGCACGGAGGTCTGCCGAGTGTTTTGCAAGAAGAGAAAGAAAGTTGTCCAAAACAGCTTGCAATCGAATGTTCATGTGAATAGAAAAGGCAGGAGAGTGGTCAGGTACTGTTTTCTCTCACTTGGCAAGCTGCGCACACAATCTCAGTGTTGTACAGCTTGTTTCTTCACCTTTGCGAAGCTGCCGCTCTCTCCGGCTCCCGGAGACGAAGAAGCTGCTTCTTCGCGCAAAGACGATTCTGCCGCTCCCAGTGCTCTGCGGTGTGCGCCTTCTGCCGAAAGAGGTCCGGGAGAGGTGCTTAGCTCTGCAGAGCACCGTACCTTCGTCTTTAGCCTCTCTTCTCGTCTACATCTTAGCAAAAAGCTTTTCCACTCTGTCTGGCAAGGAGAAACTGTGCCAGCACAGAAAACATCTCCCATCGTGTTCTAGAGGCTGCACGCAGGTCTGCCGAGTGTTTTGCAAGAAGAGAAAGAAAGTTGTCCAAAACAGCTTGCAATCGAATGTTCATGTGAATAGAAAAGGCAGGAGAGTGGTCAGGTACTGTTTTCTCTCAGTTGGCAAGCTGCGCACACAATCGCAGTGTTGTACAGCTTGTTTCATCACCTTTGCCAAGTTGCCGCTCTCTCCGGCTCCCGGAGACGAAGAAGCTGCTTCTTCGCGCAAAGACGATTCTGCCGCTCACAGTGCTCTGCGGTGTGCGCCTTCTGCCGAAAGACGCCCGTGAGCGGTGCTTAGCTCTGCAGAGCACCGTACCTTCGTCTTTAGCCTCTCTTCTCGTCTACATCTTAGCAAAAAGCTTTTCCACTCTGTCTGGCAAGGAGAAACTGTGCCAGCACAGAAAACATCTCCCATCGTGTTCTAGAGGCTGCACGGAGGTCTGCCGAGTGTTTTGCAAGAAGAGAAAGAAAGTTGTCCAAAACAGCTTGCAATCGAATGTTCATGTGAATAGAAAAGGCAGGAGAGTGGTCAGGTACTGTTTTCTCTCAGTTGGCAAGCTGCGCACACAATCGCAGTGTTGTACAGCTTGTTTCACACCTTTGCGAAGCTGCCGCTCTCTCCGGCTCCCGGAGACGAAGAAGCTGCTTCTTCGCGCAAAGACGATTCTGCGGCTCTCAGTGCTCTGCAGTGTGTGTCTTCTGCCGAAAGAGGCCCGGGAGCTGTGCTTAGCTCTGCAGAGCACCATACCTGCTTCTTTAGCCTCTCTTCTCGTCTACATCTTAGCAAAAAGCTTTTCCACTCTGTCTGGCAAGGAGAAACTGTGCCAGCACAGAAAACATCTCCCATCGTGTTCTAGAGGCTGCACGGAGGTCTGCCGAGTGTTTTGCAAGAAGAGAAAGAAAGTTGTCCAAAACAGCTTGCAATCGAATGTTCATGTGAATAGAAAAGGCAGGAGAGTGGTCAGGTACTGTTTTCTCTCAGTTGGCAAGCTGCGCACACAATCGCAGTGTTGTACAGCTTGTTTCATCACCTTTGCGAAGTTGCCGCTCTCTCCAGCTCCCGGAGACGAAAAAGCTGCTTCTTCGCGCAAAGACGATTCTGCCGCTCACAGTGCTCTGCAGTGTGTGTCTTCTGCCGAAAGAGGCCCGGGAGCTGTGCTTAGCTCTGCAGAGCACCATACCTGCTTCTTTAGCCTCTCTTCTCGTCTACATCTTAGCAAAAAGCTTTTCTACCCTTTCTGGCAGGGAGAAACTGTGCCAGCACAGAAAACATCTCCCATCGTGTTCTAGAGGCTGCACGGAGTTCTGCAGAGTGTTTTGCACGAAGAGAAAGAAAGTTGTCCAAAACAGCTTGCAATCGAATGTTCATGTGAATAGAAAAGGCAGGAGTGTGATCAGGTACAGTTTTCTCTCAGTTGGCAAGCTGCGCACACAATCGCAGTGTTGTACAGCTTGTTTCATCACCTTTGCGAAGTTGCCGCTCTCTCCGGCTCCCGGAGACGAAGAAGCTGCTTCTTCGCGCAAAGACGATTCTGCCGCTCACAGTGCTCTGCGGTGTGCGCCTTCTGCCGAAAGACGCCCGGGAGCGGTGCTTAGCTCTGCAGAGCACCGTACCTTCGTCTTTAGCCTCTCTTCTCGTCTACATCTTAGCAAAAAGCTTTTCCACTCTGTCTGGCAAGGAGAAACTGTGCCAGCACAGAAAACATATCCCATCGTGTTCTAGAGGCTGCACGGAGGTCTGCCGAGTGTTTTGCAAGAAGAGAAAGAAAGTTGTCCAAAACAGCTTGCAATCGAATGTTCATGTGAATAGAAAAGGCAGGAGAGTGGTCAGGTACTGTTTTCTCTCAGTTGGCAAGCTGCGCACACAATCGCAGTGTTGTACAGCTTGTTTCATCACCTTTGCGAAGTTGCCGCTCTCTCCGGCTCCCGGAGACGAAGAAGCTGCTTCTTCGCGCAAAGACGATTCTGCCTCTCACAGTGCTCTGCGGTGTGCGCCTTCTGCCGAAAGACGCCCGGGAGCGGGGCTTAGCTCTGCAGAGCACCGTACCTTCGTCTTTAGCCTCTCTTCTCGTCTACATCTTAGCAAAAAGCTTTTCCACTCTGTCTGGCAAGGAGAAACTGTGCCAGCACAGAAAACATCTCCCATCGTGTTCTAGAGGCTGCACGGAGGTCTGCCGAGTGTTTTGCAAGAAGAGAAAGAAAGTTGTCCAAAACAGCTTGCAATCGAATGTTCATGTGAATAGAAAAGGCAGGAGAGTGGTCAGGTACTGTTTTCTCTCAGTTGGCAAGCTGCGCACACAATCGCAGTGTTGTACAGCTTGTTTCATCACCTTTGCGAAGTTGCCGCTCTCTCCGGCTCCCGGAGACGAAGAAGCTGCTTCTTCGCGCAAAGACGATTCTGCCGCTCACAGTGCTCTGCGGTGTGCGCCTTCTGCCGAAAGAGCCCCGGGAGCTGTGCTTAGCTCTGAGAAGCACCATACGTGCTTCTTTAGCCTCTCTTCTCGTCTACATCTTAGCAAAAAGCTTTTCCACTCTGTCTGGCAAGGAGAAACTGTGCCAGCACAGAAAACATCTCCCATCGTGTTCTAGAGGCTGCACGCAGGTCTGCCGAGTGTTTTGCAAGAAGAGAAAGAAAGTTGTCGAAAACAGCTTGCAATCGAATGTTCATGTGAATAGAAAAGGCAGGAGAGTGGTCAGGTACTGTTTTCTCTCACTTGGCAAGCTGCGCACACAATCGCAGTGTTGTACAGCTTGTTTCATCACCTTTGCCAAGTTGCCGCTCTCTCCGGCTCCCGGAGACGAAGAAGCTGCTTCTTCGCGCAAAGACGATTCTGCCGCTCACAGTGCTCTTCGGTGTGCGCCTTCTGCCGAAAGAGGTCCGGAAGCGGTGCTTTGCTCTGCAGAGCACCGTACCTTCGTCTTTAGCCTCTCTTCTCGTCTACATCTTAGCAAAAAGCTTTTCCACTCTGTCTGGCAAGGAGAAACTGTGCCAGCACAAAAAACATCTCCCATCGTGTTCTAGAGGCTGCACGCAGGTCTGCCGAGTGTTTTGCAAGAAGAGAAAGAAAGTTGTCCAAAACAGCTTGCAATCGAATGTTCATGTGAATAGAAAAGGCAGGAGAGTGGTCAGGTACTGTTTTCTCTCACTTGGCAAGCTGCGCACACAATCGCAGTGTCGTACAGCTTGTTTCATCACCTTTGCGAAGCTGCCGCTCTCTCCTGCTCCCGGAGACGAAGAAGCTGCTTCTTCGCGCAAAGACGATTCTGCCGCTCACAGTGCTCTGCGGTGTGCGCCTTCTGCCGAAAGAGCCCCGGGAGCGGTGCTTAGCTCTGAGAAGCACCATACGTGCTTCTTTAGCCTCTCTTCTCGTCTACATCTTAGCAAAAAGCTTTTCCACTCTGTCTGGCAAGGAGAAACTGTGCCAGCACAGAAAACATATCCCATCGTGTTCTAGAGGCTGCACGCAGGTCTGCCGAGTGTTTTGCAAGAAGAGAAAGAAAGTTGTCCAAAACAGCTTGCAATCGAATGTTCATGTGAATAGAAAAGGCAGGAGAGTGGTCAGGTACTGTTTTCTCTCACTTGGCAAGCTGCGCACACAATCGCAGTGTTGTACAGCTTGTTTCATCACCTTTGCCAAGCCGCCGCTCTCTCCGGCTCCCGGAGACGAAGAAGCTGCTTCTTCGCGCAAAGACGATTCTGCCGCTCACAGTGCTCTGCGGTGTGCGCCTTCTGCCGAAAGAGGTCCGGGAGAGGTGCTTAGCTCTGCAGAGCACCGTACCTTCGTCTTTAGCCTCTCTTCTCGTCTACATCTTAGCAAAAAGCTTTTCCACTCTGTCTGGCAAGGAGAAACTGTGCCAGCACAGAAAACATCTCCCATCGTGTTCTAGAGGCTGCACGCAGGTCTGCCGAGTGTTTTGCAAGAAGAGAAAGAAAGTTGTCGAAAACAGCTTGCAATCGAATGTTCATGTGAATAGAAAAGGCAGGAGAGTGGTCAGGTACTGTTTTCTCTCAGTTGGCAAGCTGCGCACACAATCGCAGTGTTGTACAGCTTGTTTCATCACCTTTGCCAAGTTGCCGCTCTCTCCGGCTCCCGGAGACGAAGAAGCTGCTTCTTCGCGCAAAGACGATTCTGCCGCTCACAGTGCTCTGCGGTGTGCGCCTTCTGCCGAAAGACGCCCGTGAGCGGTGCTTAGCTCTGCAGAGCACCGTACCTTCGTCTTTAGCCTCTCTTCTCGTCTACATCTTAGCAAAAAGCTTTTCCACTCTGTCTGGCAAGGAGAAACTGTGCCAGCACAGAAAACATCTCCCATCGTGTTCTAGAGGCTGCACGGAAGTCTGCCGAGTGTTTTGCAAGAAGAGAAAGAAAGTAGTCCAAAACAGCTTGCAATCGAATGTTCATGTGAATAGAAAAGGCAGGAGAGTGGTCAGGTACTGTTTTCTCTCAGTTGGCAAGCTGCGCACACAATCGCAGTGTTGTACAGCTTGTTTCACACCTTTGCGAAGCTGCCGCTCTCTCCGGCTCCCGGAGACGAAGAAGCTGCTTCTTCGCGCAAAGACGATTCTGCGGCTCTCAGTGCTCTGCAGTGTGTGTCTTCTGCCGAAAGAGGCCCGGGAGCTGTGCTTAGCTCTGCAGAGCACCATACCTGCTTCTTTAGCCTCTCTTCTCGTCTACATCTTAGCAAAAAGCTTTTCCACTCTGTCTGGCAAGGAGAAACTGTGCCAGCACAGAAAACATCTCCCATCGTGTTCTAGAGGCTGCACGGAGGTCTGCCGAGTGTTTTGCAAGAAGAGAAAGAAAGTTGTCCAAAACAGCTTGCAATCGAATGTTCATGTGAATAGAAAAGGCAGGAGAGTGGTCAGGTACTGTTTTCTCTCAGTTGGCAAGCTGCGCACACAATCGCAGTGTTGTACAGCTTGTTTCATCACCTTTGCGAAGTTGCCGCTCTCTCCGGCTCCCGGAGACGAAAAAGCTGCTTCTTCGCGCAAAGACGATTCTGCCGCTCACAGTGCTCTGCAGTGTGTGTCTTCTGCCGAAAGAGGCCCGGGAGCTGTGCTTAGCTCTGCAGAGCACCATACCTGCTTCTTTAGCCTCTCTTCTCGTCTACATCTTAGCAAAAAGCTTTTCTACCCTTTCTGGCAGGGAGAAACTGTGCCAGCACAGAAAACATCTCCCATCGTGTTCTAGAGGCTGCACGGAGGTCTGCAGAGTGTTTTGCACGAAGAGAAAGAAAGTTGTCCAAAACAGCTTGCAATCGAATGTTCATGTGAATAGAAAAGGCAGGAGTGTGATCAGGTACAGTTTGCTCTCAGTTGGCAAGCTGCGCACACAATCGCAGTGTTGTACAGCTTGTTTCATCACCTTTGCGAAGTTGCCGCTCTCTCCGGCTCCCGGAGACGAAGAAGCTGCTTCTTCGCGCAAAGACGATTCTGCCGCTCACAGTGCTCTGCGGTGTGCGCCTTCTGCCGAAAGACGCCCGGGAGCGGTGCTTAGCTCTGCAGAGCACCGTACCTTCGTCTTTAGCCTCTCTTCTCGTCTACATCTTAGCAAAAAGCTTTTCCACTCTGTCTGGCAAGGAGAAACTGTGCCAGCACAGAAAACATCTCCCATCGTGTTCTAGAGGCTGCACGGAGGTCTGCCGAGTGTTTTGCAAGAAGAGAAAGAAAGTTGTCCAAAACAGCTTGCAATCGAATGTTCATGTGAATAGAAAAGGCAGGAGAGTGGTCAGGTACTGTTTTCTCTCAGTTTGCAAGCTGCGCACACAATCGCAGTGTTGTACAGCTTGTTTCATCACCTTTGCCAAGTTGCCGCTCTCTCCGGCTCCCGGAGACGAAGAAGCTGCTTCTTCGCGCAAAGACGATTCTGCCGCTCACAGTGCTCTGCGGTGTGCGCCTTCTGCCGAAAGACGCCCGTGAGCGGTGCTTAGCTCTGCAGAGCACCGTACCTTCGTCTTTAGCCTCTCTTCTCGTCTACATCTTAGCAAAAAGCTTTTCCACTCTGTCTGGCAAGGAGAAACTGTGCCAGCACAGAAAACATCTCCCATCGTGTTCTAGAGGCTGCACGGAAGTCTGCCGAATGTTTTGCAAGAAGAGAAAGAAAGTAGTCCAAAACAGCTTGCAATCGAATGTTCATGTGAATAGAAAAGGCAGGAGAGTGGTCAGGTACTGTTTTCTCTCAGTTGGCAAGCTGCGCACACAATCGCAGTGTTGTACAGCTTGTTTCACACCTTTGCGAAGCTGCCGCTCTCTCCGGCTCCCGGAGACGAAGAAGCTGCTTCTTCGCGCAAAGACGATTCTGCCGCTCTCAGTGCTCTGCAGTGTGTGTCTTCTGCCGAAAGAGGCCCGGGAGCTGTGCTTAGCTCTGCAGAGCACCATACCTGCTTCTTTAGCCTCTCTTCTCGTCTACATCTTAGCAAAAAGCTTTTCCACTCTGTCTGGCAAGGAGAAACTGTGCCAGCACAGAAAACATCTCCCATCGTGTTCTAGAGGCTGCACGGAGGTCTGCCGAGTGTTTTGCAAGAAGAGAAAGAAAGTTGTCCAAAACAGCTTGCAATCGAATGTTCATGTGAATAGAAAAGGCAGGAGAGTGGTCAGGTACTGTTTTCTCTCAGTTGGCAAGCTGCGCACACAATCGCAGTGTTGTACAGCTTGTTTCATCACCTTTGCGAAGTTGCCGCTCTCTCCGGCTCCCGGAGACGAAAAAGCTGCTTCTTCGCGCAAAGACGATTCTGCCGCTCACAGTGCTCTGCAGTGTGTGTCTTCTGCCGAAAGAGGCCCGGGAGCTGTGCTTAGCTCTGCAGAGCACCGTACCTTCGTCTTTAGCCTCTCTTCTCGTCTACATCTTAGCAAAAAGCTTTTCCACTCTGTCTGGCAAGGAGAAACTGTGCCAGCACAGAAAACATATCCCATCGTGTTCTAGAGGCTGCACGGAGGTCTGCCGAGTGTTTTGCAAGAAGAGAAAGAAAGTTGTCCAAAACAGCTTGCAATCGAATGTTCATGTGAATAGAAAAGGCAGGAGAGTGGTCAGGTACTGTTTTCTCTCAGTTGGCAAGCTGCGCACACAATCGCAGTGTTGTACAGCTTGTTTCATCACCTTTGCGAAGTTGCCGCTCTCTCCGGCTCCCGGAGACGAAGAAGCTGCTTCTTCGCGCAAAGACGATTCTGCCTCTCACAGTGCTCTGCGGTGTGCGCCTTCTGCCGAAAGACGCCCGGGAGCGGTGCTTAGCTCTGCAGAGCACCGTACCTTCGTCTTTAGCCTCTCTTCTCGTCTACATCTTAGCAAAAAGCTTTTCCACTCTGTCTGGCAAGGAGAAACTGTGCCAGCACAGAAAACATCTCCCATCGTGTTCTAGAGGCTGCACGGAGGTCTGCCGAGTGTTTTGCAAGAAGAGAAAGAAAGTTGTCCAAAACAGCTTGCAATCGAATGTTCATGTGAATAGAAAAGGCAGGAGAGTGGTCAGGTACTGTTTTCTCTCAGTTGGCAAGCTGCGCACACAATCGCAGTGTTGTACAGCTTGTTTCATCACCTTTGCGAAGTTGCCGCTCCCTCCGGCTCCCGGAGACGAAGAAGCGGCTTCTTCGCGCAAAGACGATTCTGCCGCTCACAGTGCTCTGCGGTGTGCGCCTTCTGCCGAAAGAGCCCCGGGAGCTGTGCTTAGCTCTGAGAAGCACCATACGTGCTTCTTTAGCCCCTCTTCTCGTCTACATCTTAGCAAAAAGCTTTTCCACTCTGTCTGGCAAGGAGAAACTGTGCCAGCACAGAAAACATCTCCCATCGTGTTCTAGAGGCTGCACGGAGGTCTGCCGAGTGTTTTGCAAGAAGAGAAAGAAAGTTGTCCAAAACAGCTTGCAATCGAATGTTCATGTGAATAGAAAAGGCAGGAGAGTGGTCAGGTACTGTTTTCTCTCACTTGGCAAGCTGCGCACACAATCGCAGTGTTGTACAGCTTGTTTCATCACCTTTGCCAAGTTGCCGCTCTCTCCGGCTCCCGGAGACGAAGAAGCTGCTTCTTCGCGCAAAGACGATTCTGCCGCTCACAGTGCTCTGCGGTGTGCGCCTTCTGCCGAAAGAGGTCCGGAAGCGGTGCTTAGCTCTACAGAGCACCGTACCTTCGTCTTTAGCCTCTCTTCTCGTCTACATCTTAGCAAAAAGCTTTTCCACTCTGTCTGGCAAGGAGAAACTGTGCCAGCACAAAAAACATCTCCCATCGTGTTCTAGAGGCTGCACGCAGGTCTGCCGAGTGTTTTGCAAGAAGAGAAAGAAAGTTGTCCAAAACAGATTGCAATCGAATGTTCATGTGAATAGAAAAGGCAGGAGAGTGGTCAGGTACTGTTTTCTCTCACTTGGCAAGCTGCGCACACAATCGCAGTGTTGTACAGCTTGTTTCATCACCTTTGTGAAGCTGCCGCTCTCTCCGGCTCCCGGAGACGAAGAAGCTGCTTCTTCGCGCAAAGACGATTCTGCCGCTCAAAGTGCTCTGCGGTGTGCGCCTTCTGCCGAAAGAGGTCCGGGAGCGGTGCTTAGCTCTGCAGAGCACCGTACCTTCGTCTTTAGCCTCTCTTCTCGTCTACATCTTAGCAAAAAGCTTTTCCACTCTGTCTGGCAAGGAGAAACTGTGCCAGCACAGAAAACATCTCCCATCGTGTTCTAGAGGCTGCACGGAAGTCTGCCGAGTATTTTGCAAGAAGAGAAAGAAAGTTGTCCAAGACAGCTTGCAATCGAATGTTCATGTGAATAGAAAAGGCAGGAGAGTGGTCAGGTACTGTTTTCTCTCAGTTGGCAAGCTGCGCACACAATCGCAGTGTTTTACAGCTTGTTTCATCACCTTTGCGAAGGTGCCGCTCTCTCCGGCTCCCGGAGGCGAAGAAACTGCTTCTTCGCGCAAAGACGATTCTGCCGCTCACAGTGCTCTGCTGTGTGCGCCTTCTGCCGAAAGAGGCCCGGGAGCGGTGCTTAGCTCTGCAGAGCACCGTACCTTCGTCTTTAGCCTCTCTTCTCGTCTACATCTTAGCAAAAAGCTTTTCCACTCTGTCTGGCAAGGAGAAACTGTGCCAGCACAAAAAACATCTCCCATCGTGTTCTAGAGGCTGCACGGAGGTCTGCCGAGTGTTTTGCAAGAAGAGAAAGAAAGTTGTCCAAAACAGCTTGCAATCGAATGTTCATGTGAATAGAAAAGGCAGGAGAGTGGTCAGGTACTGTTTTCTCTCAGTTGGCAAGCTGCGCACACAATCGCAGTGTTGTACAGCTTGTTTCATCACCTTTGCGAAGCTGCCACTCTCTCCGGCTCCCGGAGACGAAGAAGCTGCTTCTTCGCGCAAAGACGATTCTGCCGCTCACAGTGCTCTGCGGTGTGCGCCTTCTGCCGAAAGAGGTCCGGGAGGGGTGCTTTGCTCTGAGAAGCACCATACGTGCTTCTTTAGCCTCTCTTCTCGTCTACATCTTAGCAAAAAGCTTTTCCACTCTGTCTGGCAAGGAGAAACTGTGCCAGCACAGAAAACATCTCCCATCGTGTTCTAGAGGCTGCACGCAGGTCTGCCGAGTGTTTTGCAAGAAGAGAAAGAAAGTTGTCCAATACAGCTTGCAATCGAATGTTCATGTGAATAGAAAAGGCAGGAGAGTGGTCAGGTACTGTTTTCTCTCAGTTGGCAAGCTGCGCACACAATCGCAGTGTTGTACAGCTTCTTTCATCACCTTTGCGAACTTGCCGCTCTCTCCGGCTCCCGGAGACGAAGAAGCTGCTTCTTCGCGCAAAGACGATTCTGCCGCTCACAGTGCTCTGCGGTGTGCGCCTTCTGCCGAAAGACGCCCGGGAGCGGTGCTTAGCTCTGCAGAGCACCGTACCTTCGTCTTTAGCCTCTCTTCTCGTCTACATCTTAGCAAAAAGCTTTTCCACTCTGTCTGGCAAGGAGAAACTGTGCTAGCACAGAAAATATCTCCCATCGTGTTCTAGAGGCTGCACGCAGGTCTGCCGAGTGTTTTGCAAGAAGAGAAAGAAAGTTGTCCAAAACAGCTTGCAATCGAATGTTCATGTGAATAGAAAAGGCAGGAGAGTGGTCAGGTACTGTTTTCTCTCAGTTGGCAAGCTGCGCACACAATCGCAGTGTTGTACAGCTTGTTTCATCACCTTTGCGAAGTTGCCGCTCTCTCCGGCTCCCGGAGACGAAGAAGCTGCTTCTTCGCGCAAAGAAGATTCTGCCGCTCACAGTGCTCTGCGGTGTGCGCCTTCTGCCGAAAGAGGTCCGGGAGCGGTGCTTAGCTCTGCAGAGCACCGTACCTTCGTCTTTAGCCTCTCTTCTCGTCTACATCTTAGCAAAAAGCTTTTCCACTCTGTCTGGCAAGGAGAAACTGTGCCAGCACAAAAAACATCTACCATCGTGTTCTAGAGGCTGCACGCAGGTCTGCCGAGTGTTTTGCAAGAAGAGAAAGAAAGTTGTCCAAAACAGCTTGCAATCGAATGTTCATGTGAATAGAAAAGGCAGGAGAGTGGTCAGGTACTGTTTTCTCTCACTTGGGAAGCTGCGCACACAATCGCAGTGTTGTACAGCTTGTTTCATCACCTTTGCGAAGTTGCCGCTCTCTCCGGCTCCCGGAGACGAAGAAGCTGCTTCTTCGCGCAAAGACGATTCTGCCGCTCAAAGTGCTCTGCGGTGTGCGCCTTCTGCCGAAAGAGGTCCGGGAGCGGTGCTTAGCTCTGCAGAGCACCGTACCTTCGTCTTTAGCCTCTCTTCTCGTCTACATCTTAGCAAAAAGCTTTTCCACTCTGTCTGGCAAGGAGAAACTGTGCCAGCACAGAAAACATCTCCCATCGTGTTCTAGAGGCGTCACGGAGGTCTGCCGAGTATTTTGCAAGAAGAGAAAGAAAGTTGTCCAAAACAGCTTGCAATCGAATGTTCATGTGAATAGAAAAGGCAGGAGAGTGGTCAGGTACTGTTTTCTCTCAGTTGGCAAGCTGCGCACACAATCGAAGTGTTGTATAGCTTGTTTCATCACCTTTGCGAAGGTGCCGCTCTCTCCGGCTCCCGGAGACGAAGAAACTGCTTCTTCGCGCAAAGACGATTCTGCCGCTCACAGTGCTCTGCTGTGTGCGCCTTCTGCCGAAAGAGGCCCGAGAGCGGTGCTTCCTCTGCAGAGCACCGTACCTTCGTCTTTAGCCTCTCTTCTCGTCTACATCTTAGCAAAAAGCTTTTCCACTCTGTCTGGCAAGGAGAAACTGTGCCAGCACAAAAAACATCTCCCATCGTGTTCTAGAGGCTGCACGGAGGTCTGCCGAGTGTTTTGCAAGAAGAGAAAGAAAGTTGTCCAAAACAGCTTGCAATCGAATGTTCATGTGAATAGAAAAGGCAGGAGAGTGGTCAGGTACTGTTTTCTCTCAGTTGGCAAGCTGCGCACACAATCGCAGTGTTGTACAGCTTTTTTCCTCACCTTTGCGAAGCTGCCGCTCTCTCCGGCTCCCGGAGATGAAGAAGCTGCTTCTTCGCGCAAAGACGATTCTGCCGCTCACAGTGCTCTGCGGTGTGCGCCTTCTGCCGAAAGAGGTCCGGCAGCGGTGCTTAGCTCTGAGAAGCACCATACGTGCTTCTTTAGCCTCTCTTCTCGTCTACATCTTAGCAAAAAGCTTTTCCACTCTGTCTGGCAAGGAGAAACTGTGCCAGCACAGAAAACATCTCCCATCGTGTTCTAGAGGCTGCACGCAGGTCTGCCGAGTGTTTTGCAAGAAGAGAAAGAAAGTTGTCCAATACAGCTTGCAATCGAATGTTCATGTGAATAGAAAAGGCAGGAGAGTGGTCAGGTACTGTTTTCTCTCAGTTGGCAAGCTGCGCACACAATCGCAGTTTTGTACAGCTTGTTTCATCACCTTTGCGAAGTTGCCGCTCTCTCCGGCTCCCGGAGACGAAGAAGCTGCTTCTTCGCGCAAAGACGATTCTGCCGCTCACAGTGCTCTGCGGTGTGCGCCTTCGGCCGAAAGACGCCCGGGAGCTGTGCTTAGCTCTGCAGAGCACCGTACCTTCGTCTTTAGCCTCTCTTCTCGTCTACATCTTAGCAAAAAGCTTTTCCACTCTGTCTGGCAAGGAGAAACTGTGCCAGCACAGAAAACATCTCCCATCGTGTTCTAGAGGCTGCACGGAGGTCTGCCGAGTGTTTTGCAAGAAGAGAAAGAAAGTAGTCCAAAACAGCTTGCAATCGAATGTTCATGTGAATAGAAAAGGCAGGAGAGTGGTCAGGTACTGTTTTCTCTCAGTTGGCAAGCTGCGCACACAATCGCAGTGTTGTACAGCTTGTTTCATCACCTTTGCGAAGTTGCCGCTCTCTCCGGCTCCCGGAGACGAAGAAGCTGCTTCTTCGCGCAAAGAAGATTATGCCGCTCCCAGTGCTCTGCGGTGTGCGCCTTCTGCCGAAAGAGGTCCGGGAGCTGTGCTTAGCTCTGCAGAGCACCGTACCTTCGTCTTTAGCCTCTCTTCTCGTCTACATCTTAGCAAAAAGCTTTTCCACTCTGTCTGGCAAGGAGAAACTGTGCCAGCACAAAAAACATCTCCCATCGTGTTCTAGAGGCTGCACGGAGGTCTGCCGAGTGTTTTGCAAGAAGAGAAAGAAAGTTGTCCAAAACAGCTTGCAATCGAATGTTCATGTGAATAGAAAAGGCAGGAGAGTGGTCAGGTACTGTTTTCTCTCACTTGGCAAGCTGCGCACACAATCGCAGTGTTGTACAGCTTGTTTCATCACCTTTGCCAAGTTGCCGCTCTCTCCGGCTCCCGGAGACGAAGAAGCTGCTTCTTCGCGCAAAGACGATTCTGCCGCTCACAGTGCTCTGCGGTGTGCGCCTTCTGCCGAATGAGGTCCGGGAGCGGTGCTTAGCTCTGCAGAGCACCGTACCTTCGTCTTTAGCCTCTCTTCTCGTCTACATCTTAGCAAAATCTTTTCCACTCTGTCTGGCAAGGAGAAACTGTGCCAGCACAGAAAACATCTCCTATCGTGTTCTAGAGGCTGCACGGAGGTCTGCCGAGTGTTTTGCAAGAAGAGAAAGAAAGTTGTCCAAAACAGCTTGCAATCGAATGTTCAAGTGAATAGAAAAGGCAGGAGAGTGGTCAGGTACTGTTTTCTCTCAGTTGGCAAGCTGCGCACACAATCGCAGTGTTGTACAGCTTGTTTCATCACCTTTGCGAAGTTGCCGCTCTCTCCGGCTCCCGGAGACGAAGAAGCTGCTTCTTCGCGCAAAGACGATTCTGCCGCTCACTCTGCTCTGCGGTGTGCGCCTTCTGCCGAAAGAGGTCCGGGAGCGGTGCTTAGCTCTGCAGAGCACCGTACCTTCGTCTTTAGCCTCTCTTCTCGTCTACATCTTAGCAAAAAGCTTTTCCACTCTGTCTGGCAAGGAGAAACTGTGCCAGCACAAAAAACATCTCCCATCGTGTTCTAGAGGCTGCACGGAGGTCTGCCAAGTGTTTTGCAAGAAGAGAAAGAAAGTTGTCCAAAACAGCTTGCAATCGAATATTCATGTGAATAGAAAAGGCAGGAGAGTGGTCAGGTACTGTTTTCTCTCACTTGGCAAGCTGCGCACACAATCGCAGCGTCGTACAGCTTGTTTCATCACCTTTGCGAAGCTGCCGCTCTCTCCGGCTCCCGGAGACGAAGAAGCTGCTTCTTCGCGCAAAGACGATTCTGCCGCTCACAGTGCTCTGCGGTGTGCGCCTTCTGCCGAAAAAGGTCCGGGATCTGTGCTTAGCTCTGCAGAGCACCGTACCTTCGTCTTTAGCCTCTCTTCTCGTCTACATCTTAGCAAAAAGCTTTTCCACTCTGTCTGGCAAGGAGAAACTGTGCCAGCACAGAAAACATCTCCCATCGTGTTCTAGAGGCTGCACGCAGGTCTGCCGAGTGTTTTGCAAGACGAGAAAGAAAGTTGTCCAAAACAGCTTGCAATCGAATGTTCATGTGAATAGAAAAGGCAGGAGAGTGGTCAGGTACTGTTTTCTCTCACTTGGCAAGCTGCGCACACAATCGCAGTGTTGTACAGCTTGTTTCATCACCTTTGCGAAGTTGCCGCTCTCTCCGGATCCCGGAGACGAAGAAGCTGCTTCTTCGCGCAAAGACGATTCTGCCGCTCACAGTGCTCTGCGGTGTGCGCCTTCTGCCGAAAGAGGTCCGGGAGCGGTGCTTAGCTCTGCAGAGCGCCGTACCTTCGTCTTTAGCCTCTCTTTTCGTCTACATCTTAGCAAAAAGCTTTTCCACTCTGTCTGGCAAGGAGAAACTGTGCCAGCACAAAAAACATCTCCCATCGTGTTCTAGAGGCTGCACGCAGGTCTGCCGAGTGTTTTGCAAGAAGAGAAAGAAAGTTGTCCAAAACAGCTTGCAATCGAATGTTCAAGTGAATAGAAAAGGCAGGAGAGTGGTCAGGTACTGTTTTCTCTCAGTTGGCAAGCTGCGCACACAATCGCAGTGTTGTACAGCTTGTTTCATCACCTTTGCGAAGTTGCCGCTCTCTGCGGCTCCCGGAGACGAAGAAGCTGCTTCTTCGCGCAAAGACGATTCTGCCGCTCACAGTGCTCTGCGGTGTGCGCCTTCTGACGAAAGAGGTCCGGGAGCTGTGCTTAGCTCTGCAGAGAACCGTACCTTCGTCTTTAGCCTCTCTTCTCGTCTACATCTTAGCAAAAAGCTTTTCCACTCTGTCTGGCAAGGAGAAACTGTGCCAGCACAGAAAACATCTCCCATCGTGTTCTAGAGGCTGCACGCAGGTCTGCCGAGTGTTTTGCAAGAAGAGAAAAAAGTTGTCCAAAACAGCTTCCAATCGAATGTTCAAGTGAATAGAAAAGGCAGGAGAGTGGTCAGGTACGGTTTTCTCTCACTTGGCAAGCTGCGCACACAATCGCAGTGTTGTACAGCTTGTTTCATCACCTTTGCGAAGTTGCCGCTCTCTCCGGCTCCCGGAGACGAAGAAGCTGCTTCTTCGCGCAAAGACGATTCTGCCGCTCACAGTGCTCTGCGGTGTGCGCCTTCTGCCGAAAGAGCCCCGGGAGCTGTGCTTAGCTCTGAGAAGCACCATACGTGCTTCTTTAGCCTCTCTTCTCGTCTACATCTTAGCAAAAAGCTTTTCCAATCTGTCTGGCAAGGAGAAACTGTGCCAGCACAGAAAACATCTCCCATCGTGTTCTAGAGGCTGCACGCAGGTCTGCCGAGTGTTTTGCAAGAAGAGAAAGAAAGTTGTCCAAAACAGCTTGCAATCGAATGTTCATGTGAATAGAAAAGGCAGGAGAGTGGTCAGGTACTGTTTTCTCTCAGTTGGCAAGCTGCGCACACAATCGCAGTGTTGTACAGCTTGTTTCATCACCTTTGCGAAGTTGCCGCTCTCTGCGGCTCCCGGAGACGAAGAAGCTGCTTCTTCGCGCAAAGACGATTCTGCCGCTCACAGTGCTCTGCGGTGTGCGCCTTCTGCCGAAAGACGCCCGGGAGCGGTGCTTAGCTCTGCAGAGCACCGTACCTTCGTCTTTAGCCTCTCTTCTCGTCTACATCTTAGCAAAAAGCTTTTCCACTCTGTCTGGCAAGGAGAAACTGTGCCAGCACAAAAAACATCTCCCATCGTGTTCTAGAGGCTGCACGCAGGTCTGCCGAGTGTTTTGCAAGAAGAGAAAGAAAGTTGTCCAAAACAGCTTGCAATCGAATGTTCATGTGAATAGAAAAGGCAGGAGAGTGGTCAGGTACTGTTTTCTCTCACTTGGCAAGCTGCGCACACAATCGCAGTGTTGTACAGCTTGTTTCATCACCTTTGCGAAGTTGCCGCTCTCTCCGGCTCCCGGAGACTAAGAAGCTGCTTCTTCGCGCAAAGACGATTCTGCCGCTCACAGTGCTCTGCGGTGTGCGCCTTCTGCCGAAAGACGCCCGGGAGCGGTGCTTAGCTCTGCAGAGCACCGTACCTTCGTCTTTAGCCTCTCTTCTCGTCTACATCTTAGCAAAAAGCTTTTCCACTCTGTCTGGCAAGGAGAAACTGTGCCAGCACAAAAAACATCTCCCATCGTGTTCTAGAGGCTGCACGGAGGTCTGCCGAGTGTTTTGCAAGAAGAGAAAGAAAGTTGTCCAAAACAGCTTGCAATCGAATGTTCATGTGAATAGAAAAGGCAGGAGAGTGGTCAGGTACTGTTTTCTCTCACTTGGCAAGCTGCGCACACAATCGCAGTATTGTACAGCTTGTTTCATCACCTTTGCGAAGTTGCCGCTCTCTCCGGCTCCCGGAGACGAAGAAGCTGCTTCTTCGCGCAAAGACGATTCTGCCGCTCACAGTGCTCTGCGGTGTGCGCCTTCTGCCGAAAGAGGTCCGGGAGCGGTGCTTAGCTCTGCAGAGCACCGTACCTTCGTCTTTAGCCTCTCTTCTCGTCTACATCTTAGCAAAAAGCTTTTCCACTCTGTCTGGCAAGGAGAAACTGTGCCAGCACAGAAAACATCTCCCATCGTGTTCTAGAGGCTGCACGCAGGTCTGCCGAGTGTTTTGCAAGAAGAGAAAGAAAGTTGTCCAAAACAGCTTGCAATCGAATGTTCATGTGAATAGAAAAGGCAGGAGAGTGGTCAGGTACTGTTTTCTCTCAGTTGGCAAGCTGCGCACACAATCGCAGTGTTGTACAGCTTGTTTCATCACCTTTGCGAAGTTGCCGCTCTCTCCGGCTCCCGGAGACGAAGAAGCTGCTTCTTCGCGCAAAGACGATTCTGCCGCTCACTCTGCTCTGCGGTGTGCGCCTTCTGCCGAAAGAGGTCCGGGAGCGGTGCTTAGCTCTGAGAAGCACCATACGTGCTTCTTTAGCCTCTCATCTCGTCTACATCTTAGCAAAAAGCTTTTCCACTCTGTCTGGCAAGGAGAAACTGTGCCAGCACAGAAAACATCTCCCATCGTGTTCTAGAGGCTGCACGGAGGTCTGCCGAGTGTTTTGCAAGAAGAGAAAGAAAGTTGTCCAAAACAGCTTGCAATCGAATGTTCATCTGAATAGAAAAGGCAGGAGAGTGGTCAGGTACTGTTTTCTCTCAGTTGGCAAGCTGCGCACACAATCGCAGTGTTGTACAGCTTTTTTCACACCTTTGCGAAGCTGCCGCTCTCTCCGGCTCCCGGAGACGAAGAAGCTGCTTCTTCGCGCAAAGACGATTCTGCCGCTCACAGTGCACTGCGGTGTGCGCCTTCTGCCGAAAGAGGTCCGGCAGCGGTGCTTAGCTCTGCAGAGCACCGTACCTTCGTCTTTAGCCTCTCTTCTCGTCTACATCTTAGCAAAAAGCTTTTCCACTCTGTCTGGCAAGGAGAAACTGTGCCAGCACAGAAAACATCTCCCATCGTGTCTAGAGGCTGCACGCAGGTCTGCCGAGTGTTTTGCAAGAAGAGAAAGAAAGTTGTCCAAAACAGCTTGCAATCGAATGTTCATGTGAATAGAAAAGGCAGGAGAGTGGTCAGGTACTGTTTTCTCTCAGTTGGCAAGCTGCGCACACAATCGCAGTGTTGTACAGCTTGTTTCATCACCTTTGCGAAGTTGCCGCTCTCTCCGGCTCCCGGAGACGAAGAAGCTGCTTCTTCGCGCAAAGACGATTCTGCCGCTCACTCTGCTCTGCGGTGTGCGCCTTCTGCCGAAAGAGGTCCGGGAGCGGTGCTTAGCTCTGCAGAGCACCGTAACTTCGTCTTTAGCCTCTCTTTTCGTCTACATCTTAGCAAAAAGCTTTTCCACTCTGTCTGGCAAGGAGAAACTGTGCCAGCACAAAAAACATCTCCCATCGTGTTCTAGAGGCTGCACGGAGGTCTGCCGAGTGTTTTGCAAGAAGAGAAAGAAAGTTGTCCAAAACAGCTTGCAATCGAATGTTCAAGTGAATAGAAAAGGCAGGAGAGTGGTCAGGTACTGTTTTCTCTCAGTTGGCAAGCTGCGCACACAATCGCAGTGTTGTACAGCTTGTTTCATCACCTTTGCGAAGTTGCCGCTCTCTCCGGCTCCCGGAGACGAAGAAGCTGCTTCTTCACGCAAAGACGATTCTGCCGCTCACAGTGCTCTGCGGTGTGCGCCTTCTGCCGAAAGATGCCCCGGAGGGGTGCTTAGCTCTGCAGAGCACCGTACCTTCGTCTTTAGCCTCTCTTCTCGTCTACATCTTAGCAAAAAGCTTTTCCACTCTGTCTGGCAAGGAGAAACTTTGCCAGCACAGAAAACATCTCCCATCGTGTTCTAGAGGCTGCACGGAGGTCTGCCGAGTGTTTTGCAAGAAGAGAAAGAAAGTTGTCCAAAACAGCTTGCAATCGAATGTTCATGTGAATAGAAAAGGCAGGAGAGTGGTCAGGTACTGTTTTCTCTCAGTTGGCACGCTGCGCACACAATCGCAGTGTTGTACAGCTTGTTTCACACCTTTGCGAAGCTGCCCCTCTCTCCGGCTCCCGGAGACGAAGAAGCTGCTTCTTCGCGCAAAGACGATTCTGCCTCTCTCAGTGCTCTGCTGTGTGCGCCTTCTGCCGAAAGAGGTCCGGGAGCGGTGCTTAGCTCTGCAGAGCACCGTACCTTCGTCTTTAGCCTCTCTTCTCGTCTAAATCTTAGCAAAAAGCTTTTCCACTCTGTCTGGCAAGGAGAAACTGTGCCAGCACAGAAAACATCTCCCATCGTGTTCTAGAGGCTGCACGCAGGTCTGCCGAGTGTTTTGCAAGAAGAGAAAGAAAGTTGTCCAAAACAGCTTGCAATCGAATGTTCATGTGAATAGAAAAGGCAGGAGAGTGGTCAGGTACTGTTTTCTCTCAGTTGGCAAGCTGCGCACACAATCGCAGTGTTGTACAGCTTGTTTCATCACCTTTGCGAAGTTGCCGCTCTCTGCGGCTCCCGGAGACGAAGAAGCTGCTTCTTCGCGCAAAGACGATTCTGCCGCTCACAGTGCTCTGCGGTGTGCGCCTTCTGCCGAAAGACGCCCGGGAGCGGTGCTTAGCTCTGCAGAGCACCGTACCTTCGTCTTTAGCCTCTCTTCTCGTCTACATCTTAGCAAAAAGCTTTTCCACTCTTTCTGGCAAGGAGAAACTGTGCCAGCAAAAAAACATCTCCCATCGTGTTCTAGAGGCTGCACGCAGGTCTGCCGAGTGTTTTGCAAGAAGAGAAAGAAAGTTGTCCAAAACAGCTTGCAATCGAATGTTCATGTGAATAGAAAAGGCAGGAGAGTGGTCAGGTACTGTTTTCTCTCAATTGGCAAGCTGCGCACACAATCGCAGTGTTGTACAGCTTGTTTCATCACCTTTGCGAAGTTGCCGCTCTCTCCGGCTCCCGGAGACTAAGAAGCTGCTTCTTCGCGCAAAGACGATTCTGCCGCTCACAGTGCTCTGCGGTGTGCGCCTTCTGCCGAAAGACGCCCGGGAGCGGTGCTTAGCTCTGCAGAGCACCGTACCTTCGTCTTTAGCCTCTCTTCTCGTCTACATCTTAGCAAAAAGCTTTTCCACTCTGTCTGGCAAGGAGAAACTGTGCCAGCACAGAAAACATCTCCCATCGTGTTCTAGAGGCTGCACGCAGGTCTGCCGAGTGTTTTGCAAGAAGAGAAAGAAAGTTGTCCAAAACAGCTTGCAATCGAATGTTCACGTGAATAGAAAAGGCAGGAGAGTGGTCAGGTACTGTTTTCTCTCAGTTGGCAAGCTGCGCACACAATCGCAGTGTTGTACAGCTTGTTTCATCACCTTTGCGAAGTTGCCGCTCTCTCCGGCTCCCGGAGACGAAGAAGCTGCTTCTTCGCGCAAAGACGATTCTGCCGCTCACAGTGCTCTGCGGTGTGCGCCTTCTGCCGAAAGAGTTCCGGGAGCGGTGCTTAGCTCTGCAGAGCACCGTACCTTCGTCTTTAGCCTCTCTTCTCGTCTACATCTTAGCAAAAAGCTTTTCCACTCTGTCTGGCAAGGAGAAACTGTGCCAGCACAAAAAACATCTCCCATCGTGTTCTAGAGGCTGCACGCAGGTCTGCCGAGTGTTTTGCAAGAAGAGAAAGAAAGTTGTCCAAAACAGCTTGCAATCGAATGTTCATGTGAATAGAAAAGGCAGGAGAGTGGTCAGGTACTGTTTTCTCTCAGTTGGCAAGCTGCGCACACAATCGCAGTGTCGTACAGCTTGTTTCATCACCTTTGCGAAGCTGCCGCTCTCTCCGGCTCCCGGAGACGAAGAAGCTGCTTCTTCGCGCAAAGACGATTCTGCCGCTCACAGTGCTCTGCGGTGTGCGCCTTCTGCCGAAAGAGGTCCGGGAGCGGTGCTTAGCTCTGAGAAGCACCATACGTGCTTCTTTAGCCTCTCTTCTCGTCTACATCTTATCAAAAAGCTTTTCCACTCTGTCTGGCAAGGAGAAACTGTGCCAGCACAGAAAACATCTCCCATCCTGTTCTAGAGGCTGCACGCAGGTCTGCCGAGTGTTTTGCAAGAAGAGAAAGAAAGTTGTCCAAAACAGCTTGCAATCGAATGTTCATGTGAATAGAAAAGGCAGGAGAGTGGTCAGGTACTGTTTTCTCTCAGTTGGCAAGCTGCGCACACAATCGCAGTGTTGTACAGCTTGTTTCATCACCTTTGTGAAGTTGCCGCTCTCTCCGGCTCCCGGAGACGAAGAAGCTGCTTCTTCGCACAAAGACGATTCTGCCGCTCACAGTGCTCTGCGGTGTGCGCCTTCTGCCGAAAGAGCCCCGGGAGCTGTGCTTAGCTCTGCAGAGCACCGTACCTTCGTCTTTAGCCTCTCTTCTCGTCTACATCTTAGCAAAAAGCTTTTCCACTCTGTCTGGCAAGGAGAAACTGTGCCAGCACAAAAAACATCTCCCATCGTGTTGTAGAGGCTGCACGGAGGTCTGCCGAGTGTTTTGCAAGAAGAGAAAGAAAGTTGTCCAAAACAGCTTGCAATCGAATGTTCATGTCAATAGAAAAGGCAGGAGAGTGGTCAGGTACTGTTTTCTCTCACTTGTCAAGCTGCGCACACAATCGCAGTGTTGTACAGCTTGTTTCATCACCTTTGCGAAGTTGCCGCTCTCTCCGGCTCCCGGAGACGAAGAAGCTGCTTCTTCGCGCAAAGACGATTCTGCCGCTCACAGTGCTCTGCGGTGTGCGCCTTCGACCGAAAGACGCCCGGGAGCGGTGCTTAGCTCTGCAGAGCACCGTACCTTCGTCTTTAGCCTCTCTTCTCGTCTACATCTTAGCAAAAAGCTTTTCCACTCTGTCTGGCAAGGAGAAACTGTGCCAGCACAGAAAACATGTCCCATCGTGTTCTAGAGGCTGCACGGAGGTCTGCCGAGTGTTTTGCAAGAAGAGAAAGAAAGTTGTCCAAAACAGCTTGCAATCGAATGTTCATGTGAATAGAAAAGGCAGGAGAGTGGTCAGGTACTGTTTTCTCTCAGTTGGCACGCTGCGCACACAATCGCAGTGTTGTACAGCTTGTTTCATCACCTTTGCGAAGTTGCCGCTCTCTCCGGCTCCCGGAGAGGAAGAAGCTGCTTCTTCGCGCAAAGACTATTCTGCCGCTCACAGTGCTCTGCGGTGTGCGCCAACTGCCGAAAGAGGCCCGGGAGCTGTGCTTAGCTCTGCAGAGCACCGTACCTTCGTCTTTAGCCTCTCTTCTCGTCTACATCTTAGCAAAAAGCTTTTCCACTCTGTCTGGCAAGGAGAAACTGTGCCAGCACAAAAAACCTCTCCCATCTTGCTCTAGAGGCTGCACGGAGGTCTGCCGAGTGTTTTGCAAGAAGAGAAAGAAAGTAGTCCAAAACAGCTTGCAATCGAATGTTCATGTGAATAGAAAAGGCAGGAGAGTGGTCAGGTATTGTTTTCTCTCAGTTGGCACGCTGCACACACAATCGCAGTGTTGTACAGCTTGTTTCATCACCTTTGCGAAGTTGCCGCTCTCTCCGGCTCCCGGAGACGAAGAAGCTGCTTCTTCGCGCAAAAAAGATTCTGTCGCTCACAGTGCTCTGCGGTGTGCGCCTTCTGCCGAAAGAGCCCCGGGAGCTGTGCTTAGCCCTGAGAATCACCATACGTGCTTCTTTAGCCTCTCTTCTCGTCTACATCTTAGCAAAAAGCTTTTCCACTCTGTCTGGCAAGGAGAAACTGTGCCAGCACAGAAAACATCTCCCATCGTGTTCTAGAGGCTGCACGCAGGTCTGCCGAGTGTTTTGCAAGAAGAGAAAGAAAGTAGTCCAAAACAGCTTGCAATCGAATGTTCATGTGAATAGAAAAGGCAGGAGAGTGGTCAGGTACTGTTTTCTCTCAGTTGGCAAGCTGCGCACACAATCGCAGTGTTGTAAATCTTGTTTCATCACCTTTGCGAAGTTGCCGCTCTCTCCGGCTCCCGGAGACGAAGAAGCTGCTTCTTCGCGCAAAGACGATTCTGCCGCTCACAGTGCTCTGCGGTGTGCGCCTTCTGCCGAAAGAGGTCCGGGAGCGGTGCTTAGCTCTGCAGAGAACCGTACCTTCGTCTTTAGCCTCTCTTCTCGTCTACATCTTAGCAAAAAGCTTTTCCACTCTGTCTGGCAAGGAGAAACTGTGCCAGCACAGAAAACATCTCCCATCGTGTTCTAGAGGCTGCACGGAGGTCTGCCGAGTGTTTTGCAAGAAGAGAAAGAAAGTTGTCCAAAACAGCTTGCAATCGAATGTTCATCTGAATAGAAAAGGCAGGAGAGTGGTCAGGTACTGTTTTCTCTCAGTTGGCAAGCTGCGCACACAATCGCAGTGTTGTACAGCTTGTTTCATCACCTTTGCGAAGTTGCCGCTCTCTCCGGCTCCCGGAGACGAAGAAGCTGCTTCTTCGCGCAAAGAATATTATGCCGCTCCCAGTGCTCTGCGGTGTGCGCCTTCTGCCGAAAGAGGTCCGGGAGCTGTGCTTAGCTCTGCAGAGCACCGTACCTTCGTCTTTAGCCTCTCTTCTCGTCTACATCTTAGCAAAAAGCTTTTCCACTCTGTCTGGCAAGGAGAAACTGTGCCAGCACAAAAAACATCTCCCATCGTGTTCTAGAGGCTGCACGGAGGTCTGCCGAGTGTTTTGCAAGAAGAGAAAGAAAGTTGTCCAAAACAGCTTGCAATCGAATGTTCATGTGAATAGAAAAGGCAGGAGAGTGGTCAGGTACTGTTTTCTCTCAGTTGGCAAGCTGCGCACACAATCGCAGTGTTGTACAGCTTGTTTCATCACCTTTGCCAAGTTGCCGCTCTCTCCGGCTCCCGGAGACGAAGAAGCTGCTTCTTCGCGCAAAGACGATTCTGCCGCTCACAGTGCTCTGCGGTGTGCGCCTTCTGCCGAAAGACGCCCGGGAGCGGTGCTTAGCTCTGCAGAGCACCGTACCTTCGTCTTTAGCCTCTCTTCTCGTCTACATCTTAGCAAAAAGCTTTTCCACTCTGTCTGGCAAGGAGAAACTGTGCCAGCACAAAAAACATCTCCCATCGTGTTCTAGAGGCTGCACGGAGGTCTGCCGAGTGTTTTGCAAGAAGAGAAAGAAAGTTGTCCAAAACAGCTTGCAATCGAATGTTCATGTGAATAGAAAAGGCAGGAGAGTGGTCAGGTACTGTTTTCTCTCAGTTGGCAAGCTGCGCACACAATCGCAGTGTTGTACAGCTTGTTTCATCACCTTTGCGAAGTTGCCGCTCGCTCCGGCTCCCGGAGACGAAGAAGCTGCTTCTTCGCGCAAAGACGATTCTGCCGCTCACAGTGCTCTGCGGTGTGCGCCTTCTGCCGAAAGAGGTCCGGGAGCTGTGCTTAGCTCTGCAGAGCACCGTACCTTCGTCTTTAGCCTCTCTTCTCGTCTACATCTTAGCAAAAAGCTTTTCCACTCTGTCTGGCAAGGAGAAACTGTGCCAGCACAAAAAACATCTCCCATCGTGTTCTAGAGGCTGCACGCAGGTCTGCCGAGTGTTTTGCAAGAAGAGAAAGAAAGTTGTCCAAAACAGCTTGCAATCGAATGTTCATGTGAATAGAAAAGGCAGGAGAGTGGTCAGGTACTGTTTTCTCTCAGTTGGCAAGCTGCGCACACAATCGCAGTGTTGTACAGCTTGTTTCATCACCTTTGCGAAGTTGCCGCTCTCTCCGGCTCCCGGAGACGAAGAAGCTGCTTCTTCGCGCAAAGACGATTCTGCCGCTCACAGTGCTCTGCGGTGTGCGCCTTCTGCCGAAAGACGCCCGGGAGCGGTGCTTAGCTCTGCAGAGCACCGTACCTTCGTCTTTAGCCTCTCTTCTCGTCTACATCTTAGCAAAAAGCTTTTCCACTCTGTCTGGCAAGGAGAAACTGTGCCAGCACAGAAAACATCTCCCATCGTGTTCTAGAGGCTGCACGGAGGTCTGCCGAGTGTTTTGCAAGAAGAGAAAGAAAGTTGTCCAAAACAGCTTGCAATCGAATATTCATGTGAATAGAAAAGGCAGGAGAGTGGTCAGGTACTGTTTTCTCTCACTTGGCAAGCTGCGCACACAATCGCAGTGTTGTACAGCTTGTTTCATCACCTTTGCGAAGTTGCCGCTCTCTCCGGCTCCCGGAGAGGAAGAAGCTGCTTCTTCGCGCAAAGAAGATTATGCCGCTCACAGTGCTCTGCGGTGTGCGCCTTCTGCCGAAAGAGGTCCGGGAGCTGTGCTTAGCTCTGCAGAGCACCGTACCTTCGTCTTTAGCCTCTCTTCTCGTCTACATCTTAGCAAAAAGATTTTCCACTCTGTCTGGCAAGGAGAAACTGTGCCAGCACAAAAAACATCTCCCATCGTGTTCTAGAGGCTGCACGCAGGTCTGCCGAGTGTTTTGCAAGAAGAGAAAGAAAGTTGTCCAAAACAGTTTGCAATCGAATGTTCATGTGAATAGAAAAGGCAGGAGAGTGGTCAGGTACTGTTTTCTCTCACTTGGCAAGCTGCGCACACAATCGCAGTGTTGTACAGCTTGTTTCATCACCTTTGCGAAGTTGCCGCTCTCTCCGGCTCCCGGAGACGAAGAAGCTGCTTCTTCGCGCAAAGACGATTCTGCCGCTCACAGTGCTCTGCGGTGTGCGCCTTCTGCCGAAAGACGCCCGGGAGCGGTGCTTAGCTCTGCAGAGCGCCGTACCTTCGTCTTTAGCCTCTCTTTTCGTCTACATCTTAGCAAAAAGCTTTTCCACTCTGTCTGGCAAGGAGAAACTGTGCCAGCACAAAAAACATCTACCATCGTGTTCTAGAGGCTGCACGCAGGTCTGCCGAGTGTTTTGCAGGAAGAGAAAGAAAGTTGTCCAAAACAGCTTGCAATCGAATGTTCAAGTGAATAGAAAAGGCAGGAGAGTGGTCAGGTACTGTTTTCTCTCACTTGGCAAGCTGCGCACACAATCGCAGTGTTGTACAGCTTGTTTCATCACCTTTGCGAAGTTGCCGCTCTCTCCGGCTCCCGGAGACGAAGAAGCTGCTTCTTCGCGCAAAGACGATTCTGCCGCTCTCAGTGCTCTGCGGTGTGCGCCTTCTGCCGAAAGAGGTCCGGGAGCGGTGCTTAGCTCTGCAGAGCACCGTACCTTCGTCTTTAGCCTCTCTTCTCGTCTACATCTTAGCAAAAAGCTTTTCCACTCTGTCTGGCAAGGAGAAACTGTGCCAGCACAGAAAACATCTCCCATCGTGTTCTAGAGGCTGCACGCAGGTCTGCCGAGTGTTTTGCAAGAAGAGAAAGAAAGTTGTCCAAAACAGCTTGCAATCGAATGTTCATGTGAATAGAAAAGGCAGGAGAGTGGTCAGGTACTGTTTTCTCTCAGTTGGCAAGCTGCGCACACAATCGCAGTGTTGTACAGCTTGTTTCATCACCTTTGCGAAGTTGCCGCTCTCTCCGGCTCCCGGAGACGAAGAAGCTGCTTCTTCGCGCAAAGAAGATTATTCCGCTCACAGTGCTCTGCGGTGTGCGCCTTCTGCCGAAAGAGGTCCGGGAGCGGTGCTTAGCTCTGCAGAGCACCGTACCTTCGTCTTTAGCCTCTCTTCTCGTCTACATCTTAGCAAAAAGCTTTTCCACTCTGTCTGGCAAGGAGAAACTGTGCCAGCACAAAAAACATCTCCCATCGTGTTCTAGAGGCTGCACGGAGGTCTGCCGAGTGTTTTGCAAGAAGAGAAAGAAAGTTGTCCAAAACAGCTTCCAATCGAATGTTCATGTGAATAGAAAAGGCAGGAGAGTGGTCAGGTACTGTTTTCTCTCACTTGGCAAGCTGCGCACACAATCGCAGTGTTGTACAGCTTGTTTCATCACCTTTGCGAAGTTGCCGCTCTCTCCGGCTTCGAAGACGAAGAAGCTGCTTCTTCGCGCAAAGACGATTCTGCCGCTCACAGTGCTCTGCGGTGTGCGCCTTCTGCCGAAAGAGCCCCGGGAGCGGTGCTTAGCTCTGCAGAGCACCGTACCTTCGTCTTTAGCCTCTCTTCTCGTCTACATCTTAGCAAAAAGCTTTTCCACTCTGTCTGGCAAGGAGAAACTTTGCCAGCACAGAAAACATCTCCCATCGTGTTCTAGAGGCTGCACGGAGGTCTGCCGAGTGTTTTGCAAGAAGAGAAAGAAAGTTGTCCAAAACAGCTTGCAATCGAATGTTCATCTGAATAGAAAAGGCAGGAGAGTGGTCAGGTACTGTTTTCTCTCAGTTGGCAAGCTGCGCACACAATCGCAGTGTTGTACAGCCTGTTTCACACCTTTGCGAAGCTGCCGCTCTCTCCGGCTCCCGGAGACGAAGATGCTGCTTCTTCGCGCAAAGACGATTCTGCCGCTCACAGTGCTCTGCAGTGTGTGTCTTCTGCCGAAAGAGGCCCGGGAGCTGTGCTTAGCTCTGCAGAGCACCGTACCTTCGTCTTTAGCCTCTCTTCTCGTCTACATCTTAGCAAAAAGCTTTTCCACTCTGTCTGGCAAGGAGAAACTGTGCCAGCACAGAAAACATCTCCCATCGTGTTCTAGAGGCTGCACGGAGGTCTGCCGAGTGTTTTGCAAGAAGAGAAAGAAAGTTGTCCAAAACAGCTTGCAATCGAATGTTCATGTGAATAGAAAAGGCAGGAGAGTGGTCAGGAACTGTTTTCTCTCAGTTGGCAAGCTGCGCACACAATCGCAGTGTTGTACAGCTTGTTTCATCACCTTTGCGAAGTTGCCGCTCTCTCCGGCTCCCGGAGACGAAAAAGCTGCTTCTTCGCGCAAAGACGATTCTGCCGCTCACAGTGCTCTGCAGTGTGTGTCTTCTGCCGAAAGAGGCCCGGGAGCCGTGCTTAGCTCTGCAGAGCACCATACCTGCTTCTTTAGCCTCTATTCTCGTCTACATCTCAGCAAAAAGCTTTTCCACTCTGTCTGGCAAGGAGAAACTGTGCCAGCACAAAAAACATCTCCCATCGTGTTCTAGAGGCTGCACGGAGATCTGCCGAGTGTTTTGCAAGAAGAGAAAGAAAGTTGTCCAAAACAGCTTGCAATCGAATGTTCATGTGAATAGAAAAGGCAGGAGAGTGGTCAGGTACTGTTTTCTCTCACTTGGCACGCTGCGCACACAATCGCAGTGTTGTACAGCTTGTTTCATCACCTTTGCGAAGTTGCCGCTCTCTCCGGCTCCCGGAGACGAAGAAGCTGCTTCTTCGCGCAAAGACGATTCTGCCGCTCACAGTGCTCTGCGGTGTGCGCCTTCTGCCGAAAGAGGTCCGGGAGCGGTGCTTAGCTCTGCAGAGCACCGTACCTTCGTCTTTAGCGTCTCTTCTCGTCTACATCTTAGCAAAAAGCTTTTCCACTCTGTCTGGCAAGGAGAAACTCTGCCAGCACAAAAAACATCTCCCATCGTGTTCTAGAGGCTGCACGGAGGTCTGCCGAGTGTTTTGCAAGAAGAGAAAGAAAGTTGTCCAAAACAGCTTGCAATCGAATGTTCATGTGAATAGAAAAGGCAGGAGAGTGGTCAGGTACTGTTTTCTCTCAGTTGGCAAGCTGCGCACACAATCGCAGTGTCGTACAGCTTGTTTCATCACCTTTGCGAAGTTGCCGCTCTCTCCGGCTCCCGGAGACGAAGAAGCTGCTTCTTCGCGCAAAGACGATTCTGCCGCTCTCAGTGCTCTGCGGTGTGCGCCTTCTGCCGAAAGAGGTCCGGGAGCGGTGCTTAGCTCTGCAGAGCACCGTACCTTCGTCTTTAGCCTCTCTTCTCGTCTACATCTTAGCAAAAAGCTTTTCCACTCTGTCTGGCAAGGAGAAACTGTGCCAGCACAGAAAACATCTCCCATCGTGTTCTAGAGGCTGCACGGAGGTCTGCCGAGTGTTTTGCAAGAAGAGAAAGAAAGTTGTCCAAAACAGCTTGCAATCGAATGTTCATGTGAATAGAAAAGGCAGGAGAGTGGTCAGGTACTGTTTTCTCTCAGTTGGCAAGCTGCGCACACAATCGCAGTGTTGTACAGCTTGTTTCATCACCTTTGCGAAGTTGCCGCTCTCTCCGGCTCCCGGAGACGAAGAAGCTGCTTCTTCGCGCAAAGACGATTCTGCCGCTCACAGTGCTCTGCGGTGTGCGCCTTTTGCCGAAAGAGGTCCGGGAGCTGTGCTTAGCTCTGCAGAGCAACGTACCTTCGTCTTTAGCCTCTCTTCTCGTCTACATCTTAGCAAAAAGCTTTTCCACTCTGTCTGGCAAGGAGAAACTGTGCCAGCACAAAAAACATCTCCCATCGTGTTCTAGAGGCTGCACGCAGGTCTGCCGAGTGTTTTGCAAGAAGAGAAAGAAAGTTGTCCAAAACAGCTTGCAATCGAATGTTCATGTGAATAGAAAAGGCAGGAGAGTTGTCAGGTACTGTTTTCTCTCAGTTGGCAAGCTGCGCACACAATCGCAGTGTTGTACAGCTTGTTTCATCACCTTTGCCAAGTTGCCGCTCTCTCCGGCTCCCGGAGACGAAGAAGCTGCTTCTTCGCGCAAAGACGATTCTGCCGCTCACAGTGCTCTGCGGTGTGCGCCTTCTGCCGAATGAGGTCCGGGAGCGGTGCTTAGCTCTGCAGAGCACCGTACCTTCGTCTTTAGCCTCTCTTTTCGTCTACATCTTAGCAAAAAGCTTTTCCACTCTGTCTGGCAAGGAGAAACTGTGCCAGCACAAAAAACATCTCCCATCGTGTTCTAGAGGCTGCACACAGGTCTGCCGAGTGTTTTGCAAGAAGAGAAAGAAAGTTGTCCAAAACAGCTTGCAATCGAATGTTCATGTGAATAGAAAAGGCAGGAGAGTGATCAGGTACTGTTTTCTCTCAGTTGGCAAGCTGCGCACACAATCGCAGTGTTGTACAGCTTGTTTCATCACCTTTGCGAAGTTGCCGCTCTCTCCGGCTCCCGGAGACGAAGAAGCTGCTTCTTCGCGCAAAGACGATTCTGCCGCTCACAGTGCTCTGCGGTGTGCGCCTTCTGCCGAAAGAGGTCCGGGAGCTGTGCTTAGCTCTGCAGAGCACCGTACCTTCGTCTTTAGCCTCTCTTCTCGTCTACATCTTAGCAAAAAGCTTTTCCACTCTGTCTGGCAAGGAGAAACTGTGCCAGCACTGAAAACATCTCCCATCGTGTTCTAGAGGCTGCACGCAGGTCTGCCGAGTGTTTTGCAAGAAGAGAAAAAAGTTGTCCAAAACAGCTTGCAATCGAATGTTCAAGTGAATAGAAAAGGCAGGAGAGTGGTCAGGTACGGTTTTCTCTCACTTGGCAAGCTGCGCACACAATCGCAGTGTTGTACAGCTTGTTTCATCACCTTTGCGAAGTTGCCGCTCTCTCCGGCTTCCGGAGACGAAGAAGCTGCTTCTTCGCGCAAAGACGATTCTGCCGCTCACAGTGCTCTGCGGTGTGCGCCTTCTGCCGAAAGACGCCCGGGAGCGGTGCTTAGCTCTGCAGAGCACCGTACCTTCGTCTTTAGCCTCTCTTCTCGTCTACATCTTAGCAAAAAGCTTTTCCACTCTGTCTGGCAAGGAGAAACTGTGCCAGCACAAAAAACATCTCCCATCCTGTTCTAGAGGCTGCACGCAGGTCTGCCGAGTGTTTTGCAAGAAGAGAAAGAAAGTTGTCCAAAACAGCTTGCAATCGAATGTTCATGTGAATAGAAAAGGCAGGAGAGTGGTCAGGTACTGTTTTCTCTCAGTTGGCAAGCTGCGCACACAATCGCAGTGTTGTACAGCTTGTTTCATCACCTTTGCGAAGTTGCCGCTCTCTCCGGCTCCCGGAGACGAAGAAGCTGCTTCTTCGCGCAAAGACGATTCTGCCGCTCACAGTGCTCTGCGGTGTGCGCCTTCGGCCGAAAGACGCCCGGGAGCGGTGCTTAGCTCTGCAGAGCACCGTACCTTCGTCTTTAGCCTCTCTTCTCGTCTACATCTTAGCAAAAACCTTTTCCACTCTGTCTGGCAAGGAGAAACTGTGCCAGCACAGAAAACATCTCCCATCGTCTTCTAGAGGCTGCACGGAGGTCTGCCGAGTGTTTTGCAAGAAGAGAAAGAAAGTTGTCCAAAACAGCTTGCAATCGAATGTTCATGTGAATAGAAAAGGCAGGAGAGTGGTCAGGTACTGTTTTCTCTCACTTGGCACGCTGCGCACACAATCGCAGTGTTGTACAGCTTGTTTCATCACCTTTGCGAAGTTGCCGCTCTCTCCGGCTCCCGGAGACGAAGAAGCTGCTTCTTCGCGCAAAGACGATTCTGCCGCTCACAGTGCTCTGCGGTGTGCGCCTTCTGCCGAAAGAGCCCCGGGAGCTGTGCTTAGCTCTGAGAAGCACCATACGTGCTTCTTTAGCCTCTCTTCTCGTCTACATCTTAGCAAAAAGCTTTTCCACTCTGTCTGGCAAGGAGAAACTGTGCCAGCACAAAAAACATCTCCCATCGTGTTCTAGAGGCTGCACGGAGGTCTGCCGAGTGTTTTGCAAGAAGAGAAAGAAAGTTGTCCAAAACAGCTTGCAATCGAATGTTCATGTGAATAGAAAAGGCAGGAGAGTGGTCAGGTACTGTTTTCTCTCACTTGGCAAGCTGCGCACACAATCGCAGTGTCGTACAGCTTGTTTCATCACCTTTGCGAAGTTGCCGCTCTCTCCGGCTCCCGGAGACGAAGAAGCTGCTTCTTCGCGCAAAGACGATTCTGCCGCTCACAGTGCTCTGCGGTGTGCGCCTTCTGCCGAAAGAGGTCCGGGAGCGGTGCTTTGCTCTGCAGAGCACCGTACCTTCGTCTTTAGCCTCTCTTCTCGTCTACATCTTAGCAAAAAGCTTTTCCACTCTGTCTGGCAAGGAGAAACTGTGCCAGCACAGAAAACATCTCCCATCGTGTTCTAGAGGCTGCACGGAGGTCTGCCGAGTGTTTTGCAAGAAGAGAAAGAAAGTTGTCCAAAACAGCTTGCAATCGAATGTTCATGTGAATAGAAAAGGCAGGAGAGTGGTCAGGTACTGTTTTCTCTCAGTTGGCAAGCTGCGCACACAATCGCAGTGTTGTACAGCTTGTTTCATCACCTTTGCGAAGTTGCCGCTCTCTCCGGCTCCCGGAGACGAAGAAGCTGCTTCTTCGCGCAAAGAAGATTCTGCCGCTCCCAGTGCTCTGCGGTGTGCGCCTTCTGCCGAAAGAGGTCCGGGAGCTGTGCTTAGCTCTGCAGAGCACCGTACCTTCGTCTTTAGCCTCTCTTCTCGTCTACATTTTAGCAAAAAGCTTTTCCACCCTGTCTGGCAAGGAGAAACTGTGCCAGCACAAAAAACATCTCCCATCGTGTTCTAGAGGCTGCACGGAGGTCTGCCGAGTGTTTTGCAAGAAGAGAAAGAAAGTTGTCCAAAACAGCTTGCAATCGAATGTTCAAGTGAATAGAAAAGGCAGGAGAGTGGTCAGGTACTGTTTTCTCTCACTTGGCAAGCTGCGCACACAATCGCAGTGTTGTACAGCTTGTTTCATCACCTTTGCCAAGTTGCCGCTCTCTCCGGCTCCCGGAGACGAAGAAGCTGCTTCTTCGCGCAAAGACGATTCTGCCGCTCACAGTGCTCTGCGGTGTGCGGCTTCTGCCGAATGAGGTCCGGGAGCGGTGCTTAGCTCTGCAGAGCACCGTACCTTCGTCTTTAGCCTCTCTTCTCGTCTACATCTTAGCAAAAAGCTTTTCCACTCTGTCTGGCAAGGAGAAACTGTGCCAGCACAGAAAACATCTCCTATCGTGTTCTAGAGGCTGCACGGAGGTCTGCCGAGTGTTTTGCAAGAAGAGAAAGAAAGTTGTCCAAAACAGCTTGCAATCGAATGTTCAAGTGAATAGAAAAGGCAGGAGAGTGGTCAGGTACTGTTTTCTCTCAGTTGGCAAGCTGCGCACACAATCGCAGTGTTGTACAGCTTGTTTCATCACCTTTGCGAAGTTGCCGCTCTCTCCAGCTCCCGGAGACGAAGAAGCTGCTTCTTCGCGCAAAGACGATTCTGCCGCTCACAGTGCTCTGCGGTGTGCGCCTTCTGCCGAAAGACGCCCGGGAGCGGTGCTTAGCTCTGCAGAGCGCCGTACCTTCGTCTTTAGCCTCTCTTTTCGTCTACATCTTAGCAAAAAGCTTTTCCACTCTGTCTGGCAAGGAGAAACTGTGCCAGCACAAAAAACATCTACCATCGTGTTCTAGAGGCTGCACGCAGGTCTGCCGAGTGTTTTGCAAGAAGAGAAAGAAAGTTGTCCAAAACAGCTTGCAATCGAATGTTCATGTGAATAGAAAAGGCAGGAGAGTGGTCAGGTACTGTTTTCTCTCAGTTGGCAAGCTGCGCACACAATCGCAGTGTTGTACAGCTTGTTTCATCACCTTTGCGAAGTTGCCGCTCTCTCCGGCTCCCGGAGACGAAGAAGCTGCTTCTTCGCGCAAAGAATATTATGCCGCTCCCAGTGCTCTGCGGTGTGCGCCTTCTGCCGAAAGAGGTCCGGGAGCTGTGCTTAGCTCTGCAGAGCACCGTACCTTCGTCTTTAGCCTCTCTTCTCGTCTACATCTTAGCAAAAAGCTTTTCCACTCTGTCTGGCAAGGAGAAACTGTGCCAGCACAAAAAACATCTCCCATCGTGTTCTAGAGGCTGCACGGAGGTCTGCCGAGTGTTTTGCAAGAAGAGAAAGAAAGTTGTCCAAAACAGCTTGCAATCGAATGTTCATGTGAATAGAAAAGGCAGGAGAGTGGTCAGGTACTGTTTTCTCTTACTTGGCAAGCTGCGCACACAATCGCAGTGTTGTACAGCTTGTTTCATCACCTTTGACAAGTTGCCGCTCTCTCCGGCTCCCGGAGACGAAGAAGCTGCTTCTTCGCGCAAAGACGATTCTGCCGCTCACTCTGCTCTGCGGTGTGCGCCTTCTGCCGAAAGAGGTCCGGGAGCGGTGCTTAGCTCTGCAGAGCACCGTACCTTCGTCTTTAGCCTCTCTTCTCGTCTACATCTTAGCAAAAAGCTTTTCCACTCTGTCTGGCAAGGAGAAACTGTGCCAGCACAGAAAACATCTCCCATCGTGTTCTAGAGGCTGCACGGAGGTCTGCCGAGTGTTTTGCAAGAAGAGAAAGAAAGTTGTCCAAAACAGCTTGCAATCGAATGTTCATGTGAATAGAAAAGGCAGGAGAGCGGTCAGGTACTGTTTTCTCTCACTTAGCAAGCTGCGCACACAATCGCAGCGTCGTACAGCTTGTTTCATCACCTTTGCGAAGCTGCCGCTCTCTCCGGCTCCCGGAGACGAAGAAGCTGCTTCTTCGCGCAAAGACGATTCTGCCGCTCACAGTGCTCTGCGGTGTGCGCCTTCTGCCGAAAAAGGTCCGGGAGCTGTGCTTAGCTCTGCAGAGCACCGTACCTTCGTCTTTAGCCTCTCTTCTCGTCTACATCTTAGCAAAAAGCTTTTCCACTCTGTCTGGCAAGGAGAAACTGTGCCAGCACAGAAAACATGTCTCATCGTGTTCTAGAGGCTGCACGGAGGTCTGCCGAGTGTTTTGCAAGAAGAGAAAGAAAGTTGTCCAAAACAGCTTGCAATCGAATGTTCATGTGAATAGAAAAGGCAGGAGAGTGGTCAGGTACTGTTTTCTCTCAGTTGGCAAGCTGCGCACACAATCGCAGTGTTGTACAGCTTGTTTCATCACCTTTGCGAAGTTGCCGCTCTCTCCGGCTCCCGGAGACGAAGAAGCTGCTTCTTCGCGCAAAGACGATTCTGCCGCTCACAGTGCTCTGCGGTGTGCGCCTTCTGCCGAAAGACGCCCGGGAGCGGTGCTTAGCTCTGCAGAGCGCCGTACCTTCGTCTTTAGCCTCTCTTTTCGTCTACATCTTAGCAAAAAGCTTTTCCACTCTGTCTGGCAAGGAGAAACTGTGCCAGCACAAAAAACATCTACCATCGTGTTCTAGAGGCTGCACGCAGGTCTGCCGAGTGTTTTGCAAGAAGAGAAAGAAAGTTGTCCAAAACAGCTTGCAATCGAATGTTCAAGTGAATAGAAAAGGCAGGAGAGTGGTCAGGTACGGTTTTCTCTCACTTGGCAAGCTGCGCACACAATCGCAGTGTTGTACAGCTTGTTTCATCACCTTTGCCAAGTTGCCGCTCTCTCCGTCTTCCGGAGACGAAGAAGCTGCTTCTTTGCGCAAAGACGATTCTGCCGCTCACAGTGCTCTGCGGTGTGCGCCTTCTGCCGAAATACGCCCGGGAGCGGTGCTTAGCTCTGCAGAGCACCGTACCTTCGTCTTTAGCCTCTCTTCTCGTCTACATCTTAGCAAAAAGCTTTTCCACACTGTCTGGCAAGGAGAAACTGTGCCAGCACAGAAAACATCTCCCATCGTGTTCTAGAGGCTGCACGGAGGTCTGCCGAGTGTTTTGCAAGAAGAGAAAGAAAGTTGTCCAAAACAGCTTGCAGTCTAATATTCATCTGAATAGAAAAGGCAGGAGAGTGGTCAGGTACTGTTTTCTCTCAGTTGGCAAGCTGCGCACACAATCGCAGTGTTGTACAGCTTGTTTCATCACCTTTGCGAAGTTGCCGCTCTCTCCGGCTCCCGGAGACGAAGAAGCTGCTTCTTCGCGCAAAGACGATTCTGCCGCTCACAGTGCTCTGCGGTGTGCGCCTTCTGCCGAAAGACGCCCGGGAGCGGTGCTTAGCTCTGCAGAGCGCCGTACCTTCGTCTTTAGCCTCTCTTTTCGTCTACATCTTAGCAAAAAGCTTTTCCACTCTGTCTGGCAAGGAGAAACTGTGCCAGCACAAAAAACATCTCCCATCGTGTTCTAGAGGCTGCACGCAGGTCTGCCGAGTGTTTTGCAAGAAGAGAAAGAAAGTTGTCCAAAACAGCTTGCAATCGAATGTTCAAGTGAATAGAAAAGGCAGGAGAGTGGTCAGGTACTGTTTTCTCTCAGTTGGCAAGCTGCGCACACAATCGCAGTGTTGTACAGCTTGTTTCATCACCTTTGCGAAGTTGCCGCTCTCTCCGGCTCCCGGAGACGAAGAAGCTGCTTCTTCGCGCAAAGACGATTCTGCCGCTCACAGTGCTCTGCGGTGTGCGCCTTCTGCCGAAAGAGGTCCGGGAGCGGTGCTTTGCTCTGCAGAGCACCGTACCTTCGTCTTTAGCCTCTCTTCTCGTCTACATCTTAGCAAAAAGCTTTTCCACTCTGTCTGGCAAGGAGAAACTGTGCCAGCACAGAAAACATCTCCCATCGTGTTCTAGAGGCTGCACGGAGGTCTGCCGAGTGTTTTGCAAGAAGAGAAAGAAAGTTGTCCAAAACAGCTTGCAATCGAATGTTCATGTGAATAGAAAAGGCAGGAGAGTGGTCAGGTACTGTTTTCTCTCAGTTGGCAAGCTGCGCACACAATCGCAGTGTTGTACAGCTTGTTTCATCACCTTTGCGAAGTTGCCGCTCTCTCCGGCTCCCGGAGACGAAGAAGCTGCTTCTTCGCGCAAAGAAGATTATGCCGCTCCCAGTGCTCTGCGGTGTGCGCCTTCTGCCGAAAGAGGTCCGGGAGCTGTGCTTAGCTCTGCAGAGCACCGTACCTTCGTCTTTAGCCTCTCTTCTCGTCTACATCTTAGCAAAAAGCTTTTCCACTCTGTCTGGCAAGGAGAAACTGTGCCAGCACAAAAAACATCTCCCATCGTGTTCTAGAGGCTGCACGCAGGTCTGCCGAGTGTTTTGCAAGAAGAGAATGTAAGTTGTCCAAAACAGCTTGCAATCGAATGTTCATGTGAATGGAAAAGGCAGGAGAGTGGTCAGGTACTGTTTTCTCTCACTTGGCAAGCTGCGCACACAATCGCAGTGTTGTACAGCTTGTTTCATCACCTTTGACAAGTTGCCGCTCTCTCCGGCTCCCGGAGACGAAGAAGCTGCTTCTTCGCGCAAAGACGATTCTGCCGCTCACTCTGCTCTGCGGTGTGCGCCTTCTGCCGAAAGAGGTCCGGGAGCGGTGCTTAGCTCTGCAGAGCACCGTACCTTCGTCTTTAGCCTCTCTTCTCGTCTACATCTTAGCAAAAAGCTTTTCCACTCTGTCTGGCAAGGAGAAACTGTGCCAGCACAGAAAACATCTCCCATCGTGTTCTAGAGGCTGCACGGAGGTCTGCCGAGTGTTTTGCAAGAAGAGAAAGAAAGTTGTCCAAAACAGCTTGCAATCGAATGTTCATCTGAATAGAAAAGGCAGGAGAGTGGTCAGGTACTGTTTTCTCTCACTTGGCAAGCTGCGCACACAATCGCAGTGTTGTACAGCTTGTTTCATCACCTTTGCCAAGTTGCCGCTCTCTCCGGCTCCCGGAGACGAAGAAGCTGCTTCTTCGCGCAAAGACGATTCTGCCGCTCACAGTGCTCTGCGGTGTGCGCCTTCTGCCGAATGAGGTCCGGGAGCGGTGCTTAGCTCTGCAGAGCACCGTACCTTCGTCTTTAGCCTCTCTTTTCGTCTACATCTTAGCAAAAAGCTTTTCCACTCTGTCTGGCAAGGAGAAACTGTGCCAGCACAAAAAACATCTACCATCGTGTTCTAGAGGCTGCACGGAGGTCTGCCGAGTGTTTTGCAAGAAGAGAAAGAAAGTTGTCCAAAACAGCTTGCAATCGAATGTTCATGTGAATAGAAAAGGCAGGAGAGTGGTCAGGTACTGTTTTCTCTCAGTTGGCAAGCTGCGCACACAATCGCAGTGTTGTACAGCTTGTTTCATCACCTTTGCGAAGTTGCCGCTCTCTCCGGCTCCCGGAGACGAAGAAGCTGCTTCTTCGCGCAAAGACGATTCTGCCGCTCACAGTGCTCTGCGGTGTGCGCCTTCGGCCGAAAGACGCCCGGGAGCGGTGCTTAGCTCTGCAGAGCACCGTACCTTCGTCTTTAGCCTCTCTTCTCGTCTACATCTTAGCAAAAACCTTTTCCACTCTGTCTGGCAAGGAGAAACTGTGCCAGCACAGAAAACATCTCCCATCGTCTTCTAGAGGCTGCACGGAGGTCTGCCGAGTGTTTTGCAAGAAGAGAAAGAAAGTTGTCCAAAACAGCTTGCAATCGAATGTTCATGTGAATAGAAAAGGCAGGAGAGTGGTCAGGTACTGTTTTCTCTCACTTGGCACGCTGCGCACACAATCGCAGTGTTGTACAGCTTGTTTCATCACCTTTGCGAAGTTGCCGCTCTCTCCGGCTCCCGGAGACGAAGAAGCTGCTTCTTCGCGCAAAGACGATTCTGCCGCTCACAGTGCTCTGCGGTGTGCGCCTTCTGCCGAAAGAGCCCCGGGAGCTGTGCTTAGCTCTGAGAAGCACCATACGTGCTTCTTTAGCCTCTCTTCTCGTCTACATCTTAGCAAAAAGCTTTTCCACTCTGTCTGGCAAGGAGAAACTGTGCCAGCACAAAAAACATCTCCCATCGTGTTCTAGAGGCTGCACGGAGGTCTGCCGAGTGTTTTGCAAGAAGAGAAAGAAAGTTGTCCAAAACAGCTTGCAATCGAATGTTCATGTGAATAGAAAAGGCAGGAGAGTGGTCAGGTACTGTTTTCTCTCACTTGGCAAGCTGCGCACACAATCGCAGTGTCGTACAGCTTGTTTCATCACCTTTGCGAAGTTGCCGCTCTCTCCGGCTCCCGGAGACGAAGAAGCTGCTTCTTCGCGCAAAGACGATTCTGCCGCTCACAGTGCTCTGCGGTGTGCGCCTTCTGCCGAAAGAGGTCCGGGAGCGGTGCTTTGCTCTGCAGAGCACCGTACCTTCGTCTTTAGCCTCTCTTCTCGTCTACATCTTAGCAAAAAGCTTTTCCACTCTGTCTGGTAAGGAGAAACTGTGCCAGCACAGAAAACATCTCCCATCGTGTTCTAGAGGCTGCACGGAGGTCTGCCGAGTGTTTTGCAAGAAGAGAAAGAAAGTTGTCCAAAACAGCTTGCAATCGAATGTTCATGTGAATAGAAAAGGCAGGAGAGTGGTCAGGTACTGTTTTCTCTCAGTTGGCAAGCTGCGCACACAATCGCAGTGTTGTACAGCTTGTTTCATCACCTTTGCGAAGTTGCCGCTCTCTCCGGCTCCCGGAGACGAAGAAGCTGCTTCTTCGCGCAAAGAAGATTCTGCCGCTCCCAGTGCTCTGCGGTGTGCGCCTTCTGCCGAAAGAGGTCCGGGAGCTGTGCTTAGCTCTGCAGAGCACCGTACCTTCGTCTTTAGCCTCTCTTCTCGTCTACATTTTAGCAAAAAGCTTTTCCACCCTGTCTGGCAAGGAGAAACTGTGCCAGCACAAAAAACATCTCCCATCGTGTTCTAGAGGCTGCACGGAGGTCTGCCGAGTGTTTTGCAAGAAGAGAAAGAAAGTTGTCCAAAACAGCTTGCAATCGAATGTTCAAGTGAATAGAAAAGGCAGGAGAGTGGTCAGGTACTGTTTTCTCTCACTTGGCAAGCTGCGCACACAATCGCAGTGTTGTACAGCTTGTTTCATCACCTTTGCCAAGTTGCCGCTCTCTCCGGCTCCCGGAGACGAAGAAGCTGCTTCTTCGCGCAAAGACGATTCTGCCGCTCACAGTGCTCTGCGGTGTGCGCCTTCTGCCGAATGAGGTCCGGGAGCGGTGCTTAGCTCTGCAGAGCACCGTACCTTCGTCTTTAGCCTCTCTTCTCGTCTACATCTTAGCAAAAAGCTTTTCCACTCTGTCTGGCAAGGAGAAACTGTGCCAGCACAGAAAACATCTCCTATCGTGTTCTAGAGGCTGCACGGAGGTCTGCCGAGTGTTTTGCAAGAAGAGAAAGAAAGTTGTCCAAAACAGCTTGCAATCGAATATTCAAGTGAATAGAAAAGGCAGGAGAGTGGTCAGGTACTGTTTTCTCTCAGTTGGCAAGCTGCGCACACAATCGCAGTGTTGTACAGCTTGTTTCATCACCTTTGCGAAGTTGCCGCTCTCTCCAGCTCCCGGAGACGAAGAAGCTGCTTCTTCGCGCAAAGACGATTCTGCCGCTCACTCTGCTCTGCGGTGTGCGCCTTCTGCCGAAAGAGGTCCGGGAGCGGTGCTTAGCTCTGCAGAGCACCGTACCTTCGTCTTTAGCCTCTCTTCTCGTCTACATCTTAGCAAAAAGCTTTTCCACTCTGTCTGGCAAGGAGAAACTGTGCCAGCACAAAAAACATCTCCCATCGTGTTCTAGAGGCTGCACGGAGGTCTGCCGAGTGTTTTGCAAGAAGAGAAAGAAAGTTGTCCAAAACAGCTTGCAATCGAATGTTCATGTGAATAGAAAAGGCAGGAGAGTGGTCAGGTACTGTTTTCTCTCACTTGGCAAGCTGCGCACACAATCGCAGCGTCGTACAGCTTGTTTCATCACCTTTGCGAAGCTGCCGCTCTCTCCGGCTCCCGGAGACGAAGAAGCTGCTTCTTCGCGCAAAGACGATTCTGCCGCTCACAGTGCTCTGCGGTGTGCGCCTTCTGCCGAAAAAGGTCCGGGAGCTGTGCTTAGCTCTGCAGAGCACCGTACCTTCGTCTTTAGCCTCTCTTCTCGTCTACATCTTAGCAAAAAGCTTTTCCACACTGTCTGGCAAGGAGAAACTGTGCCAGCACAGAAAACATCTCCCATCGTGTTCTAGAGGCTGCACGGAGGTCTGCCGAGTGTTTTGCAAGAAGAGAAAGAAAGTTGTCCAAAACAGCTTCCAATCGAATGTTCATGTGAATAGAAAAGGCAGGAGAGTGGTCAGGTACTGTTTTCTCTCAGTTGGCAAGCTGCGCACACAATCGCAGTGTTGTACAGCTTGTTTCATCACCTTTGCGAAGTTGCCGCTCTCTCCGGCTCCCGGAGACGAAGAAGCTGCTTCTTCGCGCAAAGACGATTCTGCCGCTCACAGTGCTCTGCGGTGTGCGCCTTCTGCCGAAAGACGCCCGGGAGCGGTGCTTAGCTCTGCAGAGCGCCGTACCTTCGTCTTTAGCCTCTCTTTTCGTCTACATCTTAGCAAAAAGCTTTTCCACTCTGTCTGGCAAGGAGAAACTGTGCCAGCACAAAAAACATCTACCATCGTGTTCTAGAGGCTGCACGCAGGTCTGCCGACTGTTTTGCAAGAAGAGAAAGAAAGTTGTCCAAAACAGCTTGCAATCGAATGTTCAAGTGAATAGAAAAGGCAGGAGAGTGGTCAGGTACTGTTTTCTCTCAGTTGGCAAGCTGCGCACACAATCGCAGTGTTGTACAGCTTGTTTCATCACCTTTGCGAAGTTGCCGCTCTCTCCGGCTCCCGGAGACGAAGAAGCTGCTTCTTCGCGCAAAGACGATTCTGCCGCTCACAGTGCTCTGCGGTGTGCGCCTTCTGCCGAAAGAGGTCCGGGAGCGGTGCTTTGCTCTGCAGAGCACCGTACCTTCGTCTTTAGCCTCTCTTCTCGTCTACATCTTAGCAAAAAGCTTTTCCACTCTGTCTGGCAAGGAGAAACTGTGCCAGCACAGAAAACATCTCCCATCGTCTTCTAGAGGCTGCACGGAGGTCTGCCGAGTGTTTTGCAAGAAGAGAAAGAAAGTTGTCCAAAACAGCTTGCAATCGAATGTTCATGTGAATAGAAAAGGCAGGAGAGTGGTCAGGTACTGTTTTCTCTCAGTTGGCAAGCTGCGCACACAATCGCAGTGTTGTACAGCTTGTTTCATCACCTTTGCGAAGTTGCCGCTCTCTCCGGCTCCCGGAGACGAAGAAGCTGCTTCTTCGCGCAAAGAAGATTATGCCGCTCCCAGTGCTCTGCGGTGTGCGCCTTCTGCCGAAAGAGGTCCGGGAGCTGTGCTTAGCTCTGCAGAGCACCGTACCTTCGTCTTTAGCCTCTCTTCTCGTCTACATCTTAGCAAAAAGCTTTTCCACTCTGTCTGGCAAGGAGAAACTGTGCCAGCACAAAAAATATCTCCCATCGTGTTCTAGAGGCTGCACGGAGGTCTGCCGAGTGTTTTGCAAGAAGAGAAAGAAAGTTGTCCAAAACAGCTTGCAATCGAATGTTCATGTGAATAGAAAAGGCAGGAGAGTGGTCAGGTACTGTTTTCTCTCAGTTGGCAAGCTGCGCACACAATCGCAGTGTTGTACAGCTTGTTTCATCACCTTTGCGAAGTTGCCGCTCTCTCCGGCTCCCGGAGACGAAGAAGCTGCTTCTTCGCGCAAAGAAGATTCTGCCGCTCCCAGTGCTCTGCGGTGTGCGCCTTCTGCCGAAAGAGGTCCGGGAGCTGTGCTTAGCTCTGCAGAGCACCGTACCTTCGTCTTTAGCCTCTCTTCTCGTCTACATTTTAGCAAAAAGCTTTTCCACCCTGTCTGGCAAGGAGAAACTGTGCCAGCACAAAAAACATCTCCCATCGTGTTCTAGAGGCTGCACGGAGGTCTGCCGAGTGTTTTGCAAGAAGAGAAAGAAAGTTGTCCAAAACAGCTTGCAATCGAATGTTCAAGTGAATAGAAAAGGCAGGAGAGTGGTCAGGTACTGTTTTCTCTCACTTGGCAAGCTGCGCACACAATCGCACTGTTGTACAGCTTGTTTCATCACCTTTGCCAAGTTGCCGCTCTCTCCGGCTCCCGGAGACGAAGAAGCTGCTTCTTCGCGCAAAGACGATTCTGCCGCTCACAGTGCTCTGCGGTGTGCGCCTTCTGCCGAATGAGGTCCGGGAGCGGTGCTTAGCTCTGCAGAGCAACGTACCTTCGTCTTTAGCCTCTCTTCTCGTCTACATCTTAGCAAAAAGCTTTTCCACTCTGTCTGGCAAGGAGAAACTGTGCCAGCACAGAAAACATCTCCTATCGTGTTCTAGAGGCTGCACGGAGGTCTGCCGAGTGTTTTGCAAGAAGAGAAAGAAAGTTGTCCAAAACAGCTTGCAATCGAATGTTCAAGTGAATAGAAAAGGCAGGAGAGTGGTCAGGTACTGTTTTCTCTCAGTTGGCAAGCTGCGCACACAATCGCAGTGTTGTACAGCTTGTTTCATCACCTTTGCGAAGTTGCCGCTCTCTCCAGCTCCCGGAGACGAAGAAGCTGCTTCTTCGCGCAAAGACGATTCTGCCGCTCACTCTGCTCTGCGGTGTGCGCCTTCTGCCGAAAGAGGTCCGGGAGCGGTGCTTAGCTCTGCAGAGCACCGTACCTTCGTCTTTAGCCTCTCTTCTCGTCTACATCTTAGCAAAAAGCTTTTCCACTCTGTCTGGCAAGGAGAAACTGTGCCAGCAGAAAAAACATCTCCCATCGTGTTCTAGAGGCTGCACGGAGGTCTGCCGAGTGTTTTGCAAGAAGAGAAAGAAAGTTGTCCAAAACAGCTTGCAATCGAATGTTCATGTGAATAGAAAAGGCAGGAGAGTGGTCAGGTACTGTTTTCTCTCACTTGGCAAGCTGCGCACACAATCGCAGCGTCGTACAGCTTGTTTCATCACCTTTGCGAAGCTGCCGCTCTCTCCGGCTCCCGGAGACGAAGAAGCTGCTTCTTCGCGCAAAGACGATTCTGCCGCTCACAGTGCTCTGCGGTGTGCGCCTTCTGCCGAAAAAGGTCCGGGAGCTGTGCTTAGCTCTGCAGAGCACCGTACCTTCGTCTTTAGCCTCTCTTCTCGTCTACATCTTAGCAAAAAGCTTTTCCACACTGTCTGGCAAGGAGAAACTGTGCCAGCACAGAAAACATCTCCCATCGTGTTCTAGAGGCTGCACGGAGGTCTGCCGAGTGTTTTGCAAGAAGAGAAAGAAAGTTGTCCAAAACAGCTTCCAATCGAATGTTCATGTGAATAGAAAAGGCAGGAGAGTGGTCAGGTACTGTTTTCTCTCAGTTGGCAAGCTGCGCACACAATCGCAGTGTTGTACAGCTTGTTTCATCACCTTTGCGAAGTTGCCGCTCTCTCCGGCTCCCGGAGACGAAGAAGCTGCTTCTTCGCGCAAAGACGATTCTGCCGCTCACAGTGCTCTGCGGTGTGCGCCTTCTGCCGAAAGACGCCCGGGAGCGGTGCTTAGCTCTGCAGAGCGCCGTACCTTCGTCTTTAGCCTCTCTTTTCGTCTACATCTTAGCAAAAAGCTTTTCCACTCTGTCTGGCAAGGAGAAACTGTGCCAGCACAAAAAACATCTACCATCGTGTTCTAGAGGCTGCACGCAGGTCTGCCGAGTGTTTTGCAAGAAGAGAAAGAAAGTTGTCCAAAACAGCTTGCAATCGAATGTTCAAGTGAATAGAAAAGGCAGGAGAGTGGTCAGGTACTGTTTTCTCTCAGTTGGCAAGCTGCGCACACAATCGCAGTGTTGTACAGCTTGTTTCATCACCTTTGCGAAGTTGCCGCTCTCTCCGGCTCCCGGAGACGAAGAAGCTGCTTCTTCGCGCAAAGACGATTCTGCCGCTCACTCTGCTCTGCGGTGTGCGCCTTCTGCCGAAAGAGGTCCGGGAGCAGTGCTTAGCTCTGCAGAGCACCGTACCTTCGTCTTTAGCCTCTCTTCTCGTCTACATCTTAGCAAAAAGCTTTTCCACTCTGTCTGGCAAGGAGAAACTGTGCCAGCACAGAAAACATCTCCCATCGTGTTCTAGAGGCTGCACGGAGGTCTGCCGAGTGTTTTGCAAGAAGAGAAAGAAAGTTGTCCAAAACAGCTTGCAATCGAATGTTCATGTGAATAGAAAAGGCAGGAGAGTGGTCAGGTACTGTTTTCTCTCACTTGGCAAGCTGCGCACACAATCGCAGCGTCGTACAGCTTGTTTCATCACCTTTGCGAAGCTGCCGCTCTCTCCGGCTCCCGGAGACGAAGAAGCTGCTTCTTCGCGCAAAGACGATTCTGCCGCTCACAGTGCTCTGCGGTGTGCGCCTTCTGCCGAAAAAGGTCCGGGAGCTGTGCTTAGCTCTGCAGAGCACCGTACCTTCGTCTTTAGCCTCTCTTCTCGTCTACATCTTAGCAAAAAGCTTTTCCACTCTGTCTGGCAAGGAGAAACTGTGCCAGCACAGAAAACATGTCTCATCGTGTTCTAGAGGCTGCACGGATGTCTGCCGAGTGTTTTGCAAGAAGAGAAAGAAAGTTGTCCAAAACAGCTTGCAATCGAATGTTCATGTGAATAGAAAAGGCAGGAGAGTGGTCAGGTACTGTTTTCTCTCAGTTGGCAAGCTGCGCACACAATCGCAGTGTTGTACAGCTTGTTTCATCACCTTTGCGAAGTTGCCGCTCTCTCCGGCTCCCGGAGACGAAGAAGCTGCTTCTTCGCGCAAAGACGATTCTGCCGCTCACAGTGCTCTGCGGTGTGCGCCTTCTGCCGAAAGACGCCCGGGAGCGGTGCTTAGCTCTGCAGAGCGCCGTAACTTCGTCTTTAGCCTCTCTTTTCGTCTACATCTTAGCAAAAAGCTTTTCCACTCTGTCTGGCAAGGAGAAACTGTGCCAGCACAAAAAACATCTACCATCGTGTTCTAGAGGCTGCACGCAGGTCTGCCGAGTGTTTTGCAAGAAGAGAAAGAAAGTTGTCCAAAACAGCTTGCAATCGAATGTTCAAGTGAATAGAAAAGGCAGGAGAGTGGTCAGGTACTGTTTTCTCTCAGTTGGCAAGCTGCGCACACAATCGCAGTGTTGTACAGCTTGTTTCATCACCTTTGCGAAGTTGCCGCTCTCTCCGGCTCCCGGAGACGAAGAAGCTGCTTCTTCGCGCAAAGACGATTCTGCCGCTCACAGTGCTCTGCGGTGTGCGCCTTCTGCCGAAAGAGGTCCGGGAGCTGTGCTTAGCTCTGCAGAGCACCGTACCTTCGTCGTTAGCCTCTCTTCTCGTCTACATCTTAGCAAAAAGCTTTTCCACTCTGTCTGGCAAGGAGAAACTGTGCCAGCACAGAAAACATCTCCCTGCGTGTTCTAGAGGCTGCACGCAGGTCTGCCGAGTGTTTTGCAAGAAGAGAAAGAAAGTTGTCCAAAACAGCTTGCAATCGAATGTTCAAGTGAATAGAAAAGGCAGGAGAGTGGTCAGGTACGGTTTTCTCTCACTTGGCAAGCTGCGCACACAATCGCAGTGTTGTACAGCTTGTTTCATCACCTTTGCCAAGTTGCCGCTCTCTCCGTCTTCCGGAGACGAAGAAGCTGCTTCTTTGCGCAAAGACGATTCTGCCGCTCACAGTGCTCTGCGGTGTGCGCCTTCTGCCGAAAAAGGTCCGGGAGCTGTGCTTAGCTCTGCAGAGCACCGTACCTTCGTCTTTAGCCTCTCTTCTCGTCTACATCTTAGCAAAAAGCTTTTCCACACTGTCTGGCAAGGAGAAACTGTGCCAGCACAGAAAACATCTCCCATCGTGTTCTAGAGGCTGCACGGAGGTCTGCCGAGTGTTTTGCAAGAAGAGAAAGAAAGTTGTCCAAAACAGCTTCCAATCGAATGTTCATGTGAATAGAAAAGGCAGGAGAGTGGTCAGGTACTGTTTTCTCTCAGTTGGCAAGCTGCGCACACAATCGCAGTGTTGTACAGCTTGTTTCATCACCTTTGCGAAGTTGCCGCTCTCTCCGGCTCCCGGAGACGAAGAAGCTGCTTCTTCGCGCAAAGACGATTCTGCCGCTCACAGTGCTCTGCGGTGTGCGCCTTCTGCCGAAAGACGCCCGGGAGCGGTGCTTAGCTCTGCAGAGCGCCGTACCTTCGTCTTTAGCCTCTCTTTTCGTCTACATCTTAGCAAAAAGCTTTTCCACTCTGTCTGGCAAGGAGAAACTGTGCCAGCACAGAAAACATCTCCCATCGTGTTCTAGAGGCTGCACGCAGGTCTGCCGAGTGTTTTGCAAGAAGAGAAAGAAAGTTGTCCAAAACAGCTTGCAATCGAATGTTCAAGTGAATAGAAAAGGCAGGAGAGTGGTCAGGTACTGTTTTCTCTCAGTTGGCAAGCTGCGCACACAATCGCAGTGTTGTACAGCTTGTTTCATCACCTTTGCGAAGTTGCCGCTCTCTCCGGCTCCCGGAGACGAAGAAGCTGCTTCTTCGCGCAAAGACGATTCTGCCGCTCACAGTGCTCTGCGGTGTGCGCCTTCTGCCGAAAGAGGTCCGGGAGCGGTGCTTTGCTCTGCAGAGCACCGTACCTTCGTCTTTAGCCTCTCTTCTCGTCTACATCTTAGCAAAAAGCTTTTCCACTCTGTCTGGCAAGGAGAAACTGTGCCAGCACAGAAAACATCTCCCATCGTGTTCTAGAGGCTGCACGGAGGTCTGCTGAGTGTTTTGCAAGAAGAGAAAGAAAGTTGTCCAAAACAGCTTGCAATCGAATGTTCATGTGAATAGAAAAGGCAGGAGAGTGGTCAGGTACTGTTTTCTCTCAGTTGGCAAGCTGCGCACACAATCGCAGTGTTGTACAGCTTGTTTCATCACCTTTGCGAAGTTGCCGCTCTCTCCGGCTCCCGGAGACGAAGAAGCTGCTTCTTCGCGCAAAGAAGATTATGCCGCTCCCAGTGCTCTGCGGTGTGCGCCTTCTGCCGAAAGAGGTCCGGGAACTGTGCTTAGCTCTGCAGAGCACCGTACCTTCGTCTTTAGCCTCTCTTCTCGTCTACATCTTAGCAAAAAGCTTTTCCACTCTGTCTGGCAAGGAGAAACTGTGCCAGCACAAAAAACATCTCCCATCGTGTTCTAGAGGCTGCACGGAGGTCTGCCGAGTGTTTTGCAAGAAGAGAATGTAAGTTGTCCAAAACAGCTTGCAATCGAATGTTCATGTGAATAGAAAAGGCAGGAGAGTGGTCAGGTACTGTTTTCTCTTACTTGGCAAGCTGCGCACACAATCGCAGTGTTGTACAGCTTGTTTCATCACCTTTGACAAGTTGCCGCTCTCTCCGGCTCCCGGAGACGAAGAAGCTGCTTCTTCGCGCAAAGACGATTCTGCCGCTCACAGTGCTCTGCGGTGTGCGCCTTCTGCCGAAAGAGGTCCGGGAGCGGTGCTTAGCTCTGCAGAGCACCGTACCTTCGTCTTTAGCTTCTCTTCTCGTCTACATCTTAGCAAAAAGCTTTTCCACTCTGTCTGGCAAGGAGAAACTGTGCCAGCACAGAAAACATCTCCCATCGTGTTCTAGAGGCTGCACGGAGGTCTGCCGAGTGTTTTGCAAGAAGAGAAAGAAAGTTGTCCAAAACAGCTTGCAATCGAATGTTCATGTGAATAGAAAAGGCAGGAGAGTGGTCAGGTACTGTTTTCTCTCACTTGGCAAGCTGCGCACACAATCGCAGCGTCGTACAGCTTGTTTCATCACCTTTGCGAAGCTGCCGCTCTCTCCGGCTCCCGGAGACGAAGAAGCTGCTTCTTCGCGCAAAGACGATTCTGCCGCTCACAGTGCTCTGCGGTGTGCGCCTTCTGCCGAAAAAGGTCCGGGAGTTGTGCTTAGCTCTGCAGAGCACCGTCCCTTCGTCTTTAGCCTCTCTTCTCGTCTACATCTTAGCAAAAAGCTTTTCCACTCTGTCTGGCAAGGAGAAACTGTGCCAGCACAGAAAACATGTCTCATCGTGTTCTAGAGGCTGCACGGAGGTCTGCCGAGTGTTTTGCAAGAAGAGAAAGAAAGTTGTCCAAAACAGCTTCCAATCGAATGTTCATGTGAATAGAAAAGGCAGGAGAGTGGTCAGGTACTGTTTTCTCTCAGTTGGCAAGCTGCGCACACAATCGCAGTGTTGTACAGCTTGTTTCATCACCTTTGCGAAGTTGCCGCTCTCTCCGGCTCCCGGAGACGAAGAAGCTGCTTCTTCGCGCAAAGACGATTCTGCCGCTCACAGTGCTCTGCGGTGTGCGCCTTCTGCCGAAAGACGCCCGGGAGCGGTGCTTAGCTCTGCAGAGCGCCGTAACTTCGTCTTTAGCCTCTCTTTTCGTCTACATCTTAGCAAAAAGCTTTTCCACTCTGTCTGGCAAGGAGAAACTGTGCCAGCACAAAAAACATCTACCATCGTGTTCTAGAGGCTGCACGCAGGTCTGCCGAGTGTTTTGCAAGAAGAGAAAGAAAGTTGTCCAAAACAGCTTGCAATCGAATGTTCAAGTGAATAGAAAAGGCAGGAGAGTGGTCAGGTACTGTTTTCTCTCAGTTGGCAAGCTGCGCACACAATCGCAGCGTCGTACAGCTTGTTTCATCACCTTTGCGAAGCTGCCGCTCTCTCCGGCTCCCGGAGACGAAGAAGCTGCTTCTTCGCGCAAAGACGATTCTGCCGCTCACAGTGCTCTGCGGTGTGCGCCTTCTGCCGAAAGAGGTCCGGGAGCTGTGCTTAGCTCTGCAGAGCACCGTACCTTCGTCGTTAGCCTCTCTTCTCGTCTACATCTTAGCAAAAAGCTTTTCCACTCTGTCTGGCAAGGAGAAACTGTGCCAGCACAGAAAACATCTCCCTGCGTGTTCTAGAGGCTGCACGCAGGTCTGCCGAGTGTTTTGCAAGAAGAGAAAGAAAGTTGTCCAAAACAGCTTGCAATCGAATGTTCAAGTGAATAGAAAAGGCAGGAGAGTGGTCAGGTACGGTTTTCTCTCACTTGGCAAGCTGCGCACACAATCGCAGTGTTGTACAGCTTGTTTCATCACCTTTGCCAAGTTGCCGCTCTCTCCGTCTTCCGGAGACGAAGAAGCTGCTTCTTTGCGCAAAGACGATTCTGCCGCTCACAGTGCTCTGCGGTGTGCGCCTTCTGCCGAAATACGCCCGGGAGCGGTGCTTAGCTCTGCAGAGCACCGTACCTTCGTCTTTAGCCTCTCTTCTCGTCTACATCTTAGCAAAAAGCTTTTCCACTCTGTCTGGCAAGGAGAAACTGTGCCAGCACAGAAAACATCTCCCATCGTGTTCTAGAGGCTGCACGCAGGTCTGCCGAGTGTTTTGCAAGAAGAGAAAGAAAGTTGTCCAAAACAGCTTGCAGTCTAATATTCATCTGAATAGAAAAGGCAGGAGAGTGGTCAGGTACTGTTTTCTCTCAGTTGGCAAGCTGCGCACACAATCGCAGTGTTGTACAGCTTGTTTCATCACCTTTGCGAAGTTGCCGCTCTCTCCGGCTCCCGGAGACGAAGAAGCTGCTTCTTCGCGCAAAGACGATTCTGCCGCTCACAGTGCTCTGCGGTGTGCGCCTTCTGCCGAAAGAGGTCCGGGAGCGGTGCTTAGCTCTGCAGAGCACCGTAACTTCGTCTTTAGCCTCTCTTCTCGTCTACATCTTAGCAAAAAGCTTTTCCACTCTGTCTGGCAAGGAGAAACTGTGCCAGCACAGAAAACATCTCCCATCGTGTTCTAGAGGCTGCACGCAGGTCTGCCGAGTGTTTTGCAAGAAGAGAAAGAAAGTTGTCCAAAACAGCTTGCAATCGAATGTTCAAGTGAATAGAAAAGGCAGGAGAGTGGTCAGGTACTGTTTTCTCTCAGTTGGCAAGCTGCGCACACAATCGCAGTGTTGTACAGCTTGTTTCATCACCTTTGCGAAGTTGCCGCTCTCTCCGGCTCCCGGAGACGAAGAAGCTGCTTCTTCGCGCAAAGACGATTCTGCCGCTCACAGTGCTCTGCGGTGTGCGCCTTCTGCCGAAAGAGGTCCGGGAGCGGTGCTTAGCTCTGCAGAGCACCGTACCTTCGTCTTTAGCCTCTCTTCTCGTCTACATCTTAGCAAAAAGCTTTTCCACTCTGTCTGGCAAGGAGAAACTGTGCCAGCACAAAAAACATCTCCCATCGTGTTCTAGAGGCTGCACGCAGGTCTGCCGAGTGTTTTGCAAGAAGAGAAAGAAAGTTGTCCAAAACAGCTTGCAATCGAATGTTCATGTGAATAGAAAAGGCAGGAGAGTGGTCAGGTACTGTTTTCTCTCAGTTGGCAAGCTGCGCACACAATCGCAGTGTTGTACAGCTTGTTTCATCACCTTTGCGAAGTTGCCGCTCTCTCCGGCTCCCGGAGACGAAGAAGCTGCTTCTTCGCGCAAAGACGATTCTGCCGCTCACAGTGCTCTGCGGTGTGCGCCTTCTGCCAAAAGAGGTCCGGGAGCGGTGCTTAGCTCTGCAGAGCACCGTACCTTCGTCTTTAGCCTCTCTTCTCGTCTACATCTTAGCAAAAAGCTTTTCCACTCTGTCTGGCAAGGAGAAACTGTGCCAGCACAGAAAACATCTCCCATCGTGTTCTAGAGGCTGCACGCAGGTCTGCCGAGTGTTTTGCAAGAAGAGAAAGAAAGTTGTCCAAAACAGCTTGCAATCGAATGTTCATGTGAATAGAAAAGGCAGGAGAGTGGTCAGGTACTGTTTTCTCTCAGTTGGCAAGCTGCGCACACAATCGCAGTGTTGTACAGCTTGTTTCATCACCTTTGCGAAGTTGCCGCTCTCTCCGGCTCCCGGAGACGAAGAAGCTGCTTCTTCGCGCAAAGACGATTCTGCCGCTCACAGTGCTCTGCGGTGTGCGCCTTCTGCCGAAAGAGGTCCGGGAGCGGTGCTTAGCTCTGAGAAGCACCATACCTGCTTCTTTAGCTTCTCTTCTCGTCTACATCTTAGCAAAAAGCTTTTCCACTCTGTCTGGCAAGGAGAAACTGTGCCAGCACAGAAAACATCTCCCATCGTGTTCTAGAGGCTGCACGCAGGTCTGCCGAGTGTTTTGCAAGAAGAGAAAGAAAGTTGTACAAAACAGCTTGCAATCGAATGTTCATGTGAATAGAAAAGGCAGGAGAGTGGTCAGGTACTCTTTTCTCTCAGTTGACAATCTGCGCAAACAATCGCAGTGTTGTACAGGTTGTTTCATCACCTTTGCGAAGTTGCCGCTCTCTGCGGCTCCCGGAGACGAAGAAGCTGCTTCTTCGCGCAAAGACGATTCTGCCGCTCACAGTGCTCTGCGGTGTGCGCCTTCGGCCGAAAGACGCCCGGGAGCGGTGCTTAGCTCTGCAGAGCACCGTACCTTCGTCTTTAGCCTCTCTTCTCGTCTACATCTTAGCAAAAAGCTTTTCCACTCTGTCTGGCAAGGAGAAACTGTGCCAGCACAGAAAACATCTCCCATCGTGTTCTAGAGGCTGCACGCAGGTCTGCCGAGTGTTTTGCAAGAAGAGAAAGAAAGTTGTCCAAAACAGCTTGCAATCGAATGTTCAAGTGAATAGAAAAGGCAGGAGAGTGGTCAGGTACGGTTTTCTCTCAGTTGGCAAGCTGCGCACACAATCGCAGTGTTGTACAGCTTGTTTCATCACCTTTGCGAAGTTGCCGCTCTCTCCGGCTCCCGGAGACGAAGAAGCTGCTTCTTCGCGCAAAGACGATTCTGCCGCTCACTCTGCTCTGCAGTGTGCGCCTTCTGCTGAAAGAGGTCCGGGAGCAGTGCTTAGCTCTGCAGAGCACCGTACCTTCGTCTTTAGCCTCTCTTCTCGTCTACATCTTAGCAAAAAGCTTTTCCACTCTGTCTGGCAAGGAGAAACTGTGCCAGCACAGAAAACATCTCCCATCGTGTTCTAGAGGCTGCACGGAGGTCTGCCGAGTGTTTTGCAAGAAGAGAAAAAAGTTGTCCAAAACAGCTTGCAATCGAATGTTCATGTGAATAGAAAAGGCAGGAGAGTGGTCAGGTACTGTTTTCTCTCAGTTGGCAAGCTGCGCACACAATCGCAGTGTTGTACAGCTTGTTTCATCACCTTTGCGAAGTTGCCGCTCTCTCCGGCTCCCGGAGACGAAGAAGCTGCTTCTTCGCGCAAAGACGATTCTGCCGCTCACAGTGCTCTGCGGTGTGCGCCTTCTGCCGAAAGAGGTCCGGGAGCGGTGTTTAGCTCTGAGAAGCACCATACGTGCTTCTTTAAGTTCTCTTCTCGTCTACATCTTAGCAAAAAGCTTTTCCGCTCTGTCTGGCAAGGAGAAACTGTGCCAGCACAGAAAACATCTCCCATCGTGTTCTAGAGGCTGCACGCAGGTCTGCCGAGTGTTTTGCAAGAAGAGAAAGAAAGTTGTCCAAAACAGCTTGCAATCGAATGTTCAAGTGAATAGAAAAGGCAGGAGAGTGGTCAGGTACGGTTTTCTCTCAGTTGGCAAGCTGCGCACACAATCGCAGTGTTGTACAGCTTGTTTCATCACCTTTGCGAAGTTGCCGCTCTCTCCGGCTCCCGGAGACGAAGAAGCTGCTTCTTCGCGCAAAGACGATTCTGCCGCTCACTCTGCTCTGCAGTGTGCGCCTTCTGCTGAAAGAGGTCCGGGAGCAGTGCTTAGCTCTGCAGAGCACCGTACCTTCGTCTTTAGCCTCTCTTCTCGTCTACATCTTAGCAAAAAGCTTTTCCACTCTGTCTGGCAAGGAGAAACTGTGCCAGCACAGAAAACATCTCCCATCGTGTTCTAGAGGCTGCACGGAGGTCTGCCGAGTGTTTTGCAAGAAGAGAAAAAAGTTGTCCAAAACAGCTTGCAATCGAATGTTCATGTGAATAGAAAAGGCAGGAGAGTGGTCAGGTACTGTTTTCTCTCAGTTGGCAAGCTGCGCACACAATCGCAGTGTTGTACAGCTTGTTTCATCACCTTTGCGAAGTTGCCGCTCTCTCCGGCTCCCGGAGACGAAGAAGCTGCTTCTTCGCGCAAAGACGATTCTGCCGCTCACAGTGCTCTGCGGTGTGCGCCTTCTGCCGAAAGAGGTCCGGGAGCGGTGTTTAGCTCTGAGAAGCACCATACGTGCTTCTTTAAGTTCTCTTCTCGTCTACATCTTAGCAAAAAGCTTTTCCGCTCTGTCTGGCAAGGAGAAACTGTGCCAGCACAGAAAACATCTCCCATCGTGTTCTAGAGGCTGCACGCAGGTCTGCCGAGTGTTTTGCAAGAAGAGAAAGAAAGTTGTCCAAAACAGCTTCCAATCGAATGTTCATCTGAATAGAAAAGGCAGGAGAGTGGTCAGGTACTGTTTTCTCTCAGTTGACAAGCTGCGCACACAATCGCAGTGTTGTACAGCTTGTTTCATCACCTTTGCGAAGTTGCCGCTCTCTCCGGCTCCCGGAGACGAAGAAGCTGCTTCTTCGCGCAAAGACGATTCTGCCGCTCACAGTGCTCTGCGGTGTGCGCCTTCGGCCGAAAGACGCCCGGGAGCGGTGCTTAGCTCTGCAGAGCACCGTACCTTCGTCTTTAGCCTCTCTTCTCGTCTACATCTTAGCAAAAAGCTTTTCCACTCTGTCTGGCAAGGAGAAACTGTGCCAGCACAGAAAACATCTCCCATCGTGTTCTAGAGGCTGCACGCAGGTCTGCCGAGTGTTTTGCAAGAAGAGAAAGAAAGTTGTCCAAAACAGCTTGCAATCGAATGTTCATGTGAATAGAAATGGCAGGAGAGTGGTCAGGTACTGTTTTCTCTCAGTTGGCAAGCTGCGCACACAATCGCAGTGTTGTACAGCTTGTTTCATCACCTTTGCGAAGTTGCCGCTCTCTCCGGCTCCCGGAGACGAAGAAGCTGCTTCTTCGCGCAAAGAAGATTATGCCGCTCCCCGTGCTCTGCGGTGTGCGCCTTCTGCCGAAAGAGGTCCTGGAGCTGTGCTTAGCTCTGCAGAGCACCGTACCTTCGTCTTTAGCCTCTCTTCTCGTCTACATCTTAGCAAAAAGCTTTTCCACTCTGTCTGGCAAGGAGAAACTGTGCCAGCACAAAAAACATCTCCCATCGTGTTCTAGAGGCTGCACGGAGGTCTGCCGAGTGTTTTGCAAGAAGAGAAAGAAAGTTGTCCAAAACAGCTTGCAATCGAATGTTCATGTGAATAGAAAAGGCAGGAGAGTGGTCAGGTACTGTTTTCTCTCAGTTGGCAAGCTGCGCACACAATCGCAGTGTTGTACAGCTTGTTTCATCACCTTTGCGAAGTTGCCGCTCTCTCCGGCTCCCGGAGACGAAGAAGCTGCTTCTTCGCGCAAAGACGATTCTGCCGCTCACAGTGCTCTGCGGTGTGCGCCTTCTGCCGAAAGAGGTCCGGGAGCTGTGCTTAGCTCTGCAGAGCACCGTACCTTCGTCTTTAGCCTCTCTTCTCGTCTACATCTTAGCAAAAAGCTTTTCCACTCTGTCTGGCAAGGAGAAACTGTGCCAGCACAGAAAACATCTCCCTGCGTGTTCTAGAGGCTGCACGCAGGTCTGCCGAGTGTTTTGCAAGAAGAGAAAGAAAGTTGTCCAAAACAGCTTGCAATCGAATGTTCAAGTGAATAGAAAAGGCAGGAGAGTGGTCAGGTACGGTTTTCTCTCAGTTGGCAAGCTGCGCACACAATCGCAGTGTTGTACAGCTTGTTTCATCACCTTTGCGAAGTTGCCGCTCTCTCCGGCTTCCAGAGACAAAGAAGCTTCTTCTTCGCGCAAAGACGATTCTGCCGCTCACAGTGCTCTGCGGTGTGCGCCTTCTGCCGAAAGACGCCCGGGAGCGGTGCTTAGCTCTGCAGAGCACCGTACCTTCGTCTTTAGCCTCTCTTCTCGTCTACATCTTAGCAAAAAGCTTTTCCACTCTGTCTGGCAAGGAGAAACTGTGCCAGCACAGAAAACATCTCCCATCGTGTTCTAGAGGCTGCACGGAGGTCTGCCGAGTGTTTTGCAAGAAGAGAAAGAAAGTTGTCCAAAACAGCTTGCAATCGAATGTTCATCTGAATAGAAAAGGCAGGAGAGTGGTCAGGTACTGTTTTCTCTCAGTTGGCAAGCTGCGCACACAATCCCAGTGTTGTACAGCTTGTTTCATCACCTTTGCGAAGTTGCCGCTCTCTCCGGCTCCCGGAGACGAAGAAGCTGCTTCTTCGCGCAAAGACGATTCTGCCGCTCACAGTGCTCTGCGGTGTGCGCCTTCTGCCGAAAGAGGTCCGGGAGCGGTGCTTAGCTCTGCAGAGCACCGTACCTTCGTCTTTAGCCTCTCTTCTCGTCTACATCTTAGCAAAAAGCTTTTCCACTCTGTCTGGCAAGGAGAAACTGTGCCAGCACAAAAAACATCTCCCATCGTGTTCTAGAGGCTGCACGCAGGTCTGCCGAGTGTTTTGCAAGAAGAGAAAGAAAGTTGTCCAAAACAGCTTGCAATCGAATGTTCATGTGAATAGAAAAGGCAGGAGAGTGGTCAGGTACTGTTTTCTCTCAGTTGGCAAGCTGCGCACACAATCGCAGTGTTGTACAGCTTGTTTCACACCTTTGCGAAGCGGCCGCTCTCTCCGGCTCCCGGAGACGAAGAAGCTGCTTCTTCGCGCAAAGACGATTCTGCCGCTCACAGTGCTCTGCGGTGTGCGCCTTCTGCCGAAAGAGGTCCGGCAGCGGTGCTTAGCTCTGCAGAGCACCGTACCTTCGTCTTTAGCCTCTCTTCTCGTCTACATCTTATCAAAAAGCTTTTCCACTCTGTCTGGCAAGGAGAAACTGTGCCAGCACAGAAAACATCTCCCATCGTGTTCTAGAGGCTGCACGCAGGTCTGCCGAGTGTTTTGCAAGAAGAGAAAGAAAGTTGTCCAAAACAGCTTGCAATCGAATGTTCATGTGAATAGAAAAGGCAGGAGAGTGGTCAGGTACTGTTTTCTCTCAGTTGGCAAGCTGCGCACACAATCGCAGTGTTGTACAGCTTGTTTCATCACCTTTGCGAAGTTGCTGCTCTCTCCGGCTCCCGGAGACGAAGAAGCTGCTTCTTCGCGCAAAGACGATTCTGCCGCTCACAGTGCTCTGCAGTGTGCGTCTTCTGCCGAAAGAGGTCCGGGAGCTGTGCTTAGCTCTGCAGAGCACCATACCTGCTTCTTTAGCCTCTCTTCTCGTCTACATCTTAGCAAAAAGCTTTTCCACTCTGTCTGGCAAGGAGAAACTGTGCCAGCACAAAAAACATCTCCCATCGTGTTCTAGAGGCTGCACGGAGGTCTGCCGAGTGTTTTGCAAGAAGAGAAAGAAAGTTGTCCAAAACAGCTTACAATCGAATGTTCATGTGAATAGAAAAGGCAGGAGAGTGGTCAGGTACTGTTTTCTCTCAGTTGGCAAGCTGCGCACACAATCGCAGTGTTGTACAGCTTGTTTCATCACCTTTGCGAAGTTGCCGCTCTCTCCGGCTCCCGGAGACGAAGAAGCTGCTTCTTCGCGCAAAGACGATTCTGCCGCTCACAGTGCTCTGCGGTGTGCGCCTTCTGGCGAAAGAGGTCCGGGAGCGGTGCTTAGCTCTGCAGAGCACCGTACCTTCGTCTTTAGCCTCTCTTCTTGTCTACATCATAGCAAAAAGCTTTTCCACTCTGTCTGGCAGGGAGAAACTGTGCCAGCACAGAAAACATCTCCCATCGTGTTCTAGAGGCTGCACGCAGGTCTGCCGAGTGTTTTGCAAGAAGAGAAAGAAAGTTGTGCAAAACAGGTTGCAATCGAATGTTCACGTGAATAGAAAAGGCAGGAGAGTGGTCAGGTACTGTTTTCTCTCAGTTGGCAAGCTGCGCACACAATCGCAGGTGTTGTACAGCTTGTTTCATCACCTTTGCGAAGTTGCCGCTCTCTCCGGCTCCCGGAGACGAAGAAGCTGCTTCTTCGCGCAAAGACGATTCTGCCGCTCACAGTGCTCTGCTGTGTGCGCCTTCTGCCGAAAGAGACCCGGGAGCGGTGCTTAGCTCTGCAGAGCACCGTACCTTCGTCTTTAGCCTCTCTTCTCGTCTACATCTTAGCAAAAAGCTTTTCACTCTGTCTGGCAAGGAGAAACTGTGCCAGCACAAAAAACATCTACCATCGTGTTCTAGAGGCTGCACGCAGGTCTGCCGAGTGTTTTGCAAGAAGAGAAAGAAAGTTGTCCAAAACAGCTTGCAATCGAATGTTCAAGTGAATAGAAAAGGCAGGAGAGTGGTCAGGTACTGTTTTCTCTCACTTGGCAAGCTGCGCACACAATCGCAGTGTTGTACAGCTTGTTTCATCACCTTTGCCAAGTTGCCGCTCTCTCCGGCTCCCGGAGACGAAGAAGCTGCTTCTTCGCGCAAAGACGATTCTGCCGCTCACAGTGCTCTGCGGTGTGCGCCTTCTGCCGAAAGAGGTCCGGCAGCGGTGCTTAGCTCTGCAGAGCACCGTACCTTCGTCTTTAGCCTCTCTTCTCGTCTACATCTTAGCAAAAAGCTTTTCCACTCTGTCTGGCAAGGAGAAACTGTGCCAGCACAGAAAACATCTCCCATCGTGTTCTAGAGGCTGCACGGAGGTCTGCCGAGTGTTTTGCAAGAAGAGAAAGAAAGTTGTCCAAAACAGCTTGCAATCGAATGTTCATGTGAATAGAAAAGGCAGGAGAGTGGTCAGGTACTGTTTTCTCTCAGTTGGCAAGCTGCGCACACAATCGCAGTGTTGTACAGCTTGTTTCATCACCTTTGCGAAGTTGCCGCTCTCTCCGGCTCCCGGAGACGAAGAAGCTGCTTCTTCGGGCAAAGACGATTCTGCCGCTCACAGTGCTCTGCAGTGTGCGTCTTCTGCCGAAAGTGGTCCGGGAGCTGTGCTTAGCTCTACAGAGCACCATACCTGCTTCTTTAGCCTCTCTTCTCGTCTACATCTTAGCAAAAATCTTTTCCACTCTGTCTGGCAAGGAGAAACTGTGCCAGCACAAAAACCATCTCCCATCTTGTTCTAGAGGCTGCACGCAGGTCTGCCGAGTGTTTTGCAAGAAGAGAAAAAAAGTTGTCCAAAACAGCTTACAATCGAATGTTCATGTGAATAGAAAAGGCAGGAGAGTGGTCAGGTACTGTTTTCTCTCAGTTGGCAAGCTGCGCACACAATCGCAGTGTTGTACAGCTTGTTTCATCACCTTTGCCAAGTTGCCGCTCTCTCCGGCTCCCGGAGACGAAGAAGCTGCTTCTTCGCGCAAAGACGATTCTGCCGCTCACAGTGCTCTGCGGTGTGCGCCTTCTGCCGAAAGACGCCCGGGAGCGGTGCTTAGATCTGCAGAGCACCGTACCTTCGTCTTTAGCCTCTCTTCTCGTCTACATCTTAGCTAAAAGCTTTTCCACTCTGTCTGGCAAGGAGAAAATGTGCCAGCACAAAAAACATCTCCCATCGTTTTCTAGAGGCTGCACGCAGGTCTGCCGAGTGTTTTGCAAGAAGAGAAAGAAAGTTGTCCAAAACAGCTTGCAATCGAATGTTCATGTGAATAGAAAAGGCAGGAGAGTGGTCAGGTACTGTTTTCTCTCAGTTGGCAAGCTGCGCACACAATCGCAGTGTTGTACAGCTTGTTTCATCACCTTTGCGAAGTTGCCGCTCTCTCCGGCTCCCGGAGACGAAGAAGCTGCTTCTTCGCGCAAAGACGATTCTGCCGCTCACAGTGCTCTGCGGTGTGCGCCTTCTGCCGAAAGAGGCCCGGGAGCTGTGCTTAGGTCTGCAGAGCACCGTACCTTCGTCTTTAGCCTCTCTTCTCGTCTACATCTTAGCAAAAAGATTTTCCACTCTGTCTGGCAAGGAGAAACTGTGCCAGCACAAAAAACATCTCCCATCGTGTTCTAGAGGCTGCACGCAGGTCTGCCGAGTGTTTTGCAAGAAGAGAAAGAAAGTTGTCCAAAACAGCTTGCAATCGAATGTTCATGTGAATAGAAAAGGCAGGAGAGTGGTCAGGTACTGTTTTCTCTCAGTTGGCAAGCTGCGCACACAATCGCAGTGTTGTACAGCTTGTTTCATCACCTTTGCGAAGTTGCCGCTCTCTCCGGCTCCCGGAGACGAAGAAGCTGCTTCTTCGCGCAAAGACGATTCTGCCGCTCACAGTGCTCTGCGGTGTGCGCCTTCTGCCGAAAGAGCCCCGGGAGCGGTGCTTAGCTCTGAGAAGCACCATACGTGCTTCTTTAGCCTCTCTTCTCGTCTACATCTTAGCAAAAAGCTTTTCCACTCTGTCTGGCAAGGAGAAACTGTGCCAGCACAGAAAACATCTCCCTGCGTGTTCTAGAGGCTGCACGCAGGTCTGCCGAGTGTTTTGCAAGAAGAGAAAGAAAGTTGTCCAAAACAGCTTGCAATCGAATGTTCATGTGAATAGAAAAGGCAGGAGAGTGGTCAGGTACTGTTTTCTCTCACTTGGCAAGCTGCGCACACAATCGCAGTGTTGTACAGCTTGTTTCATCACCTTTGCCAAGTTGCCGCTCTCTCCGGCTCCCGGAGACGAAGAAGCTGCTTCTTCGCGCAAAGACGATTCTGCCGCTCACAGTGCTCTGCGGTGTGCGCCTTCTGCCGAAAGAGGCCCGGGAGCGGTGCTTAGCTCTGCAGAGCACCGTACCTTCGTCTTTAGCCTCTCTTCTCGTCTACATCTTAGCAAAAAGCTTTTCCACTCTGTCTGGCAAGGAGAAACTGTGCCAGCACAAAAAACATCTCCCATCGTGTTCTAGAGGCTGCACGGAGGTCTGCCGAGTGTTTTGCAAGAAGAGAAAGAAAGTTGTCCAAAACAGCTTGCAATCGAATGTTCATGTGAATAGAAAAGGCAGGAGAGTGGTCAGGTACTGTTTTCTCTCACTTGGCAAGCTGCGCACACAATCGCAGTGTTGTACAGCTTGTTTCATCACCTTTGCGAAGTTGCCGCTCTCTCCGGCTCCCGGAGACGAAGAAGCTGCTTCTTCGCGCAAAGACGATTCTGCCTCTCACAGTGCTCTGCTGTGTGCGCCTTCTGCCGAAAGAGGTCCGGGAGCGGTGCTTAGCTCTGCAGAGCACCGTACCTTCGTCTTTAGCCTCTCTTCTCGTCTACATCTTAGCAAAAAGCTTTTCCACTCTGTCTGGCAAGGAGAAACTGTGCCAGCACAAAAAACATCTCCCATCGTGTTCTAGAGGCTGCACGCAGGTCTGCCGAGTGTTTTGCAAGAAGAGAAAGAAAGTTGTCCAAAACAGCTTGCAATCGAATCTTCATGTGAATAGAAAAGGCAGGAGAGTGGTCAGGTACTGTTTTCTCTCACTTGGCAAGCTGCGCACGCAATCGCAGTGTTGTACAGCTTGTTTCATCACCTTTGCGAAGTTGCCGCTCTCTGCGGCTCCCGGAGACGAAGAAGCTGCTTCTTCGCGCAAAGACGATTCTGCCGCTCACAGTGCTCTGCGGTGTGCGCCTTCTGCCGAAAGAGGTCCGGGAGCGGTGCTTAGCTCTGAGAAGCACCATAGGTGCTTCTTTAGCCTCTCTTCTCGTCTACATCTTAGCAAAAAGCTTTTCCACTCTGTCTGGCAAGGAGAAACTGTGCCAGCACAGAAAACATCTCCCATCGTGTTCTAGAGGCTGCACGCAGGTCTGCCGAGTGTTTTGCAAGAAGAGAAAGAAAGTTGTCCAAAACAGCTTGCAATCGAATGTTCACGTGAATAGAAAAGGCAGGAGAGTGGTCAGGTACTGTTTTCTCTGTTGGCAAGATGCGCACACAATCGCAGTGTTGTACAGCTTGTTTCATCACCTTTGCGAAGTTGCCGCTCTCTCCGGCTCCCGGAGACGAAGAAGCTGCTTCTTCGCGCAAAGACGATTCTGCCGCTCACAGTGCTCTGCGGTGTGCGCCTTCTGCCGAAAGAGCCCCAGGAGCTGTGCTTAGCTCTGCAGAGCACCGTACCTTCGTCTTTAGCCTCTCTTCTCGTCTACATCTTAGCAAAACGCTTTTCCACTCTGTCTGGCAAGGAGAAACTGTGCCAGCACAAAAAACATCTCCCATCCTGTTCTAGAGGCTGCACGCAGGTCTGCCGAGTGTTTTGCAAGAAGAGAAAGAAAGTTGTCCAAAACAGCTTCCAATCGAAGGTTCATGTGAATAGAAAAGGCAGGAGAGTGGTCAGGTACTGTTTTCTCTCACTTGGCAAGCTGCGCACACAATCGCAGTGTTGTACAGCTTGTTTCATCACCTTTGCGAAGTTGCCGCTCTCTCCGGCTCCCGGAGACGAAGAAGCTGCTTCTTCGCGCAAAGACGATTCTGCCGCTCACAGTGCTCTGCGGTGTGCGCCTTCTGCCGAAAGACGCCCGGGAGCGGTGCTTAGCTCTGCAGAGCACCGTACCTTCGTCTTTAGCCTCTCTTCTCGTCTACATCTTAGCAAAAAGCTTTTCCACTCTGTCTGGAAAGGAGAAACTGTGCCAGCACAAAAAACATCTCCCATCGTCTTCTAGAGGCTGCACGCAGGTCTGCCGAGTGTTTTGCAAGAAGAGAAAGAAAGTTGTCCAAAACAGCTTGCAATCGAATGTTCATGTGAATAGAAAAGGCAGGAGAGTGGTCAGGTACTGTTTTCTCTCAGTTGGCAAGCTGCGCACACAATCGCAGTGTTGTACAGCTTGTTTCATCACCTTTGCGAAGTTGCCGCTCTCTCCGGCTCCCGGAGACGAAGAAGCTGCTTCTTCGCGCAAAGACGATTCTGCCGCTCACAGTGCTCTGCGGTGTGCGCCTTCTGCCGAAAGAGGTCCGGGAGCGGTACTTAGCTCTGTAGAACACCGTATCTTCGTCTTTAGCCTCTCTTCTCGTCTACATCTTAGCAAAAAGCTTTTCCACTCTGTCTGGCAAGGAGAAACTGTGCCAGCACAGAAAACATCTCCCATCGTGTTCTAGAGGCTGCACGCAGGTCTGCCGAGTGTTTTGCAAGAAGAGAAAGAAAGTTGTCCAAAACAGCTTGCAATCGAATGTTCATCTGAATGGAAAAGTCAGGAGAGTGGTCAGGTACTGTTTTCTCTCAGTTGGCAAGCTGCGCACACAATCGCAGTGTTGTACAGCTTGTTTCATCACCTTTGCGAAGTTGCCGCTCTCTCCGGCTCCCGGAGACGAAGAAGCTGCTTCTTCGCGCAAAGACGATTCTGCCGCTCACAGTGCTCTGCGGTGTGCGCCTTCTGCCGAAAGAGGTCCGGGAGCGGTGCTTAGCTCTGCAGAGCACCGTACCTTCGTCTTTAGCCTCTCTTCTCGTCTACATCTTAGCAAAAAGCTTTTCCACTCTGTCTGGCAAGGAGAAACTGTGCCAGCACAAAAAACATCTCCCATCGTGTTCTAGAGGCTGCACGCAGGCCTGCCGAGTGTTTTGCAAGAAGAGAAAGAAAGTTGTCCAAAACAGCTTGCAATCGAATGTTCATGTGAATAGAAAAGGCAGGAGAGTGGTCAGGTACTGTTTTCTCTCAGTTGGCAAGCTGCGCACACAATCGCAGTGTTGTACAGCTTGTTTCATCACCTTTGCGAAGTTGCCGCTCTCTCCGGCTCCCGGAGACGAAGAAGCTGCTTCTTCGCGCAAAGACGATTCTGCCGCTCACAGTGCTCTGCGGTGTGCGCCTTCTGCCGAAAGAGGTCCGGCAGCGGTGCTTAGCTCTGAGAAGCACCATACGTGCTTCTTTAGCCTCTCTTCTCGTCTACATCTTAGCAAAAAGCTTTTCCACTCTGTCTGGCAAGGAGAAACTGTGCCAGCACAGAAAACATCTCCCATCGTGTTCTAGAGGCTGCACGGAGGTCTGCCGAGTGTTTTGCAAGAAGAGAAAGAAAGTTGTCCAAAACAGCTTGCAATCGAATGTTCACGTGAATAGAAAAGGCAGGAGAGTGGTCAGGTACAGTTTTCTCTGTTGGCAAGATGCGCACACAATCGCAGTGTTGTACAGCTTGTTTCATCACCTTTGCGAAGTTGCCGCTCTCTCCGGCTCCCGGAGACGAAGAAGCTGCTTCTTCGCGCAAAGACGATTCTGCCGTTCACAGTGCTCTGCGGTGTGCGCCTTCTGCCGAAAGAGGCCCGGGAGCGGTGCTTAGCTCTGAGAAGCACCATACGTGCTTCTTTAGCCTCTCTTCTCGTCTACATCTTAGCAAAAAGCTTTTCCACTCTGTCTGGCAAGGAGAAACTGTGCCAGCACAAAAAACATCTCCCATCGTGTTCTAGAGGCTGCACGCAGGCCTGCCGAATGTTTTGCAAGAAGAGAAAGAAAGTTGTCCAAAACAGCTTGCAATCGAATGTTCATGTGAATAGAAAAGGCAGGAGAGTGGTCAGGTACTGTTTTCTCTCAGTTGGCAAGCTGCGCACACAATCGCAGTGTTGTAGAGCTTGTTTCATCACCTTTGCCAAGTTGCCGCTCTCTCCGGCTCCCGGAGACGAAGAAGCTGCTTCTTCGCGCAAAGACGATTCTGCCGCTCACAGTGCTCTGCAGTGTGTGTCTTCTGCCGAAAGAGGCCCGGGAGCTGTGCTTAGCTCTGCAGAGCTCCATACCTGCCTCTTTAGCCTCTCTTCTCGTCTACATCTTAGCAAAAAGCTTTTCCACTCTTTCTGCAAGGAGAAACTGTGCCGGCAAAAAAAACATCTCCCATCGTGTTCTAGAGGCTGTACGGAGGTCTGCCGAGTGTTTTGCAAGAAGAGAAAGAAAGTTGTCCAAAACAGCTTGCAATCGAATGTTCATGTGAATAGAAAAGGCAGGAGAGTGGTCAGGTACTGTTTTCTCTCAGTTGGCAAGCTGCGCACACAATCGCAGTGTTGTACAGCTTGTTTCATCACCTTCGCGAAGCTGCCGCTCTCTCCGGCTCCCGGAGACGAAGAAGCTGCTTCTTCGGGCAAAGACGATTCTGCCGCTCCCAGTGCTCTGCGGTGTGCGCCTTCTGCTGAAAGAGGTCCGGGAGCGGTGCCTAGCTCTGCAGAGCACCGTACCTTCGTCTTTAGCCTCTCTTCTCGTCTACATCTTAGCAAAAAGCTTTTCCACTCTGTCTGGCAAGGAGAAACTGTGCCAGCACAGAAAACATCTCCCATCGTGTTCTAGAGGCTGCACGGAGGTCTGCCGAGTGTTTTGCAAGAAGAGAAAGAAAGTTGTCCAAAACAGCTTGCAATCGAATGTTCATCTGAATAGAAAAGGCAACAGAGTGGTCAGGTACTGTTTTCTCTCAGTTGGCAAGCTGCGCACACAATCGCAGTGTTGTACAGCTTGTTTCATCACCTTTGCGAAGTTGCCGCTCTCTCCGGCTCCCGGAGACGAAGAAGCTGCTTCTTCGCGCAAAGACGATTCTGCCGCTCACAGTGCTCTGTGGTGTGCGCCTTCTGCCGAAAGAGGTCCGGGAGCGGTGCTTAGCTCTGCATAGCACCGTACCTTCGTCTTTAGCCTCTCTTCTCGTCTACATCTTAGCAAAAAGCTTTTCCACTCTGTCTGGCAAGGAGAAACTGTGCCAGCACAGAAAACATCTCCCATCGTGTTCTAGAGGCTGCACGCAGGTCTGCCGAGTGTTTTGCAAGAAGAGAAAGAAAGTTGTCCAAAACAGCTTGCAATCGAATGTTCATGTGAATAGAAAAGGCAGGAGAGTGGTCAGGTACTGTTTTCTCTCAGTTGGCAAGCTGCGCACACAATCGCAGTGTTGTACAGCTTGTTTCATTACCTTTGCGAAGTTGCCGCTCTCTCCGGCTCCCGGAGACGAAGAAGCTCTTTCTTCGCGCAAAGACGATTCTGCCGCTCACAGTGCTCTGCGGTGTGCGCCTTCTGCCGAAAGAGGTCCGGGAGCGGTGCCTAGCTCTGCAGAGCACCGTACCTTCGTCTTTAGCCTCTCTTCTCGTCTACATCTTAGCAAAAAGCTTTTCCACTCTGTCTGGCAAGGAGAAACTGTGCCAGCACAGAAAACATCTCCCATCGTGTTCTAGAGGCTGCACGCAGGTCTGCCGAATGTTTTGCAAGAAGAGAAAGAAAGTTGTCCAAAACAGCTTCCAATCGAATGTTCATGTGAATAGAAAAGGCAGGAGAGTGGTCAGGTACTGTTTTCTCTCAGTTGGCAAGCTGCGCACACAATCGCAGTGTTGTACAGCTTGTTTCATCACCTTTGCGAAGTTGCCGCTCTCTCCGCCTCCCGGAGACGAAGAAGCTGCTTCTTCGCGCAAAGACGATTCTGCCGCTCACAGTGCTCTGCGGTGTGCGCCTTCTGCCGAAAGACGCCCGGGAGCGGTGCTTAGCTCTGCATAGCACCGTACCTTCGTCTTTAGCCTCTCTTCTCGTCTACATCTTATCAAAAAGCTTTTCCACTCTGTCTGGCAAGGAGAAACTGTGCCAGCACAAAAAACATCTCCCATCGTGTTCTAGAGGCTGCACGCATGTCTGCCGAGTGTTTTGCAAGAAGAGAAAGAAAGTTGTCCAAAACAGCTTGCAATCGAATGTTCATGTGAATAGAAAAGGCAGGAGAGTGGTCAGGTACTGTTTTCTCTCAGTTGGCAAGCTGCGCACACAATCGCAGTGTTGTACAGCTTGTTTCATCACCTTTGCGAAGTTGCCGCTCTCTCCGGCTCCCGGAGACGAAGAAGCTGCTTCTTCGCACAAAGACGATTCTGCCGCTCACAGTGCTCTGCGGTGTGCACCTTCTGCCGAAAGAGGTCCGGGAGCGGTGCTTAGCTCTGCAGAGCACCGTACCTTCGTCTTTAGCCTCTCTTCTCGTCTACATCTTAGCAAAAAGCTTTTCCACTCTGCCTGGCAAGGAGAAACTGTGCCAGCACAGAAAACATCTCCCATCGTGTTCTAGAGGCTGCACGGAGGTCTGCCGAGTGTTTTGCAAGAAGAGAAAGAAAGTTGTCCAAAACAGCTTGCAATCGAATGTTCATGTGAATAGAAAAGGCAGGAGAGTGGTCAGGTACTGTTTTCTCTCAGTTGGCAAGCTGCGCACACAATCGCAGTGTTGTACAGCTTGTTTCATTACCTTTGCGAAGTTGCCGCTCTCTCCGGCTCCCGGAGACGAAGAAGCTGCTTCTTCGCGCAAAGACGATTCTGCCGCTCACAGTGCTCTGCGGTGTGCGCCTTCTGCCCAAAGAGGTCCGGGAGCGGTGCCTAGCTCTGCAGAGCACCGTACCTTCGTCTTTAGCCTCTCTTCTCGTCTACATCTTCGCAAAAAGCTTTTCCACTCTGTCTGGCAAGGAGAAACTGTGCCAGCACAGAAAACATCTCCCATCGTGTTCTAGAGGCTGCACGCAGGTCTGCCGAGTGTTTTGCAAGAAGAGAAAGAAAGTTGTCCAAAACAGCTTGCAATCGAATGTTCATGTGAATAGAAAAGGCAGGGGAGTGGTCAGGTACTGTTTTCTCTCAGTTGGCAAGCTGCGCACACAATCGCAGTGTTGTACAGCTTGTTTCATCACCTTTGCGAAGTTGCCGCTCTCTCCGGCTCCCGGAGACGAAGAAGCTGCTTCTTCGCGCAAGACGATTCTGCCTCTCACAGTGCTCTGCGGTGTGCGCCTTCTGCCGAAAGAGGTCCGGGAGCGGTGCTTAGCTCTGCAGAGCACCGTACCTTCGTCTTTAGCCTCTCTTTTAGTCTACATCTTAGCAAAAAGCTTTTCCACTCTGTCTGGCAAGGAGAAACTGTGCCAGCACAAAAAAAATCTCCCATCGTGTTCTAGAGGCTGCACGGAGGTCTGCCGAGTGTTTTGCAAGAAGAGAAAGAAAGTTGTCCAAAACAGCTTGCAATCGAATGTTCATGTGAATAGAAAAGGCAGGAGAGTGGTCAGGTACTGTTTTCTCTCAGTTGGCAAGCTGCGCACACAATCGCAGTGTTGTACAGCTTGTTTCATCACCTTTGCGAAGTTGCCGCTCTCTCCGGCTCCCGGAGACGAAGAAGCTGCTTCTTCGCGCAAAGACGATTCTGCCGCTCACAGTGCTCTGCGGTGTGCGCCTTCTGCCGAGAGAGGTCCGGCAGCGGTGCTTAGCTCTGCAGAGCACCGTACCTTCGTCTTTAGCCTCTCTTCTCGTCTACATCATAGCAAAAAGTTTTTCCACTCTGTCTGGCAAGGAGAAACTGTGCCAGCACAGAAAACATCTCCCATCGTGTTCTAGAGGCTGCACGCAGGTCTGCCGAGTGTTTTGCAAGAAGAGAAAGAAAGTTGTCCAAAACAGCTTGCAATCGAATGTTCGTTTGAATAGAAATGGCAGGAGAGTGGTCAGGTACTGTTTTCTCTCACTTGGCAAGCTGCGCACACAATCGCAGTGTTGTACAGCTTGTTTCATCACCTTTGCCAAGTTGCCGCTCTCTCCGGCTCCCGGAGACGAAGAAGCTGCTTCTTCGCGCAAAGACGATTCTGCCGCTCACAGTGCTCTGCGGTGTGTGTCTTCTGCCGAAAGAGGCCCGGGAGCTGTGCTTAGCTCTGCAGAGCACCATACCTGCTTCTTTAGCCTCTCTTCTCGTCTACATCTTAGCAAAAAGCTTTTCCAATCTGTCTGGCAAGGAGAAACTGTGCCAGCACAGAAAACATCTCCCATCGTGTTCTAGAGGCTGCACGCAGGTCTGCCGAGTGTTTTGCAAGAAGAGAAAGAAAGTTGTCCAAAACAGCTTCCAATCGAATGTTCATGTGAATAGAAAAGGCAGGAGAGTGGTCAGGTACTGTTTTCTCTCAGTTGGCAAGCTGCGCACACAATCGCAGTGTTGTACAGCTTGTTTCATCACCTTTGCGAAGTTGCCGCTCTCTCCGGCTCCCGGAGACGAAGAAGCTGCTTCTTCGCGCAAAGACGATTCTGCCGCTCACAGTGCTCTGCGGTGTGCGCCTTCTGCCGAAAGAGGTCCGGGAGCGGTGCTTAGCTCTGCAGAGCACCGTACCTTCGTCTTTAGCCTCTCTTTTAGTCTACATCTTAGCAAAAAGCTTTTCCACTCTGTCTGGCAAGGAGAAACTGTGCCAGCACAAAAAACATCTCCCATCGTGTTCTAGAGGCTGCACGGAGGTCTGCCGAGTGTATTGCAAGAAGAGAAAGAAAGTTGTCCAAAACAGCTTGCAATCGAATATTCATGTGAATAGAAAAGGCAGGAGAGTGGTCAGGTACTGTTTTCTCTCAGTTGGCAAGCTGCGCACACAATCGCAGTGTTGTACAGCTTGTTTCATCACCTTTGCGAAGTTGCCGCTCTCTGCGGCTCCCGGAGACGAAGAAGCTGCTTCTTCGCGCAAAGACGATTCTGCCGCTCACAGTGCTCTGCGGTGTGCGCCTTCTGCCGAAAGAGGTCCGGGAGCGGTGCTTAGCTCTGCAGAGCACCGTACCTTCGTCTTTAGCCTCTCTTCTCGTCTACATCTTAGCAAAAAGCTTTTCCACTCTGTCTGGCAAGGAGAAACTGTGCCAGCACAGAAAACATCTCCCATCGTGTTCTAGAGTCTGCACGGAGGTCTGCCGAGTGTTTTGCAAGAAGAGAGAGAAAGTTGTCCAAAACAGCTTCCAATCGAATGTTCATGTGAATAGAAAAGGCAGGAGAGTGGTCAGGTACTGTTTTCTCTCAGTTGGCAAGCTGCGCACACAATCGCAGTGTTGTACAGCTTGTTTCATCACCTTTGCGAAGTTGCCGCTCTCTCCGGCTCCCGGAGACGAAGAAGCTGCTTCTTCGCGCAAAGACGATTCTGCCGCTCACAGTGCTCTGCCGCGTGCGCCTTCTGCCGAAAGAGGCCCGGGAGCGGTGCTTAGCTCTGCAGAGCACCGTACCTTCGTCTTTAGCCTCTCTTCTCGTCTACATCTTAGCAAAAAGCTTTTCTACTCTTTCTGGCAGGGAGAAACTGTGCCAGCACAGAAAACATCTCCCATCGTGTTCTAGAGGCTGCACGGAGGTCTGCAGAGTGTTTTGCACGAAGAGAAAGAAAGTTGTCCAAAACAGCTTGCAATCGAATGTTCATGTGAATAGAAAAGGCAGGAGAGTGATCAGGTACAGTTTGCTCTCAGTTGGCAAGCTGTGCACACAATCGCAGTGTTGTACAGCTTGTTTCATCACCTTTGCGAAGTTGCCGCTCTCTCCGGCTCCCGGAGACGAAGAAGCTGCTTCTTCGCGCAAAGACGATTCTGCCGCTCACAGTGCTCTGCGGTGTGCGCCTTCTGCCGAAAGAGGTACGGGAGCGGTGCTTAGCTCTGCAGAGCACCGTACCTTCGTCTTTAGCCTCTCTTCTCGTCTACATCTTAGCAAAAAGCTTTTCCACTCTGTCTGGCAAGGAGAAACTGTGCCAGCACAAAAAACATCTCCCATCGTGTTCTAGAGGCTGCACGCAGGTCTGCCGAGTGTTTTGCAAGAAGAGAAAGAAAGTTGTCCAAAACAGCTTCCAATCGAATGTTCATGTGAATAGAAAAGGCAGGAGAGTGGTCAGGTACTGTTTTCTCTCAGTTGGCAAGCTGCGCACACAATCGCAGTGTTGTACAGCTTGTTTCATCACCTTTGCGAAGTTGCCGCTCTCTCCGGCTCCCGGAGACGAAGAAGCTGCTTCTTCGCGCAAAGACGATTCTGCCTCTCACAGTGCTCTGCGGTGTGCGCCTTCTGCCGAAAGACGCCCGGGAGCGGTGCTTAGCTCTGCAGAGCACCGTACCTTCGTCTTTAGCCTCTCTTCTCGTCTACATCTTAGCAAAAAGCTTTTCCACTCTGTCTGGCAAGGAGAAACTGTGCCAGCACAAAAAACATCTCCCATCGTGTTCTAGAGGCTGCACGGAGGTCTGCCGAGTGTTTTGCAAGAAGAGAAAGAAAGTTGTCCAAAACAGCTTGCAATCGAATGTTCATGTGAATAGAAAAGGCAGGAGAGTGGTCAGGTACTGTTTTCTCTCACTTGGCAAGCTGCGCACACAATCGCAGTGTTGTACAGCTTGTTTCATCACCTTTGCGAAGTTGCCGCTCTCTCCGGCTCCCGGAGACGAAGAAGCTGCTTCTTCGCGCAAAGACGATTCTGCCGCTCACAGTGCTCTGCGGTGTGCGCCTTCTGCCGAAAGACGCCCGGGAGCGGTGCTTAGCTCTGCAGAGCACCGTACCTTCGTCTTTAGCCTCTCTTCTCGTCTACATCTTAGCAAAAAGCTTTTCCACTCTGTCTGGCAAGGAGAAACTGTGCCAGCACAGAAAACATCTCCCATCGTGTTCTAGAGGCTGCACGGAGGTCTGCCGAGTGTTTTGCAAGAAGAGAAAGAAAGTTGTCCAAAACAGCTTCCAATCGAATGTTCATGTGAATAGAAAAGGCAGGAGAGTGGTCAGGTACTGTTTTCTCTCACTTGGCAAGCTGCGCACACAATCGCAGTGTTGTACAGGTTGTTTCATTACCTTTGCGAAGTTGCCGCTCTCTCCGGCTCCCGGAGACGAAGAAGCTGCTTCTTCGCGCAAAGACGATTCTGCCGCTCACAGTGCTCTGCGGTGTGCGCCTTCTGCCCAAAGAGGTCCGGGAGCGGTGCCTAGCTCTGCAGAGCACCGTACCTTCGTCTTTAGCCTCTCTTCTCGTCTACATCTTCGCAAAAAGCTTTTCCACTCTGTCTGGCAAGGAGAAACTGTGCCAGCACAGAAAACATCTCCCATCGTGTTCTAGAGGCTGCACGCAGGTCTGCCGAGTGTTTTGCAAGAAGAGAAAGAAAGTTGTCCAAAACAGCTTGCAATCGAATGTTCATGTGAATAGAAAAGGCAGGGGAGTGGTCAGGTACTGTTTTCTCTCAGTTGGCAAGCTGCGCACACAATCGCAGTGTTGTACAGCTTGTTTCATCACCTTTGCGAAGTTGCCGCTCTCTCCGGCTCCCGGAGACGAAGAAGCTGCTTCTTCGCGCAAGACGATTCTGCCTCTCACAGTGCTCTGCGGTGTGCGCCTTCTGCCGAAAGAGGTCCGGGAGCGGTGCTTAGCTCTGCAGAGCACCGTACCTTCGTCTTTAGCCTCTCTTTTAGTCTACATCTTAGCAAAAAGCTTTTCCACTCTGTCTGGCAAGGAGAAACTGTGCCAGCACAAAAAAAATCTCCCATCGTGTTCTAGAGGCTGCACGGAGGTCTGCCGAGTGTTTTGCAAGAAGAGAAAGAAAGTTGTCCAAAACAGCTTGCAATCGAATGTTCATGTGAATAGAAAAGGCAGGAGAGTGGTCAGGTACTGTTTTCTCTCAGTTGGCAAGCTGCGCACACAATCGCAGTGTTGTACAGCTTGTTTCATCACCTTTGCGAAGTTGCCGCTCTCTCCGGCTCCCGGAGACGAAGAAGCTGCTTCTTCGCGCAAAGACGATTCTGCCGCTCACAGTGCTCTGCGGTGTGCGCCTTCTGCCGAGAGAGGTCCGGCAGCGGTGCTTAGCTCTGCAGAGCACCGTACCTTCGTCTTTAGCCTCTCTTCTCGTCTACATCATAGCAAAAAGTTTTTCCACTCTGTCTGGCAAGGAGAAACTGTGCCAGCACAGAAAACATCTCCCATCGTGTTCTAGAGGCTGCACGCAGGTCTGCCGAGTGTTTTGCAAGAAGAGAAAGAAAGTTGTCCAAAACAGCTTGCAATCGAATGTTCGTTTGAATAGAAATGGCAGGAGAGTGGTCAGGTACTGTTTTCTCTCACTTGGCAAGCTGCGCACACAATCGCAGTGTTGTACAGCTTGTTTCATCACCTTTGCCAAGTTGCCGCTCTCTCCGGCTCCCGGAGACGAAGAAGCTGCTTCTTCGCGCAAAGACGATTCTGCCGCTCACAGTGCTCTGCGGTGTGTGTCTTCTGCCGAAAGAGGCCCGGGAGCTGTGCTTAGCTCTGCAGAGCACCATACCTGCTTCTTTAGCCTCTCTTCTCGTCTACATCTTAGCAAAAAGCTTTTCCAATCTGTCTGGCAAGGAGAAACTGTGCCAGCACAGAAAACATCTCCCATCGTGTTCTAGAGGCTGCACGCAGGTCTGCCGAGTGTTTTGCAAGAAGAGAAAGAAAGTTGTCCAAAACAGCTTCCAATCGAATGTTCATGTGAATAGAAAAGGCAGGAGAGTGGTCAGGTACTGTTTTCTCTCAGTTGGCAAGCTGCGCACACAATCGCAGTGTTGTACAGCTTGTTTCATCACCTTTGCGAAGTTGCCGCTCTCTCCGGCTCCCGGAGACGAAGAAGCTGCTTCTTCGCGCAAAGACGATTCTGCCGCTCACAGTGCTCTGCGGTGTGCGCCTTCTGCCGAAAGAGGTCCGGGAGTGGTGCTTAGCTCTGCAGAGCACCGTACCTTCGTCTTTAGCCTCTCTTTTAGTCTACATCTTAGCAAAAAGCTTTTCCACTCTGTCTGGCAAGGAGAAACTGTGCCAGCACAAAAAACATCTCCCATCGTGTTCTAGAGGCTGCACGGAGGTCTGCCGAGTGTATTGCAAGAAGAGAAAGAAAGTTGTCCAAAACAGCTTGCAATCGAATATTCATGTGAATAGAAAAGGCAGGAGAGTGGTCAGGTACTGTTTTCTCTCAGTTGGCAAGCTGCGCACACAATCGCAGTGTTGTACAGCTTGTTTCATCACCTTTGCGAAGTTGCCGCTCTCTGCGGCTCCCGGAGACGAAGAAGCTGCTTCTTCGCGCAAAGACGATTCTGCCGCTCACAGTGCTCTGCGGTGTGCGCCTTCTGCCGAAAGAGGTCCGGGAGCGGTGCTTAGCTCTGCAGAGCACCGTACCTTCGTCTTTAGCCTCTCTTCTCGTCTACATCTTAGCAAAAAGCTTTTCCACTCTGTCTGGCAAGGAGAAACTGTGCCAGCACAGAAAACATCTCCCATCGTGTTCTAGAGTCTGCACGGAGGTCTGCCGAGTGTTTTGCAAGAAGAGAGAGAAAGTTGTCCAAAACAGCTTCCAATCGAATGTTCATGTGAATAGAAAAGGCAGGAGAGTGGTCAGGTACTGTTTTCTCTCACTTGGCAAGCTGCGCACACAATCGCAGTGTTGTACAGCTTGTTTCATCACCTTTGCGAAGTTGCCGCTCTCTCCGGCTCCCGGAGACGAAGAAGCTGCTTCTTCGCGCAAAGACGATTCTGCCGCTCACAGTGCTCTGCCGCGTGCGCCTTCTGCCGAAAGAGGCCCGGGAGCGGTGCTTAGCTCTGCAGAGCACCGTACCTTCGTCTTTAGCCTCTCTTCTCGTCTACATCTTAGCAAAAAGCTTTTCTACTCTTTCTGGCAGGGAGAAACTGTGCCAGCACAGAAAACATCTCCCATCGTGTTCTAGAGGCTGCACGGAGGTCTGCAGAGTGTTTTGCACGAAGAGAAAGAAAGTTGTCCAAAACAGCTTGCAATCGAATGTTCATGTGAATAGAAAAGGCAGGAGAGTGATCAGGTACAGTTTGCTCTCAGTTGGCAAGCTGTGCACACAATCGCAGTGTTGTACAGCTTGTTTCATCACCTTTGCGAAGTTGCCGCTCTCTCCGGCTCCCGGAGACGAAGAAGCTGCTTCTTCGCGCAAAGACGATTCTGCCGCTCACAGTGCTCTGCGGTGTGCGCCTTCTGCCGAAAGAGGTACGGAAGCGGTGCTTAGCTCTGCAGAGCACCGTACCTTCGTCTTTAGCCTCTCTTCTCGTCTACATCTTAGCAAAAAGCTTTTCCACTCTGTCTGGCAAGGAGAAACTGTGCCAGAACAAAAAACATCTCCCATCGTGTTCTAGAGGCTGCACGGAGGTCTGCCGAGTGTTTTGCAAGAAGAGAAAGAAAGTTGTCCAAAACAGCTTCCAATCGAATGTTCATGTGAATAGAAAAGGCAGGAGAGTGGTCAGGTACTGTTTTCTCTCAGTTGGCAAGCTGCGCACACAATCGCAGTGTTGTACAGCTTGTTTCATCACCTTTGCGAAGTTGCCGCTCTCTCCGGCTCCCGGAGACGAAGAAGCTGCTTCTTCGCGCAAAGACGATTCTGCCTCTCACAGTGCTCTGCGGTGTGCGCCTTCTGCCGAAAGACGCCCGGGAGCGGTGCTTAGCTCTGCAGAGCACCGTACCTTCGTCTTTAGCCTCTCTTCTCGTCTACATCTTAGCAAAAAGCTTTTCCACTCTGTCTGGCAAGGAGAAACTGTGCCAGCACAAAAAACATCTCCCATCGTGTTCTAGAGGCTGCACGGAGGTCTGCCGAGTGTTTTGCAAGAAGAGAAAGAAAGTTGTCCAAAACAGCTTGCAATCGAATGTTCATGTGAATAGAAAAGGCAGGAGAGTGGTCAGGTACTGTTTTCTCTCACTTGGCAAGCTGCGCACACAATCGCAGTGTTGTACAGCTTGTTTCATCACCTTTGCGAAGTTGCCGCTCTCTCCGGCTCCCGGAGACGAAGAAGCTGCTTCTTCGCGCAAAGACGATTCTGCCGCTCACAGTGCTCTGCGGTGTGCGCCTTCTGCCGAAAGACGCCCGGGAGCGGTGCTTAGCTCTGCAGAGCACCGTACCTTCGTCTTTAGCCTCTCTTCTCGTCTACATCTTAGCAAAAAGCTTTTCCACTCTGTCTGGCAAGGAGAAACTGTGCCAGCACAAAAAACATCTCCCATCGTGTTCTAGAGGCTGCACGGAGGTCTGCCGAGTGTTTTGCAAGAAGAGAAAGAAAGTTGTCCAAAACAGCTTCCAATCGAATGTTCATGTGAATAGAAAAGGCAGGAGAGTGGTCAGGTACTGTTTTCTCTCACTTGGCAAGCTGCGCACACAATCGCAGTGTTGTACAGGTTGTTTCATCACCTTTGCGAAGTTGCCGCTCTCTCCGGCTCCCGGAGACGAAGAAGCTGCTTCTTCGCGCAAAGACGATTCTGCCGCTCACAGTGCTCTGCGGTGTGCGCCTTCTGCCGAAAGAGGTCCGGGAGCGGTGCTTAGCTCTGCAGAGCACCGTATCTTCGTCTTTAGCCTCTCTTCTCGTCTACATCTTAGCAAAAAGCTTTTCCACTCTGTCTGGCAAGGAGAAACTTTGCCAGCACAGAAAACATCTCCCATCGTGTTCTAGAGGCTGCACGGAGGTCTGCCGAGTGTTTTGCAAGAAGAGAAAGAAAGTTGTCCAAAACAGCTTGCAATCGAATGTTCATGTGAATAGAAAAGGCAGGAGAGTGGTCAGGTACTGTTTTCTCTCAGTTGGCAAGCTGCGCACACAATCGCAGTGTTGTACAGCTTGTTTCATCACCTTTGCGAAGTTGCCGCTCTCTCCGGCTCCCGGAGACGAAGAAGCTGCTTCTTCGCGCAAAGACGATTCTGCCGCTCACAGTGCTCTGCGGTGTGCGCCTTCTGCCGAAAGAGGTCCGGGAGCGGTGCTTAGCTCTGCAGAGCACCGTACCTTCGTCTTTAGCCTCTCTTCTCGTCTACATCTTAGCAAAAAGCTTTTCCACTCTGTCTGGCAAGGAGAAACTGTGCCAGCACAAAAAACATCTCCCATCGTGTTCTAGAGGCTGCACGCAGGTCTGCCGAGTGTTTTGCAGGAAGAGAAAGAAAGTTGTCCAAAACAGCTTGCAATCGAATGTTCATGTGAATAGAAAAGGCAGGAGAGTGGTCAGGTACTGTTTTCTCTCAGTTGGCAAGCTGCGCACACAATCGCAGTGTTGTACAGCTTGTTTCATCACATTTGCGAAGTTGCCGCTCTCTCCGGCTCCCGGAGACGAAGAAACTGCTTCTTCGCGCAAAGACGATTCTGCCTCTCACAGTGCTCTGCGGTGTGCGCCTTCTGCCGAAAGACGCCCGGGAGCGGTGCTTAGCTCTGCAGAGCACCGTACCTTCGTCTTTAGCCTCTCTTCTCGTCTACATTTTAGCAAAAAGTTTTTCCACTCTGTCTGGCAAGGAGAAACTGTGCCAGCACAGAAAACATCTCCCATCGTGTTCTAGAGGCTGCACGGAGGTCTGCCGAGTGTTTTGCAAGAAGAGAAAGAAAGTTGTCCAAAACAGCTTGCAATCGAATGTTCATGTGAATAGAAAAGGCAGGAGAGTGGTCAGGTACTGTTTTCTCTCAGTTGGCAAGCTGCGCACACAATCGCAGTGTTGTACAGCTTGTTTCATCACCTTTGCCAAGTTGCCGCTCTCTCCGGCTCCCGGAGACGAAGAAGCTGCTTCTTCGCGCAAAGACGATTCTGCCGCTCACAGTGCTCTGCGGTGTGCGCCTTCTGCCGAAAGAGGTCCGGGAGCGGTGCTTAGATCTGAGAAGCACCATACGTGCTTCTTTAGCCTCTCTTCTCGTCTACATCTTAGCAAAAAGCTTTTCCACTCTGTCTGGCAAGGAGAAACTGTGCCAGCACAGAAAACATCTCCCATCGTGTTCTAGAGGCTGCACGGAGGTCTGCCGAGTGTTTTGCAAGAAGAGAAAGAAAGTTGTCCAAAACAGCTTCCAATCGAATGTTCACGTGAATAGAAAAGGCAGGAGAGTGGTCAGGTACTGTTTTCTCTGTGGGCAAGATGCGCACACAATCGCAGTGTTGTACAGCTTGTTTCATCACCTTTGCGAAGTTGCCGCTCTCTCCGGCTCCCGGAGACGAAGAAGCTGCTTCTTCGCGCAAAGACGATTCTGCCGCTCACAGTGCTCTGCGGTGTGCGCCTTCTGCCGAAAGAGGTCCGGGAGCTGTGCTTAGCTCTGCAGAGCACCGTACCTTCGTCTTTAGCCTCTCTTCTCGTCTACATCTTAGCAAAACGCTTTTCCACTCTGTCTGGCAAGGAGAAACTGTGCCAGCACAAAAAACATCTCCCATCGTGTTCTAGAGGCTGCACGGAGGTCTGCCGAGTGTTTTGCAAGAAGAGAAAGAAAGTTGTCCAAAACAGCTTGCAATCGAATGTTCATGTGAATAGAAAAGGCAGGAGAGTGGTCAGGTACTGTTTTCTCTCAGTTGGCAAGCTGCGCACACAATCGCAGTGTTGTACAGCTTGTTTCATCACCTTTGCGAAGTTGCCGCTCTCTCCGGCTCCCGGAGACGAAGAAGCTGCTTCTTCGCGCAAAGACGATTCTGCCGCTCACAGTGCTCTGCGGTGTGCGCCTTCTGCCGAAAGAGGCCCGGGAGAGGTTCTTAGCTCTGAGAAGCACCGTACCTTCGTCTTTAGCCTCTCTTCTCGTCTACATCTTAGCAAAATCTTTTCCACTCTGTCTGGCAAGGAGAAACTGTGCCAGCACAGAAAACATCTCCCATCATGTTCTAGAGGCTGCACGCAGGTCTGCCGAGTGTTTTGCAAGAAGAGAAAGAAAGTTGTCCAAAACAGCTTGCAATCGAATGTTCATGTGAATAGAAAAGGCAGGAGAGTGGTCAGGTACTGTTTTCTCTCAGTTGGCAAGCTGCGCACACAATCGCAGTGTTGTACAGCTTGTTTCATCACCTTTGCCAAGTTGCCGCTCTCTCCGGCTCCCGGAGACGAAGAAGCTGCTTCTTCGCGCAAGACGATTCTGCCTCTCACAGTGCTCTGCGGTGTGCGCCTTCTGCCGAAAGAGGTCCGGGAGCGGTGCTTAGGTCTGCAGAGCACCGTACCTTCGTCTTTAGCCTCTCTTCTCGTCTACATCTTAGCAAAAAGCTTTTCCACTCTGTCTGGCAAGGAGAAACTGTGCCAGCACAGAAAACATCTCCCATCGTGTTCTAGAGGCTGCACTGAGGTCTGCCGAGTGTTTTGCAAGAAGAGAAAGAAAGTTGTCCAAAACAGCTTGCAATCGAATGTTCATGTGAATAGAAAAGGCAGGAGAGTGGTCAGGTACTGTTTTCTCTCAGTTGGCAAGCTGCGCACACAATCGCAGTGTTGTACAGCTTGTTTCATCACCTTTGCGAAGTTGCCGCTCTCTCCGGCTCCCGGAGACGAAGAAGCTGCTTCTTCGCGCAAAGACGATTCTGCCGCTCACAGTGCTCTGCGGTGTGCGCCTTCTGCCGAAAGAGGTCCGGCAGCGGTGCTTAGCTCTGCAGAGCACCGTACCTTCGTCTTTAGCCTCTCTTCTCGTCTACATCTTAGCAAAAAGCTTTTCCACTCTGTCTGGCAAGGAGAAACTGTGCCAGCACAAAAAACATCTCCCATCGTGTTCTAGAGGCTGCACGGAGGTCTGCCGAGTGTTTTGCAAGAAGATAAAGAAAGTTGTCCAAAACAGCTTGCAATCGAATGTTCATGTGAATAGAAAAGGCAGGAGAGTGGTCAGGTACTGTTTTCTCTCAGTTGGCACGCTGCACACACAATCGCAGTGTTGTACAGCTTGTTTCATCACCTTTGCGAAGTTGCCGCTCTCTCCGGCTCCCGGAGACGAAGAAGCTGCTTCTTCGCGCAAAGACGATTCTGCCGCTCACAGTGCTCTGCGGTGTGCGCCTTCTGCCGAAAGACGCCCGGGAGCGGTGCTTAGCTCTGCAGAGCACCGTACCTTCGTCTTTAGCCTCTCTTCTCGTCTACATCTTAGCAAAAAGCTTTTCCACTCTGTCTGGCAAGGAGAAACTGTGCCAGCACAAAAAACATCTCCCATCGTGTTCTAGAGGCTGCACGGAGGTCTGCCGAGTGTTTTGCAAGAAGAGAAAGAAAGTTGTCCAAAACAGCTTGCAATCGAATGTTCATGTGAATAGAAAAGGCAGGAGAGTGGTCAGGTACTGTTTTCTCTCACTTGGCAAGCTGCGCACACAATCGCAGTGTTGTACAGCTTGTTTCATCACCTTTGCGAAGTTGCCGCTCTCTCCGGCTCCCGGAGACGAAGAAGCTGCTTCTTCGCGCAAAGACGATTCTGCCGCTCACAGTGCTCTGCGGTGTGCGCCTTCTGCCGAAAGACGCCCGGGAGCGGTGCTTAGCTCTGCAGAGCACCGTACCTTCGTCTTTAGCCTCTCTTCTCGTCTACATCTTAGCAAAAAGCTTTTCCACTCTGTCTGGCAAGGAGAAACTGTGCCAGCACAAAAAACATCTCCCATCGTGTTCTAGAGGCTGCACGGAGGTCTGCCGAGTGTTTTGCAAGAAGAGAAAGAAAGTTGTCCAAAACAGCTTCCAATCGAATGTTCATGTGAATAGAAAAGGCAGGAGAGTGGTCAGGTACTGTTTTCTCTCACTTGGCAAGCTGCGCACACAATCGCAGTGTTGTACAGGTTGTTTCATCACCTTTGCGAAGTTGCCGCTCTCTCCGGCTCCCGGAGACGAAGAAGCTGCTTCTTCGCGCAAAGACGATTCTGCCGCTCACAGTGCTCTGCGGTGTGCGCCTTCTGCCGAAAGAGGTCCGGGAGCGGTGCTTAGCTCTGCAGAGCACCGTATCTTCGTCTTTAGCCTCTCTTCTCGTCTACATCTTAGCAAAAAGCTTTTCCACTCTGTCTGGCAAGGAGAAACTCTGCCAGCACAGAAAACATCTCCCATCGTGTTCTAGAGGCTGCACGGAGGTCTGCCGAGTGTTTTGCAAGAAGAGAAAGAAAGTTGTCCAAAACAGCTTGCAATCGAATGTTCATGTGAATAGAAAAGGCAGGAGAGTGGTCAGGTACTGTTTTCTCTCAGTTGGCAAGCTGCGCACACAATCGCAGTGTTGTACAGCTTGTTTCATCACCTTTGCGAAGTTGCCGCTCTCTCCGGCTCCCGGAGACGAAGAAGCTGCTTCTTCGCGCAAAGACGATTCTGCCGCTCACAGTGCTCTGCGGTGTGCGCCTTCTGCCGAAAGAGGTCCGGGAGCGGTGCTTAGCTCTGCAGAGCACCGTACCTTCGTCTTTAGCCTCTCTTCTCGTCTACATCTTAGCAAAAAGCTTTTCCACTCTGTCTGGCAAGGAGAAACTGTGCCAGCACAAAAAACATCTCCCATCGTGTTCTAGAGGCTGCACGCAGGTCTGCCGAGTGTTTTGCAGGAAGAGAAAGAAAGTTGTCCAAAACAGCTTGCAATCGAATGTTCATGTGAATAGAAAAGGCAGGAGAGTGGTCAGGTACTGTTTTCTCTCAGTTGGCAAGCTGCGCACACAATCGCAGTGTTGTACAGCTTGTTTCATCACATTTGCGAAGTTGCCGCTCTCTCCGGCTCCCGGAGACGAAGAAACTGCTTCTTCGCGCAAAGACGATTCTGCCTCTCACAGTGCTCTGCGGTGTGCGCCTTCTGCCGAAAGACGCCCGGGAGCGGTGCTTAGCTCTGCAGAGCACCGTACCTTCGTCTTTAGCCTCTCTTCTCGTCTACATTTTAGCAAAAAGCTTTTCCACTCTGTCTGGCAAGGAGAAACTGTGCCAGCACAGAAAACATCTCCCATCGTGTTCTAGAGGCTGCACGGAGGTCTGCCGAGTGTTTTGCAAGAAGAGAAAGAAAGTTGTCCAAAACAGCTTGCAATCGAATGTTCATGTGAATAGAAAAGGCAGGAGAGTGGTCAGGTACTGTTTTCTCTCAGTTGGCAAGCTGCGCACACAATCGCAGTGTTGTACAGCTTGTTTCATCACCTTTGCCAAGTTGCCGCTCTCTCCGGCTCCCGGAGACGAAGAAGCTGCTTCTTCGCGCAAAGACGATTCTGCCGCTCACAGTGCTCTGCGGTGTGCGCCTTCTGCCGAAAGAGGTCCGGCAGCGGTGCTTAGATCTGAGAAGCACCATACGTGCTTCTTTAGCCTCTCTTCTCGTCTACATCTTAGCAAAAAGCTTTTCCACTCTGTCTGGCAAGGAGAAACTGTGCCAGCACAGAAAACATCTCCCATCGTGTTCTAGAGGCTGCACGGAGGTCTGCCGAGTGTTTTGCAAGAAGAGAAAGAAAGTTGTCCAAAACAGCTTCCAATCGAATGTTCACGTGAATAGAAAAGGCAGGAGAGTGGTCAGGTACTGTTTTCTCTGTGGGCAAGATGCGCACACAATCGCAGTGTTGTACAGATTGTTTCATCACCTTTGCGAAGTTGCCGCTCTCTCCGGCTCCCGGAGACGAAGAAGCTGCTTCTTCGCGCAAAGACGATTCTGCCGCTCACAGTGCTCTGCGGTGTGCGCCTTCTGCCGAAAGAGGTCCGGGAGCTGTGCTTAGCTCTGCAGAGCACCGTACCTTCGTCTTTAGCCTCTCTTCTCGTCTACATCTTAGCAAAACGCTTTTCCACTCTGTCTGGCAAGGAGAAACTGTGCCAGCACAAAAAACATCTCCCATCGTGTTCTAGAGGCTGCACGGAGGTCTGCCGAGTGTTTTGCAAGAAGAGAAAGAAAGTTGTCCAAAACAGCTTGCAATCGAATGTTCATGTGAATAGAAAAGGCAGGAGAGTGGTCAGGTACTGTTTTCTCTCAGTTGGCAAGCTGCGCACACAATCGCAGTGTTGTACAGCTTGTTTCATCACCTTTGCGAAGTTGCCGCTCTCTCCGGCTCCCGGAGACGAAGAAGCTGCTTCTTCGCGCAAAGACGATTCTGCCGCTCACAGTGCTCTGCGGTGTGCGCCTTCTGCCGAAAGAGGCCCGGGAGAGGTTCTTAGCTCTGAGAAGCACCGTACCTTCGTCTTTAGCCTCTCTTCTCGTCTACATCTTAGCAAAATCTTTTCCACTCTGTCTGGCAAGGAGAAACTGTGCCAGCACAGAAAACATCTCCCATCATGTTCTAGAGGCTGCACGCAGGTCTGCCGAGTGTTTTGCAAGAAGAGAAAGAAAGTTGTCCAAAACAGCTTGCAATCGAATGTTCATGTGAATAGAAAAGGCAGGAGAGTGGTCAGGTACTGTTTTCTCTCAGTTGGCAAGCTGCGCACACAATCGCAGTGTTGTACAGCTTGTTTCATCACCTTTGCCAAGTTGCCGCTCTCTCCGGCTCCCGGAGACGAAGAAGCTGCTTCTTCGCGCAAGACGATTCTGCCTCTCACAGTGCTCTGCGGTGTGCGCCTTCTGCCGAAAGAGGTCCGGGAGCGGTGCTTAGGTCTGCAGAGCACCGTACCTTCGTCTTTAGCCTCTCTTCTCGTCTACATCTTAGCAAAAAGCTTTTCCACTCTGTCTGGCAAGGAGAAACTGTGCCAGCACAGAAAACATCTCCCATCGTGTTCTAGAGGCTGCACTGAGGTCTGCCGAGTGTTTTGCAAGAAGAGAAAGAAAGTTGTCCAAAACAGCTTGCAATCGAATGTTCATGTGAATAGAAAAGGCAGGAGAGTGATCAGGTACTGTTTTCTCTCAGTTGGCAAGCTGCGCACACAATCGCAGTGTTGTACAGCTTGTTTCATCACCTTTGCGAAGTTGCCGCTCTCTCCGGCTCCCGGAGACGAAGAAGCTGCTTCTTCGCGCAAAGACGATTCTGCCGCTCACAGTGCTCTGCGGTGTGCGCCTTCTGCCGAAAGAGGTCCGGCAGCGGTGCTTAGCTCTGCAGAGCACCGTACCTTCGTCTTTAGCCTCTCTTCTCGTCTACATCTTAGCAAAAAGCTTTTCCACTCTGTCTGGCAAGGAGAAACTGTGCCAGCACAAAAAACATCTCCCATCGTGTTCTAGAGGCTGCACGGAGGTCTGCCGAGTGTTTTGCAAGAAGATAAAGAAAGTTGTCCAAAACAGCTTGCAATCGAATGTTCATGTGAATAGAAAAGGCAGGAGAGTGGTCAGGTACTGTTTTCTCTCAGTTGGCACGCTGCACACACAATCGCAGTGTTGTACAGCTTGTTTCATCACCTTTGCGAAGTTGCCGCTCTCTCCGGCTCCCGGAGACGAAGAAGCTGCTTCTTCGCGCAAAGACGATTCTGCCGCTCACAGTGCTCTGCGGTGTGCGCCTTCTGCCGAAAGACGCCCGGGAGCGGTGCTTAGCTCTGCAGAGCACCGTACCTTCGTCTTTAGCCTCTCTTCTCGTCTACATCTTAGCAAAAAGCTTTTCCACTCTGTCTGGCAAGGAGAAACTGTGCCAGCACAGAAAACATCTCCCATCGTGTTCTAGAGGCTGCACGCAGGTCTGCCGAGTGTTTTGCAAGAAGAGAAAGAAAGTTGTCCAAAACAGCTTGCAATCGAATGTTCATGTGAATAGAAAAGGCAGGAGAGTGGTCAGGTACTGTTTTCTCTCAGTTGGCAAGCTGCGCACACAATCGCAGTGTTGTACATCTTGTTTCATCACCTTTGCCAAGTTGCTGCTCTCTCCGGCTCCCGGAGACGAAGAAGCTGCTTCTTCGCGCAAAGACGATTCTGCCGCTCACAGTGCTCTGCGGTGTGCGCCTTCTGCCGAAAGAGGTCCGGGAGCGGTGCTTAGCTCTGAGAAGCACCATACGTGCTTCTTTAGCCTCTCTTCTCGTCTACATCTTAGCAAAAAGCTTTTCCACTCTGTCTGGCAAGGAGAAACTGTGCCAGCACAGAAAACATCTCCCATCGTGTTCTAGAGGCTGCACGCAGGTCTGCCGAGTGTTTTGCAAGAAGAGAAAGAAAGTTGTCCAAAACAGCTTCCAATCGAATGTTCACGTGAATAGAAAAGGCAGGAGAGTGGTCAGGTACTGTTTTCTCTGTTGACAAGATGCGCACACAATCGCAGTGTTGTACAGCTTGTTTCATCACCTTTGCGAAGTTGCCGCTCTCTCCGGCTCCCGGAGACGAAGAAGCTGCTTCTTCGCGCAAAGACGATTCTGCCGCTCACAGTGCTCTGCGGTGTGCGCCTTCTGCCGAAAGAGCCCAGGGAGCTGTGCTTAGCTCTGCAGAGCACCGTACCTTCGTCTTTAGCCTCTCTTCTCGTCTACATCTTAGCAAAACGCTTTTCCACTCTGTCTGGCAAGGAGAAACTGTGCCAGCACAAAAAACATCTCCCATCGTGTTCTAGAGGCTGCACGCAGGTCTGCCGAGTGTTTTGCAAGAAGAGAAAGAAAGTTGTACAAAACAGCTTCCAATCGAATGTTCATGTGAATAGAAAAGGCAGGAGAGTGGTCAGGTACTGTTTTCTCTCAGTTGGCAAGCTGCGCACACAATCGCAGTGTTGTACAGCTTGTTTCATCACCTTTGCGAAGTTGCCGCTCTCTCCGGCTCCCGGAGACGAAGAAGCTGCTTCTTCGCGCAAAGACGATTCTGCCGCTCACAGTGCTCTGCGGTGTGCGCCTTCTGCCGAATGAGGTCCGGGAGCGGTGCTTAGCTCTGCAGAGCACCGTACCTTCGTCTTTAGCCTCTCTTCTCGTCTACATCTTAGCAAAAAGCTTTTCCACTCTGTCTGGCAAGGAGAAACTGTGCCAGCACAAAAAATATCTCCCATCGTGTTCTAGAGGCTGCACGGAGGTCTGCCGAGTTTTTTGCAAGAAGAGAAAGAAAGTTGTCCAAAACAGCTTGCAATCGAATGTTCATGTGAATAGAAAAGGCAGGAGAGTGGTCAGGTACTGTTTTCTCTCACTTGGCAAGCTGCGCACACAATCGCAGTGTTGTACAGCTTGTTTCATCACCTTTGCGAAGTTGCCGCTCTCTCCGGCTCCCGGAGACGAAGAAGCTGCTTCTTCGCGCAAAGACGATTCTGCCGCTCACAGTGCTCTGCGGTGTGCGCCTTCTGCCGAAAGAGGTCCGGGAGCGGTGCTTAGCTCTGCAGAGCACCGTATTTTCGTCTTTAGCCTCTCTTCTCGTCTACATCTTAGCAAAAAGTTTTTCCACTCTGTCTGGCAAGGAGAAACTGTGCCAGCACAGAAAACATCTCCCATCGTGTTCTAGAGGCTGCACGGAGGTCTGCCGAGTGTTTTGCAAGAAGAGAAAGAAAGTTGTCCAAAACAGCTTCCAATCGAATGTTCATGTGAATAGAAAAGGCAGGAGAGTGGTCAGGTACTGTTTTCTCTCAGTTGGCAAGCTGCGCACACAATCGCAGTGTTGTACAGCTTGTTTCATCACCTTTGCGAAGTTGCCGCTCTCTCCGGCTCCCGGAGACGAAGAAGCTGCTTCTTCGCGCAAAGACGATTCTGCCGCTCACAGTGCTCTGCGGTGTGCGCCTTCTGCCGAAAGAGGTCCGGGAGCGGTGCTTAGCTCTTAGAAGCACCATACGTGCTTCTTTAGCCTCTCTTCTCGTCTACATCTTAGCAAAAAGCTTTTCCACTCTGTCTGGCAAGGAGAAACTGTGCCAGCACAGAAAACATCTCCCATCGTGTTCTAGAGGCTGCACGGAGGTCTGCCGAGTGTTTTGCAAGAAGAGAAAGAAAGTTGTCCAAAACAGCTTGCAATCGAATGTTCATGTCAATAGAAAAGGCAGGAGAGTGGTCAGGTACTGTTTTCTCTCAGTTGGCAAGCTGCGCACACAATCGCAGTGTTGTACAGCTTGTTTCATCACCTTTGCGAAGTTGCCGCTCTCTCCGGCTCCCGGAGACGAAGAAGCTGCTTCTTCGCGCAAAGACGATTCTGCCTCTCACAGTGCTCTGCGGTGTGCGCCTTCTGCCGAAAGAGGTCCGGGAGCGGTGCTTAGCTCTGCAGAGCACCGTAACTTCGTCTTTAGCCTCTCTTCTCGTCTACATCTTAGCAAAAAGCTTTTCCACTCTGTCTGGCAAGGAGAAACTGTGCCAGCACAAAAAACATCTCCCATCGTGTTCTAGAGGCTGCACGCAGGTCTGCCGAGTGTTTTGCAAGAAGAGAAAGAAAGTTGTCCAAAACAGCTTGCAATCGAATGTTCATGTGAATAGAAAAGGCAGGAGAGTGGTCAGGTACTGTTTTCTCTCACTTGGCAAGCTGCGCACACAATCGCAGTGTTGTACAGCTTGTTTCATCACCTTTGCGAAGTTGCCGCTCTCTCAGGCTCCCGGAGACGAAGAAGCTGCTTCTTCGCGCAAAGACGATTCTGCCTCTCACAGTGCTCTGCGGTGTGCGCCTTCTGCCGAAAGACGCCCGGGAGCGGTGCTTAGCTCTGCAGAGCACCGTACCTTCGTCTTTAGCCTCTCTTCTCGTCTACATCTTAGCAAAAAGCTTTTCCACTCTGTCTGGCAAGGAGAAACTGTGCCAGCACAGAAAACATCTCCCATCGTGTTCTAGAGGCTGCACGGAGGTCTGCCGAGTGTTTTGCAAGAAGAGAGAGAAAGTTGTCCAACACAGCTTCCAATCGAATGTTCATGTGAATAGAAAAGGCAGGAGAGTGGTCAGGTACTGTTTTCTCTCAGTTGGCAAGCTGCGCACACAATCGCAGTGTTGTACAGCTTGTTTCATCACCTTTGCCAAGTTGCCGCTCTCTCCGGCTCCCGGAGACGAAGAAGCTGCTTCTTCGCGCAAAGACGATTCTGCCGCTCACAGTGCTCTGCGGTGTGCGCCTTCTTCCGAAAGACGCCCGGGAGCGGTGCTTAGATCTGAGAAGCACCATACGTGCTTCTTTAGCCTCTCTTCTCGTCTACATCTTAGGAAAAAGCTTTTCCACTCTGTCTGGCAAGGAGAAACTGTGCCAGCACAGAAAACATCTCCCATCGTGTTCTAGAGGCTGCACGCAGGTCTGCCGAGTGTTTTGCAAGAAGAGAAAAAAGTTGTCCAAAACAGCTTGCAATCGAATGTTCATGTGAATAGAAAAGGCAGGAGAGTGGTCAGGTACTGTTTTCTCTCAGTTGGCAAGCTGCGCACACAATCGCAGTGTTGTACAGCTTGTTTCATCACCTTTGCGAAGTTGCCGCTCTCTCCGGCTCCCGGAGACGAAGAAGCTGCTTCTTCGCGCAAAGACGATTCTGCCGCTCACAGTGCTCTGCGGTGTGCGCCTTCTGCCGAAAGAGGCCTGGGAGCGGTGCTTAGCTCTGCAGAGCACCGTACCTTCGTCTTTAGCCTCTCTTCTCGTCTACATCTTAGCAAAAAGCTTTTCCACTCTGTCTGGCAAGGAGAAACTGTGCCAGCACAAAAAACATCTCCCATCGTGTTCTAGAGGCTGCACGCAGGCCTGCCGAGTGTTTTGCAAGAAGAGAAAGAAAGTTGTCCAAAACAGCTTGCAATCGAATGTTCATGTGAATAGAAAAGGCAGGAGAGTGGTCAGGTACTGTTTTCTCTCAGTTGGCAAGCTGCGCACACAATCGCAGTGTTGTACAGCTTGTTTCATCACCTTTGCCAAGTTGCCGCTCTCTCCGGCTCCCGGAGACGAAGAAGCTGCTTCTTCGCGCAAAGACGATTCTGCCGCTCACAGTGCTCTGCGGTGTGCGCCTTCTGCCGAAAGAGGTCCGGGAGCGGTGCTTAGCTCTGCAGAGCACCGTACCTTCGTCTTTAGCCTCTCTTCTCGTCTACATCTTAGCAAAAAGCTTTTCCACTCTGTCTGGCAAGGAGAAACTGTGCCAGCACAGAAAACATCTCCCATCGTGTTCTAGAGGCTGCACGGAGGTCTGCCGAGTGTTTTGCAAGAAGAGAAAGAAAGTTCTCCAAAACAGCTTGCAATCGAATGTTCATGTGAATAGAAAAGGCAGGAGAGTGGTCAGGTACTGTTTTCTCTCAGTTGGCAAGCTGCGCACACAATCGCAGTGTTGTACAGCTTGTTTCATCACCTTTGCGAAGTTGCCGCTCTCTCCGGCTCCCGGAGACGAAGAAGCTGCTTCTTCGCGCAAAGACGATTCTGCCGCTCACAGTGCTCTGCGGTGTGCGCCTTCTGCCGAAAGAGGCCCGGGAGAGGTGCTTAGCTCTGCAGAGCACCGTACCTTCGTCTTTAGCCTCTCTTCTCGTCTACATCTTAGCAAAAAGCTTTTCTACTCTTTCTGGCAGGGAGAAACTGTGCCAGCACAGAAAACATCTCCCATCGTGTTCTAGAGGCTGCACGGAGGTCTGCAGATTGTTTTGCACGAAGAGAAAGAAAGTTGTCCAAAACAGCTTGCAATCGAATGTTCATGTGAATAGAAAAGGCAGGAGAGTGATCAGGTACAGTTTGCTCTCAGTTGGCAAGCTGCGCACACAATCGCAGTGTTGTACAGTTTGTTTCATCACCTTTGCGAAGTTGCCGCTCTCTCCGGCTCCCGGAGACGAAGAAGCTGCTTCTTCGCGCAAAGACTATTCTGCCGCTCACAGTGCTCTGCGGTGTGCGCCTTCTGCCGAAAGAGGTCCGGGAGCGGTGCTTAGCTCTGCAGAGCACCGTACCTTCGTCTTTAGCCTCTCTTCTCGTCTACATCTTAGCAAAAAGCTTTTCCACTCTGTCTGGCAAGGAGAAACTGTGCCAGCACAGAAAACATCTCCCATCGTCTTCTAGAGGCTGCACGGAGGTCTGCCGAGTGTTTTGCAAGAAGAGAAAGAAAGTTGTCCAAAACAGCTTGCAATCGAATGTTCATGTGAATAGAAAAGGCAGGAGAGTGGTCAGGTACTGTTTTCTCTCAGTTGGCAAGCTGCGCACACAATCGCAGTGTTGTACAGCTTGTTTCATCACCTTTGCGAAGTTGCCGCTCTCTCCGGCTCCCGGAGACGAAGAAGCTGCTTCTTCGCGCAAAGACGATTCTGCCGCTCACAGTGCTCTGCAGTGTGTGTCTTCTGCCGAAAGAGGCCCGGGAGCTGTGCTTAGCTCTGCAGAGCACCATACCTGCTTCTTTAGCCTCTCTTCTCGTCTACATCTTAGCAAAAAGCTTTTCCACTCTGTCTGGCAAGGAGAAACTGTGCCAGCACAGAAAACATCTCCCATTGTGTTCTAGAGGCTGCACGCAGGTCTGCCGAGTGTTTTGCAAGAAGAGAAAGAAAGTTGTCCAAAACAGCTTGCAATCGAATGTTCATGTGAATAGAAAAGGCAGGAGAGTGGTCAGGTACTGTTTTCTCTCAGTTGGCAAGCTGCGCACACAATCGCAGTGTTGTACAGCTTGTTTCATCACCTTTCCCAAGTTGCCGCTCTCTCCGGCTCCCGGAGACGAAGAAGCTGCTTCTTCGCGCAAAGACGATTCTGCCGCTCACAGTGCTCTGCGGTGTGCGCCTTCTGCCGAAAGAGGTCCGGGAGCGGTGCCTAGCTCTGCAGAGCACCGTACATTCGTCTTTAGCCTCTCTTCTCGTCTACATCTTAGCAAAAAGCTTTTCCACTCTGTCTGGCAAGGAGAAACTGTGCCAGCACAAAAAACATCTCCCATCGTGTTCTAGAGGCTGCACGGAGGTCTGCCGAGTGTTTTGCAAGAAGAGAAAGAAAGTTGTCCAAAACAGCTTGCAATCGAATGTTCATGTGAATAGAAAAGGCAGCAGAGTGGTCAGGTACTGTTTTCTCTCAGTTGGCAAGCTGCGCACACAATCGCAGTGTTGTACAGCTTGTTTCATCACCTTTGCGAAGTTGCCGCTCTCTCCGGCTCCCGGAGACGAAGAAGCTGCTTCTTCGCGCAAAGACGATTCTGCCGCTCACAGTGCTCTGCGGTGTGCGCCTTCTGCCGAAAGAGGTCCGGGAGCGGTTCTTAGCTCTGCATAGCACCGTAACTTCGTCTTTAGCCTCTCTTCTCGTCTAAATCTTAGCAAAAAGCTTTTCCACTCTGTCTGGCAAGGAGAAACTGTGCCAGCACAAAAAACATCTCCCATCGTGTTCTAGAGGCTGCACGGAGGTCTGCCGAGTGTTTTGCAAGAAGAGAAAGAAAGTTGTCCAAAACAGCTTGCAATCGAATGTTCATGTGAATAGAAAAGGCAGGAGAGTGGTCAGGTACTGTTTTCTCTCAGTTGGCAAGCTGCGCACACAATCGCAGTGTTGTACAGCTTGTTTCATCACCTTTGCCAAGTTGCCGCTCTCTCCGGCTCCCGGAGACGAAGAAGCTGCTTCTTCGCGCAAAGACGATTCTGCCGCTCACAGTGCTCTGCGGTGTGCACCTTCTGCCGAAAGAGGTCCGGGAGCGGTGCTTAGCTCTGCAGAGCACCGTACCTTCGTCTTTAGCCTCTCTTCTCGTCTACATCTTAGCAAAAAGCTTTTCCACTCTGTCTGGCAAGGAGAAACTGTGCCAGCACAGAAAACATCTCCCATCGTGTTCTAGAGGCTGCACGGAGGTCTGCCGAGTGTTTTGCAAGAAGAGAAAGAAAGTTGTCCAAAACAACTTGCAATCGAATGTTCATCTGAATAGAAAAGGCAGGAGAGTGGTCAGGTACTGTTTTCTCTCAGTTGGCAAGCTGCGCACACAATCGCAGTGCTGTACAGCTTTTTTCATCACCTTTGCGAAGTTGCCGCTCTCTCCGGCTCCCGGAGACGAAGAAGCTGCTTCTTCGCGCAAGACGTTTCTGCCTCTCACAGTGCTCTGTGGTGTGCGCCTTCTGCCGAAAGAGGTCCGGGAGCGGTGCTTAGCTCTGCAGAGCACCGTACCTTCGTCTTTAGCCTCTCTTCTCGTCTACATCATAGCAAAAAGCTTTTCCACTCTGTCTGGCAAGGAGAAACTGTGCCAGCACAGAAAACATCTCCCATCGTGTTCTAGAGGCTGCACGGAGGTCTGCCGAGTGTTTTGCAAGAAGAGAAAGAAAGTTGTCCAAAACAGCTTGCAATCGAATGTTCATGTGAATAGAAAAGGCAGGAGAGTGGTCAGGTACTGTTTTCTCTCAGTTGGCAAGCTGCGCACACAATCGCAGTGTTGTACAGCTTGTTTCATCACCTTTGCGAAGTTGCCGCTCTCTCCGGCTCCCGGAGACGAAGAAGCTGCTTCTTCGCGCAAAGACGATTCTGCCGCTCACAGTGCTCTGCGGTGTGCGCCTTCTGCCGAAAGAGGTCCGGGAGCGGTGCTTAGCTCTGAGAAGCACCATAGGTGCTTCTTTAGCCTCTCTTCTCGTCTACATCTTAGCAAAAAGCTTTTCCACTCTGTCTGGCAAGGAGAAACTGTGCCAGCACAAAAAACATCTCCCATCGTGTTCTAGAGGCTGCACGGAGGTCTGCCGAGTGTTTTGCAAGAAGAGAAAGAAAGTTGTCCAAAACAGCTTGCAATCGAATGTTCATGTGAATAGAAAAGGCAGGAGAGTGGTCAGGTACTGTTTTCTCTCAGTTGGCACGCTGCACACACAATCGCAGTGTTGTACAGCTTGTTTCATCACCTTTGCGAAGTTGCCGCTCTCTCCGGCTCCCGGAGACGAAGAAGCTACTTCTTCGCGCAAAGACGATTCTGCCGCTCACAGTGCTCTGCGGTGTGCGCCTTCTGCCGAAAGAGGCCCGGGAGCGGTGCTTAGCTCTGCAGAGCACCGTACCTTCGTCTTTAGCCTCTCTTCTCGTCTACATCTTAGCAAAAAGCTTTTCCACTCTGTCTGGCAAGGAGAAACTGTGCCAGCACAAAAAACATCTCCCATCGTGTTCTAGAGGCTGCACGGAGGTCTGCCGAGTGTTTTGCAAGAAGAGAAAGAAAGTTGTCCAAAACAGCTTGCAATCGAATGTTCATGTGAATAGAAAAGGCAGGAGAGTGGTCAGGTACTGTTTTCTCTCAGTTGGCACGCTGCACACACAATCGCAGTGTTGTACAGCTTGTTTCATCACCTTTGCCAAGTTGCCGCTCTCTCCGGCTCCCGGAGACGAAGAAGCTGCTTCTTCGCGCAAAGACGATTCTGCCGCTCACAGTGCTCTGCGGTGTGCACCTTCTGCCGAAAGAGGTCCGGGAGCGGTGCTTAGCTCTGCAGAGCACCGTACCTTCGTCTTTAGCCTCTCTTCTCGTCTACATCTTAGCAAAAAGCTTTTCCACTCTGTCTGGCAAGGAGAAACTGTGCCAGCACAGAAAACATCTCCCATCGTGTTCTAGAGGCTGCACGGAGGTCTGCCGAGTGTTTTGCAAGAAGAGAAAGAAAGTTGTCCAAAACAGCTTGCAATCGAATGTTCATGTCAATAGAAAAGGCAGGAGAGTGGTCAGGTACTGTTTTCTCTCAGTTGGCAAGCTGCGCACACAATCGCAGTGTTGTACAGCTTGTTTCATCACCTTTGCGAAGTTGCCGCTCTCTCCGGCTCCCGGAGACGAAGAAGCTGCTTCTTCGCGCAAAGACGATTCTGCCGCTCACAGTGCTCTGCGGTGTGCGCCTTCTGCCGAAAGAGGTCCGGGAGCGGTGCTTAGCTCTGAGAAGCACCATAGGTGCTTCTTTAGCCTCTCTTCTCGTCTACATCTTAGCAAAAAGCTTTTCCACTCTGTCTGGCAAGGAGAAACTGTGCCAGCACAAAAAACATCTCCCATCGTGTTCTAGAGGCTGCACGCAGGTCTGCCGAGTGTTTTGCAAGAAGAGAAAGAAAGTTGTCCAAAACAGCTTGCAATCGAATGTTCATGTGAATAGAAAAGGCAGGAGAGTGGTCAGGTACTGTTTTCTCTCAGTTGGCAAGCTGCGCACACAATCGCAGTGTTGTACAGCTTGTTTCATCACCTTTGCGAAGTTGCCGCTCTCTCAGGCTCCCGGAGACGAAGAAGCTGCTTCTTCGCGCAAAGACGATTCTGCCTCTCACAGTGCTCTGCGGTGTGCGCCTTCTGCCGAAAGACGCCCGGGAGCGGTGCTTAGCTCTGCAGAGCACTGTACCTTCGTCTTTAGCCTCTCTTCTCGTCTACATCTTAGCAAAAAGCTTTTCCACTCTGTCTGGCAAGGAGAAACTGTGCCAGCACAGAAAACATCTCCCATCGTGTTCTAGAGGCTGCACGCAGGTCTGCCGAGTGTTTTGCAAGAAGAGAAAGAAAGTTGTCCAAAACAGCTTCCAATCGAATGTTCATGTGAATAGAAAAGGCAGGAGAGTGGTCAGGTACTGTTTTCTCTCAGTTGGCAAGCTGCGCACACAATCGCAGTGTTGTACAGCTTGTTTCATCACCTTTGCGAAGTTGCCGCTCTCTCCGGCTCCCGGAGACGAAGAAGCTGCTTCTTCGCGCAAAGACGATTCTGCCGCTCACAGTGCTCTGCGGTGTGCGCCTTCTGCCGAAAGACGCCCGGGAGCGGTGCTTAGATCTGAGAAGCACCATACGTGCTTCTTTAGCCTCTCTTCTCGTCTACATCTTAGCAAAAAGCTTTTCTTCTCTTTCTGGCAGGGAGAAACTGTGCCAGCACAGAAAACATCTCCCATCGTGTTCTAGAGGCTGCACGGAGGTCTGCAGAGTGTTTTGCACGAAGAGAAAGAAAGTTGTCCAAAACAGCTTGCAATCGAATGTTCATGTGAATAGAAAAGGCAGGAGAGTGATCAGGTACAGTTTGCTCTCAGTTGGCAAGCTGCGCACACAATCGCAGTGTTGTACAGCTTGTTTCATCACCTTTGCGAAGTTGCCGCTCTCTCCGGCTCCCGGAGACGAAGAAGCTGCTTCTTCGCGCAAAGACAATTCTGCCGCTCACAGTGCTCTGCGGTGTGCGCCTTCTGCCGAAAGAGGTCCGGGAGCGGTGCTTAGCTCTGCAGAGCACCGTACCTTCGTCTTTAGCCTCTCTTCTCGTCTACATCTTAGCAAAAAGCTTTTCCACTCTGCCTGGCAAGGAGAAACTGTGCCAGCACAGAAAACATCTCCCATCGTGTTCTAGAGGCTGCACGGAGGTCTGCCGAGTGTTTTGCAAGAAGAGAAAGAAAGTTGTCCAAAACAGCTTGCAATCGAATGTTCATCTGAATAGAAAAGGCAGGAGAGTGGTCAGGTACTGTTTTCTCTCAGTTGGCAAGCTGCGCACACAATCGCAGTGTTGTACAGCTTGTTTCATCACCTTTGCGAAGTTGCCGCTCTCTCCGGCTCCCGGAGACGAAGAAGCTGCTTCTTCGCGCAAAGACGATTCTGCCTCTCACAGTGCTCTGCGGTGTGCGCCTTCTGCCGAAAGAGGTCCGGGAGCGGGGCTTAGCTCTGCAGAGCACCGTACCTTCGTCTTTAGCCTCTCTTCTCGTCTACATCTTAGCAAAAAGCTTTTCCACTCTGTCTGGCAAGGAGAAACTGTGCCAGCACAAAAAACATCTCCCATCGTGTTCTAGAGGCTGCACGCAGGTCTGCCGAGTGTTTTGCAAGAAGAGAAAGAAAGTTGTCCAAAACAGCTTGCAATCGAATGTTCATGTGAATAGAAAAGGCAGGAGAGTGGTCAGGTACTGTTTTCTCTCAGTTGGCAAGCTGCGCACACAATCGCAGTGTTGTACAGCTTGTTTCATCACCTTTGCGAAGTTGCCGCTCTCTCAGGCTCCCGGAGACGAAGAAGCTGCTTCTTCGCGCAAAGACGATTCTGCCTCTCACAGTGCTCTGCGGTGTGCGCCTTCTGCCGAAAGACGCCCGGGAGCGGTGCTTAGCTCTGCAGAGCACCGTACCTTCGTCTTTAGCCTCTCTTCTCGTCTACATCTTAGCAAAAAGCTTTTCCACTCTGTCTGGCAAGGAGAAACTGTGCCAGCACAGAAAACATCTCCCATCGTGTTCTAGACGCTGCACGGAGGTCTGCCGAGTGTTTTGCAAGAAGAGAAAGAAAGTTGTCCAAAACAGCTTGCAATCGAATGTTCATGTGAATAGAAAAGGCAGGAGAGTGGTCAGGTACTGTTTTCTCTCAGTTGGCAAGCTGCGCACACAATCGCAGTGTTGTACAGCTTGTTTCATCACCTTTGCCAAGTTGCCGCTCTCTCCGGCTCCCGGAGACGAAGAAGCTGCTTCTTCGCGCAAAGACGATTCTGCCGCTCACAGTGCTCTGCGGTGTGCGCCTTCTGCCGAAAGACGCCCGGGAGCGGTGCTTAGATCTGAGAAGCACCATACGTGCTTCTTTAGCCTCTCTTCTCGTCTACATCTTAGCAAAAAGCTTTTCTTCTCTTTCTGGCAGGGAGAAACTGTGCCAGCACAGAAAACATCTCCCATCGTGTTCTAGAGGCTGCACGGAGGTCTGCAGAGTGTTTTGCACGAAGAGAAAGAAAGTTGTCCAAAACAGCTTGCAATCGAATGTTCATGTGAATAGAAAAGGCAGGAGAGTGATCAGGTACAGTTTGCTCTCAGTTGGCAAGCTGCGCACACAATCGCAGTGTTGTACAGCTTGTTTCATCACCTTTGCCAAGTTGCCGCTCTCTCCGGCTCCCGGAGACGAAGAAGCTGCTTCTTCGCGCAAAGACAATTCTGCCGCTCACAGTGCTCTGCGGTGTGCGCCTTCTGCCGAAAGAGGTCCGGGAGCGGTGCTTAGCTCTGCAGAGCACCGTACCTTCGTCTTTAGCCTCTCTTCTCGTCTACATCTTAGCAAAAAGCTTTTCCACTCTGTCTGGCAAGGAGAAACTGTGCCAGCACAGAAAACATCTCCCATCGTCTTCTAGAGGCTGCACGGAGGTCTGCCGAGTGTTTTGCAAGAAGAGAAAGAAAGTTGTCCAAAACAGCTTGCAATCGAATGTTCATGTGAATAGAAAAGGCAGGAGAGTGGTCAGGTACTGTTTTCTCTCAGTTGGCAAGCTGCGCACACAATCGCAGTGTTGTACAGCTTGTTTCATCACCTTTGCGAAGCTGCCGCTCTCTCCGGCTCCCGGAGACGAAGAAGCTGCTTCTTCGGGCAAAGACGATTCTGCCGCTCCCAGTGCTCTGCGGTGTGCGCCTTCTGCCGAAAGAGGTCTGGGAGCGGTGCCTAGCTCTGCAGAGCACCGTACCTTCGTCTTTAGCCTCTCTTCTCGTCTACATCTTAGCAAAAAGCTTTTCCACTCTGTCTGGCAAGGAGAAACTGTGCCAGCACAGAAAACATCTCCCATCGTGTTCTAGAGGCTGCACGGAGGTCTGCCGAGTGTTTTGCAAGAAGAGAAAGAAAGTTGTCCAAAACAGCTTGCAATCGAATGTTCATGTGAATAGAAAAGGCAGGAGAGTGGTCAGGTACTGTTTTCTCTCACTTGGCAAGCTGCGCACACAATCGCAGTGTTGTACAGCTTGTTTCATCACCTTTGCGAAGTTGCCGCTCTCTCCGGCTCCCGGAGACGAAGAAGCTGCTTCTTCGCGCAAAGACGATTCTGCCGCTCACAGTGCTCTGCGGTGTGCGCCTTCTGCCGAAAGAGGTCCGGGAGCGGTGCTTAGCTCTGCAGAGCACCGTACCTTCGTCTTTAGCCTCTCTTCTCGTCTACATCTTAGCAAAAAGCTTTTCCACTCTGTCTGGCAAGGAGAAACTGTGCCAGCACAGAAAACATCTCCCATCGTGTTCTAGAGGCTGCACGGAGGTCTGCCGAGTGTTTTGCAAGAAGAGAAAGAAAGTTGTCCAAAACAGCTTGCAATCGAATGTTCATGTGAATAGAAAAGGCAGGAGAGTGGTCAGGTACTGTTTTCTCTCAGTTGGCAAGCTGCGCAGACAATCGCAGTGTTGTACAGCTTTTTTCATCACCTTTGCCAAGTTGCCGCTCTCTCCGGCTCCCGGAGACGAAGAAGCTGCTTCTTCGCGCAAGACGTTTCTGCCTCTCACAGTGCTTTGCGGTGTGCGCCTTCTGCCGAAAGAGGTCCGGGAGCGGTGCTTAGCTCTGCAGAGCACCGTACCTTCGTCTTTAGCCTCTCTTCTCGTCTACATCTTAGCAAAAAGCTTTTCCACTCTGTCTGGCAAGGAGAAACTGTGCCAGCACAGAAAACATCTCCCATCGTGTTCTAGAGGCTGCACGGAGGTCTGCCGAGTGTTTTGCAAGAAGAGAAAGAAAGTTGTCCAAAACAGCTTGCAATCGAATGTTCATGTGAATAGAAAAGGCAGGAGAGTGGTCAGGTACTGTTTTCTCTCAGTTGGCAAGCTGCGCACACAATCGCAGTGTTGTACAGCTTGTTTCATCACCTTTGCGAAGTTGCCGCTCTCTCCGGCTCCCGGAGACGAAGAAGCTGCTTCTTCGCGCAAAGACGATTCTGCCGCTCACAGTGCTCTGCGGTGTGCGCCTTCTGCCGAAAGAGGCCCGGGAGCTGTGCTTAGCTCTGCAGAGCACCGTACCTTCGTCTTTAGCCTCTCTTCTCGTCTACATCTTAGCAAAAAGCTTTTCCACTCTGTCTGGCAAGGAGAAACTGTGCCAGCACAAAAAACATCTCCCATCGTGTTCTAGAGGCTGCACGGAGGTCTGCCGAGTGTTTTGCAAGAAGAGAAAGAAAGTTGTCCAAAACAGCTTGCAATCGAATGTTCATGTGAATAGAAAAGGCAGGAGAGTGGTCAGGTACTGTTTTCTCTCAGTTGGCACGCTGCACACACAATCGCAGTGTTGTACAGCTTGTTTCATCACCTTTGCGAAGTTGCCGCTCTCTCCGGCTCCCGGAGACGAAGAAGCTGCTTCTTCGCGCAAAGACGATTCTGCCGCTCACAGTGCTCTGCGGTGTGCGCCTTCTGCCGAAGGACGCCAGGGAGCGGTGCTTAGCTCTGCAGAGCACCGTACCTTCGTCTTTAGCCTCTCTTCTCGTCTACATCTTAGCAAAAAGCTTTTCCACTCTGTCTGGCAAGGAGAAACTGTGCCAGCACAGAAAACATCTCCCATCGTGTTCTAGAGGCTGCACGGAGGTCTGCCGAGTGTTTTGCAAGAAGAGAAAGAAAGTTGTCCAAAACAGCTTGCAATCGAATGTTCATGTGAATAGAAAAGGCAGGAGAGTGGTCAGGTACTGTTTTCTCTCAGTTGGCAAGCTGCGCACACAATCGCAGTGTTGTACAGCTTGTTTCATCACCTTTGCCAAGTTGCCGCTCTCTCCGGCTCCCGGAGACGAAGAAGCTGCTTCTTCGCGCAAAGACGATTCTGCCGCTCACAGTGCTCTGCGGTGTGCACCTTCTGCCGAAAGAGGTCCGGGAGCGGTGCTTAGCTCTGCAGAGCACCGTACCTTCGTCTTTAGCCTCTCTTCTCGTCTACATCTTAGCAAAAAGCTTTTCCACTCTGTCTGGCAAGGAGAAACTGTGCCAGCACAGAAAACATCTCCCATCGTGTTCTAGAGGCTGCACGCAGGTCTGCCGAGTGTTTTGCAAGAAGAGAAAGAAAGTTGTCCAAAACAGCTTGCAATCGAATGTTCATGTGAATAGAAAAGGCAGGAGAGTGGTCAGGTACTGTTTTCTCTCAGTTGGCAAGCTGCGCACACAATCGCAGTGTTGTACAGCTTGTTTCATCACCTTTGCGAAGTTGCCGCTCTCTCCGGCTCCCGGAGACGAAGAAGCTGCTTCTTCGCGCAAAGACGATTCTGCCGCTCACAGTGCTCTGCGGTGTGCGCCTTCTGCCGAAAGAGGTCCGGGAGCGGGGCTTAGCTCTGCAGAGCACCGTACCTTCGTCTTTAGCCTCTCTTCTCGTCTACATCTTAGCAAAAAGCTTTTCCACTCTGTCTGGCAAGGAGAAACTGTGCCAGCACAGAAAACATCTCCCATCGTGTTCTAGAGGCTGCACGGAGGTCTGCCGAGTGTTTTGCAAGAAGAGAAAGAAAGTTGTCCAAAACAGCTTGCAATCGAATGTTCATGTGAATAGAAAAGGCAGGAGAGTGGTCAGGTACTGTTTTCTCTCAGTTGGCAAGCTGCGCACACAATCGCAGTGTTGTACAGCTTTTTTCATCACCTTTGCGAAGTTGCCGCTCTCTCCGGCTCCCGGAGACGAAGAAGCTGCTTCTTCGCGCAAGACGTTTCTGCCGCTCACAGTGCTCTGCGGTGTGCGCCTTCTGCCGAAAGAGGTCCGGGAGCGGTGCTTAGCTCTGCAGAGCACCGTACCTTCGTCTTTAGCCTCTCTTCTCGTCTACATCTTAGCAAAAAGCTTTTCCACTCTGTCTGGCAAGGAGAAACTGTGCCAGCACAGAAAACATCTCCCATCGTCTTCTAGAGGCTGCACGCAGGTCTGCCGAGTGTTTTGCAAGAAGAGAAAGAAAGTTGTCCAAAACAGCTTCCAATCGAATGTTCATGTGAATAGAAAAGGCAGGAGAGTGGTCAGGTACTGTTTTCTCTCAGTTGGCAAGCTGCGCACACAATCGCAGTGTTGTACAGCTTGTTTCATCACCTTTGCGAAGTTGCCGCTCTCTCCGGCTCCCGGAGACGAAGAAGCTGCTTCTTCGCGCAAAGACGATTCTGCCGCTCACAGTGCTCTGCGGTGTGCGCCTTCTGCCGAAAGAGGCCCGGGAGCTGTGCTTAGCTCTGCAGAGCACCGTACCTTCGTCTTTAGCCTCTCTTCTCGTCTACATCTTAGCAAAAAGCTTTTCCACTCTGTCTGGCAAGGAGAAACTGTGCCAGCACAAAAAACATCTCCCATCGTGTTCTAGAGGCTGCACGGAGGTCTGCCGAGTGTTTTGCAAGAAGAGAAAAAAGTTGTCCAAAACAGCTTGCAATCGAATGTTCATGTGAATAGAAAAGGCAGGAGAGTGGTCAGGTACTGTTTTCTCTCAGTTGGCACGCTGCACACACAATCGCAGTGTTGTACAGCTTGTTTCATCACCTTTGCCAAGTTGCCGCTCTCTCCGGCTCCCGGAGACGAAGAAGCTGCTTCTTCGCGCAAAGACGATTCTGCCGCTCACAGTGCTCTGCGGTGTGCGCCTTCTGCCGAAAGACGCCCGGGAGCGGTACTTAGCTCTGCAGAGCACCGTACCTTCGTCTTTAGCCTCTCTTCTCGTCTACATCTTAGCAAAAAGCTTTTCCACTCTGTCTGGCAAGGAGAAACTGTGCCAGCACAGAAAACATCTCCCATCGTGTTCTAGAGGCTGCACGGAGGTCTGCCGAGTGTTTTGCAAGAAGAGAAATAAAGTTGTCCAAAACAGCTTCCAACTGAATTTTCACGTGAATAGAAAAGGCAGGAGAGTGGTCAGGTACTGTTTTCTCTGTTGGCAAGATGCGCACACAATCGCAGTGTTGTACAGCTTGTTTCATCACCTTTGCGAAGTTGCCGCTCTCTCCGGCTCCCGGAGACGAAGAAGCTGCTTCTTCGCGCAAAGACGATTCTGCCGCTCACAGTGCTCTGCGGTGTGCGCCTTCTGCCGAAAGAGCCCCAGTAGCTGTGCTTAGCTCTGCAGAGCACCGTACCTTCGTCTTTAGCCTCTCTTCTCGTCTACATCTTAGTAAAACGCTTTTCCACTCTGTCTGGCAAGGAGAAACTGTGCCAGCACAGAAAACATCTCCCATCGTGTTCTAGAGGCTGCACGCAGGTCTGCCGAGTGTTTTGGAAGAAGAGAAAGAAAGTTGTCCAAAACAGCTTCCAATCGAATGTTCATGTGAATAGAAAAGGCAGGAGAGTGGTCAGGTACTGTTTTCTCTCACTTGGCAAGCTGCGCACACAATCGCAGTGTTGTACAGCTTGTTTCATCACCTTTGCGAAGTTGCCGCTCTCTCCGGCTCCCGGAGACGAAGAAGCTGCTTCTTCGCGCAAAGACGATTCTGCCGCTCACAGTGCTCTGCGGTGTGCGCCTTCTGCCGAAAGACGCCCGGGAGCGGTGCTTAGCTCTGCAGAGCACCGTACCTTCGTCTTTAGCCTCTCTTCTCGTCTACATCTTAGCAAAAAGCTTTTCCACTCTGTCTGACAAGGAGAAACTGTGCCAGCACAAAAAACATCTCCCATCGTGTTCTAGAGGCTGCACGGAGGTCTGCCGAGTGTTTTGCAAGAAGAGAAAGAAAGTTGTCCAAAACAGCTTGCAATCGAATGTTCATGTGAATAGAAAAGGCAGGAGAGTGGTCAGGTACTGTTTTCTCTCAGTTGGCAAGCTGCGCACACAATCGCAGTGTTGTACAGCTTGTTTCATCACCTTTGCGAAGTTGCCGCTCTCTCCGGCTCCCGGAGACGAAGAAGCTGCTTCTTCGCGCAAAGACGATTCTGCCGCTCACAGTGCTCTGCTGTGTGCGCCTTCTGCCGAAAGAGGTCCGGCAGCGGTGCTTAGCTCTGCAGAGCACCGTACCTTCGTCTTTAGCCTCTCTTCTCGTCTACATCTTAGCAAAAAGCTTTTCCACTCTGTCTAGCAAGGAGAAACTGTGCCAGCACAAAAAACATCTCCCATCGTGTTCTAGAGGCTGCACGGAGGCCTGCCGAGTGTTTTGCAAGAAGAGAAAGAAAGTTGTCCAAAACAGCTTCCAATCGAATGTTCATGTGAATAGAAAAGGCAGGAGAGTGGTCAGGTACTGTTTTCTCTCAGTTGGCAAGCTGCGCACACAATCGCAGTGTTGTACAGCTTGTTTCATCACCTTTGCGAAGTTGCCGCTCTCTCCGGCTCCCGGAGACGAAGAAGCTGCTTCTTCGCGCAAAGACGATTCTGCCGCTCCCAGTGGTCTGCGGTGTGCGCCTTCTGCCGAAAGAGGTCCGGGAGCGGTGCTTAGCTCTGAGAAGCACCATACGTGCTTCTTTAGCCTCTCTTCTCGTCTACATCTTAGCAAAAAGCTTTTCCACTCTGTCTGGCAAGGAGAAACTGTGCCAGCACAGAAAACATCTCCCATCGTGTTCTAGAGGCTGCACGGAGGTCTGCCGAGTGTTTTGCAAGAAGAGAAAGAAAGTTGTCCCAAACAGCTTGCAATCGAATGTTCATGTCAATAGAAAAGGCAGGAGAGTGGTCAGGTACTGTTTTCTCTCAGTTGGCAAGCTGCGCACACAATCGCAGTGTTGTACAGCTTGTTTCATCACCTTTGCGAAGTTGCCGCTCTCTCCGGCTCCCGGAGACGAAGAAGCTGCTTCTTCGCGCAAAGACGATTCTGCCGCTCACAGTGCTCTGCGGTGTGCGCCTTCTGCCGAAAGACGCCCTGGAGCGGTGCTTAGATCTGAGAAGCACCATACGTGCTTCTTTAGCCTCTCTTCTCGTCTACATCTTAGCAAAACGCTTTTCCACTCTGTCTGGCAAGGAGAAACTGTGCCAGCACAGAAAACATCTCCCATCGTGTTCTAGAGGCTGCACGGAGGTCTGCCGAGTGTTTTGCAAGAAGAGAAAGAAAGTTATCCAAAACAACTTGCAATCGAATGTTCATGTGAATAGAAAAGGCAGGAGAGTGGTCAGGTACTGTTTTCTCTGTTGGCAAGATGCGCACACAATCGCAGTGTTGTACAGCTTGTTTCATCACCTTTGCGAAGTTGCCGCTCTCTCCGGCTCCCGGAGACGAAGAAGCTGCTTCTTCGCGCAAAGACGATTCTGCCGCTCACAGTGATCTGCAGTGTGCGCCTTCTGCCGAAAGAGCCCCGGGAGCTGTGCTTAGCTCTGCAGAGCACCGTACCTTCCTCTTTAGCCTCTCTTCTCGTCTACATCTTAGCAAAACGCTTTTCCACTCTGTCTGGCAAGGAGAAACTGTGCCAGCACAGAAAACATCTCCCATCGTGTTCTAGAGGCTGCACGGAGGTCTGCCGAGTGTTTTGCAAGAAGAGAAAGAAAGTTGTCCAAAACAGCTTGCAATCGAATGTTCATGTGAATAGAAAAGGCAGGAGAGTGGTCAGGTACTGTTCGAAGTTGCCGCTCTCTCCGGCTCCCGGAGACGAAGAAGCTGCTTCTTCGCGCAAAGACGATTCTGCCGCTCACAGTGCTCTGCGGTGTGCGCCTTCTGCCGAAAGAGCCCCGGGAGCTTTGCTTAGCTCTGCAGAGCACCGTACCTTCGTCTTTAGCCTCTCTTCTCGTCTACATCTTAGCAAAACGCTTTTCCACTCTGTCTGGCAAGGAGAAACTGTGCCAGCACAGAAAACATCTCCCATCGTGTTCTAGAGGCTGCACGCAGGTCTGCCGAGTGTTTTGGAAGAAGAGAAAGAAAGTTGTCCAAAACAGCTTCCAATCGAATGTTCATGTGAATAGAAAAGGCAGGAGAGTGGTCAGGTACTGTTTTCTCTCACTTGGCAAGCTGCGCACACAATCGCAGTGTTGTACAGCTTGTTTCATCACCTTTGCGAAGTTGCCGCTCTCTCCGGCTCCCGGAGACGAAGAAGCTGCTTCTTCGCGCAAAGACGATTCTGCCGCTCACAGTGCTCTGCGGTGTGCGCCTTCTGCCGAAAGACGCCCGGGAGCGGTGCTTAGCTCTGCAGAGCACCGTACCTTCGTCTTTAGCCTCTCTTCTCGTCTACATCTTAGCAAAAAGCTTTTCCACTCTGTCTGACAAGGAGAAACTGTGCCAGCACAAAAAACATCTCCCATCGTGTTCTAGAGGCTGCACGGAGGTCTGCCGAGTGTTTTGCAAGAAGAGAAAGAAAGTTGTCCAAAACAGCTTGCAATCGAATGTTCATGTGAATAGAAAAGGCAGGAGAGTGGTCAGGTACTGTTTTCTCTCAGTTGGCAAGCTGCGCACACAATCGCAGTGTTGTACAGCTTGTTTCATCACCTTTGCGAAGTTGCCGCTCTCTCCGGCTCCCGGAGACGAAGAAGCTGCTTCTTCGCGCAAAGACGATTCTGCCGCTCACAGTGCTCTGCTGTGTGCGCCTTCTGCCGAAAGAGGTCCGGCAGCGGTGCTTAGCTCTGCAGAGCACCGTACCTTCGTCTTTAGCCTCTCTTCTCGTCTACATCTTAGCAAAAAGCTTTTCCACTCTGTCTAGCAAGGAGAAACTGTGCCAGCACAAAAAACATCTCCCATCGTGTTCTAGAGGCTGCACGGAGGCCTGCCGAGTGTTTTGCAAGAAGAGAAAGAAAGTTGTCCAAAACAGCTTCCAATCGAATGTTCATGTGAATAGAAAAGGCAGGAGAGTGGTCAGGTACTGTTTTCTCTCAGTTGGCAAGCTGCGCACACAATCGCAGTGTTGTACAGCTTGTTTCATCACCTTTGCGAAGTTGCCGCTCTCTCCGGCTCCCGGAGACGAAGAAGCTGCTTCTTCGCGCAAAGACGATTCTGCCGCTCCCAGTGGTCTGCGGTGTGCGCCTTCTGCCGAAAGAGGTCCGGGAGCGGTGCTTAGCTCTGAGAAGCACCATACGTGCTTCTTTAGCCTCTCTTCTCGTCTACATCTTAGCAAAAAGCTTTTCCACTCTGTCTGGCAAGGAGAAACTGTGCCAGCACAGAAAACATCTCCCATCGTGTTCTAGAGGCTGCACGGAGGTCTGCCGAGTGTTTTGCAAGAAGAGAAAGAAAGTTGTCCCAAACAGCTTGCAATCGAATGTTCATGTCAATAGAAAAGGCAGGAGAGTGGTCAGGTACTGTTTTCTCTCAGTTGGCAAGCTGCGCACACAATCGCAGTGTTGTACAGCTTGTTTCATCACCTTTGCGAAGTTGCCGCTCTCTCCGGCTCCCGGAGACGAAGAAGCTGCTTCTTCGCGCAAAGACGATTCTGCCGCTCACAGTGCTCTGCGGTGTGCGCCTTCTGCCGAAAGACGCCCTGGAGCGGTGCTTAGATCTGAGAAGCACCATACGTGCTTCTTTAGCCTCTCTTCTCGTCTACATCTTAGCAAAACGCTTTTCCACTCTGTCTGGCAAGGAGAAACTGTGCCAGCACAGAAAACATCTCCCATCGTGTTCTAGAGGCTGCACGGAGGTCTGCCGAGTGTTTTGCAAGAAGAGAAAGAAAGTTATCCAAAACAACTTGCAATCGAATGTTCATGTGAATAGAAAAGGCAGGAGAGTGGTCAGGTACTGTTTTCTCTGTTGGCAAGATGCGCACACAATCGCAGTGTTGTACAGCTTGTTTCATCACCTTTGCGAAGTTGCCGCTCTCTCCGGCTCCCGGAGACGAAGAAGCTGCTTCTTCGCGCAAAGACGATTCTGCCGCTCACAGTGATCTGCAGTGTGCGCCTTCTGCCGAAAGAGCCCCGGGAGCTGTGCTTAGCTCTGCAGAGCACCGTACCTTCCTCTTTAGCCTCTCTTCTCGTCTACATCTTAGCAAAACGCTTTTCCACTCTGTCTGGCAAGGAGAAACTGTGCCAGCACAGAAAACATCTCCCATCGTGTTCTAGAGGCTGCACGGAGGTCTGCCGAGTGTTTTGCAAGAAGAGAAAGAAAGTTGTCCAAAACAGCTTGCAATCGAATGTTCATGTGAATAGAAAAGGCAGGAGAGTGGTCAGGTACTGTTCGAAGTTGCCGCTCTCTCCGGCTCCCGGAGACGAAGAAGCTGCTTCTTCGCGCAAAGACGATTCTGCCGCTCACAGTGCTCTGCGGTGTGCGCCTTCTGCCGAAAGAGCCCCGGGAGCTTTGCTTAGCTCTGCAGAGCACCGTACCTTCGTCTTTAGCCTCTCTTCTCGTCTACATCTTAGCAAAACGCTTTTCCACTCTGTCTGGCAAGGAGAAACTGTGCCAGCACAAAAAACATCTCCCATCGTGTTCTAGAGGCTGCACGCAGGTCTGCCGAGTGTTTTGCAAGAAGAGAAAGAAAGTTGTCCAAAACAGCTTGCAATCGAATGTTCATGTGAATAGAAAAGGCAGGAGAGTGGTCAGGTACTGTTTTCTCTCAGTTGGCAAGCTGCGCACACAATCGCAGTGTTGTACAGCTTGTTTCATCACCTTTGCCAAGTTGCCGCTCTCTCCGGCTCCCGGAGACGAAGAAGCTGCTTCTTCGCGCAAAGACGATTCTGCCGCTCACAGTGCTCTGCGGTGTGCGCCTTCTGCCGAAAGACGCCCGGGAGCGGTGCTTAGCTCTGCAGAGCACCGTACCTTCGTCTTTATCCTCTCTTCTCGTCTACATCTGAGCAAAAAGCTTTTCCACTCTGTCTGGCAAGGAGAAACTGTGCCAGCACAGAAAACATCTCCCATCGTGTTCTAGAGGCTGCACGGAGGTCTGCCGAGTGTTTTGCAAGAAGAGAAAGAAAGTTGTCCAAAACAGCTTCCAATCGAATGTTCATGTCAATAGAAAAGGCAGGAGAGTGGTCAGGTACTGTTTTCTCTCAGTTGGCAAGCTGCGCACACAATCGCAGTGTTGTACAGCTTGTTTCATCACCTTTGCGAAGTTGCCGCTCTCTCCGGCTCCCGGAGACGAAGAAGCTGCTTCTTCGCGCAAAGACGATTCTGCCTCTCACAGTGCTCTGCGGTGTGCGCCTTCTGCCGAAAGAGGTCCGGGAGCGGTGCTTAGCTCTGAGAAGCACCATACGTGCTTCTTTAGCCTCTCTTCTCGTCTACATCTTAGCAAAAAGCTTTTCCACTCTGTCTGGCAAGGAGAAACTGTGCCAGCACAGAAAACATCTCCCATCGTGTTCTAGAGGCTGCACGGAGGTCTGCCGAGTGTTTTGCAAGAAGAGAAAGAAAGTTGTCCCAAACAGCTTGCAATCGAATGTTCATGTGAATAGAAAAGGCAGGAGAGTGGTCAGGTACTGTTTTCTCTCAGTTGGCAAGCTGCGCACACAATCGCAGTGTTGTACAGCTTGTTTCATCACCTTTGCGAAGTTGCCGCTCTCTCCGGCTCCCGGAGACGAAGAAGCTGCTTCTTCGCGCAAAGACGATTCTGCCGCTCACAGTGCTCTGCGGTGTGCGCCTTCTGCCGAAAGACGCCCGGGAGCGGTGCTTAGCTCTGCAGAGCACCGTACCTTCGTCTTTAGCCTCTCTTCTCGTCTACATCTTAGCAAAAAGCTTTTCCACTCTGTCTGGCAAGGAGAAACTGTGCCAGCACAGAAAACATCTCCCATCGTGTTCTAGAGGCTGCACGCAGGTCTGCCGAGTGTTTTGCAAGAAGAGAAAGAAAGTTGTCCAAAACAGCTTGCAATCGAATGTTCATGTGAATAGAAAAGGCAGGAGAGTGGTCAGGTACTGTTTTCTCTCACTTGGCAAGCTGCGCACACAATCGCAGTGTTGTACAGCTTGTTTCATCACCTTTGCGAAGTTGCCGCTCTCTCCGGCTCCCGGAGACGAAGAAGCTGCTTCTTCGCGCAAAGACGATTCTGCCTCTCACAGTGCTCTGCGGTGTGCGCCTTCTGCCGAAAGACGCCCGGGAGCGGTGCTTAGCTCTGCAGAGCACCGTACCTTCGTCTTTAGCCTCTCTTCTCGTCTACATCTTAGCAAAAAGCTTTTCCACTCTGTCTGGCAAGGAGAAACTGTGCCAGCACAGAAAACATCTCCCATCGTGTTCTAGAGGCTGCACGGAGGTCTGCCGAGTGTTTTGCAAGAAGAGAAAGAAAGTTGTCCAAAACAGCTTGCAATCGAATGTTCATGTGAATAGAAAAGGCAGGAGAGTGGTCAGGTACTGTTTTCTCTCAGTTGGCAAGCTGCGCACACAATCGCAGTGTTGTACAGCTTGTTTCATCACCTTTGCCAAGTTGCCGCTCTCTCCGGCTCCCGGAGACGAAGAAGCTGCTTCTTCGCGCAAAGACGATTCTGCCGCTCACAGTGCTCTGCGGTGTGCGCCTTCTGCCGAAAGACGCCCGGGAGCGGTGCTTAGATCTGAGAAGCACCATACGTGCTTCTTTAGCCTCTCTTCTCGTCTACATCTTAGCAAAACGCTTTTCCACTCTGTCTGGCAAGGAGAAACTGTGCCAGCACAGAAAACATCTCCCATCGTGTTCTAGAGGCTGCACGGAGGTCTGCCGAGTGTTTTGCAAGAAGAGAAAGAAAGTTATCCAAAACACCTTGCAATCGAATGTTCATGTGAATAGAAAAGGCAGGAGAGTGGTCAGGTACTGTTTTCTCTGTTGGCAAGATGCGCACACAATCGCAGTGTTGTACAGCTTGTTTCATCACCTTTGCGAAGTTGCCGCTCTCTCCGGCTCCCGGAGACGAAGAAGCTGCTTCTTCGCGCAAAGACGATTCTGCCGCTCACAGTGCTCTGCAGTGTGCGCCTTCTGCCGAAAGAGCCCCGGGAGCTGTGCTTAGCTCTGCAGAGCACCGTACCTTCCTCTATAGCCTCTCTTCTCGTCTACATCTTAGCAAAACGCTTTTCCACTCTGTCTGGCAAGGAGAAACTGTGCCAGCACAGAAAACATCTCCCATCGTGTTCTAGAGGCTGCACGGAGGTCTGCCGATTGTTTTGCAAGAAGAGAAAAAAAGTTGTCCAAAACAGCTTGCAATCGAATGTTCATGTGAATAGAAAAGGCAGGAGAGTGGTCAGGTACTGTTCGAAGTTGCCGCTCTCTCCGGCTCCCGGAGACGAAGAAGCTGCTTCTTCGCGCAAAGACGATTCTGCCGCTCACAGTGCTCTGCGGTGTGCGCCTTCTGCCGAAAGAGCCCCGGGAGATTTGCTTAGCTCTGCAGAGCACCGTACCTTCGTCTTTAGCCTCTCTTCTCGTCTACATCTTAGCAAAACGCTTTTCCACTCTGTCTGGCAAGGAGAAACTGTGCCAGCACAAAAAACATCTCCCATCGTGTTCTAGAGGCTGCACGCAGGTCTGCCGAGTGTTTTGCAAGAAGAGAAAGAAAGTTGTCCAAAACAGCTTGCAATCGAATGTTCATGTGAATAGAAAAGGCAGGAGAGTGGTCAGGTACTGTTTTCTCTCAGTTGGCAAGCTGCGCACACAATCGCAGTGTTGTACAGCTTGTTTCATCACCTTTGCGAAGTTGCCGCTCTCTCCGGCTCCCGGAGACGAAGAAGCTGCTTCTTCGCGCAAAGACGATTCTGCCGCTCACAGTGCTCTGCGGTGTGCGCCTTCTGCCGAAAGAGGCCCGGGAGCGGTGCTTAGCTCTGCAGAGCACCGTACCTTCGTCTTTAGCCTCTCTTCTCGTCTACATCTTAGCAAAAAGCTTTTCCACTCTGTCTGGCAAGGAGAAACTGTGCCAGCACAGAAAACATCTCCCATCGTGTTCTAGAGGCTGCACGGAGGTCTGCCGAGTGTTTTGCAAGAAGAGAAAGAAAGTTGTCCAAAACAGCTTCCAATCGAATGTTCATGTGAATAGAAAAGGCAGGAGAGTGGTCAGGTACTGTTTTCTCTCAGTTGGCAAGCTGCGCACACAATCGCAGTGTTGTACAGCTTGTTTCATCACCTTTGCGAAGTTGCCGCTCTCTCCGGCTCCCGGAGACGAAGAAGCTGCTTCTTCGCGCAAAGACGATTCTGCCGCTCACAGTGCTCTGCGGTGTGCGCCTTCTGCCGAAAGAGGCCCGGGAGCGGTGCTTAGCTCTGCAGAGCACCGTACCTTCGTCTTTAGCCTCTCTTCTCGTCTACATCTTAGCAAAAAGCTTTTCCACTCTGTCTGGCAAGGAGAAACTGTGCCAGCACAGAAAACATCTCCCATCGTGTTCTAGAGGCTGCACGGAGGTCTGCCGACTGTTTTGCAAGAAGAGAAAGAAAGTTGTCCAAAACAGCTTGCAATCGAATGTTCATCTGAATAGAAAAGGCAGGAGAGTGGTCAGGTACTGTTTTCTCTCACTTGGCAAGCGGCGCACACAATCGCAGTGTTGTACAGCTTGTTTCATCACCTTTTCGAAGTTGCCGCTCTCTCCGGCTCCCGGAGACGAAGAAGCTGCTTCTTCGCGCAAAGACGATTCTGCCGCTCACAGTGCTCTGCTGTGTGCGCCTTCTGCCGAAAGAGCCCCGGGAGCTGTGCTTAGCTCTGAGAAGCACCATACGTGCTTCTTTAGCCTCTCTTCTCGTCTACATCTTAGCAAAAAGCTTTTCCACTCTGTCTGGCAAGGAGAAACTGTGCCAGCACAGAAAACATCTCCCATCGTGTTCTAGAGGCTGCACGGAGGTCTGCCGAGTGTTTTGCAAGAAGAGAAAGAAAGTTGTCCAAAACAGCTTGCAATCGAATGTTCATGTGAATAGAAAAGGCAGGAGAGTGGTCAGGTACTGTTTTCTCTCAGTTGGCAAGCTGCGCACACAATCGCAGTGTTGTACAGCTTGTTTCATCACCTTTGCGAAGTTGCCGCTCTCTCCGGCTCCCGGAGACGAAGAAGCTGCTTCTTCGCGCAAAGACGATTCTGCCGCTCACAGTGCTCTGCTGGGTGCGCCTTCTGCCGAAAGAGGCCCGGGAGCGGTGCTTAGCTCTGCAGAGCACCGTACCTTCGTCTTTAGCCTCTCTTCTCGTCTACATCTTAGCAAAAAGCTTTTCCACTCTGTCTGGCAAGGACAAACTGTGCCAGCACAAAAAACATCTCCCATCGTGTTCTAGAGGCTGCACGCAGGCCTGCCGAGTGTTTTGCAAGAAGAGAAAGAAAGTTGTCCAAAACAGCTTGCAATCGAATGTTCATGTGAATAGAAAAGGCAGGAGAGTGGTCAGGTACTGTTTTCTCTCAGTTGGCAAGCTGCGCACACAATCGCAGTGTTGTAGAGCTTGTTTCATCACCTTTGCCAAGTTGCCGCTCTCTTTGGCTCCCGGAGACGAAGAAGCTGCTTCTTCGCGCAAAGACGATTCTGCCGCTCACAGTGCTCTGCGGTGTGCGCCTTCTGCCGAAAGAGGTCCGGGAGCGGTGCTTAGCTCTGCAGAGCAGCGTACCTTCGTCTTTAGCCTCTCTTCTCGTCTACATCTTAGCAAAAAGCTTTTCCACTCTGTCTGGCAAGGAGAAACTGTGCCAGCACAGAAAACATCTCCCATCGTCTTCTAGAGGCTGCACGGAGGTCTGCCGAGTGTTTTGCAAGAAGAGAAAGAAAGTTCTCCAAAACAGCTTGCAATCGAATGTTCATGTGAATAGAAAAGGCAGGAGAGTGGTCAGGTACTGTTTTCTCTCAGTTGGCAAGCTGCGCACACAATCGCAGTGTTGTACAGCTTGTTTCATCACCTTTGCCAAGTTGCCGCTCTCTCCGGCTCCCGGAGACGAAGAAGCTGCTTCTTCGCGCAAAGACGATTCTGCCGCTCACAGTGCTCTGCGGTGTGCGCCTTCTGCCGAAAGACGCCCGGGTGCGGTGCTTAGCTCTGAGAAGCACCGTACCTTCGTCTTTAGCCTCTCTTCTCGTCTACATCTTAGCAAAAAGCTTTTCTACTCTTTCTGGCAGGGAGAAACTGTGCCAGCACAGAAAACATCTCCCATCGTGTTCTAGAGGCTGCACGGATGTCTGCAGAGTGTTTTGCACGAAGAGAAAGAAAGTTGTCCAAAACAGCTTGCAATCGAATGTTCATGTGAATAGAAAAGGCAGGAGAGTGATCAGGTACAGTTTGCTCTCAGTTGGCAAGCTGCGCACACAATCGCAGTGTTGTACAGCTTGTTTCATCACCTTTGCGAAGCTGCCGCTCTCTCCGGCTCCCGGAGACGAAGAAGCTGCTTCTTCGGGCAAAGACGATTCTGCCGCTCCCAGTGCTCTGCGGTGTGCGCCTTCTGCCGAAAGAGGTCCAGGAGCGGTGCCTAGCTCTGCAGAGCACCGTACCTTCGTCTTTAGCCTCTCTTCTCGTCTACATCTTAGCAAAAAGCTTTTCCACTCTGTCTGGCAAGGAGAAACTGTGCCAGCGCAGAAAACATCTCCCATCGTCTTCTAGAGGCTGCACGGAGGTCTGCCGAGTGTTTTGCAAGAAGAGAAAGAAAGTTGTCCAAAACAGCTTCCAATCGAATGTTCATGTGAATAGAAAAGGCAGGAGAGTGGTCAGGTACTGTTTTCTCTCAGTTGGCAAGCTGCGCACACAATCGCAGTGTTGTACAGCTTGTTTCATCACCTTTGCCAAGTTGCCGCTCTCTCCGGCTCCCGGAGACGAAGAAGCTGCCTCTTCGCGCAAAGACGATTCTGCCACTCACAGTGCTCTGCGGTGTGCGCCTTCTGCCGAAAGAGGTCCGGGAGCGGTGCTTAGCTCTGCATAGCACCGTACCTTCGTCTTTAGCCTCTCTTCTCGTCTACATCTTAGCAAAAAGCTTTTCCACTCTGTCTGGCAAGGAGAAACTGTGCCAGCACAGAAAACATCTCCCATCGTGTTCTAGAGGCTGCACGCAGGTCTGCCGAGTGTTTTGCAAGAAGAGAAAGAAAGTTGTCCAAAACAGCTTGCAATCGAATGTTCATGTGAATAGAAAAGGCAGGAGAGTGGTCAGGTACTGTTTTCTCTCAGTTGGCAAGCTGCGCACACAATCGCAGTGTTGTACAGCTTGTTTCATCACCTTTGCGAAGTTGCCGCTCTCTCCGGCTCCCGGAGACGAAGAAGCTGCTTCTTCGCGCAAAGACGATTCTGCCGCTCACAGTGCTCTGCGGTGTGCGCCTTCTGCCGAAAGAGCCCCGGGAGCTGTGCTTAGCTCTGCAGAGCACCGTACCTTCGTCTTTAGCCTCTCTTCTCGTCTACATCTTAGCAAAAAGCTTTTCCATTCTGCCTGGCAAGGAGAAACTGTGCCAGCACAGAAAACATCTCCCATCGTGTTCTAGAGGCTGCACGGAGGTCTGCCGAGTGTTTTGCAAGAAGAGAAAGAAAGTTGTCCAAAACAGCTTGCAATCGAATGTTCATGTGAATAGAAAAGGCAGGAGAGTTGTCAGGTACTGTTTTCTCTCACTTGGCAAGCTGCGCACACAATCGCAGTGTTGTACAGCTTGTTTCATCACCTTTGCCAAGTTGCCGCTCTCTCCGGCTCCCGGAGACGAAGAAGCTGCTTCTTCGCGCAAAGACGATTCTGCCGCTCACAGTGCTCTGCGGTGTGCGCCTTCTGCCGAAAGAGGTCCGGGAGCGGTGCCTAGCTCTGCAGAGCACCGTACCTTCGTCTTTAGCCTCTCTTCTCGTCTACATCTTAGCAAAAAGCTTTTCCAATCTGTCTGGCAAGGAGAAACTGTGCCAGCACAAAAAACATCTCCCATCGTGTTCTAGAGGCTGCACGCAGGTCTGCCGAGTGTTTTGCAAGAAGAGAAAGAAAGTTGTCCAAAACAGCTTGCAATCGAATGTTCATCTGAATAGAAAAGGCAGGAGAGTGGTCAGGTACTGTTTTCTCTCAGTTGGCAAGCTGCGCACACAATCGCAGTGTTGTACAGCTTGTTTCATCACCTTTGCGAAGTTGCCGCTCTCTCCGGCTCCCGGAGACGAAGAAGCTGCTTCTTCGCGCAAGACGATTCTGCCTCTCACAGTGCTCTGCGGTGTGCGCCTTCAGCCGAAAGACGCCCGGGAGCGGTGCTTAGCTCTGCAGAGCACCGTACCTTCGTCTTTAGCCTCTCTTCTCGTCTACATCTTAGCAAAAAGCTTTTCCACTCTGTCTGGCAAGGAGAAACTGTGCCAGCACAGAAAACATCTCCCATCGTGTTCTAGAGGCTGCACGCAGGTCTGCCGAGTGTTTTGCAAGAAGAGAAAGAAAGTTGTCCAAAACAGCTTCCAATCGAATGTTCATGTGAATAGAAAAGGCAGGAGAGTGGTCAGGTACTGTTTTCTCTCAGTTGGCAAGCTGCGCACACAATCGCAGTGTTGTACAGCTTGTTTCATCACCTTTGCGAAGTTGCCGCTCTCTCCGGCTCCCGGAGACGAAGAAGCTGCCTCTTCGCGCAAAGACGATTCTGCCGCTCACAGTGCTCTGCGGTGTGCGCCTTCTGCCGAAAGAGGTCCGGGAGCGGTGCTTAGCTCTGCATAGCACCGTACCTTCGTCTTTAGCCTCTCTTCTCGTCTACATCTTAGCAAAAAGCTTTTCCACTCTGTCTGGCAAGGAGAAACTGTGCCAGCACAGAAAACATCTCCCATCGTGTTCTAGAGGCTGCACGCAGGTCTGCCGAGTGTTTTGCAAGAAGAGAAAGAAAGTTGTCCAAAACAGCTTGCAATCGAATGTTCATGTGAATAGAAAAGGCAGGAGAGTGGTCAGGTACTGTTTTCTCTCAGTTGGCAAGCTGCGCACACAATCGCAGTGTTGTACAGCTTGTTTCATCACCTTTGCGAAGTTGCCGCTCTCTCCGGCTCCCGGAGACGAAGAAGCTGCTTCTTCGCGCAAAGACGATTCTGCCGCTCACAGTGCTCTGCGGTGTGCACCTTCTGCCGAAAGAGGTCCGGGAGCGGTGCTTAGCTCTGCAGAGCACCGTACCTTCGTCTTTAGCCTCTCTTCTCGTCTACATCTTAGCAAAAAGCTTTTCCACTCTGCCTGGCAAGGAGAAACTGTGCCAGCACAGAAAACATCTCCCATCGTGTTCTAGAGGCTGCACGGAGGTCTGCCGAGTGTTTTGCAAGAAGAGAAAGAAAGTTGTCCAAAACAGCTTGCAATCGAATGTTCATGTGAATAGAAAAGGCAGGAGAGTGGTCAGGTACTGTTTTCTCTCAGTTGGCAAGCTGCGCACACAATCGCAGTGTTGTACAGCTTGTTTCATCACCTTTGCGAAGTTGCCGCTCTCTCCGGCTCCCGGAGACGAAGAAGCTGCTTCTTCGCGCAAAGACGATTCTGCCTCTCACAGTGCTCTGCGGTGTGCGCCTTCTGCCGAAAGACGCCCGGGAGCGGTGCTTAGCTCTGCAGAGCACCGTACCTTCGTCTTTAGCCTCTCTTCTCGTCTACATCTTAGCAAAAAGCTTTTCCACTCTGTCTGGCAAGGAGAAACTGTGCCAGCACAGAAAACATCTCCCATCGTGTTCTAGAGGCTGCACGCAGGTCTGCCGAGTGTTTTGCAAGAAGAGAAAGAAAGTTGTCAAAAACAGCTTGCAATCGAATGTTCATGTGAATAGAAAAGGCAGGAGAGTGGTCAGGTACTGTTTTCTCTCAGTTGGCAAGCTGCGCACACAATCGCAGTGTTGTACAGCTTGTTTCATCACCTTTGCGAAGTTGCCGCTCTCTCCGGCTCCCGGAGACGAAGAAGCTGCTTCTTCGCGCAAAGACGATTCTGCCGCTCACAGTGCTCTGCGGTGTGCGCCTTCTGCCGAAAGAGGTCCGGGAGCTGTGCTTAACTCTGCAGAGCACCGTACCTTCGTCTTTATCCTCTCTTCTCGTCTACATCTTAGCAAAAAGCTTTTCCACTCTGTCTGGCAAGGAGAAACTGTGCCAGCACAGAAAACATCTCCCATCGTGTTCTAGAGGCTGCACGCAGGTCTGCCGAGTGTTTTGCAAGAAGAGAAAGAAAGTTGTCCAAAACAGCTTGCAATCGAATGTTCATGTGAATAGAAAAGGCAGGAGAGTGGTCAGGTACTGTTTTCTCTCAGTTGGCAAGCTGCACACACAATCGCAGTGTTGTACAGCTTGCTTCATCACCTTTGCGAAGTTGCCGCTCTCTCCGGCTCCCGGAGACGAAGAAGCTGCTTCTTCGCGCAAAGACGATTCTGCCGCTCACAGTGCTCTGCGGTGTGCGCCTTCTGCCGAAAGAGGTCCGGGAGCGGTGCTTTGCTCTGCAGAGCACCGTACCTTCGTCTTTAGCCTCTCTTCTCGTCTACATCTTAGCAAAAAGCTTTTCCACTCTGTCTGGCAAGGAGAAACTGTGCCAGCACAGAAAACATCTCCCATCGTGTTCTAGAGGCTGCACGGAGGTCTGCCGAGTGTTTTGCAAGAAGAGAAAGAAAGTTGTCCAAAACAGCTTCCAATCGAATGTTCATGTGAATAGAAAAGGCAGGAGAGTGGTCAGGTACTGTTTTCTCTCAGTTGGCAAGCTGCGCACACAATCGCAGTGTTGTACAGCTTGTTTCATCACCTTTGCCAAGTTGCCGCTCTCTCCGGCTCCCGGAGACGAAGAAGCTGCTTCTTCGCGCAAAGACGATTCTGCCGCTCACAGTGCTCTGCGGTGTGCACCTTCTGCCGAAAGAGGTCCGGGAGCGGTGCTTAGCTCTGCAGAGCACCGTACCTTCGTCTTTAGCCTCTCTTCTCGTCTACATCTTAGCAAAAAGCTTTTCCACTCTGCCTGGCAAGGAGAAACTGTGCCAGCACAGAAAACATCTCCCATCGTGTTCTAGAGGCTGCACGGAGGTCTGCCGAGTGTTTTGCAAGAAGAGAAAGAAAGTTGTCCAAAACAGCTTGCAATCGAATGTTCATGTGAATAGAAAAGGCAGGAGAGTGGTCAGGTACTGTTTTCTCTCACTTGGCAAGCTGCGCACACAATCGCAGTGTTGTACAGCTTGTTTCATCACCTTTGCCAAGTTGCCGCTCCCTCCGGCTCCCGGAGACGAAGAAGCTGCTTCTTCGCGCAAAGACGATTCTGCCGCTCACAGTGCTCTGCGGTGTGCGCCTTCTGCCGAAAGAGGTCCGGGACGGTGCCTAGCTCTGCAGAGCACCGTACCTTCGTCTTTAGCCTCTCTTCTCGTCAACATCTTAGCAAAAAGCTTTTCCACTCTGTCTGGCAAGGAGAAACTGTGCCAGCACAAAAAACATCTACCATCGTGTTCTAGAGGCTGCACGGAGGTCTGCCGAGTGTTTTGGAAGAAGAGAAAGAAAGTTGTCCAAAACAGCTTGCAATCGAATGTTCATGTGAATAGAAAAGGCAGGAGAGTGGTCAGGTACTGTTTTCTCTCAGTTGGCAAGCTGCGCACACAATCGCAGTGTTGTACAGCTTGTTTCATCACCTTTGCGAAGTTGCCGCTCTCTCCGGCTCCCGGAGACGAAGAAGCTGTTTCTTCGCGCAAAGACGATTCTGCCGCTCACAGTGCTCTGCGGTGTGCGCCTTCTGCCGAAAGAGGCCCGGGAGCTGTGCTTAGCTCTGCAGAGCACCGTACCTTCGTCTTTAGCCTCTCTTCTCGTCTACATCTTAGCAAAAAGCTTTTCCACTCTGTCTGGCAAGGAGAAACTGTGCCAGCACAAAAAACATCTCCCATCGTGTTCTAGAGGCTGCACGGAGGTCTGCCGAGTGTTTTGCAAGAAGAGAAAGAAAGTTGTCCAAAACAGCTTGCAATCGAATGTTCATGTGAATAGAAAAGGCAGGAGAGTGGTCAGGTACTGTTTTCTCTCAGTTGGCACGCTGCACACACAATCGCAGTGTTGTACAGCTTGTTTCATCACCTTTGCGAAGTTGCCGCTCTCTCCGGCTCCCGGAGACGAAGAAGCTGCTTCTTCGCGCAAAGACGATTCTGCCGCTCACAGTGCTCTGCGGTGTGCGCCTTCTGCCGAAAGAGGCCCGGGAGCGGTGCTTAGCTCTGCAGAGCACCGTACCTTCGTCTTTAGCCTCTCTTCTCGTCTACATCTTAGCAAAAAGCTTTTCCACTCTGTCTGGCAAGGAGAAACTGTGCCAGCACAGAAAACATCTCCCATCGTGTTCTAGAGGCTGCACGCAGGTCTGCCGAGTGTTTTGCAAGAAGAGAAAGAAAGTTGTCCAATACAGCTTGCAATCGAATGTTCATCTGAATAGAAAAGGCAGGAGAGTGGTCAGGTACTGTTTTCTCTCAGTTGGCAAGCTGCGCACACAATCGCAGTGTTGTACAGCTTGTTTCACACCGTTGCGAAGCTGCCGCTCTCTCCGGATCCCGGAGACGAAGACGCTGCTTCTTCGCGCAAAGACGATTCTGCCGCTCACAGTGCTCTGCAGTGTGTGTCTTCTGCCGAAAGAGGCCCGGGAGCTGTGCTTAGCTCTGCAGAGCACCATACCTGCTTCTCTAGCCTCTCTTCTCGTCTACATCTTAGCAAAAAGCTTTTCCACTCTGTCTGGCAAGGAGAAACTGTGCCAGCACAGAAAACATCTCCCATCGTGTTCTAGAGGCTGCACGCAGGTCTGCCGAGTGTTTTGCAAGAAGAGAAAGAAAGTTGTCCAAAACAGCTTCCAATCGAATGTTCATGTGAATAGAAAAGGCAGGAGAGTGGTCAGGTACTGTTTTCTCTCAGTTGGCAAGCTGCGCACACAATCGCAGTGTTGTACAGCTTGTTTCATCACCTTTGCGAAGTTGCCGCTCTCTCCGGCTCCCGGAGACGAAGAAGCTGCTTCTTCGCGCAAAGACGATTCTGCCGCTCACAGTGCTCTGCGGTGTGCGCCTTCTGCCGAAAGAGGTCCGGGAGCGGTGCTTAGCTCTGCAGAGCACCGTACCTGCTTCTTTAGCCTCTCTTCTCGTCTACATCTTAGCAAAAAGCTTTTCCACTCTGTCTGGCAAGGAGAAACTTTGCCAGCACAGAAAACATCTCCCATCGTGTTCTAGAGGCTGCACGGAGGTCTGCCGAGTGTTTTGCAAGAAGAGAAAGAAAGTTGTCCAGAACAGCTTGCAATCGAATGTTCATGTGAATAGAAAAGGCAGGAGAGTGGTCAGGTACTGTTTTCTCTCAGTTGGCAAGCTGCGCACACAATCGCAGTGTTGTACAGCTTGTTTCATCACCTTTGCCAAGTTGCCGCTCTCTCCGGCTCCCGGAGACGAAGAAGCTGCTTCTTCGCGCAAAGACGATTCTGCCGCTCACAGTGCTCTGCAGTGTGTGTCTTCTGCCAAAAGAGGCCCGGGAGCTGTGCTTAGCTCTGCAGAGCACCATACCTGCTTCTTTAGCCTCTCTTCTCGTCTACATCTTAGCAAAAAGCTTTTCCACTCTGTCTGGCAAGGAGAAACTGTGCCAGCACAGAAAATATCTCCCATCGTGTTCTAGAGGCTGCACGCAGGTCTGCCGAGTGTTTTGCAAGAAGAGAAAGAAAGTTGTCCAAAACAGCTTCCAATCGAATGTTCATGTGAATAGAAAAGGCAGGAGAGTGGTCAGGTACTGTTTTCTCTCAGTTGGCAAGCTGCGCACACAATCGCAGTGTTGTAGAGCTTGTTTCATCACCTTTGCGAAGTTGCCGCTCTCTCCGGCTCCCGGAGACGAAGAAGCTGCTTCTTCGCGCAAAGACGATTCTGCCGCTCACAGTGCTCTGCGGTGTGCACCTTCTGCCGAAAGAGGTCCGGGAGCGGTGCCTAGCTCTGCAGACCACCGTACCTTCGTCTTTAGCCTCTCTTCTCGTCTACATCTTAGCAAAAAGCTTTTCCACTCTGTCTGGCAAGGAGAAACTGTGCCAGCACAAAAAACATCTCCCATCGTGTTCTAGTGGCTGCACGCAGGTCTGCCGAGTGTTTTGCAAGAAGAGAAAGAAAGTTGTCCAAAACAGCTTGCAATCGAATGTTCATGTGAATAGAAAAGGCAGGAGAGTGGTCAGGTACTGTTTTCTCTCAGTTGGCAAGCTGCGCACACAATCGCAGTGTTGTACAGCTTGTTTCATCACCTTTGCGAAGTTGTCGCTCTCTCCGGCTCCCGGAGACGAAGAAGCTGTTTCTTCGCGCAAAGACGATTCTGCCGCTCACAGTGCTCTGCGGTGTGCGCCTTCTGCCGAAAGAGGCCCGGGAGCTGTGCTTAGCTCTGCAGAGCACCGTACCTTCGTCTTTAGCCTCTCTTCTCGTCTACATCTTAGCAAAAAGCTTTTCCACTCTGTCTGGCAAGGAGAAACTGTGCCAGCACAAAAAACATCTCCCATCGTGTTCTAGAGGCTGCACGGAGGTCTGCCGAGTGTTTTGCAAGAAGAGAAAGAAAGTTGTCCAAAACAGCTTGCAATCGAATGTTCATGTGAATAGAAAAGGCAGGAGAGTGGTCAGGTACTGTTTTCTCTCAGTTGGCAAGCTGCGCACACAATCGCAGTGTTGTACAGCTTGTTTCATCACCTTTGCGAAGTTGCCGCTCTCTCCGGCTCCCGGAGACGAAGAAGCTGCTTCTTCGCGCAAAGACGATTCTGCCGCTCACAGTGCTCTGCGGTGTGCGCCTTCTGCCGAAAGAGGTCCGGGAGCGGTGCTTAGCTCTGCAGAGCACCGTACCTTCGTCTTTAGCCTCTCTTCTCGTCTACATCTTAGCAAAAAGCTTTTCCACTCTGTCTGGCAAGGAGAAACTGTGCCAGCACAGAAAACATCTCCCATCGTGTTCTAGAGGCTGCACGCAGGTCTGCCGAGTGTTTTGCAAGAAGAGAAAGAAAGTTGTCCAATACAGCTTGCAATCGAATGTTCATCTGAATAGAAAAGGCAGGAGAGTGGTCAGGTACTGTTTTCTCTCAGTTGGCAAGCTGCGCACACAATCGCAGTGTTGTACAGCTTGTTTCACACCTTTGCGAAGCTGCCGCTCTCTCCGGCTCCCGGAGACGAAGACGCTGCTTCTTCGCGCAAAGACGATTCTGCCGCTCACAGTGCTCTGCAGTGTGTGTCTTCTGCCGAAAGAGGCCCGGGAGCTGTGCTTAGCTCTGCAGAGCACCATACCTGCTTCTCTAGCTTCTCTTCTCGTCTACATCTTAGCAAAAAGCTTTTCCACTCTGTCTGGCAAGGAGAAACTGTGCCAGCACAGAAAACATCTCCCATCGTGTTCTAGAGGCTGCACGGAGGTCTGCCGAGTGTTTTGCAAGAAGAGAAAGAAAGTTGTCCAAAACAGCTTGCAATCGAATGTTCATGTGAATAGAAAAGGCAGGAGAGTGGTCAGGTACTGTTTTCTCTCAGTTGGCAAGCTGCGCACACAATCGCAGTGTTGTAGAGCTTGTTTCATCACCTTTGCGAAGTTGCCGCTCTCTCCGGCTCCCGGAGACGAAGAAGCTGCTTCTTCGCGCAAAGACGATTCTGCCGCTCACAGTGCTCTGCGGTGTGCGCCTTCTGCCGAAAGAGGTCCGGCAGCGGTGCTTAGCTCTGCAGAGCACCGTACCTGCTTCTTTAGCCTCTCTTCTCGTCTACATCTTAGCAAAAAGCTTTTCCACTCTGTCTGGCAAGGAGAAACTTTGCCAGCACAGAAAACATATCCCATCGTGTTCTAGAGGCTGCACGGAGGTCTGCCGAGTGTTTTGCAAGAAGAGAAAGAAAGTTGTCCAGAACAGCTTGCAATCGAATGTTCATGTGAATAGAAAAGGCAGGAGAGTGGTCAGGTACTGTTTTCTCTCAGTTGGCAAGCTGCGCACACAATCGCAGTGTTGTACAGCTTGTTTCATCACCTTTGCCAAGTTGCCGCTCTCTCCGGCTCCCGGAGACGAAGAAGCTGCTTCTTCGCGCAAAGACGATTCTGCCGCTCACAGTGCTCTGCGGTGTGCGCCTTCTGCCGAAAGAGGTCCGGGAGCGGTGCTTAGCTCTGCAGAGCACCGTACCTTCGTCTTTAGCCTCTCTTCTCGTCTACATCTTAGCAAAAAGCTTTTCCACTCTGTCTGGCAAGGAGAAACTGTGCCAGCACAAAAAACATCTCCCATCGTGTTCTAGAGGCTGCACGGAGGTCTGCAGAGTGTTTTGCACGAAGAGAAAGAAAGTTGTCCAAAACAGCTTGCAATCGAATGTTCATGTGAATAGAAAAGGCAGGAGAGTGATCAGGTACAGTTTGCTCTCAGTTGGCAAGCTGCGCACACAATCGCAGTGTTGTACAGCTTGTTTCATCACCTTTGCCAAGTTGCCGCTCTCTCCGGCTCCCGGAGACGAAGAAGCTGCTTCTTCGCGCAAAGACGATTCTGCCGCTCACAGTGCTCTGCAGTGTGCGCCTTCTGCCGAAAGAGCCCCGGGAGCTGTGCTTAGCTCTGCAGAGCACCGTACCTTCCTCTTTAGCCTCTCTTCTCGTCTACATCTTAGCAAAACGCTTTTCCACTCTGTCTGGCAAGGAGAAACTGTGCCAGCACAGAAAACATCTCCCATCGTGTTCTAGAGGCTGCACGCAGGTCTGCCGAGTGTTTTGCAAGAAGAGAAAGAAAGTTGTCCAAAACAGCTTGCAATCGAATGTTCATGTGAATAGAAAAGGCAGGAGAGTGGTCAGGTACTGTTCGAAGTTGCCGCTCTCTCCGGCTCCCGGAGACGAAGAAGCTGCTTCTTCGCGCAAAGACGATTCTGCCGCTCACAGTGCTCTGCGGTGTGCGCCTTCTGCCGAAAGATCCCCGGGAGCTGTGCTTAGCTCTGCAGAGCACCGTACCTTCGTCTTTAGCCTCTCTTCTCGTCTACATCTTAGCAAAACGCTTTTCCACTCTGTCTGGCAAGGAGAAACTGTGCCAGCACAAAAAACATCTCCCATCGTGTTCTAGAGGCTGCACGCAGGTCTGCCGAGTGTTTTGCAAGAAGAGAAAGAAAGTTGTCCAAAACAGCTTGCAATCGAATGTTCATGTGAATAGAAAAGGCAGGAGAGTGGTCAGGTACTGTTTTCTCTCACTTGGCAAGCTGCGCACACAATCGCAGTGTTGTACAGCTTGTTTCATCACCTTTGCGAAGTTGCCGCTCTCTCCGGCTCCCGGAGACGAAGAAGCTGCTTCTTCGCGCAAAGACGATTCTGCCGCTCACAGTGCTCTGCGGTGTGCGCCTTCTGCCGAAAGACTCCCGGGAGCGGTGCTTAGCTCTGCAGAGCACCGTACCTTCGTCTTTAGCCTCTCTTCTCGTCTACATCTTAGCAAAAAGCTTTTCCACTCTGTCTGGCAAGGAGAAACTGTGCCAGCACAGAAAACATCTCCCATCGTGTTCTAGAGGCTGCACGGAGGTCTGCCGAGTGTTTTGCAAGAAGAGAAAGAAAGTTGTCCAAAACAGCTTCCAATCGAATGTTCATGTGAATAGAAAAGGCAGGAGAGTGGTCAGGTACTGTTTTCTCTCAGTTGGCAAGCTGCGCACACAATCGCAGTGTTGTACAGCTTGTTTCATCACCTTTGCGAAGTTGCCGCTCTCTCCGGCTCCCGGAGACGAAGAAGCTGCTTCTTCGCGCAAAGATGATTCTGCCGCTCACAGTGCTCTGCGGTGTGCGCCTTCTGCCGAAAGAGGCCCGGGAGCGGTGCTTAGCTCTGCAGAGCACCGTACCTTCGTCTTTAGCCTCTCTTCTCGTCTACATCTTAGCAAAAAGCTTTTCCACTCTGTCTGGCAAGGAGAAACTGTGCCAGCACAGAAAACATCTCCCATCGTGTTCTAGAGGCTGCACGGAGGTCTGCCGAGTGTTTTGCAAGAAGAGAAAGAAAGTTGTCCAAAACAGCTTGCAATCGAATGTTCATCTGAATAGAAAAGGCAGGAGAGTGGTCAGGTACTGTTTTCTCTCACTTGGCAAGCGGCGCACACAATCGCTGTGTTGTACAGCTTGTTTCATCACCTTTGCGAAGTTGCCGCTCTCTCCGGCTCCCGGAGACGAAGAAGCTGCTTCTTCGCGCAAAGACGATTCTGCCGCTCACAGTGCTCTGCGGTGTGCGCCTTCTGCCGAAAGACGCCCGGGAGCGGTGCTTAGCTCTGCAGAGCACCGTACCTTCGTCTTTAGCCTCTCTTCTCGTCTACATCTTAGCAAAAAGCTTTTCCACTCTGTCTGGCAAGGAGAAACTGTGCCAGCACAAAAAACATCCCCCATCGTGTTCTAGAGGTTGCACGCAGGCCTGCCGAGTGTTTTGCAAGAACAGAAAGAAAGTTGTCCAAAACAGCTTGCAATCGAATGTTCATGTGAATAGAAAAGGCAGGAGAGTGGTCAGGTACTGTTTTCTCTCAGTTGGCAAGCTGCGCACACAATCGCAGTGTTGTAGAGCTTGTTTCATCACCTTTGCCAAGTTGCCGCTCTCTCCGGCTCCCGGAGACGAAGAAGCTGCTTCTTCGCGCAAAGACGATTCTGCCGCTCACAGTGCTCTGCGGTGTGCGCCTTCTGCCGAAAGAGGTCCGGGAGCGGTGCTTAGCTCTGCAGAGCACCGTACCTTCGTCTTTAGCCTCTCTTCTCGTCTACATCTTAGCAAAAAGCTTTTCCACTCTGTCTGGCAAGGAGAAACTGTGCCAGCACAGAAAACATCTCCCATCGTGTTCTAGAGGCTGCACGCAGGTCTGCCGAGTGTTTTGCAAGAAGAGAAAGAAAGTTGTCCAAAACAGCTTGCAATCGAATGTTCATGTGAATAGAAAAGGCAGGAGAGTGGTCAGGTACTGTTTTCTCTCACTTGGCAAGCTGCGCACACAATCGCAGTGTTGTAGAGCTTGTTTCATCACCTTTGCGAAGTTGCCGCTCTCTCCGGCTCCCGGAGACGAAGAAGCTGCTTCTTCGCGCAAAGACGATTCTGCCGCTCACAGTGCTCTGCTGGGTGCGCCTTCTGCCGAAAGAGGCCCGGGAGCTGTGCTTAGCTCTGCAGAGCACCGTACCTTCGTCTTTAGCCTCTCTTCTCGTCTACATCTTAGCAAAAAGCTTTTCCACTCTGTCTGGCAAGGAGAAACTGTGCCAGCACAAAAAACATCTCCCATCGTGTTCTAGAGGCTGCACGCAGGCCTGCCGAGTGTTTTGCAAGAAGAGAAAGAAAGTTGTCCAAAACAGCTTGCAATCGAATGTTCATGTGAATAGAAAAGGCAGGAGAGTGGTCAGGTACTGTTTTCTCTCAGTTGGCAAGCTGCGCACACAATCGCAGTGTTGTAGAGCTTGTTTCATCACCTTTGCCAAGTTGCCGCTCTCTCCGGCTCCCGGAGACGAAGAAGCTGCTTCTTCGCGCAAAGACGATTCTGCCGCTCACAGTGCTCTGCGGTGTGCGCCTTCTGCCGAAAGAGGTCCGGGAGCGGTGCTTAGCTCTGCATAGCACCGTACCTTCGTCTTTAGCCTCTCTTCTCGTCTACATCTTAGCAAAAAGCTTTTCCACTCTGTCTGGCAAGGAGAAACTGTGCCAGCACAGAAAACATCTCCCATCGTCTTCTAGAGGCTGCACGCAGGTCTGCCGAGTGTTTTGCAAGAAGAGAAAGAAAGTTCTCAAAAACAGCTTGCAATCGAATGTTCATGTGAATAGAAAAGGCAGGAGAGTGGTCAGGTACTGTTTTCTCTCAGTTGGCAAGCTGCGCACACAATCGCAGTGTTGTACAGCTTGTTTCATCACCTTTGCGAAGTTGCCGCTCTCTCCGGCTCCCGGAGACGAAGAAGCTGCTTCTTCGCGCAAAGACGATTCTGCCGCTCACAGTGCTCTGCAGTGTGTGTCTTCTGCCGAAGTAGGCCCGGGAGCTGTGCTTAGCTCTGCAGAGCACCATACCTGCTTCTTTAGCCTCTCTTCTCGTCTACATCTTAGCAAAAAGCTTTTCCACTCTTTCTGCAAGGAGAAACTGTGCCGGCAAAAAAAACATCTCCCATCGTGTTCTAGAGGCTGCACGGAGGTCTGCCGAGTGTTTTGCAAGAAGAGAAAGAAAGTTGTCCAAAACAGCTTGCAATCGAATGTTCATGTGAATAGAAAAGGCAGGAGAGTGGTCAGGTACTGTTTTCTCTCACTTGGCAAGCTGCGCACACAATCGCAGTGTTGTACAGCTTCTTTCATTACCTTTGCGAAGTTGCCGCTCTCTCCGGCTCCCGGAGACGAAGAAGCTGCTTCTTCGCGCAAAGACGATTCTGCCGCTCACATTGCTCTGCGGTGTGCGCCTTCTGCCGAAAGACGCCCGGGAGCGGTGCCTAGCTCTGCAGAGCACCGTACCTTCGTCTTTAGCCTCTCTTCTCGTCTACATCTTAGCACAAAGCTTTTCCACTCTGTCTGGCAAGGAGAAACTGTGCCAGCACAAAAAACATCTCCCATCGTGTTCTAGAGGCTGCACGGAGGTCTGCCGAGTGTTTTGCAAGAAGAGAAAGAAAGTTGTCCAAAACAGCTTGCAATCGAATGTTCATGTGAATAGAAAAGGCAGGAGAGTGGTCAGGTACTGTTTTCTCTCAGTTGGCACGCTGCACACACAATCGCAGTGTTGTACAGCTTGTTTCATCACCTTTGCGAAGTTGCCGCTCTCTCCGGCTCCCGGAGACGAAGAAGCTGCTTCTTCGCGCAAAGACGATTCTGCCGCTCACAGTGCTCTGCGGTGTGCGCCTTCTGCCGAAAGAGGTCCGGGAGCGGTGCTTAGCTCTGCAGAGCACCGTACCTTCGTCTTTAGCCTCTCTTCTCGTCTACATCTTAGCAAAAAGCTTTTCGACTCTGTCTGGCAAGGAGAAACTGTGCCAGCACAGAAAACATCTCCCATCGTGTTCTAGAGGCTGCACGCAGGTCTGCCGAGTGTTTTGCAAGAAGAGAAAGAAAGTTGTCCAATACAGCTTGCAATCGAATGTTCATCTGAATAGAAAAGGCAGGAGAGTGATCAGGTACTGTTTTCTCTCAGTTGGCAAGCTGCGCACACAATCGCAGTGTTGTACAGCTTGTTTCACACCGTTGCGAAGCTGCCGCTCTCTCCGGCTCCCGGAGACGAAGACGCTGCTTCTTCGCGCAAAGACGATTCTGCCGCTCACAGTGCTCTGCAGTGTGTGTCTTCTGCCGAAAGAGGCCCGGGAGCTGTGCTTAGCTCTGCAGAGCACCATACCTGCTTCTCTAGCCTCTCTTCTCGTCTACATCTTAGCAAAAAGCTTTTCCACTCTGTCTGGCAAGGAGAAACTGTGCCAGCACAGAAAACATCTCCCATCGTGTTCTAGAGGCTGCACGCAGGTCTGCCGAGTGTTTTGCAAGAAGAGAAAGAAAGTTGTCCAAAACAGCTTCCAATCGAATGTTCATGTGAATAGAAAAGGCAGGAGAGTGGTCAGGTACTGTTTTCTCTCAGTTGGCAAGCTGCGCACACAATCGCAGTGTTGTACAGCTTGTTTCATCACCTTTGCGAAGTTGCCGCTCTCTCCGGCTCCCGGAGACGAAGAAGCTGCTTCTTCGCGCAAAGACGATTCTGCCGCTCACAGTGCTCTGCGGTGTGCGCCTTCTGCCGAAAGAGGTCCGGGAGCGGTGCTTAGCTCTGCAGAGCACCGTACCTGCTTCTTTAGCCTCTCTTCTCGTCTACATCTTAGCAAAAAGCTTTTCCACTCTGTCTGGCAAGGAGAAACTTTGCCAGCACAGAAAACATCTCCCATCGTGTTCTAGAGGCTGCACGGAGGTCTGCCGAGTGTTTTGCAAGAAGAGAAAGAAAGTTGTCCAGAACAGCTTGCAATCGAATGTTCATGTGAATAGAAAAGGCAGGAGAGTGGTCAGGTACTGTTTTCTCTCAGTTGGCAAGCTGCGCACACAATCGCAGTGTTGTACAGCTTGTTTCATCACCTTTGCCAAGTTGCCGCTCTCTCCGGCTCCCGGAGACGAAGAAGCTGCTTCTTCGCGCAAAGACGATTCTGCCGCTCACAGTGCTCTGCGGTGTGCGCCTTCTGCCGAAAGAGGTCCGGGAGCGGTGCTTAGCTCTGCAGAGCACCGTACCTTCGTCTTTAGCCTCTCTTCTCGTCTACATCTTAGCAAAAAGCTTTTCCACTCTGTCTGGCAAGGAGAAACTGTGCCAGCACAAAAAACATCTCCCATCGTGTTCTAGAGGCTGCACGCAGGTCTGCCGAGTGTTTTGCAAGAAGAGAAAGAAAGTTGTCCAAAACAGCTTCCAATCGAATGTTCATGTGAATAGAAAAGGCAGGAGAGTGGTCAGGTACTGTTTTCTCTCAGTTGGTAAGCTGCGCACACAATCGCAGTGTTGTACAGCTTGTTTCATCACCTTTGCGAAGTTGCCGCTCTCTCCGGCTCCCGGAGACGAAGAAGCTGCTTCTTCGCGCAAAGACGATTCTGCCGCTCACAGTGCTCTGCAGTGTGTGTCTTCTGCCAAAAGAGGCCCGGGAGCTGTGCTTAGCTCTGCAGAGCACCATACCTGCTTCTTTAGCCTCTCTTCTCGTCTACATCTTAGCAAAAAGCTTTTCCACTCTGTCTGGCAAGGAGAAACTGTGCCAGCACAGAAAATATCTCCCATCGTGTTCTAGAGGCTGCACGCAGGTCTGCCGAGTGTTTTGCAAGAAGAGAAAGAAAGTTGTCCAAAACAGCTTCCAATCGAATGTTCATGTGAATAGAAAAGGCAGGAGAGTGGTCAGGTACTGTTTTCTCTCACTTGGCAAGCTGCGCACACAATCGCAGTGTTGTAGAGCTTGTTTCATCACCTTTGCGAAGTTGCCGCTCTCTCCGGCTCCCGGAGACGAAGAAGCTGCTTCTTCGCGCAAAGACGATTCTGCCGCTCACAGTGCTCTGCGGTGTGCGCCTTCTGCCGAAAGAGGTCCGGGAGCGGTGCCTAGCTCTGCAGACCACCGTACCTTCGTCTTTAGCCTCTCTTCTCGTCTACATCTTAGCAAAAAGCTTTTCCACTCTGTCTGGCAAGGAGAAACTGTGCCAGCACAAAAAACATCTCCCATCGTGTTCTAGTGGCTGCACGCAGGTCTGCCGAGTGTTTTGCAAGAAGAGAAAGAAAGTTGTCCAAAACAGCTTGCAATCGAATGTTCATGTGAATAGAAAAGGCAGGAGAGTGGTCAGGTACTGTTTTCTCTCAGTTGGCAAGCTGCGCACACAATCGCAGTGTTGTACAGCTTGTTTCATCACCTTTGCGAAGTTGTCGCTCTCTCCGGCTCCCGGAGACGAAGAAGCTGTTTCTTCGCGCAAAGACGATTCTGCCGCTCACAGTGCTCTGCGGTGTGCGCCTTCTGCCGAAAGAGGCCCGGGAGCTGTGCTTAGCTCTGCAGAGCACCGTACCTTCGTCTTTAGCCTCTCTTCTCGTCTACATCTTAGCAAAAAGCTTTTCCACTCTGTCTGGCAAGGAGAAACTGTGCCAGCACAAAAAACATCTCCCATCGTGTTCTAGAGGCTGCACGGAGGTCTGCCGAGTGTTTTGCAAGAAGAGAAAGAAAGTTGTCCAAAACAGCTTGCAATCGAATGTTCATGTGAATAGAAAAGGCAGGAGAGTGGTCAGGTACTGTTTTCTCTCAGTTGGCACGCTGCACACACAATCGCAGTGTTGTACAGCTTGTTTCATCACCTTTGCGAAGTTGCCGCTCTCTCCGGCTCCCGGAGACGAAGAAGCTGCTTCTTCGCGCAAAGACGATTCTGCCGCTCACAGTGCTCTGCGGTGTGCGCCTTCTGCCGAAAGAGGTCCGGGAGCGGTGCTTAGCTCTGCAGAGCACCGTACCTTCGTCTTTAGCCTCTCTTCTCGTCTACATCTTAGCAAAAAGCTTTTCCACTCTGTCTGGCAAGGAGAAACTGTGCCAGCACAGAAAACATCTCCCATCGTGTTCTAGAGGCTGCACGCAGGTCTGCCGAGTGTTTTGCAAGAAGAGAAAGAAAGTTGTCCAATACAGCTTGCAATCGAATGTTCATCTGAATAGAAAAGGCAGGAGAGTGGTCAGGTACTGTTTTCTCTCAGTTGGCAAGCTGCGCACACAATCGCAGTGTTGTACAGCTTGTTTCACACCTTTGCGAAGCTGCCGCTCTCTCCGGCTCCCGGAGACGAAGACGCTGCTTCTTCGCGCAAAGACGATTCTGCCGCTCACAGTGCTCTGCAGTGTGTGTCTTCTGCCGAAAGAGGCCCGGGAGCTGTGCTTAGCTCTGCAGAGCACCATACCTGCTTCTCTAGCTTCTCTTCTCGTCTACATCTTAGCAAAAAGCTTTTCCACTCTGTCTGGCAAGGAGAAACTGTGCCAGCACAGAAAACATCTCCCATCGTGTTCTAGAGGCTGCACGGAGGTCTGCCGAGTGTTTTGCAAGAAGAGAAAGAAAGTTGTCCAAAACAGCTTCCAATCGAATGTTCATGTGAATAGAAAAGGCAGGAGAGTGGTCAGGTACTGTTTTCTCTCAGTTGGCAAGCTGCGCACACAATCGCAGTGTTGTAGAGCTTGTTTCATCACCTTTGCCAAGTTGCCGCTCTCTCCGGCTCCCGGAGACGAAGAAGCTGCTTCTTCGCGCAAAGACGATTCTGCCGCTCACAGTGCTCTGCGGTGTGCGCCTTCTGCCGAAAGAGGTCCGGCAGCGGTGCTTAGCTCTGCAGAGCACCGTACCTGCTTCTTTAGCCTCTCTTCTCGTCTACATCTTAGCAAAAAGCTTTTCCACTCTGTCTGGCAAGGAGAAACTTTGCCAGCACAGAAAACATCTCCCATCGTGTTCTAGAGGCTGCACGGAGGTCTGCCGAGTGTTTTGCAAGAAGAGAAAGAAAGTTGTCCAGAACAGCTTGCAATCGAATGTTCATGTGAATAGAAAAGGCAGGAGAGTGGTCAGGTACTGTTTTCTCTCAGTTGGCAAGCTGCGCACACAATCGCAGTGTTGTACAGCTTGTTTCATCACCTTTGCCAAGTTGCCGCTCTCTCCGGCTCCCGGAGACGAAGAAGCTGCTTCTTCGCGCAAAGACGATTCTGCCGCTCACAGTGCTCTGCGGTGTGCGCCTTCTGCCGAAAGAGGTCCGGGAGCGGTGCTTAGCTCTGCAGAGCACCGTACCTTCGTCTTTAGCCTCTCTTCTCGTCTACATCTTAGCAAAAAGCTTTTCCACTCTGTCTGGCAAGGAGAAACTGTGCCAGCACAAAAAACATCTCCCATCGTGTTCTAGAGGCTGCACGGAGGTCTGCAGAGTGTTTTGCACGAAGAGAAAGAAAGTTGTCCAAAACAGCTTGCAATCGAATGTTCATGTGAATAGAAAAGGCAGGAGAGTGATCAGGTACAGTTTGCTCTCAGTTGGCAAGCTGCGCACACAATCGCAGTGTTGTACAGCTTGTTTCATCACCTTTGCGAAGTTGCCGCTCTCTCCGGCTCCCGGAGACGAAGAAGCTGCTTCTTCGCGCAAAGACGATTCTGCCGCTCACAGTGCTCTGCAGTGTGCGCCTTCTGCCGAAAGAGCCCCGGGAGCTGTGCTTAGCTCTGCAGAGCACCGTACCTTCCTCTTTAGCCTCTCTTCTCGTCTACATCTTAGCAAAACGCTTTTCCACTCTGTCTGGCAAGGAGAAACTGTGCCAGCACAGAAAACATCTCCCATCGTGTTCTAGAGGCTGCACGCAGGTCTGCCGAGTGTTTTGCAAGAAGAGAAAGAAAGTTGTCCAAAACAGCTTGCAATCGAATGTTCATGTGAATAGAAAAGGCAGGAGAGTGGTCAGGTACTGTTCGAAGTTGCCGCTCTCTCCGGCTCCCGGAGACGAAGAAGCTGCTTCTTCGCGCAAAGACGATTCTGCCGCTCACAGTGCTCTGCGGTGTGCGCCTTCTGCCGAAAGATCCCCGGGAGCTGTGCTTAGCTCTGCAGAGCACCGTACCTTCGTCTTTAGCCTCTCTTCTCGTCTACATCTTAGCAAAACGCTTTTCCACTCTGTCTGGCAAGGAGAAACTGTGCCAGCACAAAAAACATCTCCCATCGTGTTCTAGAGGCTGCACGCAGGTCTGCCGAGTGTTTTGCAAGAAGAGAAAGAAAGTTGTCCAAAACAGCTTGCAATCGAATGTTCATGTGAATAGAAAAGGCAGGAGAGTGGTCAGGTACTGTTTTCTCTCACTTGGCAAGCTGCGCACACAATCGCAGTGTTGTACAGCTTGTTTCATCACCTTTGCGAAGTTGCCGCTCTCTACGGCTCCCGGAGACGAAGAAGCTGCTTCTTCGCGCAAAGACGATTCTGCCGCTCACAGTGCTCTGCGGTGTGCGCCTTCTGCCGAAAGACGCCCGGGAGCGGTGCTTAGCTCTGCAGAGCACCGTACCTTCGTCTTTAGCCTCTCTTCTCGTCTACATCTTAGCAAAAAGCTTTTCCACTCTGTCTGGCAAGGAGAAACTGTGCCAGCACAGAAAACATCTCCCATCGTGTTCTAGAGGCTGCACGGAGGTCTGCCGAGTGTTTTGCAAGAAGAGAAAGAAAGTTGTCCAAAACAGCTTCCAATCGAATGTTCATGTGAATAGAAAAGGCAGGAGAGTGGTCAGGTACTGTTTTCTCTCAGTTGGCAAGCTGCGCACACAATCGCAGTGTTGTACAGCTTGTTTCATCACCTTTGCGAAGTTGCCGCTCTCTCCGGCTCCCGGAGACGAAGAAGCTGCTTCTTCGCGCAAAGATGATTCTGCCGCTCACAGTGCTCTGCGGTGTGCGCCTTCTGCCGAAAGAGCCCCGGGAGCGGTGCTTAGCTCTGCAGAGCACCGTACCTTCGTCTTTAGCCTCTCTTCTCGTCTACATCTTAGCAAAAAGCTTTTCCACTCTGTCTGGCAAGGAGAAACTGTGCCAGCACAGAAAACATCTCCCATCGTGTTCTAGAGGCTGCACGGAGGTCTGCCGAGTGTTTTGCAAGAAGAGAAAGAAAGTTGTCCAAAACAGCTTGCAATCGAATGTTCATCTGAATAGAAAAGGCAGGAGAGTGGTCAGGTACTGTTTTCTCTCACTTGGCAAGCGGCGCACACAATCGCTGTGTTGTACAGCTTGTTTCATCACCTTTGCGAAGTTGCCGCTCTCTCCGGCTCCCGGAGACGAAGAAGCTGCTTCTTCGCGCAAAGACGATTCTGCCGCTCACAGTGCTCTGCGGTGTGCGCCTTCTGCCGAAAGACGCCCGTGAGCGGTGCTTAGCTCTGCAGAGCACCGTACCTTCGTCTTTAGCCTCTCTTCTCGTCTACATCTTAGCAAAAAGCTTTTCCACTCTGTCTGGCAAGGAGAAACTGTGCCAGCACAAAAAACATCCCCCATCGTGTTCTAGAGGTTGCACGCAGGCCTGCCGAGTGTTTTGCAAGAAGAGAAAGAAAGTTGTCCAAAACAGCTTGCAATCGAATGTTCATGTGAATAGAAAAGGCAGGAGAGTGGTCAGGTACTGTTTTCTCTCAGTTGGCAAGCTGCGCACACAATCGCAGTGTTGTAGAGCTTGTTTCATCACCTTTGCCAAGTTGCCGCTCTCTCCGGCTCCCGGAGACGAAGAAGCTGCTTCTTCGCGCAAAGACGATTCTGCCGCTCACAGTGCTCTGCGGTGTGCGCCTTCTGCCGAAAGAGGTCCGGGAGCGGTGCTTAGCTCTGCAGAGCACCGTACCTTCGTCTTTAGCCTCTCTTCTCGTCTACATCTTAGCAAAAAGCTTTTCCACTCTGTCTGGCAAGGAGAAACTGTGCCAGCACAGAAAACATCTCCCATCGTGTTCTAGAGGCTGCACGCAGGTCTGCCGAGTGTTTTGCAAGAAGAGAAAGAAAGTTGTCCAAAACAGCTTGCAATCGAATGTTCATGTGAATAGAAAAGGCAGGAGAGTGGTCAGGTACTGTTTTCTCTCACTTGGCAAGCTGCGCACACAATCGCAGTGTTGTAGAGCTTGTTTCATCACCTTTGCGAAGTTGCCGCTCTCTCCGGCTCCCGGGGACGAAGAAGCTGCTTCTTCGCGCAAAGACGATTCTGCCGCTCACAGTGCTCTGCTGGGTGCGCCTTCTGCCGAAAGAGGCCCGGGAGCGGTGCTTAGCTCTGCAGAGCACCGTACCTTCGTCTTTAGCCTCTCTTCTCGTCTACATCTTAGCAAAAAGCTTTTCCACTCTGTCTGGCAAGGAGAAACTGTGCCAGCACAAAAAACATCTCCCATCGTGTTCTAGAGGCTGCACGCAGGCCTGCCGAGTGTTTTGCAAGAAGAGAAAGAAAGTTGTCCAAAACAGCTTGCAATCGAATGTTCATGTGAATAGAAAAGGCAGGAGAGTGGTCAGGTACTGTTTTCTCTCAGTTGGCAAGCTGCGCACACAATCGCAGTGTTGTAGAGCTTGTTTCATCACCTTTGCCAAGTTGCCGCTCTCTCCGGCTCCCGGAGACGAAGAAGCTGCTTCTTCGCGCAAAGACGATTCTGCCGCTCACAGTGCTCTGCGGTGTGCGCCTTCTGCCGAAAGAGGTCCGGGAGCGGTGCTTATCTCTGCATAGCACCGTACCTTCGTCTTTAGCCTCTCTTCTCGTCTACATCTTAGCAAAAAGCTTTTCCACTCTGTCTGGCAAGGAGAAACTGTGCCAGCACAGAAAACATCTCCCATCGTCTTCTAGAGGCTGCACGCAGGTCTGCCGAGTGTTTTGCAAGAAGAGAAAGAAAGTTCTCAAAAACAGCTTGCAATCGAATGTTCATGTGAATAGAAAAGGCAGGAGAGTGGTCAGGTACTGTTTTCTCTCAGTTGGCAAGCTGCGCACACAATCGCAGTGTTGTACAGCTTGTTTCATCACCTTTGCCAAGTTGCCGCTCTCTCCGGCTCCCGGAGACGAAGAAGCTGCTTCTTCGCGCAAAGACGATTCTGCCGCTCACAGTGCTCTGCAGTGTGTGTCTTCTGCCGAAGTAGGCCCGGGAGCTGTGCTTAGCTCTGCAGAGCACCATACCTGCTTCTTTAGCCTCTCTTCTCGTCTACATCTTAGCAAAAAGCTTTTCCACTCTTTCTGCAAGGAGAAACTGTGCCGGCAAAAAAAACATCTCCCATCGTGTTCTAGAGGCTGCACGGAGGTCTGCCGAGTGTTTTGCAAGAAGAGAAAGAAAGTTGTCCAAAACAGCTTGCAATCGAATGTTCATGTGAATAGAAAAGGCAGGAGAGTGGTCAGGTACTGTTTTCTCTCAGTTGGCAAGCTGCGCACACAATCGCAGTGTTGTACAGCTTGTTTCATCACCTTTGCGAAGCTGCCGCTCTCTCCGGCTCCCGGAGACGAAGAAGCTGCTTCTTCGGGCAAAGACGATTCTGCCGCTCCCAGTGCTCTGCAGTGTGCGCCTTCTGCCGAAAGAGGTCCGGGAGCGGTGCCTAGCTCTGCAGAGCACCGTACCTTCGTCTTTAGCCTCTCTTCTCGTCTACATCTTAGCAAAAAGCTTTTCCACTCTGTCTGGCAAGGAGAAACTGTGCCAGCACAGAAAACATCTCCCATCGTCTTCTAGAGGCTGCACGGAGGTCTGCCGAGTGTTTTGCAAGAAGAGAAAGAAAGTTGTCCAAAACAGCTTGCAATCGAATGTTCATGTGAATAGAAAAGGCAGGAGAGTGGTCAGGTACTGTTTTCTCTCAGTTGGCAAGCTGCGCACACAATCGCAGTGTTGTACAGCTTGTTTCATCACCTTTGCGAAGTTGCCGCTCTCTCCGGCTCCCGGAGACGAAGAAGCTGCTTCTTCACGCAAAGACGATTCTGCCGCTCACAGTGCTCTGCGGTGTGCGCCTTCTGCCGAAAGAGGTCCGGGAGCTGTGCTTAGCTCTGCATAGCACCGTACCTTCGTCTTTAGCCTCTCTTCTCGTCTACATCTTAGCAAAAAGCTTTTCCACTCTGTCTGGCAAGGAGAAACTGTGCCAGCACAGAAAACATCTCCCATCGTGTTCTAGAGGCTGCACGCAGGTCTGCCGAGTGTTTTGCAAGAAGAGAAAGAAAGTTGTCCAAAACAGCTTGCAATCGAATGTTCATGTGAATAGAAAAGGCAGCAGAGTGGTCAGGTACTGTTTTCTCTCAGTTGGCAAGCTGCGCACACAATCGCAGTGTTGTACAGCTTGTTTCATCACCTTTGCGAAGTTGCCGCTCTCTCCGGCTCCCGGAGACGAAGAAGCTGCTTCTTCGCGCAAAGACGATTCTGCCGCTCACAGTGCTCTGCGGTGTGCACCTTCTGCCGAAAGAGGTCCGGGAGCGGTGCTTAGCTCTGCAGAGCACCGTACCTTCGTCTTTAGCCTCTCTTCTCGTCTACATCTTAGCAAAAAGCTTTTCCACTCTGCCTGGCAAGGAGAAACTGTGCCAGCACAGAAAACATCTCCCATCGTGTTCTAGAGGCTGCACGGAGGTCTGCCGAGTGTTTTGCAAGAAGAGAAAGAAAGTTGTCCAAAACAGCTTGCAATCGAATGTTCATGTGAATAGAAAAGGCAGGAGAGTGGTCAGGTACTGTTTTCTCTCAGTTGGCAAGCTGCGCACACAATCGCAGTGTTGTACAGCTTCTTTCATTACCTTTGTGAAGTTGCCGCTCTCTCCGGCTCCCGGAGACGAAGAAGCTGCTTCTTCGCGCAAAGACGATTCTGCCGCTCACATTGCTCTGCGGTGTGCGCCTTCTGCCGAAAGACGCCCGGGAGCGGTGCCTAGCTCTGCAGAGCACCGTACCTTCGTCTTTAGCCTCTCTTCTCGTCTACATCTTAGCAAAAAGCTTTTCCACTCTGTCTGGCAAGGAGAAACTGTGCCAGCACAAAAAACATCTCCCATCGTGTTCTAGAGGCTGCACGCAGGTCTGCCGAGTGTTTTGCAAGAAGAGAAAGAAAGTTGTCGAAAACAGCTTGCAATCGAATGTTCATGTGAATAGAAAAGGCAGGAGAGTGGTCAGGTACTGTTTTCTCTCAGTTGGCAAGCTGCGCACACAATCGCAGTGTTGTACAGCTTGTTTCATCACCTTTGCGAAGTTGCCGCTCTCTCCGGCTCCCGGAGACGAAGAAGCTGCTTCTTCGCGCAAGACGATTCTGCCTCTCACAGTGCTCTGCAGTGTGCGCCTTCTGCCGAAATACGCCCGGGAGCGGTGCTTAGCTCTGCAGAGCACCGTACCTTCGTCTTTAGCCTCTCTTCTCGTCTACATCTTAGCAAAAAGCTTTTCCACTCTGTCTGGCAAGGAGAAACTGTGCCAGCACAGAAAACATCTCCCATCGTGTTCTAGAGGCTGCACGCAGGTCTGCCGAGTGTTTTGCAAGAAGAGAAAGAAAGTTGTCCAAAACAGCTTGCAATCGAATGTTCATGTGAATAGAAAAGGCAGGAGAGTGGTCAGGTACTGTTTTCTCTCAGTTGGCAAGCTGCGCACACAATCGCAGTGTTGTACAGCTTGTTTCATCACCTTTGCCAAGTTGCCGCTCTCTCCGGCTCCCGGAGACGAAGAAGCTGCTTCTTCGCGCAAAGACGATTCTGCCGCTCACAGTGCTCTGCGGTGTGCGCCTTCTGCCAAAAGAGGTCCGGGAGCGGTGCTTTGCTCTGCAGAGCACCGTACCTTCGTCTTTAGCCTCTCTTCTCGTCTACATCTTAGCAAAAAGCTTTTCCACTCTGTCTGGCAAGGAGAAACTGTGCCAGCACAGAAAACATCTCCCATCGTGTTCTAGAGGCTGCACGCAGGTCTGCCGAGTGTTTTGCAAGAAGAGAAAGAAAGTTGTCCAAAACAGCTTGCAATCGAATGTTCATGTGAATAGAAAAGGCAGGAGAGTGGTCAGGTACTGTTTTCTCTCAGTTGGCAAGCTGCGCACACAATCGCAGTGTTGTACAGCTTGTTTCATCACCTTTGCGAAGTTGCCGCTCTCTCCGGCTCCCGGAGACGAAGAAGCTGCTTCTTCGCGCAAGACGATTCTGCCTCTCACAGTTCTCTGCGGTGTGCGCCTTCTGCCGAAATACGCCCGGGAGCGGTGCTTAGCTCTGCAGAGCACCGTACCTTCGTCTTTAGCCTCTCTTCTCGTCTACATCTTAGCAAAAAGCTTTTCCACTCTGTCTGGCAAGGAGAAACTGTGCCAGCACAGAAAACATCTCCCATCGTGTTCTAGAGGCTGCACGCAGGTCTGCCGAGTGTTTTGCAAGAAGAGAAAGAAAGTTGTCCAAAACAGCTTGCAATCGAATGTTCATGTCAATAGAAAAGGCAGGAGAGTGGTCAGGTACTGTTTTCTCTCAGTTGGCAAGCTGCGCACACAATCGCAGTGTTGTACAGCTTGTTTCATCACCTTTGCCATGTTGCCGCTCTCTCCGGCTCCCGGAGACGAAGAAGCTGCTTCTTCGCGCAAAGACGATTCTGCCGCTCACAGTGCTCTGCGGTGTGCGCCTTCTGCCGAAAGAGGTCCGGGAGCGGTGCTTTGCTCTGCAGAGCACCGTACCTTCGTCTTTAGCCTCTCTTCTCGTCTACATCTTAGCAAAAAGCTTTTCCACTCTGTCTGGCAAGGAGAAACTGTGCCAGCACAGAAAACATCTCCCATCGTGTTCTAGAGGCTGCACGCAGGTCTGCCGAGTGTTTTGCAAGAAGAGAAAGAAAGTTGTCCAAAACAGCTTGCAATCGAATGTTCATGTGAATAGAAAAGGCAGGAGAGTGGTCAGGTACTGTTTTCTCTCAGTTGGCAAGCTGCGCACACAATCGCAGTGTTGTACAGCTTGTTTCATCACCTTTGCGAAGTTGCCGCTCTCTCCGGCTCCCGGAGACGAAGAAGCTGCTTCTTCGCGCAAAGACGATTCTGCCGCTCACAGTGCTCTGCGGTGTGCGCCTTCTGCCGAAAGAGGTCCGGGAGCGGTGCTTAGCTCTGCAGAGCACCGTACCTTCGTCTTTAGCCTCTCTTCTCGTCTACATCTTAGCAAAAAGCTTTTCGACTCTGTCTGGCAAGGAGAAACTGTGCCAGCACAGAAAACATCTCCCATCGTGTTCTAGAGGCTGCACGCAGGTCTGCCGAGTGTTTTGCAAGAAGAGAAAGAAAGTTGTCCAAAACAGCTTGCAATCGAATGTTCATGTGAATAGAAAAGGCAGCAGAGTGGTCAGGTACTGTTTTCTCTCAGTTGGCAAGCTGCGCACACAATCGCAGTGTTGTACAGCTTGTTTCATCACCTTTGCGAAGTTGCCGCTCTCTCCGGCTCCCGGAGACGAAGAAGCTGCTTCTTCGCGCAAAGACGATTCTGCCGCTCACAGTGCTCTGCGGTGTGCGCCTTCTGCCGAAAGAGGTCCAGGAGCGGTGCCTAGCTCTGCAGAGCACCGTACCTTCGTCTTTAGCCTCTCTTCTCGTCTACATCTTAGCAAAAAGCTTTTCCACTCTGTCTGGCAAGGAGAAACTGTGCCAGCACAAAAAACATCTCCCATCGTGTTCTAGAGGCTGCACGCAGGTCTGCCGAGTGTTTTGCAAGAAGAGAAAGAAAGTTGTCCAAAACAGCTTGCAATCGAATGTTCATGTGAATAGAAAAGGCAGGAGAGTGGTCAGGTACTGTTTTCTCTCAGTTGGCAAGCTGCGCACACAATCGCAGTGTTGTACAGCTTGTTTCATCACCTTTGCGAAGTTGTCGCTCTCTCCGGCTCCCGGAGACGAAGAAGCTGCTTCTTCGCGCAAAGACGATTCTGCCGCTCACAGTGCTCTGCTGTGTGCGCCTTCTGCCGAAAGAGGTCCGGCAGCAGTGCTTAGCTCTGCAGAGCACCGTACCTTCGTCTTTAGCCTCTCTTCTCGTCTACATCTTAGCAAAAAGCTTTTCCACTCTGTCTGGCAAGGAGAAACTGTGCCAGCACAAAAAACATCTCCCATCGTGTTCTAGAGGCTGCACGGAGGTCTGCCGAGTGTTTTGCAAGAAGAGAAAGAAAGTTGTCCAAAACAGCTTGCAATCGAATGTTCATGTGAATAGAAAAGGCAGGAGAGTGGTCAGGTACTGTTTTCTCTCAGTTGGCACGCTGCACACACAATCGCAGTGTTGTAGAGCTTGTTTCATCACCTTTGCGAAGTTGCCGCTCTCTCCGGCTCCCGGAGACGAAGAAGCTGCTTCTTCGCGCAAAGACGATTCTGCCGCTCACAGTGCTCTGCGGTGTGCGCCTTCTGCCGAAAGACGCCCGGGAGCGGTGCTTAGCTCTGCAGAGCACCGTACCTTCGTCTTTAGCCTCTCTTCTCGTCTACATCTTAGCAAAAAGCTTTTCCACTCTGTCTGGCAAGGAGAAACTGTGCCAGCACAGAAAACATCTCCCTGCGTGTTCTAGAGGCTGCACGCAGGTCTGCCGAGTGTTTTGCAAGAAGAGAAAGAAAGTTGTCCAAAACAGCTTGCAATCGAATGTTCATGTGAATAGAAAAGGCAGGAGAGTGGTCTGGTACTGTTTTCTCTCAGTTGGCAACCTGCGCACACAATCGCAGTGTTGTACAGCTTGTTTCATCACCTTTGCCAAGTTGCCGCTCTCTCCGGCTCCCGGAGACGAAGAAGCTGCTTCTTCGCGCAAAGAAGATTCTGCCGCTCACAGTGCTCTGCGGTGTGCGCCTTCTGCCGAAAGAGGTCCGGGAGCGGTGCTTAGCTCTGCAGAGCACCGTACCTTCGTCTTTAGCCTCTCTTCTCGTCTACATCTTAGCAAAAAGCTTTTCCACTCTGTCTGGCAAGGAGAAACTGTGCCAGCACAGAAAACATCTCCCATCGTGTTCTAGAGGCTGCACGGAGGTCTGCCGAGTGTTTTGCAAGAAGAGAAAGAAAGTTGTCCAATACAGCTTGCAATCGAATGTTCATCTGAATAGAAAAGGCAGGAGAGTGGTCAGGTACTGTTTTCTCTCAGTTGGCAAGCTGCGCACACAATCGCAGTGTTGTACAGCTTGTTTCACACCTTTGTGAAGCTGCCGCTCTCTCCGGCTCCCGGAGACGAAGAAGCTGCTTCTTCGCGCAAAGACGATTCTGCCGCTCACAGTGCTCTGCAGTGTGTGTCTTCTGCCGAAAGAGGCCCGGGAGCTGTGCTTAGCTCTGCAGAGCACCATACCTGCTTCTTTAGCCTCTCTTCTCGTCTACATCTTAGCAAAAAGCTTTTCCACTCTGTCTGGCAAGGAGAAACTGTGCCAGCACAAAAAACATCTCCCATCGTGTTCTAGAGGCTGCACGGAGGTCTGCCGAGTGTTTTGCAAGAAGAGAAAGAAAGTTGTCCAAAACAGCTTGCAATCGAATGTTCATGTGAATAGAAAAGGCAGGAGAGTGGTCAGGTACTGTTTTCTCTCACTTGGCAAGCTGCGCACACAATCGCAGTGTTGTACAGCTTGTTTCATCACCTTTGCGAAGTTGCCGCTCTCTCCGGCTCCCGGAGACGAAGAAGCTGCTTCTTCGCGCAAAGACGATTCTGCCGCTCACAGTGCTCTGCGGTGTGCGCCTTCTGCCGAAAGAGGTCCGGCAGAGGTGCTTAGCTCTGCAGAGCACCGTACCTTCGTCTTTAGCCTCTCTTCTCGTCTACATCTTAGCAAAAAGCTTTTCCACTCTGTCTGGCAAGGAGAAACTTTGCCAGCACAGAAAACATCTCCCATCGTGTTCTAGAGGCTGCACGGAGGTCTGCCGAGTGTTTTGCAAGAAGAGAAAGAAAGTTGTCCAAAACAGCTTGCAATCGAATGTTCATGTGAATAGAAAAGGCAGGAGAGTGGTCAGGTACTGTTTTCTCTCAGTTGGCAAGCTGCGCACACAATCGCAGTGTTGTACAGCTTGTTTCATCACCTTTGCGAAGTTGCCGCTCTCTCCGGCTCCCGGAGACGAAGAAGCTGCTTCTTCGCGCAAAGACGATTCTGCCGCTCACAGTGCTCTGCGGTGTGCGCCTTCTGCCGAAAGAGGCCCGGGAGCGGTGCTTAGCTCTGAGAGGACCGTACCTTCGTCTTTAGCCTCTCTTCTCGTCTACATCTTAGCAAAAAGCTTTTCTACTCTTTCTGGCAGGGAGAAACTGTGCCAGCACAGAAAACATCTCCCATCGTGTTCTAGAGGCTGCACGGAAGTCTGCAGAGTGTTTTGCACGAAGAGAAAGAAAGTTGTCCAAAACAGCTTGCAATCGAATGTTCATGTGAATAGAAAAGGCAGGAGAGTGATCAGGTACAGTTTGCTCTCAGTTGGCAAGCTGCGCACACAATCGCAGTGTTGTACAGCTGGTTTCATCACCTTTGCGAAGTTGCCGCTCTCTCCGGCTCCCGGAGACGAAGAAGCTGCTTCTTCGCGCAAAGACGATTCTGCCGCTCACAGTGCTCTGCGGTGTGCGCCTTCTGCCGAAAGACGCCCGGGAGCGGTGCTTAGCTCTGCAGAGCACCGTACCTTCGTCTTTAGCCTCTCTTCTCGTCTACATCTTAGCAAAAAGCTTTTCCACTCTGTCTGGCAAGGAGAAACTGTGCCAGCACAGAAAACATCTCCCATCGTGTTCTAGAGGCTGCACGGAGGTCTGCCGAGTGTTTTGCAAGAAGAGAAAGAAAGTTGTCCAAAACAGCTTGCAATCGAATGTTCATGTGAATAGAAAAGGCAGGAGAGTGGTCAGGTACTGTTTTCTCTCAGTTGGCAACCTGCGCACACAATCGCAGTGTTGTACAGCTTGTTTCATCACCTTTGCCAAGTTGCCGCTCTCTCCGGCTCCCGGAGACGAAGAAGCTGCTTCTTCGCGCAAAGAAGATTCTGCCGCTCACAGTGCTCTGCGGTGTGCGCCTTCTGCCGAAAGAGGTCCGGCAGCGGTGCTTAGCTCTGCAGAGCACCGTACCTTCGTCTTTAGCCTCTCTTCTCGTCTACATCTTAGCAAAAAGCTTTTCCACTCTGTCTGGCAAGGAGAAACTGTGCCAGCACAGAAAACATCTCCCATCGTGTTCTAGAGGCTGCACGGAGGTCTGCCGAGTGTTTTGCAAGAAGAGAAAGAAAGTTGTCCAATACAGCTTGCAATCGAATGTTCATCTGAATAGAAAAGGCAGGAGAGTGGTCAGGTACTGTTTTCTCTCAGTTGGCAAGCTGCGCACACAATCGCAGTGTTGTACAGCTTGTTTCACACCTTTGTGAAGCTGCCGCTCTCTCCGGCTCCCGGAGACGAAGAAGCTGCTTCTTCGCGCAAAGACGATTCTGCCGCTCACAGTGCTCTGCAGTGTGTGTCTTCTGCCGAAAGAGGCCCGGGAGCTGTGCTTAGCTCTGCAGAGCACCATACCTGCTTCTTTTGACTCTCTTCTCGTCTACATCTTAGCAAAAAGCTTTTCCACTCTGTCTGGCAAGGAGAAACTGTGCCAGCACAGAAAACATCTCCCATCGTGTTCTAGAGGCTGCACGGAGGTCTGCCGAGTGTTTTGCAAGAAGAGAGAGAAAGTTGTCCAAAACAGCTTGCAATCGAATGTTCATGTGAATAGAAAAGGCAGGAGAGTGGTCAGGTACTGTTTTCTCTCAGTTGGCAAGCTGCGCACACAATCGCAGTGTTGTAGAGCTTGTTTCATCACCTTTGCGAAGTTGCCGCTCTCTCCGGCTCCCGGAGACGAAGAAGCTGCTTCTTCGCGCAAAGACGATTCTGCCGCTCACTGTGCTCTGCGGTGTGCGCCTTCTGCCGAAAGAGGTCCGGCAGAGGTGCTTAGCTCTGCAGAGCACCGTACCTTCGTCTTTAGCCTCTCTTCTCGTCTACATCTTAGCAAAAAGCTTTTCCACTCTGTCTGGCAAGGAGAAACTTTGCCAGCACAGAAAACATCTCCCATCGTGTTCTAGAGGCTGCACGGAGGTCTGCCGAGTGTTTTGCAAGAAGAGAAAGAAAGTTGTCCAAAACAGCTTGCAATCGAATGTTCATGTGAATAGAAAAGGCAGGAGAGTGGTCAGGTACTGTTTTCTGTCACTTGGCAAGCTGCGCACACAATCGCAGTGTTGTACAGCTTGTTTCATCACCTTTGCCAAGTTGCCGCTCTCTCCGGCTCCCGGAGACGAAGAAGCTGCTTCTTCGCGCAAAGACGATTCTGCCGCTCACAGTGCTCTGCGGTGTGCGCCTTCTGCCGAAAGAGGTCCGGGAGCGGTGCTTAGCTCTGCAGAGCACCGTACCTTCGTCTTTAGCCTCTCTTCTCGTCTACATCTTAGCAAAAAGCTTTTCCACTCTGTCTGGCAAGGAGAAACTGTGCCAGCACAGAAAACATCTCCCATCGTGTTCTAGAGGCTGCACGCAGGTCTGCCGAGTGTTTTGCAAGAAGAGAGAGAAAGTTGTCCAAAACAGCTTGCAATCGAATATTCATGTGAATAGAAAAGGCAGGAGAGTGGTCAGGTACTGTTTTCTCTCAGTTGGCAAGCTGCGCACACAATCGCAGTGTTGTACAGCTTGTTTCATCACCTTTGCCAAGTTGCCGCTCCTCTCCGGCTCCCGGAGACGAAGAAGCTGCTTCTTCGCGCAAAGACGATTCTGCCGCTCACAGTGCTCTGCGGTGTGCGCCTTCTGCCGAAAGACGCCCGGGAGCGGTGCTTAGCTCTGAGAGAACCGTACCTTCGTCTTTAGCCTCTCTTCTCGTCTACATCTTAGCAGAAAGCTTTTCTACTCTTTCTGGCAGAGAGAAACTGTGCCAGCACAGAAAACATCTCCCATCGTGTTCCAGAGGCTGCACGGAGGTCTGCAGAGTGTTTTGCACGAAGAGAAAGAAAGTTGTCCAAAACAGCTTGCAATCGAATGTTCATGTGAATAGAAAAGGCAGGAGAGTGATCAGGTACAGTTTGCTCTCAGTTGGCAAGCTGCGCACACAATCGCAGTGTTGTACAGCTGGTTTCATCACCTTTGCGAAGTTGCCGCTCTCTCCGGCTCCCGGAGACGAAGAAGCTGCTTCTTCGCGCAAAGGCCATTCTGCCGCTCACAGTGCTCTGCGGTGTGCGCCTTCTGCCGAAAGACGCCCGGGAGCGGTGCTTAGCTCTGCAGAGCACCGTACCTTCGTCTTTAGCCTCTCTTCTCGTCTACATCTTAGCAAAAAGCTTTTCCACACTGTCTGGCAAGGAGAAACTGTGCCAGCACAGAAAACATCTCCCATCGTGTTCTAGAGGCTGCACGGAGGTCTGCCGAGTGTTTTGCAAGAAGAGAAAGAAAGTTGTCCAAAACAGCTTGCAATCGAATGTTCATGTGAATAGAAAAGGCAGGAGAGTGGTCAGGTACTGTTTTCTCTCAGTTGGCAAGCTGCGCACACAATCGCAGTGTTGTACAGCTTGTTTCATCACCTTTGCGAAGTTGCCGCTCTCTCCGGCTCCCGGAGACGAAGAAGCTGCTTCTTCGCGCAAAGACGATTCTGCCGCTCACAGTGCTCTGCGGTGTGCGCCTTCTGCCGAAAGATCCCCGGGAGCTGTGCTTAGCTCTGCAGAGCACCGTACCTTCGTCTTTAGCCTCTCTTCTCGTCTACATCTTAGCAAAAAGCTTTTCCACTCTGTCTGGCAAGGAGAAACTGTGCCAGCACAAAAAACATCTCCCATCGTGTTCTAGAGGCTGCACGCAGGTCTGCCGAGTGTTTTGCAAGAAGAGAAAGAAAGTTGTCCAAAACAGCTTGCAATCGAATGTTCATGTGAATAGAAAAGGCAGGAGAGTGGTCAGGTACTGTTTTCTCTCACTTGGCACGCTGCACACACAATCGCAGTGTTGTACAGCTTGTTTCATCACCTTTGCGAAGTTGCCGCTCTCTCCGGCTCCCGGAGACGAAGAAGCTGCTTCTTCGCGCAAAGACGATTCTGCCGCTCACAGTGCTCTGCGGTGTGCGCCTTCTGCCGAAAGAGGTCCGGCAGCGGTGCTTAGCTCTGCAGAGCACCGTACCTTCGTCTTTAGCCTCTCTTTTAGTCTACATCTTAGCAAAAAGCTTTTCCACTCTGTCTGGCAAGGAGAAACTGTGCCAGCACAAAAAACATCTCCCATCGTGTTCTAGAGGCTGCACGGAGGTCTGCCGAGTGTTTTGCAAGAAGAGAAAGAAAGTTGTCCAATACAGCTTGCAATCGAATGTTCATGTGAATAGAAAAGGCAGGAGAGTGGTCAGGTACTGTTTTCTCTCAGTTGGCAAGCTGCGCACACAATCGCAGTGTTGTACAGCTTGTTTCATCACCTTTGCCAAGTTGCCGCTCTCTCCGGCTCCCGGAGACGAAGAAGCTGCTTCTTCGCGCAAAGACGATTATGCCGCTCACAGTGCTTTGCAGTGTGTGTCTTCTGCCGAAAGAGGCCCGGGAGCTGTGCTTAGCTCTGCAGAGCACCATACCTGCTTCTTTAGCCTCTCATCTCGTCTACATCTTAGCAAAAGCTTTTCCACTCTGTCTGGCAAGGAGAAACTGTGCCAGCACAAAAAACATCTCCCATCGTGTTCTAGAGGCTGCACGGAGGTCTGCCGAGTGTTTTGCAAGAAGAGAAAGAAAGTTGTCCAAAACAGCTTGCAATCGAATGTTCATGTGAATAGAAAAGGCAGGAGAGTGGTCAGGTACTGTTTTCTCTCACTTGGCAAGCTGCGCACACAATCGCAGTGTTGTACAGCTTGTTTCATCACCTTTGCGAAGTTGCCGCTCTCTCCGGCTCCCGGAGACGAAGAAGCTGCTTCTTCGCGCAAAGACGATTCTGCCGCTCACAGTGCTCTGCGGTGTGCGCCTTCTGCCGAAAGAGGTCCGGGAGCGGTGCTTAGCTCTGCAGAGCACCGTACCTTCGTCTTTAGCCTCTCTTCTCGTCTACATCTTAGCAAAAAGCTTTTCCACTCTGTCTGGCAAGGAGAAACTGTGCCAGCACAAAAAACATCTCCCATCGTGTTCTAGAGGCTGCACGCAGGTCTGCCGAGTGTTTTGCAAGAAGAGAAAGAAAGTTGTCCAAAACAGCTTGCAATCGAATGTTCATGTGAATAGAAAAGGCAGGAGAGTGGTCAGGTACTGTTTTCTCTCACTTGGCAAGCTGCGCACACAATCGCAGTGTTGTACAGCTTGTTTCATCACCTTTGCCAAGTTGCCGCTCTCTCCGGCTCCCGGAGACGAAGAAGCTGCTTCTTCGCGCAAAGACGATTCTGCCTCTCACAGTGCTCTGTGGTGTGCGCCTTCTGCCGAAAGAGGTCCGGCAGCGGTGCTTAGCTCTGCAGAGCACCGTACCTTCGTCTTTAGCCTCTCTTCTCGTCTACATCTTAGCAAAAAGCTTTTCCACTCTGTCTGGCAAGGAGAAACTGTGCCAGCACAGAAAACATCTCCCATCGTGTTCTAGAGGCTGCACGGAGGTCTGCCGAGTGTTTTGCAAGAAGAGAAAGAAAGTTGTCCAAAACAGCTTCCAATCGAATGTTCATGTGAATAGAAAAGGCAGGAGAGTGGTCAGGTACTGTTTTCTCTCACTTGGCAAGCTGCGCACACAATCGCAGTGTTGTACAGCTTGTTTCATCACCTTTGCCAAGTTGCCGCTCTCTCCGGCTACCGGAGACGAAGAAGCTGCTTCTTCGCGCAAAGACGATTCTGCCGCTCACAGTGCTCTGCGGTGTGCGCCTTCTGCCGAAAGAGGCCCGGGAGCTGTGCTTAGCTCTGCAGAGCACCGTACCTTCGTCTTTAGCCTCTCTTCTCGTCTACATCTTAGCAAAAAGCTTTTCCACTCTGTCTGGCAAGGAGAAACTGTGCCAGCACAAAAAACATCTCCCATCGTGCTCTAGAGGCTGCACGGAGGTCTGCCGAGTGTTTTGCAAGAAGAGAAATAAAGTTGTCCAAAACAGCTTGCAATCGAATGTTCATGTGAATAGAAAAGGCAGGAGAGTGGTCAGGTACTGTTTTCTCTCAGTTGGCACGCTGCACACACAATCGCAGTGTTGTACAGCTTGTTTCATCACCTTTGCGAAGTTGCCGCTCTCTCCGGCTCCCGGAGACGAAGAAGCTGCTTCTTCGCGCAAAGACGATTATGCCGCTCACAGTGCTCTGCGGTGTGCGCCTTCTGCCAAAAGAGCCCCGGGAGCTGTGCTTAGCCCTGAGAAGCACCATACGTGTTTCTTTAGCCTCTCTTCTCGTCTACATCTTAGCAAAAAGCTTTTCCACTCTGTCTGGCAAGGAGAAACTGTGCCAGGACAAAAAACATCTCCCATCGTGTTCTAGAGGCTGCACGGAGGTCTGCCGAGTGTTTTGCAGGAAGAGAAAGAAAGTAGTCCAAAACAGCTTGCTATCGAATGTTCAAGTGAATAGAAAAGGCAGGAGAGTGGTCAGGTACTGTTTGCTCTCAGTTGGCAAGCTGCGCACACAATCGCAGTGTTGTACAGCTTGTTTCATCACCTTTGCCAAGTTGCCGCTCTCTCCGGCTCCCGGAGACGAAGAAGCTGCATCTTCGCGCAAAGACGATTCTGCCGCTCACAGTGCTCTGCGGTGTGCGCCTTCTGCCGAAAGAGGTCCGGGAGCTGTGCTTAGCTCTGCAGAGCACCGTACCTTCGTCTTTAGCCTCTCTACTCGTCTACATCTTAGCAAAAAGCTTTTCCACTCTGTCTGGCAAGGAGAAACTGTGCCAGCACAGAAAACATCTCCCATCGTGTTCTAGAGGCTGCACGGAGGTCTGCCGAGTGTTTTGCAAGAAGAGAAAGAAAGTTGTCCAAAACAGCTTGCAATCGAATGTTCAAGTGAATAGAAAAGGCAGGAGAGTGGTCAGGTACGGTTTTCTCTCACTTGGCAAGCTGCGCACACAATCGCAGTGTTGTACAGCTTGTTTCATCACCTTTGCCAAGTTGCCGCTCTCTCCGGCTTCCGGAGACGAAGAAGCTGCTTCTTCGCGCAAAGACGATTCTGCCGCTCACAGTGCTCTGCGGTGTGCGCCTTCTGCCGAAAGACGCCCGGGAGCTGTGCTTAGTTCTGCAGAGCACCGTACCTTCGTCTTTAGCCTCTCTTCTCGTCTACATCTTAGCAAAAAGCTTTTCCACTCTGTCTGGCAAGGAGAAACTGTGCCAGCACAGAAAACATCTCCCATCGTGTTCTAGAGGCTGCACGCAGGTCTGCCGAGTGTTTTGCAAGAAGAGAAAGAAAGTTGTCCAAAACAGCTTGCAATCGAATGTTCAAGTGAATAGAAAAGGCAGGAGAGTGGTCAGGTACTGTTTTCTCTCAGTTGGCAAGCTGCGCACACAATCGCAGTGTTGTACAGCTTGTTTCATCACCTTTGCGAAGTTGCCGCTCTCTCCGGCTACCGGAGACGAAGAAGCTGCTTCTTCGCGCAAAGACGATTCTGCCGCTCACAGTGCTCTGCGGTGTGCGCCTTCTGCCGAAAGACGCCCGGGAGCTGTGCTTAGCTCTGCAGAGCACCGTACCTTCGTCTTTAGCCTCTCTTCTCGTCTACATCTTAGCAAAAAGCTTTTCCACTCTGTCTGGCAAGGAGAAACTGTGCCAGCACAGAAAACATCTCCCATCGTGTTCTAGAGGCTGCACGCAGGTCTGCCGAGTGTTTTGCAAGAAGAGAAAGAAAGTAGTCCAAAACAGCTTGCAATCGAATGTTCAAGTGAATAGAAAAGGCAGGAGAGTGGTCAGGTACTCTTTTCTCTCAGTTGGCAAGCTGCGCACACAATCGCAGTGTTGTACAGCTTGTTTCATCACCTTTGCGAAGCTGCCGCTCTCTCCGGCTCCCGGAGACGAAGAAGCTGCATCTTCGCGCAAAGACGATTCTGCCGCTCACATGCTCTGCGGTGTGCGCCTTCTGCCGAAAGAGGTCCGGGAGCTGTGCTTAGCTCTGCAGAGCACCGTACCTTCGTCTTTAGCCTCTCTACTCGTCTACATCTTAGCAAAAAGCTTTTCCACTCTGTCTGGCAAGGAGAAACTGTGCCAGCACAGAAAACATCTCCCATCGTGTTCTAGAGGCTGCACGCAGGTCTGCCGAGTGTTTTGCAAGAAGAGAAAGAAAGTTGTCCAAAACAGCTTGCAATCGAATGTTCATGTGAATAGAAAAGGCAGGAGAGTGGTCAGGTACGGTTTTCTCTCACTTGGCAAGCTGCGCACACAATCGCAGTGTTGTACAGCTTGTTTCATCACCTTTGCCAAGTTGCCGCTCTCTCCGGCTTCCGGAGACGAAGAAGCTGCTTCTTCGCGCAAAGGCGATTCTGCCGCTCACAGTGCTCTGCGGTGTGCGCCTTCTGCCGAAAGACGCCCGGGAGCGGTGCTTAGCTCTGCAGAGCACCGTACCTTCGTCTTTAGCCTCTCTTCTCGTCTACATCTTAGCAAAAAGCTTTTCCACTCTGTCTGGCAAGGAGAAACTGTGCCAGCACAGAAAACATCTCCCATCATGTTCTAGAGGCTGCACGCAGGTCTGCCGAGTGTTTTGCAAGAAGAGAAAGAAAGTTGTCCAAAACAGCTTGCAATCGAATGTTCAAGTGAATAGAAAAGGCAGGAGAGTGGTCAGGTACTGTTTTCTCTCAGTTGGCAAGCTGCGCACACAATCGCAGTGTTGTACAGCTTGTTTCATCACCTTTGCGAAGTTGCCGCTCTCTCCGGCTCCCGGAGACGAAGAAGCTGCTTCTTCGCGCAAAGACGATTCTGCCGCTCACAGTGCTCTGCGGTGTGCGCCTTCTGCCGAAAGAGGCCCGGGATCTGTGCTTAGCTCTGCAGAGCACCGTACCTTCGTCTTTAGCCTCTCTTCTCGTCTACATCTTAGCAAAAAGCTTTTCCAATCTGTCTGGCAAGGAGAAACTGTGCCAGCACAAAAAACATCTCCCATCGTGCTCTAGAGGCTGCACGGAGGTCTGCCGAGTGTTTTGCAAGAAGAGAAATAAAGTTGTCCAAAACAGCTTGCAATCGAATGTTCATGTGAATAGAAAAGGCAGGAGAGTGGTCAGGTACTGTTTTCTCTCAGTTGGCACGCTGCACACACAATCGCAGTGTTGTACAGCTTGTTTCATCACCTTTGCGAAGTTGCCGCTCTCTCCGGCTCCCGGAGACGAAGAAGCTGCTTCGTCGCGCAAAGACGATTATGCCGCTCACAGTGCTCTGCGGTGTGCGCCTTCTGCCAAAAGAGGTCCGGGAGCTGTGCTTAGCCCTGAGAAGCACCATACGTGCTTCTTTAGCCTCTCTTCTCGTCTACATCTTAGCAAAAAGCTTTTCCACTCTGTCTGGCAAGGAGAAACTGTGCCAGCACAGAAAACATCTCCCATCGTGTTCTAGAGGCTGCACGCAGGTCTGCCGAGTGTTTTGCAAGAAGAGAAAGAAAGTAGTCCAAAACAGCTTGCAATCGAATGTTCAAGTGAATAGAAAAGGCAGGAGAGTGGTCAGGTACTGTTTTCTCTCAGTTGGCAAGCTGCGCACAAAATCGCAGTGTTGTACAGCTTGTTTCATCACCTTTGCGAAGCTGCCGCTCTCTCCGGCTCCCGGAGACGAAGAAGCTGCTTCTTCGCGCAAAGACGATTCTGCCGCTCACAGTGCTCTGCGGTGTGCGCCTTCTGCCGAAAGACGCCCGGGAGCGGTGCTTAGCTCTGCAGAGCACCGTACCTTCGTCTTTAGCCTCTCTTCTCGTCTACATCTTAGCAAAAAGCTTTTCCACTCTGTCTGGCAAGGAGAAACTGTGCCAGCACAGAAAACATCTCCCATCGTGTTCAAGAGGCTGCACGGAGGTCTGCCGAGTGTTTTGCAAGAAGAGAAAGAAAGTTGTCCAAAACAGCTTGCAATCGAATGTTCATCTGAATAGAAAAGGCAGGAGAGTGGTCAGGTACTGTTTTCTCTCAGTTGGCAAGCTGCGCACACAATCGCAGTGTTGTACAGCTTGTTTCACACCTTTGCGAAGCTGCCGCTCTCTCCGGCTCCCGGAGACGAAGAAGCTGCTTCTTCGCGCAAAGACGATTCTGCCGCTCTCAGTGCTCTGCGGAGTGCGCCTTCTGCCGAAAGAGGTCCGGCAGCGATGCTTAGCTCTGCAGAGCACCGTACCTTCGTCTTTAGCCTCTCTTCTCGTCTACATCTTAGCAAAAAGCTTTTCCACTCTGTCTGGCAAGGAGAAACTGTGCCAGCACAGAAAACATCTCCCATCGTGTTCTAGAGGCTGCACGCATGTCTGCCGAGTGTTTTGCAAGAAGAGAAAGAAAGTAGTCCAAAACAGCTTGCAATCGAATGTTCAAGTGAATAGAAAAGGCAGGAGAGTGGTCAGGTACTCTTTTCTCTCAGTTGGCAAGCTGCGCACACAATCGCAGTGTTGTACAGCTTGTTTCATCACCTTTGCGAAGCTGCCGCTCTCTCCGGCTCCCGGAGACGAAGAAGCTGCATCTTCGCGCAAAGACGATTCTGCCGCTCACATGCTCTGCAGTGTGCGCCTTCTGCCGAAAGAGGTCCGGGAGCTGTGCTTAGCTCTGCAGAGCACCGTACCTTCGTCTTTAGCCTCTCTACTCGTCTACATCTTAGCAAAAAGCTTTTCCACTCTGTCTGGCAAGGAGAAACTGTGCCAGCACAGAAAACATCTCCCATCGTGTTCTAGAGGCTGCACGCAGGTCTGCCGAGTGTTTTGCAAGAAGAGAAAGAAAGTTGTCCAAAACAGCTTGCAATCGAATGTTCATGTGAATAGAAAAGGCAGGAGAGTGGTCAGGTACGGTTTTCTCTCACTTGGCAAGCTGCGCACACAATCGCAGTGTTGTACAGCTTGTTTCATCACCTTTGCAAAGTTGCCGCTCTCTCCGGCTTCCGGAGACGAAGAAGCTGCTTCTTCGCGCAAAGGCGATTCTGCCGCTCACAGTGCTCTGCGGTGTGCGCCTTCTGCCGAAAGACGCCCGGGAGCGGTGCTTAGCTCTGCAGAGCACCGTACCTTCGTCTTTAGCCTCTCTTCTCGTCTACATCTTAGCAAAAAGCTTTTCCACTCTGTCTGGCAAGGAGAAACTGTGCCAGCACAGAAAACATCTCCCATCATGTTCTAGAGGCTGCACGCAGGTCTGCCGAGTGTTTTGCAAGAAGAGAAAGAAAGTTGTCCAAAACAGCTTGCAATCGAATGTTCAAGTGAATAGAAAAGGCAGGAGAGTGGTCAGGTACTGTTTTCTCTCAGTTGGCAAGCTGCGCACACAATCGCAGTGTTGTACAGCTTGTTTCATCACCTTTGCGAAGTTGCCGCTCTCTCCGGCTCCCGGAGACGAAGAAGCTGCTTCTTCGCGCAAAGACGATTCTGCCGCTCACAGTGCTCTGCGGTGTGCGCCTTCTGCCGAAAGAGGCCCGGGATCTGTGCTTAGCTCTGCAGAGCACCGTACCTTCGTCTTTAGCCTCTCTTCTCGTCTACATCTTAGCAAAAAGCTTTTCCAATCTGTCTGGCAAGGAGAAACTGTGCCAGCACAAAAAACATCTCCCATCGTGCTCTAGAGGCTGCACGGAGGTCTGCCGAGTGTTTTGCAAGAAGAGAAATAAAGTTGTCCAAAACAGCTTGCAATCGAATGTTCATGTGAATAGAAAAGGCAGGAGAGTGGTCAGGTACTGTTTTCTCTCAGTTGGCACGCTGCACACACAATCGCAGTGTTGTACAGCTTGTTTCATCACCTTTGCGAAGTTGCCGCTCTCTCCGGCTCCCGGAGACGAAGAAGCTGCTTCGTCGCGCAAAGACGATTATGCCGCTCACAGTGCTCTGCGGTGTGCGCCTTCTGCCAAAAGAGGTCCGGGAGCTGTGCTTAGCCCTGAGAAGCACCATACGTGCTTCTTTAGCCTCTCTTCTCGTCTACATCTTAGCAAAAAGCTTTTCCACTCTGTCTGGCAAGGAGAAACTGTGCCAGCACAGAAAACATCTCCCATCGTGTTCTAGAGGCTGCACGCAGGTCTGCCGAGTGTTTTGCAAGAAGAGAAAGAAAGTAGTCCAAAACAGCTTGCAATCGAATGTTCAAGTGAATAGAAAAGGCAGGAGAGTGGTCAGGTACTGTTTTCTCTCAGTTGGCAAGCTGCGCACAAAATCGCAGTGTTGTACAGCTTGTTTCATCACCTTTGCGAAGCTGCCGCTCTCTCCGGCTCCCGGAGACGAAGAAGCTGCTTCTTCGCGCAAAGACGATTCTGCCGCTCACAGTGCTCTGCGGTGTGCGCCTTCTGCCGAAAGACGCCCGGGAGCGGTGCTTAGCTCTGCAGAGCACCGTACCTTCGTCTTTAGCCTCTCTTCTCGTCTACATCTTAGCAAAAAGCTTTTCCACTCTGTCTGGCAAGGAGAAACTGTGCCAGCACAGAAAACATCTCCCATCGTGTTCAAGAGGCTGCACGGAGGTCTGCCGAGTGTTTTGCAAGAAGAGAAAGAAAGTTGTCCAAAACAGCTTGCAATCGAATGTTCATCTGAATAGAAAAGGCAGGAGAGTGGTCAGGTACTGTTTTCTCTCAGTTGGCAAGCTGCGCACACAATCGCAGTGTTGTACAGCTTGTTTCACACCTTTGCGAAGCTGCCGCTCTCTCCGGCTCCCGGAGACGAAGAAGCTGCTTCTTCGCGCAAAGACGATTCTGCCGCTCTCAGTGCTCTGCGGAGTGCGCCTTCTGCCGAAAGAGGTCCGGCAGCGATGCTTAGCTCTGCAGAGCACCGTACCTTCGTCTTTAGCCTCTCTTCTCGTCTACATCTTAGCAAAAAGCTTTTCCACTCTGTCTGGCAAGGAGAAACTGTGCCAGCACAGAAAACATCTCCCATCGTGTTCTAGAGGCTGCACGGAGGTCTGTCGAGTGTTTTGCAAGAAGAGAAAGAAAGTTGTCCAAAACAGCTTGCAATCGAATGTTCATGTGAATAGAAAAGGCAGGAGAGTGGTCAGGTACTGTTTTCTCTCACTTGGCAAGCTGCGCACACAATCGCAGTGTTGTACAGCTTGTTTCATCACCTTTGCGAAGTTGCCGCTCTCTCCGGCTCCCGGAGACGAAGAAGCTGCTTCTTCGCGCAAAGACGATTCTGCCGCTCACAGTGCTCTGCGGTGTGCGCCTTCTGCCGAAAGAGGTCCGGGAGCGGTGCTTAGCTCTGCAGAGCACCGTACCTTCGTCTTTAGTCTCTCTTCTCGTCTACATCTTAGCAAAAAGCTTTTCGACTCTGTCTGGCAAGGAGAAACTGTGCCAGCACAAAAAACATCTCCCATCGTGTTCTAGAGGCTGCACGCAGGTCTGCCGAGTGTTTTGCAAGAAGAGAAAGAAAGTTGTCCAAAACAGCTTGCAATCGAATGTTCATGTGAATAGAAAAGGCAGGAGAGTGGTCAGGTACTGTTTTCTCTCAGTTGGCAAGCTGCGCACACAATCGCAGTGTTGTACAGCTTGTTTCATCACCTTTGCCAAGTTGCCGCTCTCTCCGGCTCCCGGAGACGAAGAAGCTGCTTCTTCGCGCAAAGACGATTCTGCCGCTCACAGTGCTCTGCGGTGTGCGCCTTCTGCCGAAAGAGGTCCGGGAGCGGTGCTTAGCTCTGCAGAGCGCCGTACCTTCGTCTTTAGCCTCTCTTTTCGTCTACATCTTAGCAAAAAGCTTTTCCACTCTGTCTGGCAAGGAGAAACTGTGCCAGGACAAAAAACATCTCCCATCGTGTTCTAGAGGCTGCACGCAGGTCTGCCGAGTGTTTTGCAGGAAGAGAAAGAAAGTTGTCCAAAACAGCTTGCAATCGAATGTTCAAGTGAATAGAAAAGGCAGGAGAGTGGTCAGGTAATGTTTTCTCTCAGTTGGCAAGCTGCGCACACAATCGCAGTGTTGTACAGCTTGTTTCATCACCTTTGCCAAGCCGCCGCTCTCTCGGGCTCCCGGAGACGAAGAAGCTGCTTCTTCGCGCAAAGACGATTCTGCCGCTCACAGTGCTCTGCGGTGTGCGCCTTCTGCCGAAAGACGCCAGGGAGCGGTGCTTAGCTCTGCAGAGCACCGTACCTTCGTCTTTAGCCTCTCTTCTCGTCTACATCTTAGCAGAAATCTTTGCCACTCTGTCTGGCAAGGAGAAACTGTGCCAGCACAGAAAACATCTCCCTGCGTGTTCTAGAGGCTGCACGGAGGTCTGCCGAGTGTTTTGCAAGAAGAGAAAGAAAGTTGTCCAAAACAGCTTGCAATCGAATGTTCATCTGAATAGAAAAGGCAGGAGAGTGGTCAGGTACTGTTTTCTCTCAGTTGGCAAGCTGCGCACACAATCGCAGTGTTGTACAGCTTGTTTCACACCTTTGCGAAGCTGCCTCTCTCTCCGGCTCCCGGAGACGAAGAAGCTGCTTCTTCGCGCAAAGACGATTCTGCCGCTCTCAGTGCTCTGCGGTGTGCGCCTTCTGCCGAAAGAGGTCCGGGAGCGGTGCTTAGCTCTGCAGAGCACCGTACCTTCGTCTTTAGCCTCTCTTCTCGTCTACATCTTAGCAAAAAGCTTTTCCACTCTGTCTGGCAAGGAGAAACTGTGCCAGCACAGAAAACATCTCCCATCGTGTTCTAGAGGCTGCACGGAGGTCTGCCGAGTGTTTTGCAGGAAGAGAAAGAAAGTAGTCCAAAACAGCTTGCTATCGAATGTTCAAGTGAATAGAAAAGGCAGGAGAGTGGTCAGGTACTGTTTGCTCTCAGTTGGCAAGCTGCGCACACAATCGCAGTGTTGTACAGCTTGTTTCATCACCTTTGCCAAGTTGCCGCTCTCTCCGGCTCCCGGAGACGAAGAAGCTGCATCTTCGCGCAAAGACGATTCTGCCGCTCACAGTGCTCTGCGGTGTGCGCCTTCTGCCGAAAGAGGTCCGGGAGCTGTGCTTAGCTCTGCAGAGCACCGTACCTTCGTCTTTAGCCTCTCTACTCGTCTACATCTTAGCAAAAAGCTTTTCCACTCTGTCTGGCAAGGAGAAACTGTGCCAGCACAGAAAACATCTCCCATCGTCTTCTAGAGGCTGCACGGAGGTCTGCCGAGTGTTTTGCAAGAAGAGAAAGAAAGTTGTCCAAAACAGCTTGCAATCGAATGTTCAAGTGAATAGAAAAGGCAGGAGAGTGGTCAGGTACGGTTTTCTCTCACTTGGCAAGCTGCGCACACAATCGCAGTGTTGTACAGCTTGTTTCATCACCTTTGCGAAGTTGCCGCTCTCTCCGGCTTCCGGAGACGAAGAAGCTGCTTCTTCGCGCAAAGACGATTCTGCCGCTCACAGTGCTCTGCGGTGTGCGCCTTCTGCCGAAAGACGCCCGGGAGCGGTGCTTAGCTCTGCAGAGCACCGTACCTTCGTCTTTAGCCTCTCTTCTCGTCTACATCTTAGCAAAAAGCTTTTCCACTCTGTCTGGCAAGGAGAAACTGTGCCAGCACAGAAAACATCTCCCATCGTGCTCTAGAGGCTGCACGGAGGTCTGCCGAGTGTTTTGCAAGAAGAGAAAGAAAGTTGTCCAAAACAGCTTGCAATCGAATGTTCATGTGAATAGAAAAGGCAGGAGAGTTGTCAGGTACTGTTTTCTCTCAGTTGGCACGCTGCACACACAATCGCAATGTTGTACAGCTTGTTTCATCACCTTTTCGAAGTTGCCGCTCTCTCCGGCTCCCGGAGACGAAGAAGCTGCTTCTTCGCGCAAAGACGATTATGCCGCTCACAGTGCTCTGCGGTGTGCGCCTTCTGCCAAAAGATGTCCGGGAGCGGTGCTTAGCCCTGAGAAGCACCATACGTGCTTCATTAGCCTCTCTTCTCGTCTACATCTTAGCAAAAAGCTTTTCCACTCTGTCTGGCAAGGAGAAACTGTGCCAGCACAGAAAACATCTCCCATCGTGTTCTAGAGGCTGCACGCAGGTCTGCCGAGTGTTTTGCAAGAAGAGAAAGAAAGTTGTCCAAAACAGCTTGCAATCGAATGTTCAAGTGAATAGAAAAGGCAGGAGAGTGGTCAGGTACTCTTTTCTCTCAGTTGGCAAGCTGCGCACACAATCGCAGTGTTGTACAGCTTGTTTCATCACCTTTGCGAAGCTGCCGCTCTCTCCGGCTCCCGGAGACGAAGAAGCTGCATCTTCGCGCAAAGACGATTCTGCCGCTCACATGCTCTGCGGTGTGCGCCTTCTGCCGAAAGAGGTCCGGGAGCTGTGCTTAGCTCTGCAGAGCACCGTACCTTCGTCTTTAGCCTCTCTACTCGTCTACATCTTAGCAAAAAGCTTTTCCACTCTGTCTGGCAAGGAGAAACTGTGCCAGCACAGAAAACATCTCCCATCGTGTTCTAGAGGCTGCACGCAGGTCTGCCGAGTGTTTTGCAAGAAGAGAAAGAAAGTTGTCCAAAACAGCTTGCAATCGAATGTTCATGTGAATAGAAAAGGCAGGAGAGTGGTCAGGTACGGTTTTCTCTCACTTGGCAAGCTGCGCACACAATCGCAGTGTTGTACAGCTTGTTTCATCACCTTTGCAAAGTTGCCGCTCTCTCCGGCTTCCGGAGACGAAGAAGCTGCTTCTTCGCGCAAAGGCGATTCTGCCGCTCACAGTGCTCTGCGGTGTGCGCCTTCTGCCGAAAGACGCCCGGGAGCGGTGCTTAGCTCTGCAGAGCACCGTACCTTCGTCTTTAGCCTCTCTTCTCGTCTACATCTTAGCAAAAAGCTTTTCCACTCTGTCTGGCAAGGAGAAACTGTGCCAGCACAGAAAACATCTCCCATCATGTTCTAGAGGCTGCACGCAGGTCTGCCGAGTGTTTTGCAAGAAGAGAAAGAAAGTTGTCCAAAACAGCTTGCAATCGAATGTTCAAGTGAATAGAAAAGGCAGGAGAGTGGTCAGGTACTGTTTTCTCTCAGTTGGCAAGCTGCGCACACAATCGCAGTGTTGTACAGCTTGTTTCATCACCTTTGCGAAGTTGCCGCTCTCTCCGGCTCCCGGAGACGAAGAAGCTGCTTCTTCGCGCAAAGACGATTCTGCCGCTCACAGTGCTCTGCGGTGTGCGCCTTCTGCCGAAAGAGGCCCGGGATCTGTGCTTAGCTCTGCAGAGCACCGTACCTTCGTCTTTAGCCTCTCTTCTCGTCTACATCTTAGCAAAAAGCTTTTCCAATCTGTCTGGCAAGGAGAAACTGTGCCAGCACAAAAAACATCTCCCATCGTGCTCTAGAGGCTGCACGGAGGTCTGCCGAGTGTTTTGCAAGAAGAGAAATAAAGTTGTCCAAAACAGCTTGCAATCGAATGTTCATGTGAATAGAAAAGGCAGGAGAGTGGTCAGGTACTGTTTTCTCTCAGTTGGCACGCTGCACACACAATCGCAGTGTTGTACAGCTTGTTTCATCACCTTTGCGAAGTTGCCGCTCTCTCCGGCTCCCGGAGACGAAGAAGCTGCTTCTTCGCGCAAAGACGATTATGCCGCTCACAGTGCTCTGCGGTGTGCGCCTTCTGCCAAAAGAGGTCCGGGAGCTGTGCTTAGCCCTGAGAAGCACCATACGTGCTTCTTTAGCCTCTCTTCTCGTCTACATCTTAGCAAAAAGCTTTTCCACTCTGTCTGGCAAGGAGAAACTGTGCCAGCACAGAAAACATCTCCCATCGTGTTCTAGAGGCTGCACGCAGGTCTGCCGAGTGTTTTGCAAGAAGAGAAAGAAAGTAGTCCAAAACAGCTTGCAATCGAATGTTCAAGTGAATAGAAAAGGCAGGAGAGTGGTCAGGTACTGTTTTCTCTCAGTTGGCAAGCTGCGCACAAAATCGCAGTGTTGTACAGCTTGTTTCATCACCTTTGCGAAGCTGCCGCTCTCTCCGGCTCCCGGAGACGAAGAAGCTGCTTCTTCGCGCAAAGACGATTCTGCCGCTCACAGTGCTCTGCGGTGTGCGCCTTCTGCCGAAAGACGCCCGGGAGCGGTGCTTAGCTCTGCAGAGCACCGTACCTTCGTCTTTAGCCTCTCTTCTCGTCTACATCTTAGCAAAAAGCTTTTCCACTCTGTCTGGCAAGGAGAAACTGTGCCAGCACAGAAAACATCTCCCATCGTGTTCAAGAGGCTGCACGGAGGTCTGCCGAGTGTTTTGCAAGAAGAGAAAGAAAGTTGTCCAAAACAGCTTGCAATCGAATGTTCATCTGAATAGAAAAGGCAGGAGAGTGGTCAGGTACTGTTTTCTCTCAGTTGGCAAGCTGCGCACACAATCGCAGTGTTGTACAGCTTGTTTCACACCTTTGCGAAGCTGCCGCTCTCTCCGGCTCCCGGAGACGAAGAAGCTGCTTCTTCGCGCAAAGACGATTCTGCCGCTCTCAGTGCTCTGCGGAGTGCGCCTTCTGCCGAAAGAGGTCCGGCAGCGATGCTTAGCTCTGCAGAGCACCGTACCTTCGTCTTTAGCCTCTCTTCTCGTCTACATCTTAGCAAAAAGCTTTTCCACTCTGTCTGGCAAGGAGAAACTGTGCCAGCACAGAAAACATCTCCCATCGTGTTCTAGAGGCTGCACGGAGGTCTGTCGAGTGTTTTGCAAGAAGAGAAAGAAAGTTGTCCAAAACAGCTTGCAATCGAATGTTCATGTGAATAGAAAAGGCAGGAGAGTGGTCAGGTACTGTTTTCTCTCACTTGGCAAGCTGCGCACACAATCGCAGTGTTGTACAGCTTGTTTCATCACCTTTGCGAAGTTGCCGCTCTCTCCGGCTCCCGGAGACGAAGAAGCTGCTTCTTCGCGCAAAGACGATTCTGCCGCTCACAGTGCTCTGCGGTGTGCGCCTTCTGCCGAAAGAGGTCCGGGAGCGGTGCTTAGCTCTGCAGAGCACCGTACCTTCGTCTTTAGTCTCTCTTCTCGTCTACATCTTAGCAAAAAGCTTTTCCACTCTGTCTGGCAAGGAGAAACTGTGCCAGCACAAAAAACATCTCCCATCGTGTTCTAGAGGCTGCACGCAGGTCTGCCGAGTGTTTTGCAAGAAGAGAAAGAAAGTTGTCCAAAACAGCTTGCAATCGAATGTTCATGTCAATAGAAAAGGCAGGAGAGTGGTCAGGTACTGTTTTCTCTCACTTGGCAAGCTGCGCACACAATCGCAGTGTTGTACAGCTTGTTTCATCACCTTTGCCAAGTTGCCGCTCTCTCCGGCTCCCGGAGACGAAGAAGCTGCTTCTTCGCGCAAAGACGATTCTGCCGCTCACAGTGCTCTGCGGTGTGCGCCTTCTGCCGAAAGAGGTCCGGGAGCGGTGCTTAGCTCTGCAGAGCGCCGTACCTTCGTCTTTAGCCTCTCTTTTCGTCTACATCTTAGCAAAAAGCTTTTCCACTCTGTCTGGCAAGGAGAAACTGTGCCAGGACAAAAAACATCTCCCATCGTGTTCTAGAGGCTGCACGCAGGTCTGCCGAGTGTTTTGCAGGAAGAGAAAGAAAGTTGTCCAAAACAGCTTGCAATCGAATGTTCAAGTGAATAGAAAAGGCAGGAGAGTGGTCAGGTAATGTTTTCTCTCAGTTGGCAAGCTGCGCACACAATCGCAGTGTTGTACAGCTTGTTTCATCACCTTTGCGAAGTTGCCGCTCTCTCCGGATCCCGGAGACGAAGAAGCTGCTTCTTCGCGCAAAGACGATTCTGCCGCTCACAGTGCTCTGCGGTGTGCGCCTTCTGCCGAAAGACGCCCGGGAGCGGTGCTTAGCTCTGCAGAGCACCGTACCTTCGTCTTTAGCCTCTCTTCTCGTCTACATCTTAGCAAAAAGCTTTTCCACTCTGTCTGGCAAGGAGAAACTGTGCCAGCACAGAAAACATCTCCCATCGTGTTCTAGAGGCTGCACGGAGGTCTGCCGAGTGTTTTGCAAGAAGAGAAAGAAAGTTGTCCAAAACAGCTTGCAATCGAATGTTCATCTGAATAGAAAAGGCAGGAGAGTGGTCAGGTACTGTTTTCTCTCAGTTGGCAAGCTGCGCACACAATCGCAGTGTTGTACAGCTTGTTTCATCACCTTTGCGAAGTTGCCGCTCTCTCCGGCTCCCGGAGACGAAGAAGCTGCATCTTCGCGCAAAGACGATTCTGCCGCTCACAGTGCTCTGCGGTGTGCGCCTTCTGCCGAAAGAGGTCCGGGAGCTGTGCTTAGCTCTGCAGAGCACCGTACCTTCGTCTTTAGCCTCTCTACTCGTCTACATCTTAGCAAAAAGCTTTTCCACTGTGTCTGGCAAGGAGAAACTGTGCCAGCACAGAAAACATCTCCCATCGTGTTCTAGAGGCTGCACGCAGGTCTGCCGAGTGTTTTGCAAGAAGAGAAAGAAAGTTGTCCAAAACAGCTTGCAATCGAATGTTCAAGTGAATAGAAAAGGCAGGAGAGTGGTCAGGTACGGTTTTCTCTCACTTGGCAAGCTGCGCACACAATCGCAGTGTTGTACAGCTTGTTTCATCACCTTTGCGAAGCTGCCGCTCTCTCCGGCTCCCGGAGACGAAGAAGCTGCTTCTTCGCGCAAAGACGATTCTGCCGCTCACAGTGCTCTGCGGTGTGCGCCTTCTGCCGAAAGACGCCAGGGAGCGGTGCTTAGCTCTGCAGAGCACCGTACCTTCGTCTTTAGCCTCTCTTCTCGTCTACATCTTAGCAAAAAGCTTTTCCACTCTGTCTGGCAAGGAGAAACTGTGCCAGCACAGAAAACATCTCCCACCGTGTTCTAGAGGCTGCACGGAGGTCTGCCGAGTGTTTTGCAAGAAGAGAAAGAAAGTTGTCCAAAACAGCTTGCAATCGAATGTTCATCTGAATAGAAAAGGCAGGAGAGTGGTCAGGTACTGTTTTCTCTCAGTTGGCAAGCTGCGCACACAATCGCAGTGTTGTACAGCTTGTTTCACACCTTTGCGAAGCTGCCGCTCTCTCCGGCTCCCGGAGACGAAGAAGCTGCTTCTTCGCGCAAAGACGATTCTGCCGCTCTCAGTGCTCTGCGGTTTGCGCCTTCTGCCAAAAGAGGTCCGGGAGCGGTGCTTAGCTCTGCAGAGCACCGTACCTTCGTCTTTAGCCTCTCTTCTCGTCTACATCTTAGCAAAAAGCTTTTCCACTCTGTCTGGCAAGGAGAAACTGTGCCAGCACTGAAAACATTACCATCGTGTTGTAGAGGCTGCACGCAGGTCTGCCGAATGTTTTGCAAGAAGAGAAAGAAAGTTGTCCAAAACAGCTTGCAATCGAATGTTCATGTGAATAGAAAAGGCAGGAGAGTGGTCAGGTACTGTTTTCTCTCACTTGGCAAGCGGCGCACACAATCGCAGTGTTGTACAGCTTGTTTCATCACCTTTGCCAAGCCGCCGCTCTCTCGGGCTCCCGGAGACGAAGAAGCTGCTTCTTCGCGCAAAGACGATTCTGCCGCTCACAGTGCTCTGCGGTGTGCGCCTTCTGCCGAAAGACGCCAGGGAGCGGTGCTTAGCTCTGCAGAGCACCGTACCTTCGTCTTTAGCCTCTCTTCTCGTCTACATCTTAGCAGAAATCTTTGCCACTCTGTCTGGCAAGGAGAAACTGTGCCAGCACAGAAAACATCTCCCTGCGTGTTCTAGAGGCTGCACGGAGGTCTGCCGAGTGTTTTGCAAGAAGAGAAAGAAAGTTGTCCAAAACAGCTTGCAATCTAATGTTCATCTGAATAGAAAAGGCAGGAGAGTGGTCAGGTACTGTTTTCTCTCAGTTGGCAAGCTGCGCACACAATCGCAGTGTTGTACAGCTTGTTTCACACCTTTGCGAAGCTGCCTCTCTCTCCGGCTCCCGGAGACGAAGAAGCTGCTTCTTCGCGCAAAGACGATTCTGCCGCTCTCAGTGCTCTGCGGTGTGCGCCTTCTGCCGAAAGAGGTCCGGGAGCGGTGCTTAGCTCTGCAGAGCACCGTACCTTCGTCTTTAGCCTCTCTTCTCGTCTACATCTTACCAAAAGCTTTTCCACTCTGTCTGGCAAGGAGAAACTGTGCCAGCACAGAAAACATCTCCCATCGTGTTCTAGAGGCTGCACGGAGGTCTGCCGAGTGTTTTGCAAGAAGAGAAAAAAGTTGTCCAAAACAGCTTGCAATCGAATGTTCATGTGAATAGAAAAGGCAGGAGAGTGGTCAGGTACTGTTTTCTCTCAGTTGGCAAGCGGCGCACACAATCGCAGTGTTGTACAGCTTGTTTCATCACCTTTGCCAAGCCGCCGCTCTCTCCGGCTCCCGGAGACGAAGAAGCTGCTTCTTCGCGCAAAGACGATTCTGCCGCTCACAGTGCTCTGCGGTGTGCGCCTTCTGCCGAAAGACGCCAGGGAGCGGTGCTTAGCTCTGCAGAGCACCGTACCTTCGTCTTTAGCCTCTCTTCTCGTCTACATCTTAGCAGAAAGCTTTTCCACTCTGTCTGGCAAGGAGAAATTGTGCCAGCACAGAAAACATCTCCCATCGTGTTCTAGAGGCTGCACGGAGGTCTGCCGAGTGTTTTGCAAGAAGAGAAAGAAAGTTGTCCAAAACAGCTTGCAATCGAATATTCATGTGAATAGAAAAGGCAGGAGAGTGGTCAGGTACGGTTTTCTCTCAGTTAGCAAGCTGCGCACACAATCGCAGTGTTGTACAGGTTGTTTCATCACCTTTGCGAAGTTGCCGCTCTCTCCGGCTCCCGGAGACGAAGAAGCTGCTTCTTCGCGCAAAGACGATTCTGCCGCTCACAGTGCTCTGCTGTGTGCGCCTTCCGCCGAAAGAGGCCCGGGAGCGGTGCTTAGCTCTGCAGAGAACCGTACCTTCGTCTTTAGCCTCTCTTCTCGTCTACATCTTAGCAAAAAGCTTTTCCACTCTGTCTGGCAAGGAGAAACTGTGCCAGCACAGAAAACATCTCCCATCGTGTTCTAGAGGCTGCACGGAGGTCTGCCGAGTGTTTTGCAAGAAGAGAAAGAAAGTTGTCCAAAACAGCTTCCAATCGAATGTTCATGTGAATAGAAAAGGCAGGAGAGTGGTCAGGTACGGTTTTCTCTCAGTTGGCAAGCTGCGCACACAATCGCAGTGTTGTACAGCTTGTTTCTTCACCTTTGCGAAGCTGCCGCTCTCTCCGGCTCCCGGAGACGAAGAAGCTGCTTCTTCGCGCAAAGACGATTCTGCCGCTCACAGTGCTCTGCGGTGTGCGCCTTCTGCCGAAAGAGGCCCGGGAGCTGTGCTTAGCTCTGCAGAGCACCGTACCTTCGTCTTTAGCCTCTCTTCTCGTCTACATCTTAGCAAAAAGCTTTTCCACTCTGTCTGGCAAGGAGAAACTGTGCCAGCACAGAAAACATCTCCCATCGTGTTCTAGAGGCTGCACGGAGGTCTGCCGAGTGTTTTGCAAGAAGAGAAAGAAAGTTGTCCAAAACAGCTTGCAATCGAATGTTCGTTTGAATAGAAATGGCAGGAGAGTGGTCAGGTACGGTTTTCTCTCACTTGGCAAGCTGCGCACACAATCGCAGTGTTGTACAGCTTGTTTCATCACCTTTGCGAAGTTGCCGCTCTCTCCGGCTCCCGGAGACGAAGAAGCTGCTTCTTCTCGCAAAGACGATTCTGCCGCTCACAGTGCTCTGCAGTGTGTGTCTTCTGCCGAAAGAGGCCCGGGAGCTGTGCTTAGCTCTGCAGAGCCCAAACCTGCTTCTTTAGCCTCTCTTCTCGTCTACATCTTAGCAGAAAGCTTTTCCACTCTGTCTGGCAAGGAGAAACTGTGCCAGCACAAAAAACATCTCCCATCGTGTTCTGGAGGCTGCACGCAGGTCTGCCGAGTGTTTTGCAAGAAGAGAAAGAAAGTTGTCCAAAACAGCTTGCAATCGAATGTTAATGTGAATAGAAAAGGCAGGAGAGTGGTCAGGTTCTGTTTTCTCTCAGTTGGCAAGCTGCGCACACAATCGCAGTGTTGTACAGCTTGTTTCATCACCTTTGCGAAGTTGCCGCTCTCTCCGGCTCCCGGAGACGAAGAAGCTGCTTCTTCGCGCAAAGACGATTCTGCCGCTCACAGTGCTCTGCGGTGTGCGCCTTCTGCCGAAAGAGGTCCGGGAGCGGTGCTTAGCTCTGCAGAGCACCGTACCTTCGTCTTTAGCCTCTCTTCTCGTCTACATCTTAGCAAAAAGCTTTTCCACTCTGTCTGGCAAGGAGAAACTGTGCCAGCACAAAAAACATCTACCATCGTGTTCTAGAGGCTGCACGCAGGTCTGCCGAATGTTTTGCAAGAAGAGAAAGAAAGTTGTCCAAAACAGCTTGCAATCGAATGTTCAAGTGAATAGAAAAGGCAGGAGAGTGGTCAGGTACTGTTTTCTCTCAGTTGGCAAGCTGCGCACACAATCGCAGTGTTGTACAGCTTGTTTCATCACCTTTGCGAAGTTGCCGCTCTCTCCGGCTCCCGGAGACGAAGAAGCTGCTTCTTCGCGCAAAGACGATTCTGCCGCTCACAGTGCTCTGCGGTGTGCGCCTTCTGCCGAAAGACGCCCGGGAGCGGTGCTTAGCTCTGCAGAGCACCGTACCTTCGTCTTTAGCCTCTCTTCTCGTCTACATCTTAGCAAAAAGCTTTTCCACTCTGTCTGGCAAGGAGAAACTGTGCCAGCACAGAAAACATCTCCCATCGTGTTCTAGAGGCTGCACGCAGGTCTGCCGAGTGTTTTGCAAGAAGAGAAAGAAAGTTGTCCAAAACAGCTTGCAATCGAATGTTCATGTGAATAGAAAAGGCAGGAGAGTGGTCAGGTACTGTTTTCTCTCACTTGGCAAGCTGCGCACACAATCGCAGTGTTGTACAGCTTGTTTCATCACCTTTGCGAAGTTGCCGCTCTCTCCGGCTCCCGGAGACGAAGAAGCTGCTTCTTCGCGCAAAGACGATTCTGCCGCTCACAGTGCTCTGCGGTGTGCGCCTTCTGCCGAAAGAGGTCCGGGAGCGGTGCTTAGCTCTGCAGAGCACCGTACCTTCGTCTTTAGCCTCTCTTCTCGTCTACATCTTAGCAAAAAGCTTTTCCACTCTGTCTGGCAAGGAGAAACTGTGCCAGCACAGAAAACATCTCCCATCGTGTTCTAGAGGCTGCACGCAGGTCTGCCGAATGTTTTGCAAGAAGAGAAAGAAAGTTGTCCAAAACAGCTTGCAATCGAATGTTCAAGTGAATAGAAAAGGCAGGAGAGTGGTCAGGTACTGTTTTCTCTCAGTTGGCAAGCTGCGCACACAATCGCAGTGTTGTACAGCTTGTTTCATCACCTTTGCGAAGTTGCCGCTCTCTCCGGCTCCCGGAGACGAAGAAGCTGCTTCTTCGCGCAAAGACGATTCTGCCGCTCACAGTGCTCTGCGGTGTGCGCCTTCTGCCGAAAGAGGTCCGGGAGCGGTGCTTAGCTCTGCAGAGCACCGTACCTTCGTCTTTAGCCTCTCTTCTCGTCTACATCTTAGCAAAAAGCTTTTCCACTCTGTCTGGCAAGGAGAAACTGTGCCAGCACAGAAAACATCTCCCTGCGTGTTCTAGAGGCTGCACGGAGGTCTGCCGAGTGTTTTGCAAGAAGAGAAAGAAAGTTGTCCAAAACAGCTTGCAATCGAATGTTCATGTGAATAGAAAAGGCAGGAGAGTGGTCAGGTACTGTTTTCTCTCAGTTGGCAAGCTGCGCACACAATCGCAGTGTTGTACAGCTTGTTTCATCACCTTTGCGAAGTTGCCGCTCTCTCCGGCTCCCGGAGACGAAGAAGCTGCTTCTTCGCGCAAAGACGATTCTGCCGCTCACAGTGCTTTGCAGTGTGTGTCTTCTGCCGAAAGAGGCCCGGGAGCTGTGCTTAGCTCTGCAGAGCACCGTACCTTCGTCTTTAGCCTCTCTTCTCGTCTACATCTTAGCAAAAAGCTTTTCCACTCTGTCTGGCAAGGAGAAACTGTGCCAGCACAAAAAACATCTCCCATCGTGTTCTAGAGGCTGCACGGAGGTCTGCCGAGTGTTTTGCAAGAAGAGAAAGAAAGTTGTCCAAAACAGCTTGCAATCGAATGTTCATGTGAATAGAAAAGGCAGGAGAGTGGTCAGGTACTGTTTTCTCTCAGTTGGCAAGCTGCGCACACAATCGCAGTGTTGTACAGCTTGTTTCATCACCTTTGCGAAGTTGCCGCTCTCTCAGGCTCCCGGAGACGAAGAAGCTGCTTCTTCGCGCAAAGACGATTCTGCCTCTCACAGTGCTCTGCGGTGTGCGCCTTCTGCCGAAAGAGGTCCGGGAGCGGTGCTTAGCTCTGCAGAGTACCGTACCTTCGTCTTTAGCCTCTCTTCTCGTCTACATCTTAGCAAAAAGCTTTTCCACTCTGTCTGGCAAGGAGAAACTGTGCCAGCACAGAAAACATCTCCCATCGTGTTCTAGAGGCTGCACGCAGGTCTGCCGAGTGTTTTGCAAGAAGAGAAATAAAGTTGTCCAAAACAGCTTGCAATCGAATGTTCATGTGAATAGAAAAGGCAGGAGAGTGGTCAGGTACTGTTTTCTCTCACTTGGCAAGCGGCACACACAATCGCAGTGTTGTACAGCTTGTTTCATCACCTTTGCCAAGCCGCCGCTCTCTCCGGCTCCCGGAGACGAAGAAGCTGCTTCTTCGCGCAAAGACGATTCTGCCGCTCACAGTGCTCTGCGGTGTGCGCCTTCTGCCGAAAGAGGTCCGGGAGCGGTGCTTAGCTCTGCAGAGCACCGTACCTTCGTCTTTAGCCTCTCTTCTCGTCTACATCTTAGCAAAAAGCTTTTCCACTCTGTCTGGCAAGGAGAAACTGTGCCAGCACAGAAAACATCTCCCATCGTGTTCTAGAGGCTGCACGGAGGTCTGCCGAGTGTTTTGCAAGAAGAGAAAAAAGTTGTCCAAAACAGCTTGCAATCGAATGTTCATGTGAATAGAAAAGGCAGGAGAGTGGTCAGGTACTGTTTTCTCTCACTTGGCAAGCGGCGCACACAATCGCAGTGTTGTACAGCTTGTTTCATCACCTTTGCGAAGTTGCCGCTCTCTCCGGCTCCCGGAGACGAAGAAGCTGCTTCTTCGCGCAAAGACGATTCTGCCGCTCACAGTGCTCTGCGGTGTGCGCCTTCTGCCGAAAGACGCCAGGGAGCGGTGCTTAGCTCTGCAGAGCACCGTACCTTCGTCTTTAGCCTCTCTTCTCGTCTACATCTTAGCAAAAAGCTTTTCCACTCTGTCTGGCAAGGAGAAACTGTGCCAGCACAGAAAACATCTCCCTGCGTGTTCTAGAGGCTGCACGGAGGTCTGCCGAGTGTTTTGCAAGAAGAGAAAGAAAGTTGTCCAAAACAGCTTGCAATCGAATGTTCATCTGAATAGAAAAGGCAGGAGAGTGGTCAGGTACTGTTTTCTCTCAGTTGGCAAGCTGCGCACACAATCGCAGTGTTGTACAGGTTGTTTCATCACCTTTGCGAAGTTGCCGCTCTCTCCGGCTCCCGGAGACGAAGAAGCTGCTTCTTCGCGCAAAGACGATTCTGCCGCTCACAGTGCTCTGCTGTGTGCGCCTTCTGCCGAAAGAGGCCCGGGAGCGGTGCTTAGCTCTGCAGAGAACCGTACCTTCGTCTTTAGCCTCTCTTCTCGTCTACATCTTAGCAAAAAGCTTTTCCACTCTCTCTGGCAAGGAGAAACTGTGCCAGCACAGAAAACATCTCCCATCGTGTTCTAGAGGCTGCACGCAGGTCTGCCGAGTGTTTTGCAAGAAGAGAAAGAAAGTTGTCCAAAACAGCTTGCAATCGAATGTTCATGTGAATAGAAAAGGCAGGAGAGTGGTCAGGTACTGTTTTCTCTCAGTTGGCAAGCTGCGCACACAATCGCAGTGTTGTACAGCTTGTTTCATCACCTTTGCCAAGCCGCCGCTCTCTCCGGCTCCCGGAGACGAAGAAGCTGCTTCTTCGCGCAAAGACGATTCTGCCGCTCACAGTGCTCTGCAGTGTGTGTCTTCTGCCGAAAGAGGCCCGGGAGCTGTGCTTAGCTCTGCAGAGCACCGTACCTTCGTCTTTAGCCTCTCTTCTCGTCTACATCTTAGCAGAAAGCTTTTCCACTCTGTCTGGCAAGGAGAAACTGTGCCAGCACAGAAAACATCTCCCTGCGTGTTCTAGAGGCTGCACGGAGGTCTGCCGAGTGTTTTGCAAGAAGAGAAAGAAAGTTGTCCAAAACAGCTTGCAATCGAATGTTCATGTGAATAGAAAAGGCAGGAGAGTGGTCAGGTACTGTTTTCTCTCAGTTGGCAAGCTGCGCACACAATCGCAGTGTTGTACAGGTTGTTTCATCACCTTTGCGAAGTTGCCGCTCTCTCCGGCTCCCGGAGACGAAGAAGCTGCTTCTTCGCGCAAAGACGATTCTGCCGCTCACAGTGCTCTGCTGTGTGCGCCTTCTGCCGAAAGAGGCCCGGGAGCGGTGCTTAGCTCTGCAGAGCACCGTACCTTCGTCTTTAGCCTCTCTTCTCGTCTACATCTTAGCAAAAAGCGTTTCCACTCTGTCTGGCAAGGAGAAACTGTGCCAGCACAAAAAACATCTCCCATCGTGTTCTAGAGGCTGCACGGAGGTCTGCCGAGTGTTTTGCAAGAAGAGAAAGAAAGTTGTCCAAAACAGCTTGCAATCGAATGTTCATGTGAATAGAAAAGGCAGGAGAGTGGTCAGGTACTGTTTTCTCTCAGTTGGCAAGCTGCGCACACAATCGCAGTGTTGTACAGCTTGTTTCATCACCTTTGCGAAGTTACCGCTCTCTCCGGCTCCCGGAGACGAAGAAGCTGCTTCTTCACGCAAAGACGATTCTGCCGCTCACAGTGCTCTGCGGTGTGCGCCTTCTGCCGAAAGACGCCCGGGAGCGGTGCTTAGCTCTGCAGAGCACCGTACCTTCGTCTTTAGCCTCTCTTCTCGTCTACATCTTAGCAAAAAGCTTTTCCACTCTGTCTGGCAAGGAGAAACTGTGCCAGCACAGAAAACATCTCCCATCGTGTTCTCGAGGATGCACGGAGGTCTGCCGAGTGTTTTGCAAGAAGAGAAATAAAGTTGTCCAAAACAGCTTCCAATCGAATCTTCATGTGAATAGAAAAGGCAGGAGAGTGGTCAGGTACTGTTTTCTCTCACTTGGCAAGCTGCGCACACAATCGCAGTGTTGTACAGCTTGTTTCATCACCTTTGCGAAGTTGCCGCTCTCTCCGGCTCCCGGAGACGAAGAAGCTGCTTCTTCGCGCAAAGACGATTCTGCCGCTCACAGTGCTCTGCGGTGTGCGCCTTCTGCCGAAAGAGGTCCGGGAGCGGTGCTTAGCTCTGCAGAGCACCGTACCTTCGTCTTTAGCCTCTCTTCTCGTCTACATCTTAGCAAAAAGCTTTTCCACTCTGTCTGGCAAGGAGAAACTGTGCCAGCACAAAAAACATCTACCATCGTGTTCTAGAGGCTGCACGCAGGTCTGCCGAGTGTTTTGCAAGAAGAGAAAGAAAGTTGTCCAAAACAGCTTCCAATCGAATGTTCAAGTGAATAGAAAAGGCAGGAGAGTGGTCAGGTACTGTTTTCTCTCAGTTGGCAAGCTGCGCACACAATCGCAGTGTTGTACAGCTTGTTTCATCACCTTTGCGAAGTTGCCGCTCTCTCCGGCTCCCGGAGACGAAGAAGCTGCTTCTTCGCGCAAAGACGATTCTGCCGCTCACAGTGCTCTGCGGTGTGCGCCTTCTGCCGAAAGAGCCCCGGGAGCTGTGCTTAGCTCTGAGAAGCACCATACGTGCTTCTTTAGCCTCTCTTCTCGTCTACATCTTAGCAAAAAGCTTTTCCACTCTGTCTGGCAAGGAGAAACTGTGCCAGCACAGAAAACATCTCCCTGCGTGTTCTAGAGGCTGCACGGAGGTCTGCCGAGTGTTTTGCAAGAAGAGAAAGAAAGTTGTCCAAAACAGCTTGCAATCGAATGTTCATGTGAATAGAAAAGGCAGGAGAGTGGTCAGGTACTGTTTTCTCTCAGTTGGCAAGCTGCGCACACAATCGCAGTGTTGTACAGCTTGTTTCATCACCTTTGCCAAGTTGCCGCTCTCTCCGGCTCCCGGAGACGAAGAAGCTGCTTCTTCGCGCAAAGACGATTCTGCCGCTCACTCTGCTCTGCGGTGTGCGCCTTCTGCCGAAAGAGGTCCGGGAGCGGTGGTTAGCTCTGCAGAGCACCGTACCTTCGTCTTTAGCCTCTCTTCTCGTCTACATCTTAGCAAAAAGCTTTTCCACTCTGTCTGGCAAGGAGAAACTGTGCCAGCACAAAAAACATCTCCCATCGTGTTCTAGAGGCTGCACGGAGGTCTGCCGAGTGTTTTGCAAGAAGAGAAAGAAAGTTGTCCAAACAGCTTGCAATCGAATGTTCATGTGAATAGAAAAGGCAGGAGAGTGGTCAGGTACTGTTTTCTCTCAGTTGGCAAGCTGCGCACACAATCGCAGTGTCGTACAGCTTGTTTCATCACCTTTGCGAAGTTGCCGCTCTCTCCGGCTCCCGGAGACGAAGAAGCTGCTTCTTCGCGCAAAGACGATTCTGCCGCTCACAGTGCTCTGCGGTGTGCGCCTTCTGCCGAAAGAAGTCCGGGAGCGGTGCTTAGCTCTGCAGAGCACCGTACCTTCGTCTTTAGCCTCTCTTCTCGTCTACATCTTAGCAAAAAGCTTTTCCACTCTGTCTGGCAAGGAGAAACTGTGCCAGCACAAAAAACATCTCCCATCGTGTTCTAGAGGCTGCACGGAGGTCTGCCGAGTGTTTTGCAAGAAGAGAAAGAAAGTTGTCCAAAACAGCTTGCAATCGAATGTTCATGTGAATAGAAAAGGCAGGAGAGTGGTCAGGTACTGTTTTCTCTCACTTGGCAAGCTGCGCACACAATCGCAGTGTTGTACAGCTTGTTTCATCACCTTTGCGAAGTTGCCGCTCTCTCCGGCTCCCGGAGACGAAGAAGCTGCTTCTTCGCGCAAAGACGATTCTGCCGCTCACTCTGCTCTGCGGTGTGCGCCTTCTGCTGAAAGAGGTCCGGGAGCGGTGCTTAGCTCTGCAGAGCACCGTACCTTCGTCTTTAGCCTCTCTTCTCGTCTACATCTTAGCAAAAAGCTTTTCCACTCTGTCTGGCAAGGAGAAACTGTGCCAGCACAAAAAACATCTCCCATCGTGTTCTAGAGGCTGCACGGAGGTCTGCCCAGTGTTTTGCAAGTAGAGAAAGAAAGTTGTCCAAAACAGCTTGCAATCGAATGTTCATGTGAATAGAAAAGGCAGGAGAGTGGTCAGGTACTGTTTTCTCTCAGTTGGCAAGCTGCGCACACAATCGCAGTGTCGTACAGCTTGTTTCATCACCTTTGCGAAGTTGCCGCTCTCTCCGGCTCCCGGAGACGAAGAAGCTGCTTCTTCGCGCAAAGACGATTCTGCCGCTCACAGTGCTCTGCGGTGTGCGCCTTCTGCCGAAAGAGGTCCGGCAGCGGTGCTTAGCTCTGCAGAGCACCGTACCTTCGTCTTTAGCCTCTCTTCTCGTCTACATCTTAGCAAAAAGCTTTTCCACTCTGTCTGGCAAGGAGAAACTGTGCCAGCACAGAAAACATCTCCCATCGTGTTCTAGAGGCTGCACGGAGGTCTGCCGAGTGTTTTGCAAGAAGAGAAAGAAAGTTGTCCAAAACAGCTTCCAATCGAATGTTCATGTGAATAGAAAAGGCAGGAGAGTGGTCAGGTACTGTTTTCTCTCAGTTGGCAAGCTGCGCACACAATCGCAGTGTTGTACAGCTTGTTTCATCACCTTTGCCAAGTTGCCGCTCTCTCCGGCTCCCGGAGACGAAGAAGCTGCTTATCGCGCAAAGAAGATTATGCCGCTCCCAGTGCTCTGCGGTGTGCGCCTTCTGCCGAAAGAGGTCCGGGAGCTGTGCTTAGCTCTGCAGAGCACCGTACCTTCGTCTTTAGCCTCTCTTCTCGTCTACATCTTAGCAAAAAGCTTTTCCACTCTGTCTGGCAAGGAGAAACTGTGCCAGCACAGAAAACATCTCCCATCGTGTTCTAGAGGCTGCACGCAGGTCTGCCGAGTGTTTTGCAAGAAGAGAAAGAAAGTTGTCCAAAACAGCTTGCAATCGAATGTTCATCTGAATAGAAAAGGCAGGAGAGTGGTCAGGTACTGTTTTCTCTCACTTGGCAAGCTGCGCACACAATCGCAGTGTTGTACAGCTTGTTTCATCACCTTTGCCAAGTTGCCGCTCTCTCCGGCTCCCGGAGACGAAGAAGCTGCTTCTTCGCGCAAAGACGATTCTGCTGCTCACAGTTCTCTGCGGTGTGCGCCTTCTGCCGAAAGAGCCCCGGGAGCTGTGCTTAGCTCTGAGAAGCACCATACGTGCTTCTTTAGCTACTCTTCTCGTCTACATCTTAGCAAAAAGCTTTTCCACTCTGTCTGGCAAGGAGAAACTGTGCCAGCACAGAAAACATCTCCCTGCGTGTTCTAGAGGCTGCACGGAGGTCTGCCGAGTGTTTTGCAAGAAGAGAAAGAAAGTTGTCCAAAACAGCTTGCAATCGAATGTTCATCTGAATAGAAAAGGCAGGAGAGTGGTCAGGTACTGTTTTCTCTCAGTTGGCAAGCTGCGCACACAATCGCAGTGTTGTACAGCTTGTTTCATCACCTTTGCGAAGTTGCCGCTCTCTCCGGCTCCCGGAGACGAAGAAGCTGCTTCTTCGCGCAAAGACGATTCTGCCGCTCACAGTGCTCTGCTGTGTGCGCCTTCTGCCGAAAGAGGCCCGGGAGCGGTGCTTAGCTCTGCAGAGAACCGTACCTTCGTCTTTAGCCTCTCTTCTCGTCTACATCTTAGCAAAAAGCTTTTCCACTCTCTCTGGCAAGGAGAAACTGTGCCAGCACAGAAAACATCTCCCATCGTGTTCTAGAGGCTGCACGCAGGTCTGCCGAGTGTTTTGCAAGAAGAGAAAGAAAGTTGTCCAAAACAGCTTGCAATCGAATGTTCATGTGAATAGAAAAGGCAGGAGAGTGGTCAGGTACTGTTTTCTCTCAGTTGGCAAGCTGCGCACACAATCGCAGTGTTGTACAGCTTGTTTCATCACCTTTGCGAAGTTACCGCTCTCTCCGGCTCCCGGAGACGAAGAAGCTGCTTCTTCACGCAAAGACGATTCTGCCGCTCACAGTGCTCTGCGGTGTGCGCCTTCTGCCGAAAGACGCCCGGGAGCGGTGCTTAGCTCTGCAGAGCACCGTACCTTCGTCTTTAGCCTCTCTTCTCGTCTACATCTTAGCAAAAAGCTTTTCCACTCTGTCTGGCAAGGAGAAACTGTGCCAGCACAGAAAACATCTCCCATCGTGTTCTCGAGGATGCACGGAGGTCTGCCGAGTGTTTTGCAAGAAGAGAAACAAAGTTGTCCAAAACAGCTTCCAATCGAATCTTCATGTGAATAGAAAAGGCAGGAGAGTGGTCAGGTACTGTTTTCTCTCACTTGGCAAGCTGCGCACACAATCGCAGTGTTGTACAGCTTGTTTCATCACCTTTGCGAAGTTGCCGCTCTCTCCGGCTCCCGGAGACGAAGAAGCTGCTTCTTCGCGCAAAGACGATTCTGCCGCTCACAGTGCTCTGCGGTGTGCGCCTTCTGCCGAAAGAGGTCCGGGAGCGGTGCTTAGCTCTGCAGAGCACCGTACCTTCGTCTTTAGCCTCTCTTCTCGTCTACATCTTAGCAAAAAGCTTTTCCACTCTGTCTGGCAAGGAGAAACTGTGCCAGCACAAAAAACATCTACCATCGTGTTCTAGAGGCTGCACGCAGGTCTGCCGAGTGTTTTGCAAGAAGAGAAAGAAAGTTGTCCAAAACAGCTTCCAATCGAATGTTCAAGTGAATAGAAAAGGCAGGAGAGTGGTCAGGTACTGTTTTCTCTCAGTTGGCAAGCTGCGCACACAATCGCAGTGTTGTACAGCTTGTTTCATCACCTTTGCGAAGTTGCCGCTCTCTCCGGCTCCCGGAGACGAAGAAGCTGCTTCTTCGCGCAAAGACGATTCTGCCGCTCACAGTGCTCTGCGGTGTGCGCCTTCTGCCGAAAGAGCCCCAGGAGCTGTGCTTAGCTCTGAGAAGCACCATACGTGCTTCTTTAGCCTCTCTTCTCGTCTACATCTTAGCAAAAAGCTTTTCCACTCTGTCTGGCAAGGAGAAACTGTGCCAGCACAGAAAACATCTCCCTGCGTGTTCTAGAGGCTGCACGGAGGTCTGCCGAGTGTTTTGCAAGAAGAGAAAGAAAGTTGTCCAAAACAGCTTGCAATCGAATGTTCATGTGAATAGAAAAGGCAGGAGAGTGGTCAGGTACTGTTTTCTCTCAGTTGGCAAGCTGCGCACACAATCGCAGTGTTGTACAGCTTGTTTCATCACCTTTGCCAAGTTGCCGCTCTCTCCGGCTCCCGGAGACGAAGAAGCTGCTTCTTCGCGCAAAGACGATTCTGCCGCTCACTCTGCTCTGCGGTGTGCGCCTTCTGCCGAAAGAGGTCCGGGAGCGGTGGTTAGCTCTGCAGAGCACCGTACCTTCGTCTTTAGCCTCTCTTCTCGTCTACATCTTAGCAAAAAGCTTTTCCACTCTGTCTGGCAAGGAGAAACTGTGCCAGCACAAAAAACATCTCCCATCGTGTTCTAGAGGCTGCACGGAGGTCTGCCGAGTGTTTTGCAAGAAGAGAAAGAAAGTTGTCCAAACAGCTTGCAATCGAATGTTCATGTGAATAGAAAAGGCAGGAGAGTGGTCAGGTACTGTTTTCTCTCAGTTGGCAAGCTGCGCACACAATCGCAGTGTCGTACAGCTTGTTTCATCACCTTTGCGAAGTTGCCGCTCTCTCCGGCTCCCGGAGACGAAGAAGCTGCTTCTTCGCGCAAAGACGATTCTGCCGCTCACAGTGCTCTGCGGTGTGCGCCTTCTGCCGAAAGAGGTCCGGGAGCGGTGCTTAGCTCTGCAGAGCACCGTACCTTCGTCTTTAGCCTCTCTTCTCGTCTACATCTTAGCAAAAAGCTTTTCCACTCTGTCTGGCAAGGAGAAACTGTGCCAGCACAAAAAACATCTCCCATCGTGTTCTAGAGGCTGCACGGAGGTCTGCCGAGTGTTTTGCAAGAAGAGAAAGAAAGTTGTCCAAAACAGCTTGCAATCGAATGTTCATGTGAATAGAAAAGGCAGGAGAGTGGTCAGGTACTGTTTTCTCTCACTTGGCAAGCTGCGCACACAATCGCAGTGTTGTACAGCTTGTTTCATCACCTTTGCGAAGTTGCCGCTCTCTCCGGCTCCCGGAGACGAAGAAGCTGCTTCTTCGCGCAAAGACGATTCTGCCGCTCACTCTGCTCTGCGGTGTGCGCCTTCTGCTGAAAGAGGTCCGGGAGCGGTGCTTAGCTCTGCAGAGCACCGTACCTTCGTCTTTAGCCTCTCTTCTCGTCTACATCTTAGCAAAAAGCTTTTCCACTCTGTCTGGCAAGGAGAAACTGTGCCAGCACAAAAAACATCTCCCATCGTGTTCTAGAGGCTGCACGGAGGTCTGCCGAGTGTTTTGCAAGTAGAGAAACAAAGTTGTCCAAAACAGCTTGCAATCGAATGTTCATGTGAATAGAAAAGGCAGGAGAGTGGTCAGGTACTGTTTTCTCTCAGTTGGCAAGCTGCGCACACAATCGCAGTGTCGTACAGCTTGTTTCATCACCTTTGCGAAGTTGCCGCTCTCTCCGGCTCCCGGAGACGAAGAAGCTGCTTCTTCGCGCAAAGACGATTCTGCCGCTCACAGTGCTCTGCGGTGTGCGCCTTCTGCCGAAAGAGGTCCGGCAGCGGTGCTTAGCTCTGCAGAGCACCGTACCTTCGTCTTTAGCCTCTCTTCTCGTCTACATCTTAGCAAAAAGCTTTTCCACTCTGTCTGGCAAGGAGAAACTGTGCCAGCACAGAAAACATCTCCCATCGTGTTCTAGAGGCTGCACGGAGGTCTGCCGAGTGTTTTGCAAGAAGAGAAAGAAAGTTGTCCAAAACAGCTTGCAATCGAATGTTCATGTGAATAGAAAAGGCAGGAGAGTGGTCAGGTACTGTTTTCTCTCAGTTGGCAAGCTGCGCACACAATCGCAGTGTTGTACAGCTTGTTTCATCACCTTTGCCAAGTTGCCGCTCTCTCCGGCTCCCGGAGACGAAGAAGCTGCTTCTTCGCGCAAAGAAGATTATGCCGCTCCCAGTGCTCTGCGGTGTGCGCCTTCTGCCGAAAGAGGTCCGGGAGCTGTGCTTAGCTCTGCAGAGCACCGTACCTTCGTCTTTAGCCTCTCTTCTCGTCTACATCTTAGCAAAAAGCTTTTCCACTCTGTCTGGCAAGGAGAAACTGTGCCAGCACAGAAAACATCTCCCATCGTGTTCTAGAGGCTGCACGCAGGTCTGCCGAGTGTTTTGCAAGAAGAGAAAGAAAGTTGTCCAAAACAGCTTGCAATCGAATGTTCATGTGAATAGAAAAGGCAGGAGAGTGGTCAGGTACTGTTTTCTCTCACTTGGCAAGCTGCGCACACAATCGCAGTGTTGTACAGCTTGTTTCATCACCTTTGCCAAGTTGCCGCTCTCTCCGGCTCCCGGAGACGAAGAAGCTGCTTCTTCGCGCAAAGACGATTCTGCTGCTCACAGTGCTCTGCGGTGTGCGCCTTCTGCCGAAAGAGCCCCGGGAGCTGTGCTTAGCTCTGAGAAGCACCATACGTGCTTCTTTAGCTACTCTTCTCGTCTACATCTTAGCAAAAAGCTTTTCCACTCTGTCTGGCAAGGAGAAACTGTGCCAGCACAGAAAACATCTCCCATCGTGTTCTAGAGGCTGCACGGAGGTCTGCCGAGTGTTTTGCAAGTAGAGAAAGAAAGTTGTCCAAAACAGCTTCCAATCGAATGTTCATGTGAATAGAAAAGGCAGGAGAGTGGTCAGGTACTGTTTTCTCTCACTTGGCAAGCTGCGCACACAATCGCAGTGTTGTACAGCTTGTTTCATCACCTTTGCGAAGTTGCCGCTCTCTCCGGCTCCCGGAGACGAAGAAGCTGCTTCTTCGCGCAAAGACGATTCTGCCGCTCACAGTGCTCTGCGGTGTGCGCCTTCTGCCGAAAGAGGTCCAGGAGCGGTGCTTAGCTCTGCAGAGCACCGTACCTTCGTCTTTAGCCTCTCTTCTCGTCTACATCTTAGCAAAAAGCTTTTCCACTCTGTCTGGCAAGGAGAAACTGTGCCAGCACAAAAAACATCTCCCATCGTGTTCTAGAGGCTGCACGCAGGCCTGCCGAATGTTCTGCAAGAAGAGAAAGAAAGTTGTCCAAAACAGCTTGCAATCGAATGTTCATATGAATAGAAAAGGCAGGAGAGTGGTCAGGTACTGTTTTCTCTCAGTTGGCAAGCTGCGCACACAATCGCAGTGTTGTACAGCTTGTTTCATCACCTTTGCGAAGTTGCCGCTCTCTCCGGCTCCCGGAGACGAAGAAGCTGCTTCTTCGCGCAAAGACGATTCTGCCGCTCACAGTGCTCTGCGGTGTGCGCCTTCTGCCGAAAGACGCCCGGGAGCGGTGCTTAGCTCTGCAGAGCACCGTACCTTCGTCTTTAGCCTCTCTTCTCGTCTACATCTTAGCAAAAAGCTTTTCCACTCTGTCTGGCAAGGAGAAACTGTGCCAGCACAGAAAACATCTCCCATCGTGTTCTAGAGGCTGCACGCAGGTCTGCCGAGTGTTTTGCAAGAAGAGAAAGAAAGTTGTCCAAAACAGCTTGCAATCAAATGTTCATGTGAATAGAAAAGGCAGGAGAGTGGTCAGGTACTGTTTTCTCTCAGTTGGCAAGCTGCGCACACAATCGCAGTGTTGTAGAGCTTGTTTCATCACCTTTGCGAAGTTGCCGCTCTCTCCGGCTCCCGGAGACGAAGAAGCTGCTTCTTCGCGCAAAGACGATTCTGCCGCTCACAGTGCTCTGCGGTGTGCGCCTTCTGCCGAAAGAGCCCCAGGAGCTGTGCTTAGCTCTGAGAAGCACCATACGTGCTTCTTTAGCCTCTCTTCTCGTCTACATCTTAGCAAAAAGCTTTTCCACTCTGTCTGGCAAGGAGAAACTGTGCCAGCACAGAAAACATCTCCCATCGTGTTCTAGAGGCTGCACGGAGGTCTGCCGAGTGTTTTGCAAGAAGAGAAAGAAAGTTGTCCAAAACAGCTTGCAATCGAATGTTCATGTGAATAGAAAAGGCAGGAGAGTGGTCAGGTACTGTTTTCTCTCAGTTGGCAAGCTGCGCACACAATCGCAGTGTTGTACAGCTTGTTTCATCACCTTTGCGAAGTTGCCGCTCTCTCCGGCTCCCGGAGACGAAGAAGCTGCTTCTTCGCGCAAAGAATATTATGCCGCTCCCAGTGATCTGCGGTGTGCGCCTTCTGCCGAAAGAGGTCCGGGAGCTGTGCTTAGCTCTGCAGAGCACCGTACCTTCGTCTTTAGCCTCTCTTCTCGTCTAAATCTTAGCAAAAAGCTTTTCCACTCTGTCTGGCAAGGAGAAACTGTGCCAGCACAAAAAACATCTCCCATCGTGTTCTAGAGGCTGCACGGAGGTCTGCCGAGTGTTTTGCAAGAAGAGAAAGAAAGTTGTCCAAAACAGCTTGCAATCGAATGTTCATGTGAATAGAAAAGGCAGGAGAGTGGTCAGGTGCTGTTTTCTCTCACTTGGCAAGCTGCGCACACAATCGCAGTGTTGTACAGCTTTTTTCATCACCTTTGCGAAGTTGCCGCTCTCTCCGGCTCCCGGAGACGAAGAAGCTGCTTCTTCGCGCAAAGACGATTCTGCCGCTCACTCGGCTCTGCGGTGTGCGCCTTCTGCCGAAAGAGGTCTGGGAGCGGTGCTTAGCTCTGCAGAGCACCGTACCTTCGTCTTTAGCCTCTCTTCTCGTCTACATCTTAGCAAAAAGCTTTTCCACTCTGTCTGGCAAGGAGAAACTGTGCCAGCACAAAAAACATCTCCCATCGTGTTCTAGAGGCTGCACGGAGGTCTGCCGAGTGTTTTGCAAGTAGAGAAAGAAAGTTGTCCAAAACAGCTTCCAATCGAATGTTCATGTGAATAGAAAAGGCAGGAGAGTGGTCAGGTACTGTTTTCTCTCAGTTGGCAAGCTGCGCACACAATCGCAGTGTCGTACAGCTTGTTTCATCACCTTTGCGAAGTTGCCGCTCTCTCCGGCTCCCGGAGACGAAGAAGCTGCTTCTTCGCGCAAAGACGATTCTGCCGCTCACAGTGCTCTGCGGTGTGCGCCTTCTGCCGAAAGAGGTCCGGCAGCGGTGCTTAGCTCTGCAGAGCACCGTACCTTCGTCTTTAGCCTCTCTTCTCGTCTACATCTTAGCAAAAAGCTTTTCCACTCTGTCTGGCAAGGAGAAACTGTGCCAGCACAGAAAACATCTCCCATCGTGTTCTAGAGGCTGCACGGAGGTCTGCCGAGTGTTTTGCAAGAAGAGAAGGAAAGTTGTCCAAAACAGCTTGCAATCGAATGTTCATGTGAATAGAAAAGGCAGGAGAGTGGTCAGGTACTGTTTTCTCTCAGTTGGCAAGCTGCGCACACAATCGCAGTGTTGTACAGCTTGTTTCATCACCTTTGCGAAGTTGCCGCTCTCTCCGGCTCCCGGAGACGAAGAAGCTGCTTCTTCGCGCAAAGAAGATTATGCCGCTCCCAGTGCTCTGCGGTGTGCGCCTTCTGCCGAAAGAGGTCCGGGAGCTGTGCTTAGCTCTGCAGAGCACCGTACCTTCGTCTTTAGCCTCTCTTTTAGTCTACATCTTAGCAAAAAGCTTTTCGACTCTGTCTGGCAAGGAGAAACTGTGCCAGCACAGAAAACATCTCCCATCGTGTTCTAGAGGCTGCACGGAGGTCTGCCGAGTGTTTTGCAGGAAGAGAAAGAAAGTTGTCCAAAACAGCTTGCAATCGAATGTTCATGTGAATAGAAAAGGCAGGAGAGTGGTCAGGTACTGTTTTCTCTCAGTTGGCAAGCTGCGCACACAATCGCAGTGTTGTACAGCTTGTTTCATCACCTTTGCGAAGTTGCCGCTCTCTGCGGCTCCCGGAGACGAAGAAGCTGCTTCTTCGCGCAAAGACGATTCTGCCGCTCACAGTGCTCTGCGGTGTGCGCCTTCTGCCGAAAGAGGTCCGGCAGCGGTGCTTAGCTCTGCAGAGCACCGTACCTTCGTCTTTAGCCTCTCTTCTCGTCTACATCATAGCAAAAAGCTTTTCCACTCTGTCTGGCAAGGAGAAACTGTGCCAGCACAGAAAACATCTCCCATCGTGTTCTAGAGGCTGCACGCAGGTCTGCCGAGTGTTTTGCAAGAAGAGAAAGAAAGTTGTCCAAAACAGCTTGCAATCGAATGTTCGTTTGAATAGAAATGGAAGGAGAGTGGTCAGGTACTGTTTTCTCTCACTTGGCAAGCTGCGCACACAATCGCAGTGTTGTACAGCTTGTTTCATCACCTTTGCCAAGTTGCCGCTCTCTCCGGCTCCCGGAGACGAAGAAGCTGCTTCTTCGCGCAAAGACGATTCTGCCGCTCACAGTGCTCTTCAGTGTGTGTCTTCTGCCGAAAGAGGCCCGGGAGCTGTGCTTAGCTCTGCAGAGCACCATACCTGCTTCTTTAGCCTCTCTTCTCGTCTACATCTTAGCAAAAAGCTTTTCCACTCTGTCTGGCAAGGAGAAACTGTGCCAGCACAGAAAACATCTCCCATCGTGTTCTAGAGGCTGCACGGAGGTCTGCCGAGTGTTTTGCAAGAAGAGAAAGAAAGTTGTCCAAAACAGCTTCCAATCGAATGTTCATGTGAATAGAAAAGGCAGGAGAGTGGTCAGGTACTGTTTTCTCTCAGTTGGCAAGCTGCGCACACAATCGCAGTGTTGTACAGCTTGTTTCATCACCTTTGCGAAGTTGCCGCTCTCTCCGGCTCCCGGAGACGAAGAAGCTGCTTCTTCGCGCAAAGACGATTCTGCCGCTCACAGTGCTCTGCGGTGTGCGCCTTCTGCCGAAAGAGGTCCGGCAGCGGTGCTTAGCTCTGCAGAGCACCGTACCTTCGTCTTTAGCCTCTCTTCTCGTCTACATCTTAGCAAAAAGCTTTTCCACTCTGTCTGGCAAGGAGAAACTGTGCCAGCACAAAAAACATCTCCCATCGTGTTCTAGAGGCTGCACGCAGGTCTGCCGAGTGTTTTGCAAGAAGAGAAAGAAAGTTGTCCAAAACAGCTTGCAATCGAATGTTCATGTGAATAGAAAAGGCAGGAGAGTGGTCAGGTACTGTTTTCTCTCAGTTGGCAAGCTGCGCACACAATCGCAGTGTTGTACAGCTTGTTTCATCACCTTTGCGAAGTTGCCGCTCTCTGCGGCTCCCGGAGACGAAGAAGCTGCTTCTTCGCGCAAAGACGATTCTGCCGCTCACAGTGCTCTGCGGTGTGCGCCTTCTGCCGAAAGAGGTCCGGGAGCGGCGCTTAGCTCTGCAGAGCACCGTACCTTCGTCTTTAGCCTCTCTTCTCGTCTACATCTTAGCAAAAAGCTTTTTCACTCTGTCTGGCAAGGAGAAACTGTGCCAGCACAGAAAACATCTCCCATCGTGTTCTAGAGTCTGCACGGAGGTCTGCCGAGTGTTTTGCAAGAAGAGAGAGAAAGTTGTCCAAAACAGCTTGCAATCGAATGTTCATGTGAATAGAAAAGGCAGGAGAGTGGTCAGGTACTGTTTTCTCTCAGTTGGCAAGCTGCGCACACAATCGCAGTGTTGTACAGCTTGTTTCATCACCTTTGCGAAGTTGCCGCTCTCTCCGGCTCCCGGAGACGAAGAAGCTGCTTCTTCGCGCAAAGACGATTCTGCCGCTCACAGTGCTCTGCGGTGTGCGCCTTCTGCCGAAAGAGGCCCGGGAGCGGTGCTTAGCTCTGCAGAGCACCGTACCTTCGTCTTTAGCCTCTCTTCTCGTCTACATCTTAGCAAAAAGCTTTTCTACTCTTTCTGGCAGGGAGAAACTGTGCCAGCACAGAAAACATCTCCCATCGTGTTCTAGAGGCTGCACGGAGGTCTGCCGACTGTTTTGCACGAAGAGAAAGAAAGTTGTCCAAAACAGCTTCCAATCGAATGTTCATGTGAATAGAAAAGGCAGGAGAGTGGTCAGGTACAGTTTGCTCTCAGTTGGCAAGCTGCGCACACAATCGCAGTGTTGTACAGCTTGTTTCATCACCTTTGCGAAGTTGCCGCTCTCTCCGGCTCCCGGAGACGAAGAAGCTGCTTCTTCGCGCAAAGACGATTCTGCCGCTCACAGTGCTCTGCGGTGTGCGCCTTCTGCCGAAAGAGGTCCGGGAGCGGTGCTTAGCTCTGCAGAGCACCGTACCTTCGTCTTTAGCCTCTCTTCTCGTCTACATCTTAGCAAAAAGCTTTTCCACTCTGTCTGGCAAGGAGAAACTGTGCCAGCACAAAAAACATCTCCCATCGTGTTCTAGAGGCTGCACGCAGGTCTGCCGAGTGTTTTGCAAGAAGAGAAAGAAAGTTGTCCAAAACAGCTTGCAATCGAATGTTCATGTGAATAGAAAAGGCAGGAGAGTGGTCAGGTACTGTTTTCTCTCAGTTGGCAAGCTGCGCACACAATCGCAGTGTTGTACAGCTTGTTTCATCACCTTTGCGAAGTTGCCGCTCTCTCCGGCTCCCGGAGACGAAGAAGCTGCTTCTTCGCGCAAAGACGATTCTGCCGCTCACAGTGCTCTGCGGTGTGCGCCTTCTGCCGAAAGAGCCCCAGGAGCTGTGCTTAGCTCTGCAGAGCACCGTACCTTCGTCTTTAGCCTCTCTTCTCGTCTACATCTTAGCAAAACGCTTTTCCACTCTGTCTGGCAAGGAGAAACTGTGCCAGCACAAAAAACATCTCCCATCGTGTTCTAGAGGCTGCACGCAGGTCTGCCGAGTGTTTTGCAAGAAGAGAAAGAAAGTTGTCCTAAACAGCTTGCAATCGAATGTTCATGTGAATAGAAAAGGCAGGAGAGTGGTCAGGTACTGTTTTCTCTCACTTGGCAAGCTGCGCACACAATCGCAGTGTTGTACAGCTTGTTTCATCACCTTTGCCAAGTTGCCGCTCTCTCCGGCTCCCGGAGACGAAGAAGCTGCTTCTTCGCGCAAAGACGATTCTGCCGCTCACAGTGCTCTGCGGTGTGCGCCTTCTGCCGAAAGACGCCCGGGAGCGGTGCTTAGCTCTGAGAAGCACCATACGTGCTTCTTTAGCCTCTCTTCTCGTCTACATCTTAGCAAAAAGCTTTTCCACTCTGTCTGGCAAGGAGAAACTGTGCCAGCACAGAAAACATCTCCCATCGTGTTCTAGAGGCTGCACGGAGGTCTGCCGAGTGTTTTGCAAGAAGAGAAAGAAAGTTGTCCAAAACAGCTTGCAATCGAATGTTCATGTGAATAGAAAAGGCAGGAGAGTGGTCAGGTACTGTTTTCTCTCAGTTGGCAAGCTGCGCACACAATCGCAGTGTTGTACAGCTTGTTTCATCACCTTTGCCAAGTTGCCGCTCTCTCCGGCTCCCGGAGACGAAGAAGCTGCTTCTTCGCGCAAAGACGATTCTGCCGCTCACAGTGCTCTGCGGTGTGCGCCTTCTGCCGAAAGAGGTCCGGGAGCGGTGCTTAGCTCTGCAGAGCACCGTACCTTCGTCTTTAGCCTCTCTTCTCGTCTACATCTTAGCAAAAAGCTTTTCCACTCTGTCTGGCAAGGAGAAACTGTGCCAGCACAGAAAACATCTCCCATCGTGTTCTAGAGGCTGCACGCAGGTCTGCCGAGTGTTTTGCAAGAAGAGAAAGAAAGTTGTCCAAAACAGCTTGCAATCGAATGTTCATGTGAATAGAAAAGGCAGGAGAGTGGTCAGGTACTGTTTTCTCTCAGTTGGCAAGCTGCGCACACAATCGCAGTGTCGTACAGGTTGTTTCATCACCTTTGCGAAGTTGCCGCTCTCTCCGGCTCCCGGAGACGAAGAAGCTGCTTCTTCGCGCAAAGACGATTCTGCCGCTCACAGTGCTCTGCGGTGTGCGCCTTCTGCCGAAAGAGGTCCGGGAGCGGTGCTTAGCTCTGCAGAGCACCGTACCTTCGTCTTTAGCCTCTCTTCTCGTCTACATCTTAGCAAAAAGCTTTTCCACTCTGTCTGGCAAGGAGAAACTGTGCCAGCACAGAAAACATCTCCCATCGTGTTCTAGAGGCTGCACGGAGGTCTGCCGAGTGTTTTGCAAGAAGAGAAAGAAAGTTGTCCAAAACAGCTTGCAATCGAATGTTCATGTGAATAGAAAAGGCAGGAGAGTGGTCAGGTACTGTTTTCTCTCAGTTGGCAAGCTGCGCACACAATCGCAGTGTTGTACAGCTTGTTTCATCACCTTTGCGAAGTTGCCGCTCTCTCCGGCTCCCGGAGACGAAGAAGCTGCTTCTTCGCGCAAAGAAGATTCTGCCGCTCACAGTGCTCTGCGGTGTGCGCCTTCTGCCGAAAGAGGTCCGGGAGCTGTGCTTAGCTCTGCAGAGCACCGTACCTTCGTCTTTAGCCTCTCTTCTCGTCTACATCTTAGCAAAAAGCTTTTCCACTCTGTCTGGCAAGGAGAAATTGTGCCAGCACAAAAAACATCTCCCATCGTGTTCTAGAGGCTGCACGGAGGTCTGCCGAGTGTTTTGCAAGAAGAGAAAGAAAGTTGTCCAAAACAGCTTGCAATCGAATGTTCATGTGAATAGAAAAGGCAGGAGAGTGGTCAGGTACTGTTTTCTCTCACTTGGCAAGCTGCACACACAATCGCAGTGTTGTAGAGCTTGTTTCATCACCTTTCCCAAGTTGCCGCTCTCTCCGGCTCCGGAGACGAAGAAGCTGCTTCTTCGCGCAAAGACGATTCTGCCGCTCACTCTGCTCTGCGGTGTGCGCCTTCTGCCGAAAGAGGTCCGGGAGCGGTGCTTAGCTCTGCAGAGCACCGTACCTTCGTCTTTAGCCTCTCTTCTCGTCTACATCTTAGCAAAAAGCTTTTCCACTCTGTCTGGCAAGGAGAAACTGTGCCAGCACAAAAAACATCTCCCATCGTGTTCTAGAGGCTGCACGGAGGTCTGCCGAGTGTTTTGCAAGTAGAGAAAGAAAGTTGTCCAAAACAGCTTGCAATCGAATGTTCATGTGAATAGAAAAGGCAGGAGAGTGGTCAGGTACTGTTTTCTCTCAGTTGGCAATCTGCGCACGCAATCGCAGTGTCGTACAGCTTGTTTCATCACCTTTGCGAAGTTGCCGCTCTCTCCGGCTCCCGGAGACGAAGAAGCTGCTTCTTCGCGCAAAGACGATTCTGCCGCTCACAGTGCTCTGCGGTGTGCGCCTTCTGCCGAAAGAGGTCCGGGAGCGGTGCTTAGCTCTGCAGAGCAGCGTACCTTCGTCTTTAGCCTCTCTTCTCGTCTACATCTTAGCAAAAAGCTTTTCCACTCTGTCTGGCAAGGAGAAACTGTGCCAGCACAGAAAACATCTCCCATCGTGTTCTAGAGGCTGCACGGAGGTCTGCCGAGTGTTTTGCAAGAAGAGAAAGAAAGTTGTCCAAAACAGCTTGCAATCGAATGTTCATGTGAATAGAAAAGGCAGGAGAGTGGTCAGGTACTGTTTTCTCTCAGTTGGCAAGCTGCGCACACAATCGCAGTGTTGTACAGCTTGTTTCATCACCTTTGCGAAGTTGCCGCTCTCTCCGGTTCCCGGAGACGAAGAAGCTGCTTCTTCGCGCAAAGACGATTCTGCCGCTCACTCTGCTCTGCGGTGTGCGCCTTCTGCCGAAAGAGGTCCGGGAGCGGTGCTTAGCTCTGCAGAGCACCGTACCTTCGTCTTTGCCTCTCTTCTCGTCTACATCTTAGCAAAAAGCTTTTCCACTCTGTCTGGCAAGGAGAAACTGTGCCAGCACAAAAAACATCTCCCATCGTGTTCTAGAGGCTGCACGGAGGTCTGCCGAGTGTTTTGCAAGAAGAGAAAGAAAGTTGTCCAAAACAGCTTGCAATCGAATGTTCATGTGAATAGAAAAGGCAGGAGAGTGGTCAGGTACTGTTTTCTCTCAGTTGGCAAGCTGCGCACACAATCGCAGTGTTGTACAGCTTGTTTCATCACCTTTGCCAAGTTGCCGCTCTCTCCGGCTCCCGGAGACGAAGAAGCTGCTTCTTCGCGCAAAGACGATTCTGCCGCTCACTCTGCTCTGCGGTGTGCGCCTTCTGCCGAAAGAGGTCCGGGAGCGGTGCTTAGCTCTGCAGAGCACCGTACCTTCGTCTTTAGCCTCTCTTCTCGTCTACATCTTAGCAAAAAGCTTTTCCACTCTGTCTGGCAAGGAGAAACTGTGCCAGCACAGAAAACATCTCCCATCGTGTTCTAGAGGCTGCACGGAGGTCTGCCGAGTGTTTTGCAAGAAGAGAAAGAAAGTTGTCCAAAACAGCTTGCAATCGAATGTTCATGTGAATAGAAAAGGCAGGAGAGTGGTCAGGTACTGTTTTCTCTCAGTTGGCAAGCTGCGCACACAATCGCAGTGTCGTACAGGTTGTTTCATCACCTTTGCGAAGTTGCCGCTCTCTCCGGCTCCCGGAGACGAAGAAGCTGCTTCTTCGCGCAAAGACGATTCTGCCGCTCACAGTGCTCTGCGGTGTGCGCCTTCTGCCGAAAGAGGTCCGGGAGCGGTGGTTAGCTCTGCAGAGCACCGTACCTTCGTCTTTAGCCTCTCTTCTCGTCTACATCTTAGCAAAAAGCTTTTCCACTCTGTCTGGCAAGGAGAAACTGTGCCAGCACAGAAAACATCTCCCATCGTGTTCTAGAGGCTGCACGGAGGTCTGCCGAGTGTTTTGCAAGAAGAGAAAGAAAGTTGTCCAAAACAGCTTGCAATCGAATGTTCATGTGAATAGAAAAGGCAGGAGAGTGGTCAGGTACTGTTTTCTCTCAGTTGGCAAGCTGCGCACACAATCGCAGTGTTGTACAGCTTGTTTCATCACCTTTGCGAAGTTGCCGCTCTCTCCGGCTCCCGGAGACGAAGAAGCTGCTTCTTCGCGCAAAGAAGATTATGCCGCTCCCAGTGCTCTGCGGTGTGCGCCTTCTGCCGAAAGAGGTCCGGGAGCTGTGCTTAGCTCTGCAGAGCACCGTACCTTCGTCTTTAGGCTCTCTTCTCGTCTACATCTTAGCAAAAAGCTTTTCCACTCTGTCTGGCAAGGAGAAATTGTGCCAGCACAGAAAACATCTCCCATCGTGTTCTAGAGGCTGCACGGAGGTCTGCCGAGTGTTTTGCAAGAAGAGAATGAAAGTTGTCCAAAACAGCTTGCAATCGAATGTTCATGTGAATAGAAAAGGCAGGAGAGTGGTCAGGTACTGTTTTCTCTCACTTGGCAAGCTGCACACACAATCGCAGTGTTGTACAGCTTGTTTCATCACCTTTCCCAAGTTGCCGCTCTCTCCGGCTCCGGAGACGAAGAAGCTGCTTCTTCGCGCAAAGACGATTCTGCCGCTCACTCTGCTCTGCGGTGTGCGCCTTCTGCCGAAAGAGGTCCGGGAGCGGTGCTTAGCTCTGCAGAGCACCGTACCTTCGTCTTTAGCCTCTCTTCTCGTCTACATCTTAGCAAAAAGCTTTTCCACTCTGTCTGGCAAGGAGAAACTGTGCCAGCACAAAAAACATCTCCCATCGTGTTCTAGAGGCTGCACGGAGGTCTGCCGAGTGTTTTGCAAGTAGAGAAAGAAAGTTGTCCAAAACAGCTTGCAATCGAATGTTCATGTGAATAGAAAAGGCAGGAGAGTGGTCAGGTACTGTTTTCTCTCAGTTGGCAATCTGCGCACGCAATCGCAGTGTCGTACAGCTTGTTTCATCACCTTTGCGAAGTTGCCGCTCTCTCCGGCTCCCGGAGACGAAGAAGCTGCTTCTTCGCGCAAAGACGATTCTGCCGCTCACAGTGCTCTGCGGTGTGCGCCTTCTGCCGAAAGAGGTCCGGGAGCGGTGCTTAGCTCTGCAGAGCACCGTACCTTCGTCTTTAGGCTCTCTTCTCGTCTACATCTTAGCAAAAAGCTTTTCCACTCTGTCTGGCAAGGAGAAACTGTGCCAGCACAGAAAACATCTCCCATCGTGTTCTAGAGGCTGCACGGAGGTCTGCCGAGTGTTTTGCAAGAAGAGAAAGAAAGTTGTCCAAAACAGCTTGCAATCGAATGTTCATGTGAATAGAAAAGGCAGGAGAGTGGTCAGGTACTGTTTTCTCTCAGTTGGCAAGCTGCGCACACAATCGCAGTGTTGTACAGCTTGTCTCATCACCTTTGCGAAGTTGCCGCTCTCTCCGGTTCCCGGAGACGAAGAAGCTGCTTCTTCGCGCAAAGAAGATTATGCCGCTCACAGTGCTCTGCGGTGTGCGCCTTCTGCCGAAAGAGGTCCGGGAGCTGTGCTTAGCTCTGCAGAGCACCGTACCTTCGTCTTTGCCTCTCTTCTCGTCTACATCTTAGCAAGAAGCTTTTCCACTCTGTCTGGCAAGGAGAAACTGTGCCAGCACAGAAAACATCTCCCATCGTGTTCTAGAGGCTGCACGGAGGTCTGCCGAGTGTTTTGCAGGAAGAGAAAGAAAGTTGTCCAAAACAGCTTGCAATCGAATGTTCATGTGAATAGAAAAGGCAGGAGAGTGGTCAGGTACTGTTTTCTCTCAGTTGGCAAGCTGCGCACACAATCGCAGTGTTGTACAGCTTGTTTCATCACCTTTGCGAAGTTGCCGCTCTCTGCGGCTCCCGGAGACGAAGAAGCTGCTTCTTCGCGCAAAGACGATTCTGCCGCTCACAGTGCTCTGCGGTGTGCGCCTTCTGCCGAAAGAGGTCCGGCAGCGGTGCTTAGCTCTGCAGAGCACCGTACCTTCGTCTTTAGCCTCTCTTCTCGTCTACATCATAGCAAAAAGCTTTTCCACTCTGTCTGGCAAGGAGAAACTGTGCCAGCACAGAAAACATCTCCCATCGTGTTCTAGAGGCTGCACGCAGGTCTGCCGAGTGTTTTGCAAGAAGAGAAAGAAAGTTGTCCAAAACAGCTTGCAATCGAATGTTCGTTTGAATAGAAATGGCAGGAGAGTGGTCAGGTACTGTTTTCTCTCACTTGGCAAGCTGCGCACACAATCGCAGTGTTGTACAGCTTGTTTCATCACCTTTGCCAAGTTGCCGCTCTCTCCGGCTCCCGGAGACGAAGAAGCTGCTTCTTCGCGCAAAGACGATTCTGCCGCTCACAGTGCTCTGCAGTGTGTGTCTTCTGCCGAAAGAGGCCCGGGAGCTGTGCTTAGCTCTGCAGAGCACCATACCTGCTTCTTTAGCCTCTCTTCTCGTCTACATCTTAGCAAAAAGCTTTTCCACTCTGTCTGGCAAGGAGAAACTGTGCCAGCACAGAAAACATCTCCCATCGTGTTCTAGAGGCTGCACGGAGGTCTGCCGAGTGTTTTGCAAGAAGAGAAAGAAAGTTGTCCAAAACAGCTTCCAATCGAATGTTCATGTGAATAGAAAAGGCAGGAGAGTGGTCAGGTACTGTTTTCTCTCAGTTGGCAAGCTGCGCACACAATCGCAGTGTTGTACAGCTTGTTTCATCACCTTTGCCAAGTTGCCGCTCTCTCCGGCTCCCGGAGACGAAGAAGCTGCTTCTTCGCGCAAAGACGATTCTGCCGCTCACTCTGCTCTGCGGTGTGCGCCTTCTGCCGAAAGAGGTCCGGGAGCGGTGCTTAGCTCTGCAGAGCACCGTACCTTCGTCTTTAGCCTCTCTTCTCGTCTACATCTTAGCAAAAAGCTTTTCCACTCTGTCTGGCAAGGAGAAACTGTGCCAGCACAGAAAACATCTCCCATCGTGTTCTAGAGGCTGCACGGAGGTCTGCCGAGTGTTTTGCAAGAAGAGAAAGAAAGTTGTCCAAAACAGCTTGCAATCGAATGTTCATGTGAATAGAAAAGGCAGGAGAGTGGTCAGGTACTGTTTTCTCTCAGTTGGCAAGCTGCGCACACAATCGCAGTGTCGTACAGGTTGTTTCATCACCTTTGCGAAGTTGCCGCTCTCTCCGGCTCCCGGAGACGAAGAAGCTGCTTCTTCGCGCAAAGACGATTCTGCCGCTCACAGTGCTCTGCGGTGTGCGCCTTCTGCCGAAAGAGGTCCGGGAGCGGTGCTTAGCTCTGCAGAGCACCGTACCTTCGTCTTTAGCCTCTCTTCTCGTCTACATCTTAGCAAAAAGCTTTTCCACTCTGTCTGGCAAGGAGAAACTGTGCCAGCACAGAAAACATCTCCCATCGTGTTCTAGAGGCTGCACGGAGGTCTGCCGAGTGTTTTGCAAGAAGAGAAAGAAAGTTGTCCAAAACAGCTTGCAATCGAATGTTCATGTGAATAGAAAAGGCAGGAGAGTGGTCAGGTACTGTTTTCTCTCAGTTGGCAAGCTGCGCACACAATCGCAGTGTTGTACAGCTTGTTTCATCACCTTTGCGAAGTTGCCGCTCTCTCCGGCTCCCGGAGACGAAGAAGCTGCTTCTTCGCGCAAAGAAGATTATGCCGCTCCCAGTGCTCTGCGGTGTGCGCCTTCTGCCGAAAGAGGTCCGGGAGCTGTGCTTAGCTCTGCAGAGCACCGTACCTTCGTCTTTAGCCTCTCTTCTCGTCTACATCTTAGCAAAAAGCTTTTCCACTCTGTCTGGCAAGGAGAAATTGTGCCAGCACAAAAAACATCTCCCATCGTGTTCTAGAGGCTGCACGCAGGTCTGCCGAGTGTTTTGCAAGAAGAGAATGAAAGTTGTCCAAAACAGCTTGCAATCGAATGTTCATGTGAATAGAAAAGGCAGGAGAGTGGTCAGGTACTGTTTTCTCTCACTTGGCAAGCTGCACACACAATCGCAGTGTTGTACAGCTTGTTTCATCACCTTTCCCAAGTTGCCGCTCTCTCCGGCTCCGGAGACGAAGAAGCTGCTTCTTCGCGCAAAGACGATTCTGCCGCTCACTCTGCTCTGCGGTGTGCGCCTTCTGCCGAAAGAGGTCCGGGAGCGGTGCTTAGCTCTGCAGAGCACCGTACCTTCGTCTTTAGCCTCTCTTCTCGTCTACATCTTAGCAAAAAGCTTTTCCACTCTGTCTGGCAAGGAGAAACTGTGCCAGCACAAAAAACATCTCCCATCGTGTTCTAGAGGCTGCACGGAGGTCTGCCGAGTGTTTTGCAAGTAGAGAAAGAAAGTTGTCCAAAACAGCTTGCAATCGAATGTTCATGTGAATAGAAAAGGCAGGAGAGTGGTCAGGTACTGTTTTCTCTCAGTTGGCAATCTGCGCACGCAATCGCAGTGTCGTACAGCTTGTTTCATCACCTTTGCGAAGTTGCCGCTCTCTCCGGCTCCCGGAGACGAAGAAGCTGCTTCTTCGCGCAAAGACGATTCTGCCGCTCACAGTGCTCTGCGGTGTGCGCCTTCTGCCGAAAGAGCCCCGGGAGCTGTGCTTAGCTCTGAGAAGCACCATACGTGCTTCTTTAGCTACTCTTCTCGTCTACATCTTAGCAAAAAGCTTTTCCACTCTGTCTGGCAAGGAGAAACTGTGCCAGCACAGAAAACATCTCCCATCGTGTTCTAGAGGCTGCACGGAGGTCTGCCGAGTGTTTTGCAAGAAGAGAAAGAAAGTTGTCCAAAACAGCTTGCAATCGAATGTTCATGTGAATAGAAAAGGCAGGAGAGTGGTCAGGTACTGTTTTCTCTCAGTTGGCAAGCTGCGCACACAATCGCAGTGTTGTACAGCTTGTTTCATCACCTTTGCGAAGTTGCCGCTCTCTCCGGTTCCCGGAGACGAAGAAGCTGCTTCTTCGCGCAAAGACGATTCTGCCGCTCACTCTGCTCTGCGGTGTGCGCCTTCTGCCGAAAGAGGTCCGGGAGCGGTGCTTAGCTCTGCAGAGCACCGTACCTTCGTCTTTGCCTCTCTTCTCGTCTACATCTTAGCAAAAAGCTTTTCCACTCTGTCTGGCAAGGAGAAACTGTGCCAGCACAAAAAACATCTCCCATCGTGTTCTAGAGGCTGCACGGAGGTCTGCCGAGTGTTTTGCAAGAAGAGAAAGAAAGTTGTCCAAAAAAGCTTGCAATCGAATGTTCATGTGAATAGAAAAGGCAGGAGAGTGGTCAGGTACTGTTTTCTCTCAGTTGGCAAGCTGCGCACACAATCGCAGTGTTGTACAGCTTGTTTCATCACCTTTGCCAAGTTGCCGCTCTCTCCGGCTCCCGGAGACGAAGAAGCTGCTTCTTCGCGCAAAGACGATTCTGCCGCTCACTCTGCTCTGCGGTGTGCGCCTTCTGCCGAAAGAGGTCCGGGAGCGGTGCTTAGCTCTGCAGAGCACCGTACCTTCGTCTTTAGCCTCTCTTCTCGTCTACATCTTAGCAAAAAGCTTTTCCACTCTGTCTGGCAAGGAGAAACTGTGCCAGCACAGAAAACATCTCCCATCGTGTTCTAGAGGCTGCACGGAGGTCTGCCGAGTGTTTTGCAAGAAGAGAAAGAAAGTTGTCCAAAACAGCTTGCAATCGAATGTTCATGTGAATAGAAAAGGCAGGAGAGTGGTCAGGTACTGTTTTCTCTCAGTTGGCAAGCTGCGCACACAATCGCAGTGTCGTACAGGTTGTTTCATCACCTTTGCGAAGTTGCCGCTCTCTCCGGCTCCCGGAGACGAAGAAGCTGCTTCTTCGCGCAAAGACGATTCTGCCGCTCACAGTGCTCTGCGGTGTGCGCCTTCTGCCGAAAGAGGTCCGGGAGCGGTGGTTAGCTCTGCAGAGCACCGTACCTTCGTCTTTAGCCTCTCTTCTCGTCTACATCTTAGCAAAAAGCTTTTCCACTCTGTCTGGCAAGGAGAAACTGTGCCAGCACAGAAAACATCTCCCATCGTGTTCTAGAGGCTGCACGGAGGTCTGCCGAGTGTTTTGCAAGAAGAGAAAGAAAGTTGTCCAAAACAGCTTGCAATCGAATGTTCATGTGAATAGAAAAGGCAGGAGAGTGGTCAGGTACTGTTTTCTCTCAGTTGGCAAGCTGCGCACACAATCGCAGTGTTGTACAGCTTGTTTCATCACCTTTGCGAAGTTGCCGCTCTCTCCGGCTCCCGGAGACGAAGAAGCTGCTTCTTCGCGCAAAGAAGATTATGCCGCTCCCAGTGCTCTGCGGTGTGCGCCTTCTGCCGAAAGAGGTCCGGGAGCTGTGCTTAGCTCTGCAGAGCACCGTACCTTCGTCTTTAGGCTCTCTTCTCGTCTACATCTTAGCAAAAAGCTTTTCCACTCTGTCTGGCAAGGAGAAATTGTGCCAGCACAAAAAACATCTCCCATCGTGTTCTAGAGGCTGCACGGAGGTCTGCCGAGTGTTTTGCAAGAAGAGAATGAAAGTTGTCCAAAACAGCTTGCAATCGAATGTTCATGTGAATAGAAAAGGCAGGAGAGTGGTCAGGTACTGTTTTCTCTCACTTGGCAAGCTGCACACACAATCGCAGTGTTGTACAGCTTGTTTCATCACCTTTCCCAAGTTGCCGCTCTCTCCGGCTCCGGAGACGAAGAAGCTGCTTCTTCGCGCAAAGACGATTCTGCCGCTCACTCTGCTCTGCGGTGTGCGCCTTCTGCCGAAAGAGGTCCGGGAGCGGTGCTTAGCTCTGCAGAGCACCGTACCTTCGTCTTTAGCCTCTCTTCTCGTCTACATCTTAGCAAAAAGCTTTTCCACTCTGTCTGGCAAGGAGAAACTGTGCCAGCACAAAAAACATCTCCCATCGTGTTCTAGAGGCTGCACGGAGGTCTGCCGAGTGTTTTGCAAGTAGAGAAAGAAAGTTGTCCAAAACAGCTTGCAATCGAATGTTCATGTGAATAGAAAAGGCAGGAGAGTGGTCAGGTACTGTTTTCTCTCAGTTGGCAATCTGCGCACGCAATCGCAGTGTCGTACAGCTTGTTTCATCACCTTTGCGAAGTTGCCGCTCTCTCCGGCTCCCGGAGACGAAGAAGCTGCTTCTTCGCGCAAAGACGATTCTGCCGCTCACAGTGCTCTGCGGTGTGCGCCTTCTGCCGAAAGAGGTCCGGGAGCGGTGCTTAGCTCTGCAGAGCACCGTACCTTCGTCTTTAGGCTCTCTTCTCGTCTACATCTTAGCAAAAAGCTTTTCCACTCTGTCTGGCAAGGAGAAACTGTGCCAGCACAGAAAACATCTCCCATCGTGTTCTAGAGGCTGCACGGAGGTCTGCCGAGTGTTTTGCAAGAAGAGAAAGAAAGTTGTCCAAAACAGCTTGCAATCGAATGTTCATGTGAATAGAAAAGGCAGGAGAGTGGTCAGGTACTGTTTTCTCTCAGTTGGCAAGCTGCGCACACAATCGCAGTGTTGTACAGCTTGTCTCATCACCTTTGCGAAGTTGCCGCTCTCTCCGGTTCCCGGAGACGAAGAAGCTGCTTCTTCGCGCAAAGAAGATTATGCCGCTCACAGTGCTCTGCGGTGTGCGCCTTCTGCCGAAAGAGGTCCGGGAGCTGTGCTTAGCTCTGCAGAGCACCGTACCTTCGTCTTTGCCTCTCTTCTCGTCTACATCTTAGCAAGAAGCTTTTCCACTCTGTCTGGCAAGGAGAAACTGTGCCAGCACAAAAAACATCTCCCATCGTGTTCTAGAGGCTGCACGGAGGTCTGCCGAGTGTTTTGCAAGAAGAGAAAGAAAGTTGTCCAAAACAGCTTGCAATCGAATGTTCATGTGAATAGAAAAGGCAGGAGAGTGGTCAGGTACTGTTTTCTCTCACTTGGCAAGCTGCGCACACAATCGCAGTGTTGTACAGCTTGTTTCATCACCTTTGCCAAGTTTCCGCTCTCTCCGGCTCCCGGAGACGAAGAAGCTGCTTCTTCCCGCAAAGACGATTCTGCCGCTCACAGTGTTCTGCGGTGTGCGCCTTCTGCCGAAAGAGGTCCGGCAGCGGTGCTTAGCTCTGCAGAGCGCCGTACCTTCGTCTTTAGCCTCTCTTCTCGTCTACATTTAGCAAAAAGCTTTACCACTCTGTCTGGCAAGGAGAAACTGTGCCAGCACAAAAAACATCTACCATCGTGTTCTAGAGGCTGCACGCAGGTCTGCCGAGTGTTTTGCAAGAAGAGAAAGAAAGTTGTCCAAAACAGCTTGCAATCGAATGTTCAAGTGAATAGAAAAGGCCGGAGAGTGGTCAGGTACTTTTTTCTCTCAGTTGGCAAGCTGCGCACACAATAGCAGTGTTGTACAGCTTGTTTCATCACCTTTGCGAAGTTGCCGCTCTCTCCGGCTCCCGGAGACGAAGAAGCTGCTTCTTCGCGCAAAGACGATTCTGCCGCTCACAGTGCTCTGCGGTGTGCGCCTTCTGCCGAAAGACGCCCGGGAGCGGTGCTTAGCTCTGCAGAGCACCGTACCTTCGTCTTTAGCCTCTCTTCTCGTCTACATCTTAGCAAAAAGCTTTTCCACTCTGTCTGGCAAGGAGAAACTGTGCCAGCACAGAAAACATCTCCCATCGTGTTCTAGAGGCTGCACGGAGGTCTGCCGAGTGTTTTGCAAGAAGAGAAAGAAAGTTGTCCAAAACAGCTTGCAATCGAATGTTCATGTGAATAGAAAAGGCAGGAGAGTGGTCAGGTACTGTTTTCTCTCACTTGGCAAGCTGCGCACACAATCGCAGTGTTGTACAGCTTGTTTCATCACCTTTGCGAAGTTGCCGCTCTCTCCGGCTCCCGGAGACGAAGAAGCTGCTTCTTCGCGCAAAGACGATTCTGCCGCTCACAGTGCTCTGCGGTGTGCGCCTTCTGCCGAAAGAGGCCCGGGAGCGGTGCTTAGCTCTGCAGAGCACCGTACCTTCGTCTTTAACCTCTCTTCTCGTCTACATCTTAGCAAAAAGCTTTTCCACTCTGTCTGGCAAGGAGAAACTGTGCCAGCACAGAAAACATCTCCCATCGTGTTCTAGAGTCTGCACGGAGGTCTGCCGAGTGTTTTGCAAGAAGAGAGAGAAAGTTGTCCAAAACAGCTTGCAATCGAATGTTCATGTGAATAGAAAAGGCAGGAGAGTGGTCAGGTACTGTTTTCTCTCAGTTGGCAAGCTGCGCACACAATCGCAGTGTTGTACAGCTTGTTTCATCACCTTTGCGAAGTTGCCGCTCTCTCCGGCTCCCGGAGACGAAGAAGCTGCTTCTTCGCGCAAAGACGATTCTGCCTCTCACAGTGCTCTGCGGTGTGCGCCTTCTGCCGAAAGAGGTCCGGGAGCGGTGCTTAGCTCTGCAGAGCACCGTACCTTCGTCTTTAGCCTCTCTTCTCGTCTACATCTTAGCAAAAAGCTTTTCCACTCTGTCTGGCAAGGAGAAACTGTGCCAGCACAAAAAACATCTCCCATCGTGTTCTAGAGGCTGCACGGAGGTCTGCCGAGTGTTTTGCAAGAAGAGAAAGAAAGTTGTCCAAAACAGCTTGCAATCGAATGTTCATGTGAATAGAAAAGGCAGGAGAGTGGTCAGGTACTGTTTTCTCTCAGTTGGCAAGCTGCGCACACAATCGCAGTGTTGTACAGCTTGTTTCATCACCTTTGCCAAGTTGCCGCTCTCTCCGGCTCCCGGAGACGAAGAAGCTGCTTCTTCGCGCAAAGACGATTCTGCCGCTCACAGTGATCTGCGGTGTGCGCCTTCTGCCGAAAGAGGTCCGGGAGCGGTGCTTAGCTCTGCAGAGCACCATACGTGCTTCTTTAGCCTCTCTTCTCGTCTACATCTTAGCAAAAAGCTTTTCCACTCTGTCTGGCAAGGAGAAACTGTGCCAGCACAGAAAACATCTCCCATCGTGTTCTAGAGGCTGCACGGAGGTCTGCCGAGTGTTTTGCAAGAAGAGAAAGAAAGTTGTCCAAAACAGCTTCCAATCGAATGTTCACGTGAATAGAAAAGGCAGGAGAGTGGTCAGGTACTGTTTTCTCTGTTGGCAAGATGCGCACACAATCGCAGTGTTGTACAGCTTGTTTCATCACTTTTGCGAAGTTGCCGCTCTCTCCGGCTCCCGGAGACGAAGAAGCTGCTTCTTCGCGCAAAGACGATTCTGCCGCTCACAGTGCTCTGCGGTGTGCGCCTTCTGCCGAAAGAGCCCCAGGAGCTGTGCTTAGCTCTGCAGAGCACCGTACCTTCGTCTTTAGCCTCTCTTCTCGTCTACATCTTAGCAAAACGCTTTTCCACTCTGTCTGGCAAGGAGAAACTGTGCCAGCACAAAAAACATCTCCCATCGTGTTCTAGAGGCTGCACGGAGGTCTGCCGAGTGTTTTGCAAGAAGAGAAAGAAAGTTGTCCAAAACAGCTTGCAATCGAATGTTCATGTGAATAGAAAAGGCAGGAGAGTGGTCAGGTACTGTTTTCTCTCACTTGGCAAGCTGCGCACACAATCGCAGTGTTGTACAGCTTGTTTCATCACCTTTGCGAAGTTGCCGCTCTCTCCGGATCCCGGAGACGAAGAAGCTGCTTCTTCGCGCAAAGACGATTCTGCCGCTCACAGTGCTCTGCGGTGTGCGCCTTCTGCCGAAAGACGCCCGGGAGCGGTGCTTAGCTCTGCAGAGCACCGTACCTTCGTCTTTAGCCTCTCTTCTTGTCTACATCTTAGCAAAAAGCTTTTCCACTCTGTCTGGCAAGGAGAAACTGTGCCAGCACAGAAAACATCTCCCATCGTGTTCTAGAGGCTGCACGCAGGTCTGCCGAGTGTTTTGCAAGAAGAGAAAGAAAGTTGTCCAAAACAGCTTGCAATCGAATGTTCATGTGAATAGAAAAGGCAGGAGAGTGGTCAGGTACTGTTTTCTCTCAGTTGGCAAGCTGCGCACACAATCGCAGTGTTGTACAGCTTGTTTCATCGCCTTTGCGAAGTTGCCGCTCTCTCCGGCTCCCGGAGACGAAGAAGCTGCTTCTTCGCGCAAAGACGATTCTGCCGCTCACAGTGCTCTGCGGTGTGCGCCTTCTGCCGAAAGAGGCCCGGGAGCGGTGCTTAGCTCTGCAGAGCACCGTACCTTCGTCTTTAGCCTCTCTTCTCGTCTACATCTTAGCAAAAAGCTTTTCTACTCTTTCTGGCAGGGAGAAACTGTGCCAGCACAGAAAACATCTCCCATCGTGTTCTAGAGGCTGCACGGAGGTCTGCAGAGTGTTTCGCACGAAGAGAAACAAAGTTGTCCAAAACAGCTTGCAATCGAATGTTCATGTGAATAGAAAAGGCAGGAGAGTGATCAGGTACAGTTTGCTCTCAGTTGGCAAGCTGCGCACACAATCGCAGTGTTGTACAGCTTGTTTCATCACCTTTGCGAAGTTGCCGCTCTCTCCGGCTCCCGGAGACGAAGAAGCTGCTTCTTCGCGCAAAGACGATTCTGCCGCTCACAGTGCTCTGCGGTGTGCGCCTTCTGCCGAAAGAGGTCCGGGAGCGGTGCTTAGCTCTGCAGAGCACCGTACCTTCGTCTTTAGCCTCTCTTCTCGTCTACATCTTAGCAAAAAGCTTTTCCATTCTGTCTGGCAAGGAGAAACTGTGCCAGCACAGAAAACATCTCCCATCGTGTTCTAGAGGCTGCACGCAGGTCTGCCGAGTGTTTTGCAAGAAGAGAAAGAAAGTTGTCCAAAACAGCTTGCAATCGAATGTTCATGTGAATAGAAAAGGCAGGAGAGTGGTCAGGTACTGTTTTCTCTCAGTTGGCAAGCTGCGCACACAATCGCAGTGTTGTACAGCTTGTTTCATCACCTTTGCCAAGTTGCCGCTCTCTCCGGCTCCCGGAGACGAAGAAGCTGCTTCTTCGCGCAAAGACGATTCTGCCTCTCACAGTGCTCTGCGGTGTGCGCCTTCTGCCGAAAGACGTCCGGGAGCGGTGCTTAGCTCTGCAGAGCACCGTACCTTCGTCTTTAGCCTCTCTTCTCGTCTACATCTTAGCAAAAAGCTTTTCCACTCTGTCTGGCAAGGAGAAACTGTGCCAGCACAAAAAACATCTCCCATCGTGTTCTAGAGGCTGCACGGAGGTCTGCCGAGTGTTTTGCAAGAAGAGAAAGAAAGTTGTCCAAAACAGCTTCCACTCGAATGTTCACGTGAATAAAAAAGGCAGGAGAGTGGTCAGGTACTGTTTTCTCTGTTGGCAAGATGCGCACACAATCGCAGTGTTGTACAGCTTGTTTCATCACCTTTGCGAAGTTGCCGCTCTCTCCGGCTCCCGGAGACGAAGAAGCTGCTTCTTCGCGCAAAGACGATTCTGCCGCTCACAGTGCTCTGCGGTGTGCGCCTTCTGCCGAAAGAGCCCCAGGAGCTGTGCTTAGCTCTGCAGAGCACCGTACCTTCGTCTTTAGCCTCTCTTCTCGTCTACATCTTAGCAAAACGCTTTTCCACTCTGTCTGGCAAGGAGAAACTGTGCCAGCACAAAAAACATCTCCCATCGTGTTCTAGAGGCTGCACGGAGGTCTGCCGAGTGTTTTGCAAGAAGAGAAAGAAAGTTGTCCAAAACAGCTTGCAATCGAATGTTCATGTGAATAGAAAAGGCAGGAGAGTGGTCAGGTACTGTTTTCTCTCACTTGGCAAGCTGCGCACACAATCGCAGTGTTGTACAGCTTGTTTCATCACCTTTGCGAAGTTGCCGCTCTCTCCGGCTCCCGGAGACGAAGAAGCTGCTTCTTCGCGCAAAGACGATTCTGCCGCTCACAGTGCTCTGCGGTGTGCGCCTTCTGCCGAAAGAGCCCCGGGAGCTGTGCTTAGCTCTGAGAAGCACCATACGTGCTTCTTTAGCCTCTCTTCTCGTCTACATCTTAGCAAAAAGCTTTTCCACTCTGTCTGGCAAGGAGAAACTGTGCCAGCACAGAAAACATCTCCCATCGTGTTCTAGAGGCTGCACGGAGGTCTGCCGAGTGTTTTGCAAGAAGAGAAAGAAAGTTGTCCAAAACAGCTTGCAATCGAATGTTCATGTGAATAGAAAAGGCAGGAGAGTGGTCAGGTACTGTTTTCTCTCAGTTGGCAAGCTGCGCACACAATCGCAGTGTTGTACAGCTTGTTTCATCACCTTTGCCAAGTTGCCGCTCTCTCCGGCTCCCGGAGACGAAGAAGCTGCTTCTTCGCGCAAAGACGATTCTGCCGCTCACAGTGCTCTGCGGTGTGCGCCTTCTGCCGAAAGAGGTCCGGGAGCGGTGCTTAGCTCTGCAGAGCACCGTACCTTCGTCTTTAGCCTCTCTTCTCGTCTACATCTTAGCAAAAAGCTTTTCCACTCTGTCTGGCAAGGAGAAACTGTGCCAGCACAAAAAACATCTCCCATCGTGTTCTAGAGGCTGCACGCAGGCCTGCCGAGTGTTTTGCAAGAAGAGAAAGAAAGTTGTCCAAAACAGCTTGCAATCGAATGTTCATGTGAATAGAAAAGGCAGGAGAGTGGTCAGGTACTGTTTTCTCTCACTTGGCAAGCTGCGCACACAATCGCAGTGTCGTACAGCTTGTTTCATCACCTTTCCGAAGTTGCCGCTCTCTCCGGCTCCCGGAGACGAAGAAGCTGCTTCTTCGCGCAAAGACGATTCTGCCACTCCCAGTGCTCTGCGGTGTGCGCCTTCTGCCGAAAGAGGTCCGGGAGCTGTGCTTAGCTCTGCAGAGCACCGTACCTTCGTCTTTAGCCTCTCTTCTCGTCTACATCTTAGCAAAAAGCTTTTCCACTCTGTCTGGCAAGGAGAAACTGTGCCAGCACAGAAAACATCTCCCATCGTGTTCTAGAGGCTGCACGGAGGTCTGCCGAGTGTTTTGCAAGAAGAGAAAGAAAGTTGTCCAAAACAGCTTGCAATCGAATGTTCATGTGAATAGAAAAGGCAGGAGAGTGGTCAGGTACTGTTTTCTCTCAGTTGGCAAGCTGCGCACACAATCGCAGTGTTGTACAGCTTGTTTCATCACCTTTGCGAAGTTGCCGCTCTCTCCGGCTCCCGGAGACGAAGAAGCTGCTTCTTCGCGCAAAGACGATTCTGCCGCTCACTCTGCTCTGCGGTGTGCGCCTTCTGCCGAAAGAGGTCCGGGAGCGGTGCTTAGCTCTGCAGAGCACCGTACCTTCGTCTTTAGCCTCTCTTCTCGTCTACATCTTAGCAAAAAGCTTTTCCACTCTGTCTGGCAAGGAGAAACTGTGCCAGCACAAAAAACATCTCCCATCGTCTTCTAGAGGCTGCACGGAGGTCTGCCGAGTGTTTTGCAAGAAGAGAAAGAAAGTTGTCCAAAACAGCTTGCAATCGAATGTTCATGTGAATAGAAAAGGCAGGAGAGTGGTCAGGTACTGTTTTCTCTCAGTTGGCAAGCTGCGCACACAATCGCAGTGTTGTACAGCTTGTTTCATCACCTTTGCCAAGTTGCCGCTCTCTCCGGCTCCCGGAGACGAAGAAGCTGCTTCTTCGCGCAAAGACGATTCTGCCGCTCACAGTGCTCTGCGGTGTGCGGCTTCTGCCGAAAGAGGTCCGGCAGCGGTGCTTAGCTCTGCAGAGCGCCGTACCTTCGTCTTTAGCCTCTCTTCTCGTCTACATCTTAGCAAAAAGCTTTACCACTCTGTCTGGCAAGGAGAAACTGTGCCAGCACAAAAAACATCTCCCATCGTGTTCTAGAGGCTGCACGGAGGTCTGCCGAGTGTTTTGCAAGAAGAGAAAGAAAGTTGTCCAAAACAGCTTGCAATCGAATGTTCAAGTGAATAGAAAAGGCAGGAGAGTGGTCAGGTACTCTTTTCTCTCAGTTGGCAAGCTGCGCACACAATCGCAGTGTCGTACAGCTTGTTTCATCACCTTTGCGAAGTTGCCGCTCTCTCCGGCTCCCGGAGACGAAGAAGCTGCTTCTTCGCGCAAAGACGATTCTGCCGCTCACAGTGCTCTGCGGTGTGCGCCTTCTGCCGAAAGAGGTCCGGGAGAGGTGCTTAGCTCTGCAGAGCACCGTACCTTCGTCTTTAGCCTCTCTTCTCGTCTACATCTTAGCAAAAAGCTTTTCCACTCTGTCTGGCAAGGAGAAACTGTGCCAGCACAGAAAACATCTCCCATCGTGTTCTAGAGGCTGCACGGAGGTCTGCCGAGTGTTTTGCAAGAAGAGAAAGAAAGTTGTCCAAAACAGCTTGCAATCGAATGTTCATGTGAATAGAAAAGGCAGGAGAGTGGTCAGGTACTGTTTTCTCTCAGTTGGCAAGCTGCGCACACAATCGCAGTGTTGTACAGCTTGTTTCATCACCTTTGCGAAGTTGCCGCTCTCTCCGGCTCCCGGAGACGAAGAAGCTGCTTCTTCGCGCAAAGACGATTCTGCCGCTCACAGTGCTCTGCGGTGTGCGCCTTCTGCCGAAAGAGGCCCGGGAGCGGTGCTTTGCTCTGCAGAGCACCGTACCTTCGTCTTTAGCCTCTCTTCTCGTCTACATCTTAGCAAAAAGCTTTTCCACTCTGTCTGGCAAGGAGAAACTGTGCCAGCACAAAAAACATCTCCCATCGTGTTCTAGAGGCTGCACGCAGGTCTGCCGAGTGTTTTGCAAGAAGAGAAAGAAAGTTGTCCAAAACAGCTTGCAATCGAATGTTCAAGTGAATAGAAAAGGCAGGAGAGTGGTCAGGTACGGTTTTCTCTCACTTGGCAAGCTGCGCACACAATCGCAGTGTTGTACAGCTTGTTTCATCACCTTTGCGAAGTTGCCGCTCTCTCCGGCTTCCGGAGACGAAGAAGCTGCTTCTTCGCGCAAAGACGATTCTGCCGCTCACAGTGCTCTGCGGTGTGCGCCTTCTGCCGAAAGAGGTCCGGGAGCGGTGCTTAGCTCTGCAGAGCACCGTACCTTCGTCTTTAGCCTCTCTTCTCGTCTACATCTTAGCAAAAAGCTTTTCCACTCTGTCTGGCAAGGAGAAACTGTGCCAGCACAAAAAACATCTCCCATCGTGTTCTAGAGGCTGCACGCAGGTCTGCCGAGTGTTTTGCAAGAAGAGAAAGAAAGTTGTCCAAAACAGCTGGCAATCGAATGTTCATGTGAATAGAAAAGGCAGGAGAGTGGTCAGGTACTGTTTTCTCTCACTTGGCAAGCTGCGCACACAATCGCAGTGTTGTACAGCTTGTTTCACACCTTTGCGAAGCTGCCGCTCTCTCCGGCTCCCGGAGACGAAGAAGCTGCTTCTTCGCGCAAAGACGATTCTGCCGCTCACAGTGCTCTGCGGTGTGCGCCTTCTGCCGAAAGAGGTCCGGCAGCGGTGCTTAGCTCTGCAGAGCACCGTACCTTCGTCTTTAGCCTCTCTTCTCGTCTACATCTTAGCAAAAAGCTTTTCCACTCTGTCTGGCAAGGAGAAACTGTGCCAGCACAGAAAACATCTCCCATCGTGTTCTAGAGGCTGCACGGAGGTCTGCAGAGTGTTTTGCAAGAAGAGAAAGAAAGTTGTCCAAAACAGCTTGCAATCGAATGTTCATGTGAATAGAAAAGGCAGGAGAGTGGTCAGGTACAGTTTGCTCTCAGTTGGCAAGCTGCGCACACAATCGCAGTGTTGTACAGCTTGTTTCATCACCTTTGCGAAGTTGCCGCTCTCTCCGGCTCCCGGAGACGAAGAAGCTGCTTCTTCGCGCAAAGACGATTCTGCCGCTCACTCTGCTCTGCGGTGTGCGCCTTCTGCCGAAAGAGGTCCGGGAGCGGTGCTTAGCTCTGCAGAGCACCGTACCTTCGTCTTTAGCCTCTCTTCTCGTCTACATCTTAGCAAAAAGCTTTTCCACTCTGTCTGGCAAGGAGAAACTGTGCCAGCACAAAAAACATCTCCCATCGTCTTCTAGAGGCTGCACGGAGGTCTGCCGAGTGTTTTGCAAGAAGAGAAAGAAAGTTGTCCAAAACAGCTTGCAATCGAATGTTCATGTGAATAGAAAAGGCAGGAGAGTGGTCAGGTACTGTTTTCTCTCAGTTGGCAAGCTGCGCACACAATCGCAGTGTTGTACAGCTTGTTTCATCACCTTTGCCAAGTTGCCGCTCTCTCCGGCTCCCGGAGACGAAGAAGCTGCTTCTTCGCGCAAAGACGATTCTGCCGCTCACAGTGCTCTGCGGTGTGCGGCTTCTGCCGAAAGAGGTCCGGCAGCGGTGCTTAGCTCTGCAGAGCGCCGTACCTTCGTCTTTAGCCTCTCTTCTCGTCTACATCTTAGCAAAAAGCTTTACCACTCTGTCTGGCAAGGAGAAACTGTGCCAGCACAAAAAACATCTCCCATCGTGTTCTAGAGGCTGCACGGAGGTCTGCCGAGTGTTTTGCAAGAAGAGAAAGAAAGTTGTCCAAAACAGCTTGCAATCGAATGTTCAAGTGAATAGAAAAGGCAGGAGAGTGGTCAGGTACTGTTTTCTCTCAGTTGGCAAGCTGCGCACACAATCGCAGTGTCGTACAGCTTGTTTCATCACCTTTGCGAAGTTGCCGCTCTCTCCGGCTCCCGGAGACGAAGAAGCTGCTTCTTCGCGCAAAGACGATTCTGCCGCTCACAGTGCTCTGCGGTGTGCGCCTTCTGCCGAAAGAGGTCCGGGAGAGGTGCTTAGCTCTGCAGAGCACCGTACCTTCGTCTTTAGCCTCTCTTCTCGTCTACATCTTAGCAAAAAGCTTTTCCACTCTGTCTGGCAAGGAGAAACTGTGCCAGCACAGAAAACATCTCCCATCGTGTTCTAGAGGCTGCACGGAGGTCTGCCGAGTGTTTTGCAAGAAGAGAAAGAAAGTTGTCCAAAACAGCTTGCAATCGAATGTTCATGTGAATAGAAAAGGCAGGAGAGTGGTCAGGTACTGTTTTCTCTCAGTTGGCAAGCTGCGCACACAATCGCAGTGTTGTACAGCTTGTTTCATCACCTTTGCGAAGTTGCCGCTCTCTCCGGCTCCCGGAGACGAAGAAGCTGCTTCTTCGCGCAAAGACGATTCTGCCGCTCACAGTGCTCTGCGGTGTGCGCCTTCTGCCGAAAGAGGCCCGGGAGCGGTGCTTTGCTCTGCAGAGCACCGTACCTTCGTCTTTAGCCTCTCTTCTCGTCTACATCTTAGCAAAAAGCTTTTCCACTCTGTCTGGCAAGGAGAAACTGTGCCAGCACAAAAAACATCTCCCATCGTGTTCTAGAGGCTGCACGCAGGTCTGCCGAGTGTTTTGCAAGAAGAGAAAGAAAGTTGTCCAAAACAGCTGGCAATCGAATGTTCATGTGAATAGAAAAGGCAGGAGAGTGGTCAGGTACTGTTTTCTCTCAGTTGGCAAGCTGCGCACACAATCGCAGTGTTGTACAGCTTGTTTCACACCTTTGCGAAGCTGCCGCTCTCTCCGGCTCCCGGAGACGAAGAAGCTGCTTCTTCGCGCAAAGACGATTCTGCCGCTCACAGTGCTCTGCGGTGTGCGCCTTCTGCCGAAAGAGGTCCGGCAGCGGTGCTTAGCTCTGCAGAGCACCGTACCTTCGTCTTTAGCCTCTCTTCTCGTCTACATCTTAGCAAAAAGCTTTTCCACTCTGTCTGGCAAGGAGAAACTGTGCCAGCACAGAAAACATCTCCCATCGTGTTCTAGAGGCTGCACGGAGGTCTGCAGACTGTTTTGCAAGAAGAGAAAGAAAGTTGTCCAAAACAGCTTGCAATCGAATGTTCATGTGAATAGAAAAGGCAGGAGAGTGGTCAGGTACAGTTTGCTCTCAGTTGGCAAGCTGCGCACACAATCGCAGTGTTGTACAGCTTGTTTCATCACCTTTGCGAAGTTGCCGCTCTCTCCGGCTCCCGGAGACGAAGAAGCTGCTTCTTCGCGCAAAGACGATTCTGCCTCTCACAGTGCTCTGCGGTGTGCGCCTTCTGCCGAAAGAGGTCCGGGAGCGGTGCTTAGCTCTGCAGAGCACCGTACCTTCGTCTTTAGCCTCTCTTCTCGTCTACATCTTAGCAAAAAGCTTTTCCACTCTGTCTGGCAAGGAGAAACTGTGCCAGCACAGAAAACATCTCCCATCGTGTTCTAGAGGCTGCACGCAGGTCTGCCGAGTGTTTTGCAAGAAGAGAAAGAAAGTTGTCCAAAACAGCTTGCAATCGAATGTTCATGTGAATAGAAAAGGCAGGAGAGTGGTCAGGTACTGTTTTCTCTCACTTGGCAAGCTGCGCACACAATCGCAGTGTTGTACAGCTTTTTTCTTCACCTTTGCGAAGCTGCCGCTCTCTCCGGCTCCCGGAGACGAAGAAGCTGCTTCTTCGCGCAAAGACGATTCTGCCGCTCACAGTGCTCTGCGGTGTGCGCCTTCTGCCGAAAGAGGTCCGGGAGCGGTGCTTAGCTCTGCAGAGCACCGTACCTTCGTCTTTAGCCTCTCTTCTCGTCTACATCTTAGCAAAAAGCTTTTCCACTCTGTCTGGCAAGGAGAAACTGTGCCAGCACAGAAAACATCTCCCATCGTGTTCTAGAGGCTGCACGCAGGTCTGCCGAGTGTTTTGCAAGAAGAGAAAGAAAGTTGTCCAAAACAGCTTGCAATCGAATGTTCATGTGAATAGAAAAGGCAGGAGAGTGGTCAGGTACTGTTTTCTCTCAGTTGGCAAGCTGCGCACACAATCGCAGTGTTGTACAGCTTGTTTCATCACCTTTGCCAAGTTGCCGCTCTCTCCGGCTCCCGGAGACGAAGAAGCTGCTTCTTCGCGCAAAGACGATTCTGCCGCTCACAGTGCTCTGCGGTGTGCGCCTTCTGCCGAAAGAGCCCCGGGAGCTGTGCTTAGCTCTGAGAAGAACCATACGTGCTTCTTTAGCCTCTCTTCTCGTCTACATCTTAGCAAAAAGCTTTTCCACTCTGTCTGGCAAGGAGAAACTGTGCCAGCACAGAAAACATCTCCCATCGTGTTCTAGAGGCTGCACGGAGGTCTGCCGAGTGTTTTGCAAGAAGAGAAAGAAAGTTGTCCAAAACAGCTTGCAATCGAATGTTCATGTGAACAGAAAAGGCAGGAGAGTGGTCAGGTACTGTTTTCTCTCTGTTGGCAAGCTGCGCACACAATCGCAGTGTTGTACAGCTTGTTTCATCACCTTTGCCAAGTTGCCGCTCTCTCCGGCTCCCGGAGACGAAGAAGCTGCTTCTTCGCGCAAAGACGATTCTGCCGCTCACGCTGCTCTGCGGTTTGCGCCTTCTGCCGAAAGAGGCCCGGGAGCGGTGCTTAGCTCTGCAGAGCACCGTACCTTCGTCTTTAGCCTCTCTTCTCGTCTACATCTTAGCAAAAAGCTTTTCCACTCTGTCTGGCAAGGAGAAACTGTGCCAGCACAAAAAACATCTCCCATCGTGTTCTAGAGGCTGCACGCAGGCCTGCCGAGTGTTTTGCAAGAAGAGAAAGAAAGTTGTCCAAAACAGCTTGCAATCGAATGTTCATGTGAATAGAAAAGGCAGGAGAGTGGTCAGGTACTGTTTTCTCTCAGTTGGCAAGCTGCGCACACAATCGCAGTGTTGTACAGCTTGTTTCATCACCTTTGCGAAGTTGCCGCTCTCTCCGGCTCCCGGAGACGAAGAAGCTGCTTCTTCGCGCAAAGACGATTCTGCCGCTCACAGTGCTCTGCGGTGCGCGCCTTCTGCCGAAAGAGGTCCGGGAGCTGTGCTTAGCTCTGCAGAGCACCGTACCTTCGTCTTTAGCCTCTCTTCTCGTCAACATCTTAGCAAAAAGCTTTTCCACTCTGTCTGGCAAGGAGAAACTGTGCCAGCACAAAAAACATCTCCCATCGTGTTCTAGAGGCTGCACGGAGGTCTGCCGAGTGTTTTGCAAGAAGAGAAAGAAAGTTGTCCAAAACAGCTTGCAATCGAATGTTCATGTGAATAGAAAAGGCAGGAGAGTGGTCAGGTACTGTTTTCTCTCAGTTGGCAAGCTGCGCACACAATCGCAGTGTTGTACAGCTTGTTTCATCACCTTTGCGAAGTTGCCGCTCTCTCCGGCTCCCGGAGACGAAGAAGCTGCTTCTTCGCGCAAAGACGATTCTGCCGCTCACTCTGCTCTGCGGTGTGCGCCTTCTGCCGAAAGAGGTCCGGGAGCGGTGCTTAGCTCTGCAGAGCACCGTACCTTCGTCTTTAGCCTCTCTTCTCGTCTACATCTTAGCAAAAAGCTTTTCCACTCTGTCTGGCAAGGAGAAACTGTGCCAGCACAAAAAACATCTCCCATCGTGTTCTAGAGGCTGCACGCAGGTCTGCCGAGTGTTTTGCAAGAAGAGAAAGAAAGTTGTCCAAAACAGCTTGCAATCGAATGTTCATGTGAATAGAAAAGGCAGGAGAGTTGTCAGGTACTGTTATCTCTCACTTGGCAAGCTGCGCACACAATCGCAGTGTTGTACAGCTTGTTTCATCACCTTTGCCAAGTTGCCGCTCTCTCCGGCTCCCGGAGACGAAGAAGCTGCTTCTTCGCGCAAAGACGATTCTGCCGCTCACAGTGCTCTGCGGTGTGCGCCTTCTGCCGAAAGAGGTCCGGGAGCTGTGCTTAGCTCTGCAGAGCACCGTACCTTCGTCTTTAGCCTCTCTTCTCGTCTACATCTTAGCAAAAAGCTTTTCCACTCTGTCTGGCAAGGAGAAACTGTGCCAGCACAAAAAACATCTCCCATCGTGTTCTAGAGGCTGCACGGAGGTCTGCCGAGTGTTTTGCAAGAAGAGAAAGAAAGTTGTCCAAAACAGCTTGCAATCGAATGTTCATGTGAATAGAAAAGGCAGGAGAGTGGTCAGGTACTGTTTTCTCTCACTTGGCAAGCTGCACACACAATCGCAGTGTTGTACAGCTTGTTTCATCACCTTTGCGAAGTTGCCGCTCTCTCCGGCTCCCGGAGACGAAGAAGCTGCTTCTTCGCGCAAAGACGATTCTGACGCTCACTCTGCTCTGCGGTGTGCGCCTTCTGCCGAAAGAGGTCCGGGAGCGGTGCTTAGCTCTGCAGAGCACCGTACCTTCGTCTTTAGCCTCTCTTCTCGTCTACATCTTAGCAAAAAGCTTTTCCACTCTGTCTGGCAAGGAGAAACTGTGCCAGCACAAAAAACATCTCCCATCGTGTTCTAGAGGCTGCACGGAGGTCTGCCGAGTGTTTTGCAAGAAGAGAAAGAAAGTTGTCCAAAACAGCTTGCAATCGAATGTTCATGTGAATAGAAAAGGCAGGAGAGTGGTCAGGTACTGTTTTCTCTCAGTTGGCAAGCTGCGCACACAATCGCAGTGTTGTACAGCTTGTTTCATCACCTTTGCGAAGTTGCCGCTCTCTCCGGCTCCCGGAGACGAAGAAGCTGCTTCTTCGCGCAAAGACGATTCTGCCGCTCACAGTGCTCTGCGGTGTGCGGCTTCTGCCGAAAGAGGTCCGGGAGCGGTGCTTAGCTCTGCAGAGCGCCGTACCTTCGTCTTTAGCCTCTCTTCTCGTCTACATCTTAGCAAAAATCTTTACCACTCTGTCTGGCAAGGAGAAACTGTGCCAGCACAAAAAACATCTACCATCGTGTTCTAGAGGCTGCACGCAGGTCTGCCGAGTGTTTTGCAAGAAGAGAAAGAAAGTTGTCCAAAACAGCTTGCAATCGAATGTTCAAGTGAATAGAAAAGGAAGGAGAGTGGTCAGGTACTGTTTTCTCTCAGTTGGCAAGCTGCGCACACAATCGCAGTGTCGTACAGCTTGTTTCATCACCTTTGCGAAGTTGCCGCTCTCTCCGGCTCCCGGAGACGAAGAAGCTGCTTCTTCGCGCAAAGACGATTCTGCCGCTCACAGTGCTCTGCTGTGTGCGCGTTCTGCCGAAAGAGGTCCGGGAGCGGTGCTTAGCTCTGCAGAGCACCGTACCTTCGTCTTTAGCCTCTCTTCTCGTCTACATCTTAGCAAAAAGCTTTTCCACTCTGTCTGGCAAGGAGAAACTGTGCCAGCACAAAAAACATCTCCCATCGTGTTCTAGAGGCTGCACGCAGGTCTGCCGAGTGTTTTGCAAGAAGAGAAAGAAAGTTGTCCAAAACAGCTTGCAATCGAATGTTCATGTGAATAGAAAAGGCAGGAGAGTGGTCAGGTACTGTTTTCTCTCACTTGGCAAGCTGCGCACACAATCGCAGTGTTGTACAGCTTTTTTCTTCACCTTTGCGAAGCTGCCGCTCTCTCCGGCTCCCGGAGACGAAGAAGCTGCTTCTTCGCGCAAAGACGATTCTGCCGCTCACAGTGCTCTGCGGTGTGCGCCTTCTGCCGAAAGAGGTCCGGGAGCGGTGCTTAGCTCTGCAGAGCACCGTACCTTCGTCTTTAGCCTCTCTTCTCGTCTACATCTTAGCAAAAAGCTTTTCCACTCTGTCTGGCAAGGAGAAACTGTGCCAGCACAGAAAACATCTCCCATCGTGTTCTAGAGGCTGCACGCAGGTCTGCCGAGTGTTTTGCAAGAAGAGAAAGAAAGTTGTCCAAAACAGCTTGCAATCGAATGTTCATGTGAATAGAAAAGGCAGGAGAGTGGTCAGGTACTGTTTTCTCTCAGTTGGCAAGCTGCGCACACAATCGCAGTGTTGTACAGCTTGTTTCATCACCTTTGCGAAGTTGCCGCTCTCTCCGGCTCCCGGAGACGAAGAAGCTGCTTCTTCGCGCAAAGACGATTCTGCCGCTCACAGTGCTCTGCGGTGTGCGCCTTCTGCCGAAAGAGCCCCGGGAGCTGTGCTTAGCTCTGAGAAGCACCATACGTGCTTCTTTAGCCTCTCTTCTCGTCTACATCTTAGCAAAAAGCTTTTCCACTCTGTCTGGCAAGGAGAAACTGTGCCAGCACAGAAAACATCTCCCATCGTGTTCTAGAGGCTGCACGGAGGTCTGCCGAGTGTTTTGCAAGAAGAGAAAGAAAGTTGTCCAAAACAGCTTGCAATCGAATGTTCATGTGAATAGAAAAGGCAGGAGAGTGGTCAGGTACTGTTTTCTCTCAGTTGGCAAGCTGCGCACACAATCGCAGTGTTGTACAGCTTGTTTCATCACCTTTGCCAAGTTGCCGCTCTCTCCGGCTCCCGGAGACGAAGAAGCTGCATCTTCGCGCAAAGACGATTCTGCCGCTCACGCTGCTCTGCGGTGTGCGCCTTCTGCCGAAAGAGGTCCGGCAGCGGTGCTTAGCTCTGCAGAGCACCGTACCTTCGTCTTTGGCCTCTCTTCTCGTCTACATCTTAGCAAAAAGCTTTTCCACTCTGTCTGGCAAGGAGAAACTGTGCCAGCACAAAAAACATCTCCCATCGTGTTCTAGAGGCTGCACGGAGGTCTGCCGAGTGTTTTGCAAGAAGAGAAAGAAAGTTGTCCAAAACAGCTTGCAATCGAATGTTCATGTGAATAGAAAAGGCAGGAGAGTGGTCAGGTACTGTTTTCTCTCAGTTGGCAAGCTGCGCACACAATCGCAGTGTTGTACAGCTTGTTTCATCACCTTTGCGAAGTTGCCGCTCTCTCCGGCTCCCGGAGACGAAGAAGCTGCTTCTTCGCGCAAAGACGATTCTGCCGCTCCCAGTGCTCTGCGGTGTGCGCCTTCTGCCGAAAGAGGTCCGGGAGCTGTGCTTAGCTCTGCAGAGCGCCGTACCTTCGTCTTTAGCCTCTCTTCTCGTCTACATCTTAGCAAAAAGCTTTTCCACTCTGTCTGGCAAGGAGAAACTGTGCCAGCACAAAAAACATCTCCCATCATGTTCTAGAGGCTGCACGCAGGTCTGCCGAGTGTTTTGCAAGAAGAGAAAGAAAGTTGTCCAAAACAGCTGGCAATCGAATGTTCATGTGAATAGAAAAGGCAGGAGAGTGGTCAGGTACTGTTTTCTCTCAGTTGGCAAGCTGCGCACACAATCGCAGTGTTGTACAGCTTGTTTCACACCTTTGCGAAGCTGCCGCTCTCTCCGGCTCCCGGAGACGAAGAAGCTGCTTCTTCGCGCAAAGACGATTCTGCCGCTCACAGTGCTCTGCGGTGTGCGCCTTCTGCCGAAAGAGGTCCGGCAGCGGTGCTTAGCTCTGCAGAGCACCGTACCTTCGTCTTTAGCCTCTCTTCTCGTCTACATCATAGCAAAAAGCTTTTCCACTCTGTCTGGCAAGGAGAAACTGTGCCAGCACAGAAAACATCTCCCATCGTGTTCTAGAGGCTGCACGGAGGTCTGCAGAGTGTTTTGCAAGAAGAGAAAGAAAGTTGTCCAAAACAGCTTGCAATCGAATGTTCGTGTGAATAGAAATGGCAGGAGAGTGGTCAGGTACTGTTTTCTCTCACTTGGCAAGCTGCGCACACAATCGCAGTGTTGTACAGCTTGTTTCATCACCTTTGCGAAGTTGCCGCTCTCTCCGGCTTCCGGAGACGAAGAAGCTGCTTCTTCGCGCAAAGACGATTCTGCCGCTCACAGTGCTCTGCGGAGTGCGCCTTCTGCCGAAAGAGGTCCGGGAGCGGTGCTTAGCTCTGCAGAGCGCCGTACCTTCGTCTTTAGCCTCTCTTCTCGTCTACATCTTAGCAAAAAGCTTTTCCACTCTGTCTGGCAAGGAGAAACTGTGCCAGCACAAAAAACATCTCCCATCGTGTTCTAGAGGCTGCACGCAGGTCTGCCGAGTGTTTTGCAAGAAGAGAGAGAAAGTTGTCCAAAACAGCTTGCAATCGAATGTTCATGTGAACAGAAAATGCAGGAGAGTGGTCAGGTACTGTTTTCTCTCAGTTGGCAAGCTGCGCACACAATCGCAGTGTTGTACAGCTTGTTTCACACCTTTGCGAAGCTGCCGCTCTCTCCGGCTCCCGGAGACGAAGAAGCTGCTTCTTCGCGCAAAGACGATTCTGCCGCTCACAGTGCTCTGCGGTGTGCGCCTTCTGCCGAAAGAGGTCCGGCAGCGGTGCTTAGCTCTGCAGAGCACCGTACCTTCGTCTTTAGCCTCTCTTCTCGTCTACATCATAGCAAAAAGCTTTTCCACTCTGTCTGGCAAGGAGAAACTGTGCCAGCACAGAAAATATCTCCCATCGTGTTCTAGAGGCTGCACGGAGGTCTGCAGAGTGTTTTGCAAGAAGAGAAAGAAAGTTGTCCAAAACAGCTTGCAATCGAATGTTCATGTGAATAGAAATGGCAGGAGAGTGGTCAGGTACTGTTTTCTCTCACTTGGCAAGCTGCGCACACAATCGCAGTGTTGTACAGCTTGTTTCATCACCTTTGCCAAGTTGCCGCTCTCTCCGGCTCCCGGAGACGAAGAAGCTGCTTCTTCGCGCAAGACGATTCTGCCGCTCACAGTGCTCTCTGCTGTGTGTCTTCTGCCGAAAGAGGCCCGGGAGCTGTGCTTAGCTCTGCAGAGCACCATACCTGCTTCTTTAGCCTCTCTTCTCGTCTACATCTTAGCAAAAAGCTTTTCCACTCTGTCTGGCAAGGAGAAACTGTGCCAGCACAGAAAACATCTCCCATCGTGTTCTAGAGGCTGCACGCAGGTCTGCCGAGTGTTTTGCAAGAAGAGAAAGAAAGTTGTCCAAAACAGCTTCTAATCGAATGTTCATGTGAATAGAAAAGGCAGGAGAGTGGTCAGGTACTGTTTTCTCTCAGTTGGCAAGCTGCGCACACAATCGCAGTGTTGTACAGCTTGTTTCATCACCTTTGCGAAGTTGCCGCTCTCTCCGGCTCCCGGAGACGAAGAAGCTGCTTCTTCACGCAAAGACGATTCTGCCGCTCACAGTGCTCTGCGGTGTGCGGCTTCTGCCGAAAGAGGTCCGGGAGCGGTGCTTAGCTCTGCAGAGCACCGTACCTTCGTCTTTAGCCTCTCTTCTCGTCTACATCTTAGCAAAAAGCTTTTCCACTCTGTCTGGCAAGGAGAAACTGTGCCAGCACAAAAAACATCTCCCATCGTGTTCTAGAGGCTGCACGGAGGTCTGCCGAGTGTTTTGCAAGAAGAGAAAGAAATTTGTCCAAAACAGCTTCCAATCGAATGATCATGTGAATAGAAAAGGCAGGAGAGTGGTCAGGTACTGTTTTCTCTCAGTTGGCAAGCTGCGCACACAATCGCAGTGTTGTACAGCTTGTTTCATCACCTTTGCGAATTTGCCGCTCTCTCCGGCTCCCGGAGACAAAGAAGCAGCTTCTTCGCGCAAAGACGATTCTGCCGCTCACAGTGCTCTGCGGTGTGCGCCTTCTGCCGAAAGAGGTCCGGGAGCGGTGCTTAGCTCTGCAGAGCACCGTACCTTCGTCTTTAGCCTCTCTTCTCGTCTACATCTTAGCAAAAAGCTTTTCCACTCTGTCTGGCAAGGAGAAACTGTGCCAGCACAGAAAACATCTCCCATCGTGTTCTAGAGGCTGCACGGAGGTCTGCCGAGTGTTTTGCAAGAAGAGAGAGAAAGTTGTCTAAAACAGCTTGCAATCGAATGTTCATGTGAATAGAAAAGGCAGGAGAGTGGTCAGGTACTGTTTTCTCTCAGTTGGCAAGCTGCGCACACAATCGCAGTGTTGTACAGCTTGTTTCATCACCTTTGCCAAGTTGCCGCTCTCTCCGGCTCCCGGAGACGAAGAAGCTGCTTCTTCGCGCAAAGACGATTCTGCCGCTCACAGTGCTCTGCGGTGTGCGCCTTCTGCCGAAAGAGGTCCGGGAGCGGTGCTTAGCTCTGCAGAGCACCGTACCTTCGTCTTTAGCCTCTCTTCTCGTCTACATCTTAGCAAAAAGCTTTTCCACTCTGTCTGGCAAGGAGAAACTGTGCCAGCACAGAAAACATCTCCCATCCTGTTCTAGAGGCTGCACGGAGGTCTGCCGAGTGTTTTGCAAGAAGAGAGAGAAAGTTGTCCAAAACAGCTTGCAATCGAATGTTCATGTGAATAGAAAAGGCAGGAGAGTGGTCAGGTACTGTTTTCTCTCAGTTGGCAAGCTGCGCACACAATCGCAGTGTTGTACAGCTTGTTTCATCACCTTTGCGAAGTTGCCGCTCTCTGCGGCTCCCGGAGACGAAGAAGCTGCTTCTTCGCGCAAAGACGATTCTGCCGCTCACAGTGCTCTGCGGTGTGCGCCTTCTGCCGAAAGAGGTCCGGCAGCGGTGCTTAGCTCTGCAGAGCACCGTACCTTCGTCTTTAGCCTCTCTTCTCGTCTACATCATAGCAAAAAGCTTTTCCACTCTGTCTGGCAAGGAGAAACTGTGCCAGCACAGAAAACATCTCCCATCGTGTTCTAGAGGCTGCACGGAGGTCTGCAGAGTGTTTTGCAAGAAGAGAAAGAAAGTTGTCCAAAACAGCTTGCAATCGAATGTTCATGTGAATAGAAATGGCAGGAGAGTGGTCAGGTACTGTTTTCTCTCACTTGGCAAGCTGCGCACACAATCGCAGTGTTGTACAGCTTGTTTCATCACCTTTGCCAAGTTGCCGCTCTCTCCGGCTCCCGGAGACGAAGAAGCTGCTTCTTCGCGCAAGACGATTCTGCCGCTCACAGTGCTCTCTGGTGTGTGTCTTCTGCCGAAAGAGGCCCGGGAGCTGTGCTTAGCTCTGCAGAGCACCATACCTGCTTCTTTAGCCTCTCTTCTCGTCTACATCTTAGCAAAAAGCTTTTCCACTCTGTCTGGCAAGGAGAAACTGTGCCAGCACAGAAAACATCTCCCATCGTGTTCTAGAGGCTGCACGCAGGTCTGCCGAGTGTTTTGCAAGAAGAGAAAGAAAGTTGTCCAAAACAGCTTCTAATCGAATGTTCATGTGAATAGAAAAGGCAGGAGAGTGGTCAGGTACTGTTTTCTCTCAGTTGGCAAGCTGCGCACACAATCGCAGTGTTGTACAGCTTGTTTCATCACCTTTGCGAAGTTGCCGCTCTCTCCGGCTCCCGGAGACGAAGAAGCTGCTTCTTCACGCAAAGACGATTCTGCCGCTCACAGTGCTCTGCGGTGTGCGGCTTCTGCCGAAAGAGGTCCGGGAGCGGTGCTTAGCTCTGCAGAGCACCGTACCTTCGTCTTTAGCCTCTCTTCTCGTCTACATCTTAGCAAAAAGCTTTTCCACTCTGTCTGGCAAGGAGAAACTGTGCCAGCACAAAAAACATCTCCCATCGTGTTCTAGAGGCTGCACGGAGGTCTGCCGAGTGTTTTGCAAGAAGAGAAAGAAATTTGTCCAAAACAGCTTCCAATCGAATGATCATGTGAATAGAAAAGGCAGGAGAGTGGTCAGGTACTGTTTTCTCTCAGTTGGCAAGCTGCGCACACAATCGCAGTGTTGTACAGCTTGTTTCATCACCTTTGCGAATTTGCCGCTCTCTCCGGCTCCCGGAGACAAAGAAGCAGCTTCTTCGCGCAAAGACGATTCTGCCGCTCACAGTGCTCTGCGGTGTGCGCCTTCTGCCGAAAGAGGTCCGGGAGCGGTGCTTAGCTCTGCAGAGCACCGTACCTTCGTCTTTAGCCTCTCTTCTCGTCTACATCTTAGCAAAAAGCTTTTCCACTCTGTCTGGCAAGGAGAAACTGTGCCAGCACAGAAAACATCTCCCATCGTGTTCTAGAGGCTGCACGGAGGTCTGCCGAGTGTTTTGCAAGAAGAGAGAGAAAGTTGTCTAAAACAGCTTGCAATCGAATGTTCATGTGAATAGAAAAGGCAGGAGAGTGGTCAGGTACTGTTTTCTCTCAGTTGGCAAGCTGCGCACACAATCGCAGTGTTGTACAGCTTGTTTCATCACCTTTGCCAAGTTGCCGCTCTCTCCGGCTCCCGGAGACGAAGAAGCTGCTTCTTCGCGCAAAGACGATTCTGCCGCTCACAGTGCTCTGCGGTGTGCGCCTTCTGCCGAAAGAGGTCCGGGAGCGGTGCTTAGCTCTGCAGAGCACCGTACCTTCGTCTTTAGCCTCTCTTCTCGTCTACATCTTAGCAAAAAGCTTTTCCACTCTGTCTGGCAAGGAGAAACTGTGCCAGCACAGAAAACATCTCCCATCCTGTTCTAGAGGCTGCACGGAGGTCTGCCGAGTGTTTTGCAAGAAGAGAGAGAAAGTTGTCCAAAACAGCTTGCAATCGAATGTTCATGTGAATAGAAAAGGCAGGAGAGTGGTCAGGTACTGTTTTCTCTCAGTTGGCAAGCTGCGCACACAATCGCAGTGTTGTACAGCTTGTTTCATCACCTTTGCGAAGTTGCCGCTCTCTGCGGCTCCCGGAGACGAAGAAGCTGCTTCTTCGCGCAAAGACGATTCTGCCGCTCACAGTGCTCTGCGGTGTGCGCCTTCTGCCGAAAGAGGTCCGGGAGCTGTGCTTAGCTCTGCAGAGCACCGTACCTTCGTCTTTAGCCTCTCTTCTCGTCTACATCTTAGCAAAAAGCTTTTCCACTCTGTCTGGCAAGGAGAAACTGTGCCAGCACAGAAAACATCTCCCATCGTGTTCTAGAGGCTGCACGGACGTCTGCCGAGTGTTTTGCAAGAAGAGAGAGAAAGTTGTCCAAAACAGCTTGCAATCGAATGTTCATGTGAATAGAAAAGGCAGGAGAGTGGTCAGGTACTGTTTTCTCTCAGTTGGCAAGCTGCGCACACAATCGCAGTGTTGTACAGCTTGTTTCATCACCTTTGCGAAGTTGCCGCTCTCTGCGGCTCCCGGAGACGAAGAAGCTGCTTCTTCGCGCAAAGACGATTCTGCCGCTCACAGTGCTCTGCGGTGTGCGCCTTCTGCCGAAAGAGGTCCGGGAGCGGTGCTTAGCTCTGCAGAGCACCGTACCTTCGTCTTTAGCCTCTCTTCTCGTCTACATCTTAGCAAAATCATTTCTACACTTTCTGGCAGGGAGAAACTGTGCCAGCACAGAAAACATCTCCCATCCTGTTCTAGAGGCTGCACGGAGGTCTGCAGAGTGTTTTGCACGAAGAGAAAGAAAGTTGTCCAAAACAGCTTGCAATCGAATCTTCATGTGAATAGAAAAGGCAGGAGAGTGATCAGGTACAGTTTGCTCTCAGTTGGCAAGCTGCGCACACAATCGCAGTGTTGTACAGCTTGTTTCATCACCTTTGCGAAGTTGCCGCTCTCTCCGGCTCCCGGAGACGAAGAAGCTGCTTCTTCGCGCAAAGACGATTCTGCCTCTCACAGTGCTCTGCGGTGTGCGCCTTCTGCCGAAAGAGGTCCGGGAGCGGTGCTTAGCTCTGCAGAGCACCGTACCTTCGTCTTTAGCCTCTCTTCTCGTCTACATCTTAGCAAAAAGCTTTTCCACTCTGTCTGGCAAGGAGAAACTGTGCCAGCACAAAAAACATCTCCCATCGTGTTCTAGAGGCTGCACGCAGGTCTGCCGAGTGTTTTGCAAGAAGAGAAAGAAAGTTGTCCAAAACAGCTTGCAATCGAATGTTCATGTGAATAGAAAAGGCAGGAGAGTGGTCAGGTACTGTTTTCTCTCACTTGGCAAGCTGCGCACACAATCGCAGTGTTGTACAGCTTGTTTCATCACCTTTGCGAAGTTGCCGCTCTCTCCGGCTCCCGGAGACGAAGAAGCTGCTTCTTCGCGCAAAGACGATTCTGCCGCTCACAGTGCTCTGCGGTGTGCGCCTTCTGCCGAAAGAGGCCAGGGAGCTGTGCTTAGCTCTGCAGAGCACCGTACCTTCGTCTTTAGCCTCTCTTCTCGTCTACATCTTAGCAAAAAGCTTTTCCACTCTGTCTGGCAAGGAGAAACTGTGCCAGCACAAAAAACATCTCCCATCGTGTTCTAGAGGCTGCACGGAGGTCTGCCGAGTGTTTTGCAAGAAGAGAAAGAAAGTTGTCCAAAACAGCTTCCAATCGAATGTTCATGTGAATAGAAAAGGCAGGAGAGTGGTCAGGTACTGTTTTCTCTCACTTGGCAAGCTGCGCACACAATCGCAGTGTTGTACAGCTTGTTTCATCACCTTTGCCAAGTTGCCGCTCTCTCCGGCTCCCGGAGACGAAGAAGCTGCTTCTTCGCGCAAAGACGATTCTGCCGCTCACAGTGCTCTGCGGTGTGCGCCTTCTGCCGAAAGACGCCCGGGAGCGGTGCTTAGCTCTGCAGAGCACCGTACCTTCGTCTTTAGCCTCTCTTCTCGTCTACATCTTAGCAAAAAGCTTTTCCACTCTGTCTGGCAAGGAGAAACTGTGCCAGCACAAAAAACATCTCCCATCGTGTTCTAGAGGCTGCACGGAGGTCTGCCGAGTGTTTTGCAAGAAGAGAAAGAAAGTTGTCCAAAACAGCTTGCAATCGAATGTTCATGTGAATAGAAAAGGCAGGAGAGTGGTCAGGTACTGTTTTCTCTCACTTGGCAAGCTGCGCACACAATCGCAGTGTTGTACAGCTTGTTTCATCACCTTTGCGAAGTTGCCGCTCTCTCCGGCTCCCGGAGACGAAGAAGCTGCTTCTTCGCGCAAAGACGATTCTGCCGCTCACAGTGCTCTGCGGTGTGCGCCTTCTGCCGAAAGAGGCCAGGGAGCTGTGCTTAGCTCTGCAGAGCACCGTACCTTCGTCTTTAGCCTCTCTTCTCGTCTACATCTTAGCAAAAAGCTTTTCCACTCTGTCTGGCAAGGAGAAACTGTGCCAGCACAAAAAACATCTCCCATCGTGTTCTAGAGGCTGCACGGAGGTCTGCCGAGTGTTTTGCAAGAAGAGAAAGAAAGTTGTCCAAAACAGCTTGCAATCGAATGTTCATGTGAATAGAAAAGGCAGGAGAGTGGTCAGGTACTGTTTTCTCTCACTTGGCAAGCTGCGCACACAATCGCAGTGTTGTACAGCTTGTTTCATCACCTTTGCGAAGTTGCCGCTCTCTCCGGCTCCCGGAGACGAAGAAGCTGCTTCTTCGCGCAAAGACGATTCTGCCGCTCACAGTGCTCTGCGGTGTGCGCCTTCTGCCGAAAGACGCCCGGGAGCGGTGCTTAGCTCTGCAGAGCACCGTACCTTCGTCTTTAGCCTCTCTTCTCGTCTACATCTTAGCAAAAAGCTTTTCCACTCTGTCTGGCAAGGAGAAACTGTGCCAGCACAGAAAACATCTCCCATCGTGTTCTAGAGGCTGCACGCAGGTCTGCCGAGTGTTTTGCAAGAAGAGAAAGAAAGTTGTCCAAAACAGCTTGCAATCGAATGTTCATGTGAATAGAAAAGGCAGGAGAGTGGTCAGGTACTGTTTTCTCTCAGTTGGCAAGCTGCGCACACAATCGCAGTGTTGTACAGCTTGTTTCATCACCTTTGCGAAGTTGCCGCTCTCTCCGGCTCCCGGAGACGAAGAAGCTGCTTCTTCGCGCAAAGACGATTCTGCCGCTCACAGTGCTCTGCGGTGTGCGCCTTCTGCCGAAAGAGGTCCGGGAGCGGTGCTTAGCTCTGCAGAGCACCGTACCTTCGTCTTTAGCCTCTCTTCTCGTCTACATCTTAGCAAAAAGCTTTTCCACTCTGTCTGGCAAGGAGAAACTGTGCCAGCACAGAAAACATCTCCCATCGTGTTCTAGAGGCTGCACGGAGGTCTGCCGAGTGTTTTGCAAGAAGAGAAAGAAAGTTGTCCAAAACAGCTTGCAATCGAATGTTCATGTGAATAGAAAAGGCAGGAGAGTGGTCAGGTACTGTTTTCTCTCACTTGGCAAGCTGCGCACACAATCGCAGTGTTGTACAGCTTGTTTCATCACCTTTGCGAAGTTGCCGCTCTCTCCGGCTCCCGGAGACGAAGAAGCTGCTTCTTCGCGCAAAGACGATTCTGCCGCTCACAGTGCTCTGCGGTGTGCGCCTTCTGCCGAAAGAGGTCCGGGAGCGGTGCTTAGCTCTGCAGAGCACCGTACCTTCGTCTTTAGCCTCTCTTCTCGTCTACATCTTAGCAAAATCTTTTCTACTCTTTCTGGCAGGGAGAAACTGTGCCAGCACAGAAAACATCTCCCATCCTGTTCTAGAGGCTGCACGGAGGTCTGCAGAGTGTTTTGCACGAAGAGAAAGAAAGTTGTCCAAAACAGCTTGCAATCGAATGTTCATGTGAATAGAAAAGGCAGGAGAGTGATCAGGTACAGTTTGCTCTCAGTTGGCAAGCTGCGCACACAATCGCAGTGTTGTACAGCTTGTTTCACACCTTTGCGAAGTTGCCGCTCTCTCCGGCTCCCGGAGACGAAGAAGCTGCTTCTTCGCGCAAAGACGATTCTGCCGCTCACAGTGCTCTGCGGTGTGCGCCTTCTGCCGAAAGAAGTCCGGGAGCTGTGCTTAGCTCTGCAGAGCACCGTACCTTCGTCTTTAGCCTCTCTTCTCGTCTACATCTTAGCAAAAAGCTTTTCCACTCTGTCTGGCAAGGAGAAACTGTGCCAGCACAAAAAACATCTCCCATCGTGTTCTAGAGGCTGCACGCAGGTCTGCCGAGTGTTTTGCAAGAAGAGAAAGAAAGTTGTCCAAAACAGCTTGCAATCGAATGTTCATGTGAATAGAAAAGGCAGGAGAGTGGTCAGGTACTGTTTTCTCTCAGTTGGCAAGCTGCGCACACAATCGCAGTGTTGTACAGCTTGTTTCATCACCTTTGCGAAGTTGCCGCTCTCTCCGGCTCCCGGAGACGAAGAAGCTGCTTCTTCGCGCAAAGACGATTCTGCCTCTCACAGTGTTCTGCGGTGTGCGCCTTCTGCCGAAAGAGGTCCGGGAGCGGTGCTTAGCTCTGCAGAGCACCGTACCTTCGTCTTTAGCCTCTCTTCTCCTCTACATCTTAGCAAAAAGCTTTTCCACTCTGTCTGGCAAGGAGAAACTGTGCCAGCACAAAAAACATCTCCCATCGTGTTCTAGAGGCTGCACGCAGGTCTGCCGAGTGTTTTGCAAGAAGAGAAAGAAAGTTGTCCAAAACAGCTTGCAATCGAATCTTCATGTGAATAGAAAAGGCAGGAGAGTGGTCAGGTACTGTTTTCTCTCAGTTGGCAAGCTGCGCACACAATCGCAGTGTTGTACAGCTTGTTTCATCACCTTTGCGAAGTTGCCGCTCTCTCCGGCTCCCGGAGACGAAGAAGCTGCTTCTTCGCGCAAAGACGATTCTGCCGCTCACAGTGCTCTGCGGTGTGCGCCTTCTGCCGAAAGAGGTCCGGGAGCGGTGCTTAGCTCTGAGAAGCACCATAGGTGCTTCTTTAGCCTCTCTTCTCGTCTCCATCTTAGCAAAAATCTTTTCCACTCTGTCTGGCAAGGAGAAACTGTGCCAGCACAGAAAACATCTCCCATCGTGTTCTAGAGGCTGCACGGAGGTCTGCCGAGTGTTTTGCAAGAAGAGAAAGAAAGTTGTCCAAAACAGCTTCCAATCGAATGTTCACGTGAATAGAAAAGGCAGGAGAGTGGTCAGGTACTGTTTTCTCTGTTGGCAAGATGCGCACACAATCGCAGTGTTGTACAGCTTGTTTCATCACCTTTGCGAAGTTGCCGCTCTCTCCGGCTCCCGGAGACGAAGAAGCTGCTTCTTCGCGCAAAGACGATTCTGCCGCTCACAGTGCTCTGCGGTGTGCGCCTTCTGCCGAAAGAGCCCCAGGAGCTGTGCTTAGCTCTGCAGAGCACCGTACCTTCGTCTTTAGCCTCTCTTCTCGTCTACATCTTTGCAAAACGCTTTTCCACTCTGTCTGGCAAGGAGAAACTGTGCCAGCACAAAAAACATCTCCCATCGTGTTCTAGAGGCTGCACGGAGGTCTGCCGAGTGTTTTGCAAGAAGAGAAAGAAAGTTGTCCAAAACAGCTTCCAATCGAATGTTCATGTGAATAGAAAAGGCAGGAGAGTGATCAGGTACAGTTTGCTCTCAGTTGGCAAGCTGCGCACACAATCGCAGTGTTGTACAGCTTGTTTCACACCTTTGCGAAGTTGCCGCTCTCTCCGGCTCCCGGAGACGAAGAAGCTGCTTCTTCGCGCAAAGACGATTCTGCCGCTCACAGTGCTCTGCGGTGTGCGCCTTCTGCCGAAAGAGGTCCGGGAGCTGTGCTTAGCTCTGCAGAGCACCGTACCTTCGTCTTTAGCCTCTCTTCTCGTCTACATCTTAGCAAAAAGCTTTTCCACTCTGTCTGGCAAGGAGAAACTGTGCCAGCACAAAAAACATCTCCCATCGTGTTCTAGAGGCTGCACGCAGGTCTGCCGAGTGTTTTGCAAGAAGAGAAAGAAAGTTGTCCAAAACAGCTTGCAATCGAATGTTCATGTGAATAGAAAAGGCAGGAGAGTGGTCAGGTACTGTTTTCTCTCAGTTGGCAAGCTGCGCACACAATCGCAGTGTTGTACAGCTTGTTTCATCACCTTTGCGAAGTTGCCGCTCTCTCCGGCTCCCGGAGACGAAGAAGCTGCTTCTTCGCGCAAAGACGATTCTGCCTCTCACAGTGTTCTGCGGTGTGCGCCTTCTGCCGAAAGAGGTCCGGGAGCGGTTCTTAGCTCTGCAGAGCACCGTACCTTCGTCTTTAGCCTCTCTTCTCCTCTACATCTTAGCAAAAAGCTTTTCCACTCTGTCTGGCAAGGAGAAACTGTGCCAGCACAAAAAACATCTCCCATCGTGTTCTAGAGGCTGCACGCAGGTCTGCCGAGTGTTTTGCAAGAAGAGAAAGAAAGTTGTCCAAAACAGCTTGCAATCGAATCTTCATGTGAATAGAAAAGGCAGGAGAGTGGTCAGGTACTGTTTTCTCTCAGTTGGCAAGCTGCGCACACAATCGCAGTGTTGTACAGCTTGTTTCATCACCTTTGCGAAGTTGCCGCTCTCTCCGGCTCCCGGAGACGAAGAAGCTGCTTCTTCGCGCAAAGACGATTCTGCCGCTCACAGTGCTCTGCGGTGTGCGCCTTCTGCCGAAAGAGGTCCGGGAGCGGTGCTTAGCTCTGAGAAGCACCATAGGTGCTTCTTTAGCCTCTCTTCTCGTCTCCATCTTAGCAAAAATCTTTTCCACTCTGTCTGGCAAGGAGAAACTGTGCCAGCACAGAAAACATCTCCCATCGTGTTCTAGAGGCTGCACGGAGGTCTGCCGAGTGTTTTGCAAGAAGAGAAAGAAAGTTGTCCAAAACAGCTTCCAATCGAATGTTCACGTGAATAGAAAAGGCAGGAGAGTGGTCAGGTACTGTTTTCTCTGTTGGCAAGATGCGCACACAATCGCAGTGTTGTACAGCTTGTTTCATCACCTTTGCGAAGTTGCCGCTCTCTCCGGCTCCCGGAGACGAAGAAGCTGCTTCTTCGCGCAAAGACGATTCTGCCGCTCACAGTGCTCTGCGGTGTGCGCCTTCTGCCGAAAGAGCCCCAGGAGCTGTGCTTAGCTCTGCAGAGCACCGTACCTTCGTCTTTAGCCTCTCTTCTCGTCTACATCTTTGCAAAACGCTTTTCCACTCTGTCTGGCAAGGAGAAACTGTGCCAGCACAAAAAACATCTCCCATCGTGTTCTAGAGGCTGCACGGAGGTCTGCCGAGTGTTTTGCAAGAAGAGAAAGAAAGTTGTCCGAAACAGCTTCCAATCGAATGTTCATGTGAATAGAAAAGGCAGGAGAGTGGTCAGGTACTGTTTTCTCTCACTTGGCAAGCTGCGCACACAATCGCAGTGTTGTACAGCTTGTTTCATCACCTTTGCGAAGTTGCCGCTCTCTCCGGCTCCCGGAGACGAAGAAGCTGCTTCTTCGCGCAAAGACGATTCTGCCGCTCACAGTGCTCTGCGGTGTGCGCCTTCTGCTGAAAGAGGTCCGGGAGCGGTGCTTAGCTCTGCAGAGCACCGTACCTTCGTCTTTAGCCTCTCTTCTCGTCTACATCTTAGCAAAAAGCTTTTCCACTCTGTCTGGCAAGGAGAAACTGTGCCAGCAGAAAAAACATCTCCCATCGTGTTCTAGAGGCTGCACGGAGGTCTGCCGAGTGTTTTGCAAGAAGAGAAAGAAAGTTGTCCAAAACAGCTTGCAATCGAATGTTCACGTGAATAGAAAAGGCAGGAGAGTGGTCAGGTACTGTTTTCTCTCACTTGGCAAGCTGCGCACACAATCGCAGTGTTGTACAGCTTGTTTCATCACCTTTGCGAAGTTGCCGCTCTCTCCGGCTCCCGGAGACGAAGAAGCTGCTTCTTCGCGCAAAGACGATTCTGCCGCTCACAGTGCTCTGCGGTGTGCGCCTTCTGCCGAAAGAGGCCCGGGAGCGGTGCTTAGCTCTGCAGAGCACCGTACCTTCGTCTTTAGCCTCTCTTCTCGTCTACATCTTAGCAAAAAGCTTTTCCACTCTGTCTGGCAAGGAGAAACTGTGCCAGCACAGAAAACATCTCCCATCGTGTTCTAGAGGCTGCACGCAGGTCTGCCGAGTGTTTTGCAAGAAGAGAAAGAAAGTTGTCCAAAACAGCTTGCAATCGAATGTTCATCTGAATAGAAAAGGCAGGAGAGTGGTCAGGTACTGTTTTCTCTCAGTTGGCAAGCTGCGCACACAATCGCAGTGTTGTACAGCTTGTTTCATCACCTTTGCGAAGTTGCCGCTCTCTCCGGCTCCCGGAGACGAAGAAGCTGCTTCTTCGCGCAAAGACGATTCTGCCGCTCACAGTGCTCTGCGGTGTGCGCCTTCTGCCGAAAGAGGTCCGGGAGCGGTGCTTAGCTCTGCAGAGCACCGTACCTTCGTCTTTAGCCTCTCTTCTCGTCTACATCTTAGCCAAAAGCTTTTCCACTCTGTCTGGCAAGTAGAAACTGTGCCAGCACAGAAAACATCTCCCATCGTGTTCTAGAGGCTGCACGGAGGTCTGCCGAGTGTTTTGCAAGAAGAGAAAGAAAGTTGTCCAAAACAGCTTCCAATCGAATGTTCATGTGAATAGAAAAGGCAGGAGAGTGGTCAGGTACTGTTTTCTCTCAGTTGGCAAGCTGCGCACACAATCGCAGTGTTGTACAGCTTGTTTCATCACCTTTGCGAAGTTGCCGCTCTCTCCGGCTCCCGGAGACGAAGAAGCTGCTTCTTCGCGCAAAGACGATTCTGCCGCTCACAGTGCTCTGCGGTGTGCGCCTTCTGCCGAAAGAGCCCCGGGAGCGGTGCTTAGCTCTGAGAAGCACCATACGTGCTTCTTTAGCCTCTCTTCTCGTCTACATCTTAGCAAAAAGCTTTTCCACTCTGTCTGGCAAGGAGAAACTGTGCCAGCACAGAAAACATCTCCCTGCGTGTTCTAGAGGCTGCACGCAGGTCTGCCGAGTGTTTTGCAAGAAGAGAAAGAAAGTTGTCCAAAACAGCTTGCAATCGAATGTTCATGTGAATAGAAAAGGCAGGAGAGTGGTCAGGTACTGTTTTCTCTCAGTTGGCAAGCTGCGCACACAATCGCAGTGTTGTACAGCTTGTTTCATCACCTTTGCCAAGTTGCCGCTCTCTCCGGCTCCCGGAGACGAAGAAGCTGCTTCTTCGCGCAAAGACGATTCTGCCGCTCACAGTGCTCTGCGGTGTGCGCCTTCTGCCGAAAGAGGTCCGGGAGCGGTGCTTAGCTCTGCAGAGCACCGTACCTTCGTCTTTAGCCTCTCTTCTCGTCTACATCTTAGCAAAAAGCTTTTCCACTCTGTCTGGCAAGGAGAAACTGTGCCAGCACAAAAAACATCTCCCATCGTGTTCTAGAGGCTGCACGGAGGTCTGCCGAGTGTTTTGCAAGAAGAGAAAGAAAGTTGTCCAAAACAGCTTGCAATCGAATGTTCATGTGAATAGAAAAGGCAGGAGAGTGGTCAGGTACTGTTTTCTCTCACTTGGCAAGCTGCGCACACAATCGCAGTGTTGTACAGCTTGTTTCATCACCTTTGCGAAGTTGCCGCTCTCTCCGGCTCCCGGAGACGAAGAAGCTGCTTCTTCGCGCAAAGACGATTCTGCCGCTCACAGTGCTCTGCGGTGTGCGCCTTCTGCCGAAAGAGGCCCGGGAGCGGTGCTTAGCTCTGCAGAGCACCGTACCTTCGTCTTTAGCCTCTCTTCTCGTCTACATCTTAGCAAAAAGCTTTTCCACTCTGTCTGGCAAGGAGAAACTGTGCCAGCACAGAAAACATCTCCCATCGTGTTCTAGAGGCTGCACGCAGGTCTGCCGAGTGTTTTGCAAGAAGAGAAAGAAAGTTGTCCAAAACAGCTTGCAATCGAATGTTCATCTGAATAGAAAAGGCAGGAGAGTGGTCAGGTACTGTTTTCTCTCAGTTGGCAAGCTGCGCACACAATCGCAGTGTTGTACAGCTTGTTTCATCACCTTTGCGAAGTTGCCGCTCTCTCCGGCTCCCGGAGACGAAGAAGCTGCTTCTTCGCGCAAAGACGATTCTGCCGCTCACAGTGCTCTGCGGTGTGCGCCTTCTGCCGAAAGAGGTCCGGGAGCGGTGCTTAGCTCTGAGAAGCACCATAGGTGCTTCTTTAGCCTCTCTTCTCGTCTACATCTTAGCAAAAAGCTTTTCCACTCTGTCTGGCAAGGAGAAACTGTGCCAGCACAGAAAACATCTCCCATCGTGTTCTAGAGGCTGCACGGAGGTCTGCCGAGTGTTTTGCAAGAAGAGAAAGAAAGTTGTCCAAAACAGCTTCCAATCGAATGTTTACGTGAATAGAAAAGGCAGGAGAGTGGTCAGGTACTGTTTTCTCTGTTGGCAAGATGCGCACACAATCGCAGTGTTGTACAGCTTGTTTCATCACCTTTGCGAAGTTGCCGCTCTCTCCGGCTCCCGGAGACGAAGAAGCTGCTTCTTCGCGCAAAGACGATTCTGCCGCTCACAGTGTTCTGCGGTGTGCGCCTTCTGCCGAAAGAGCCCCAGGAGCTGTGCTTAGCTCTGCAGAGCACCGTACCTTCGTCTTTAGCCTCTCTTCTCGTCTACATCTTAGCAAAACGCTTTTCCACTCTGTCTGGCAAGGAGAAACTGTGCCAGCACAGAAAACATCTCCCATCGTGTTCTAGAGGCTGCACGGAGGTCTGCCGAGTGTTTTGCAAGAAGAGAAAGAAAGTTGTCCAAAACAGCTTCCAATCGAATGTTCATGTGAATAGAAAAGGCAGGAGAGTGGTCAGGTACTGTTTTCTCTCAGTTGGCAAGCTGCGCACACAATCGCAGTGTTGTACAGCTTGTTTCATCACCTTTGCCAAGTTGCCGCTCTCTCCGGCTCCCGGAGACGAAGAAGCTGCTTCTTCGCGCAAAGACGATTCTGCCGCTCACAGTGCTCTGCGGTGTGCGCCTTCTGCCGAAAGAGCCCCAGGAGCTGTGCTTAGCTCTGCAGAGCACCGTACCTTCGTCTTTAGCCTCTCTTCTCGTCTACATCTTAGCAAAACGCTTTTCCACTCTGTCTGGCAAGGAGAAACTGTGCCAGCACAAAAAACATCTCCCATCGTGTTCTAGAGGCTGCACGGAGGTCTGCCGAGTGTTTTGCAAGAAGAGAAAGAAAGTTGTCCAAAACAGCTTCCAATCGAATGTTCATGTGAATAGAAAAGGCAGGAGAGTGATCAGGTACAGTTTGCTCTCAGTTGGCAAGCTGCGCACACAATCGCAGTGTTGTACAGCTTGTTTCACACCTTTGCGAAGTTGCCGCTCTCTCCGGCTCCCGGAGACGAAGAAGCTGCTTCTTCGCGCAAAGACGATTCTGCCGCTCACAGTGCTCTGCGGTGTGCGCCTTCTGCCGAAAGAGGTCCGGGAGCTGTGCTTAGCTCTGCAGAGCACCGTACCTTCGTCTTTAGCCTCTCTTCTCGTCTACATCTTAGCAAAAAGCTTTTCCACTCTGTCTGGCAAGGAGAAACTGTGCCAGCACAAAAAACATCTCCCATCGTGTTCTAGAGGCTGCACGCAGGTCTGCCGAGTGTTTTGCAAGAAGAGAAAGAAAGTTGTCCAAAACAGCTTGCAATCGAATGTTCATGTGAATAGAAAAGGCAGGAGAGTGGTCAGGTACTGTTTTCTCTCAGTTGGCAAGCTGCGCACACAATCGCAGTGTTGTACAGCTTGTTTCATCACCTTTGCGAAGTTGCCGCTCTCTCCGGCTCCCGGAGACGAAGAAGCTGCTTCTTCGCGCAAAGACGATTCTGCCTCTCACAGTGTTCTGCGGTGTGCGCCTTCTGCCGAAAGAGGTCCGGGAGCGGTGCTTAGCTCTGCAGAGCACCGTACCTTCGTCTTTAGCCTCTCTTCTCCTCTACATCTTAGCAAAAAGCTTTTCCACTCTGTCTGGCAAGGAGAAACTGTGCCAGCACAAAAAACATCTCCCATCGTGTTCTAGAGGCTGCACGCAGGTCTGCCGAGTGTTTTGCAAGAAGAGAAAGAAAGTTGTCCAAAACAGCTTGCAATCGAATCTTCATGTGAATAGAAAAGGCAGGAGAGTGGTCAGGTACTGTTTTCTCTCAGTTGGCAAGCTGCGCACACAATCGCAGTGTTGTACAGCTTGTTTCATCACCTTTGCGAAGTTGCCGCTCTCTCCGGCTCCCGGAGACGAAGAAGCTGCTTCTTCGCGCAAAGACGATTCTGCCGCTCACAGTGCTCTGCGGTGTGCGCCTTCTGCCGAAAAAGGTCCGGGAGCGGTGCTTAGCTCTGAGAAGCACCATAGGTGCTTCTTTAGCCTCTCTTCTCGTCTCCATCTTAGCAAAAATCTTTTCCACTCTGTCTGGCAAGGAGAAACTGTGCCAGCACAGAAAACATCTCCCATCGTGTTCTAGAGGCTGCACGGAGGTCTGCCGAGTGTTTTGCAAGAAGAGAAAGAAAGTTGTCCAAAACAGCTTCCAATCGAATGTTCACGTGAATAGAAAAGGCAGGAGAGTGGTCAGGTACTGTTTTCTCTGTTGGCAAGATGCGCACACAATCGCAGTGTTGTACAGCTTGTTTCATCACCTTTGCGAAGTTGCCGCTCTCTCCGGCTCCCGGAGACGAAGAAGCTGCTTCTTCGCGCAAAGACGATTCTGCCGCTCACAGTGCTCTGCGGTGTGCGCCTTCTGCCGAAAGAGCCCCAGGAGCTGTGCTTAGCTCTGCAGAGCACCGTACCTTCGTCTTTAGCCTCTCTTCTCGTCTACATCTTTGCAAAACGCTTTTCCACTCTGTCTGGCAAGGAGAAACTGTGCCAGCACAAAAAACATCTCCCATCGTGTTCTAGAGGCTGCACGGAGGTCTGCCGAGTGTTTTGCAAGAAGAGAAAGAAAGTTGTCCAAAACAGCTTCCAATCGAATGTTCATGTGAATAGAAAAGGCAGGAGAGTGGTCAGGTACTGTTTTCTCTCACTTGGCAAGCTGCGCACACAATCGCAGTGTTGTACAGCTTGTTTCATCACCTTTGCGAAGTTGCCGCTCTCTCCGGCTCCCGGAGACGAAGAAGCTGCTTCTTCGCGCAAAGACGATTCTGCCGCTCACAGTGCTCTGCGGTGTGCGCCTTCTGCTGAAAGAGGTCCGGGAGCGGTGCTTAGCTCTGCAGAGCACCGTACCTTCGTCTTTAGCCTCTCTTCTCGTCTACATCTTAGCAAAATCTTTTCCACTCTGTCTGGCAAGGAGAAACTGTGCCAGCACAAAAAACATCTCCCATCGTGTTCTAGAGGCTGCACGGAGGTCTGCCGAGTGTTTTGCAAGAAGAGAAAGAAAGTTGTCCAAAACAGCTTCCAATCGAATGTTCACGTGAATAGAAAAGGCAGGAGAGTGGTCAGGTACTGTTTTCTCTCACTTGGCAAGCTGCGCACACAATCGCAGTGTTGTACAGCTTGTTTCATCACCTTTGCGAAGTTGCCGCTCTCTCCGGCTCCCGGAGACGAAGAAGCTGCTTCTTTGCGCAAAGACGATTCTGCCGCTCACAGTGCTCTGCGGTGTGCGCCTTCTGCCGAAAGACGCCCGGGAGCGGTGCTTAGCTCTGCAGAGCACCGTACCTTCGTCTTTAGCCTCTCTTCTCGTCTACATCTTAGCAAAAAGCTTTTCCACTCTGTCTGGCAAGGAGAAACTGTGCCAGCACAAAAAACATCTCCCATCGTGTTCTAGAGGCTGCACGCAGGTCTGCCGAGTGTTTTGCAAGAAGAGAAAGAAAGTTGTCCAAAACAGCTTGCAATCGAATGTTCATCTGAATAGAAAAGGCAGGAGAGTGGTCAGGTACTGTTTTCTCTCAGTTGGCAAGCTGCGCACACAATCGCAGTGTTGTACAGCTTGTTTCATCACCTTTGCGAAGTTGCCGCTCTCTCCGGCTCCCGGAGACGAAGAAGCTGCTTCTTCGCGCAAAGACGATTCTGCCGCTCACAGTGCTCTGCGGTGTGCGCCTTCTGCCGAAAGAGGTCCGGGAGCGGTGCTTAGCTCTGCAGAGCACCGTACCTTCGTCTTTAGCCTCTCTTCTCGTCTACATCTTAGCAAAAAGCTTTTCCACTCTGTCTGGCAAGGAGAAACTGTGCCAGCACAGAAAACATCTCCCATCGTGTTCTAGAGGCTGCACGGAGGTCTGCCGAGTGTTTTGCAAGAAGAGAAAGAAAGTTGTCCAAAACAGCTTCCAATCGAATGTTCATGTGAATAGAAAAGGCAGGAGAGTGGTCAGGTACTGTTTTCTCTCAGTTGGCAAGCTGCGCACACAATCGCAGTGTTGTACAGCTTGTTTCATCACCTTTGCGAAGTTGCCGCTCTCTCCGGCTCCCGGAGACGAAGAAGCTGCTTCTTCGCGCAAAGACGATTCTGCCGCTCACAGTGCTCTGCGGTGTGCGCCTTCTGCCGAAAGAGCCCCGGGAGCGGTGCTTAGCTCTGAGAAGCACCATACGTGCTTCTTTAGCCTCTCTTCTCGTCTACATCTTAGCAAAAAGCTTTTCCACTCTGTCTGGCAAGGAGAAACTGTGCCAGCACAGAAAACATCTCCCTGCGTGTTCTAGAGGCTGCACGCAGGTCTGCCGAGTGTTTTGCAAGAAGAGAAAGAAAGTTGTCCAAAACAGCTTGCAATCGAATGTTCATGTGAATAGAAAAGGCAGGAGAGTGGTCAGGTACTGTTTTCTCTCAGTTGGCAAGCTGCGCACACAATCGCAGTGTTGTACAGCTTGTTTCATCACCTTTGCCAAGTTGCCGCTCTCTCCGGCTCCCGGAGACGAAGAAGCTGCTTCTTCGCGCAAAGACGATTCTGCCGCTCACAGTGCTCTGCGGTGTGCGCCTTCTGCCGAAAGAGGTCCGGGAGCGGTGCTTAGCTCTGCAGAGCACCGTACCTTCGTCTTTAGCCTCTCTTCTCGTCTACATCTTAGCAAAAAGCTTTTCCACTCTGTCTGGCAAGGAGAAACTGTGCCAGCACAAAAAACATCTCCCATCGTGTTCTAGAGGCTGCACGGAGGTCTGCCGAGTGTTTTGCAAGAAGAGAGAGAAAGTTGTCCAAAACAGCTTGCAATCGAATGTTCATGTGAATAGAAAAGGCAGGAGAGTGGTCAGGTACTGTTTTCTCTCACTTGGCAAGCTGCGCACACAATCGCAGTGTTGTACAGCTTGTTTCATCACCTTTGCGAAGTTGCCGCTCTCTCCGGCTCCCGGAGACGAAGAAGCTGCTTCTTCGCGCAAAGACGATTCTGCCGCTCACAGTGCTCTGCGGTGTGCGCCTTCTGCCGAAAGAGGCCCGGGAGCGGTGCTTAGCTCTGCAGAGCACCGTACCTTCGTCTTTAGCCTCTCTTCTCGTCTACATCTTAGCAAAAAGCTTTTCCACTCTGTCTGGCAAGGAGAAACTGTGCCAGCACAGAAAACATCTCCCATCGTGTTCTAGAGGCTGCACGCAGGTCTGCCGAGTGTTTTGCAAGAAGAGAAAGAAAGTTGTCCAAAACAGCTTGCAATCGAATGTTCATCTGAATAGAAAAGGCAGGAGAGTGGTCAGGTACTGTTTTCTCTCAGTTGGCAAGCTGCGCACACAATCGCAGTGTTGTACAGCTTGTTTCATCACCTTTGCGAAGTTGCCGCTCTCTCCGGCTCCCGGAGACGAAGAAGCTGCTTCTTCGCGCAAAGACGATTCTGCCGCTCACAGTGCTCTGCGGTGTGCGCCTTCTGCCGAAAGAGGTCCGGGAGCGGTGCTTAGCTCTGAGAAGCACCATAGGTGCTTCTTTAGCCTCTCTTCTCGTCTACATCTTAGCAAAAAGCTTTTCCACTCTGTCTGGCAAGTAGAAACTGTGCCAGCACAGAAAACATCTCCCATCGTGTTCTAGAGGCTGCACGGAGGTCTGCCGAGTGTTTTGCAAGAAGAGAAAGAAAGTTGTCCAAAACAGCTTCCAATCGAATGTTTACGTGAATAGAAAAGGCAGGAGAGTGGTCAGGTACTGTTTTCTCTGTTGGCAAGATGCGCACACAATCGCAGTGTTGTACAGCTTGTTTCATCACCTTTGCGAAGTTGCCGCTCTCTCCGGCTCCCGGAGACGAAGAAGCTGCTTCTTCGCGCAAAGACGATTCTGCCGCTCACAGTGTTCTGCGGTGTGCGCCTTCTGCCGAAAGAGCCCCAGGAGCTGTGCTTAGCTCTGCAGAGCACCGTACCTTCGTCTTTAGCCTCTCTTCTCGTCTACATCTTAGCAAAACGCTTTTCCACTCTGTCTGGCAAGGAGAAACTGTGCCAGCACAGAAAACATCTCCCATCGTGTTCTAGAGGCTGCACGGAGGTCTGCCGAGTGTTTTGCAAGAAGAGAAAGAAAGTTGTCCAAAACAGCTTCCAATCGAATGTTCATGTGAATAGAAAAGGCAGGAGAGTGGTCAGGTACTGTTTTCTCTCAGTTGGCAAGCTGCGCACACAATCGCAGTGTTGTACAGCTTGTTTCATCACCTTTGCCAAGTTGCCGCTCTCTCCGGCTCCCGGAGACGAAGAAGCTGCTTCTTCGCGCAAAGACGATTCTGCCGCTCACAGTGCTCTGCGGTGTGCGCCTTCTGCCGAAAGACGCCCGGGAGCGGTGCTTACCTCTGCAGAGCACCGTAACTTCGTCTTTAGCCTCTCTTCTCGTCTACATCTTAGCAAAACGCTTTTCCACTCTGTCTGGCAAGGAGAAACTGTGCCAGCACAAAAAACATCTCCCATCGTGTTCTAGAGGCTGCACGCAGGTATGCCGAGTGTTTTGCAAGAAGGGAAAGAAAGTTGTCCAAAACAGCTTCCAATCGAATGTTCATGTGAATAGAAAAGGCAGGAGAGTGGTCAGGTACTGTTTTCTCTCACTTGGCAAGCTGCGCACACAATCGCAGTGTTGTACAGCTTGTTTCATCACCTTTGCGAAGTTGCCGCTCTCTCCGGCTCCCGGAGACGAAGAAGCTGCTTCTTCGCGCAAAGACGATTCTGCCGCTCACAGTGCTCTGCGGTGTGCGCCTTCTGCCGAAAGACACCAGGGAGCGGTGCTTAGCTCTGCAGAGCACCGTACCTTCGTCTTTAGCCTCTCTTCTCGTCTACATCTTAGCAAAAAGCTTTTCCACTCTGTCTGGCAAGGAGAAACTATGCCAGCACAGAAAACATCTCCCATCGTGTTCTAGAGGCTGCACGGAGGTCTGCCGAGTGTTTTGCAAGAAGAGAAAGAAAGTTGTCCAAAACAGCTTGCAATCGAATGTTCATGTGAATAGAAAAGGCAGGAGAGTGGTCAGGTACTGTTTTCTCTCAGTTGGCAAGCTGCGCACACAATCGCAGTGTTGTACAGCATGTTTCATCACCTTTGCGAAGTTGCCGCTCTCTCCGGCTCCCGGAGACGAAGAAGCTGCTTCTTCGCGCAAAGACGATTCTGCCGCTCACAGTGCTCTGCGGTGTGCGCCTTCTGCCGAAAGACGCCCGGGAGCGGTGCTTAGCTCTGCAGAGCACCGTACCTTCGTCTTTAGCCTCTCTTCTCGTCTACATCTTAGCAAAAAGCTTTTCCACTCTGTCTGGCAAGGAGAAACTGTGCCAGCACAGAAAACATCTCCCATCGTGTTCTAGAGGCTGCACGGAGGTCTGCCGAGTGTTTTGCAAGAAGAGAAAGAAAGTTGTCCAAAACAGCTTGCAATCGAATGTTCATGTGAATAGAAAAGGCAGGAGAGTGGTCAGGTACTGTTTTCTCTCAGTTGGCAAGCTGCGCACACAATCGCAGTGTTGTACAGCTTGTTTCATCACCTTTGCGAAGTTGCCGCTCTCTCCGGCTCCCGGAGACGAAGAAGCTGCTTCTTCGCGCAAAGACGATTCTGCCGCTCACAGTGCTCTGCGGTGTGCGCCTTCTGCCGAAAGAGCCCCGGGAGCTGTGCTTAGCTCTGAGAAGCACCATACGTGCTTCTTTAGCCTCTCTTCTCGTCTACATCTTAGCAAAAAGCTTTTCCACTCTGTCTGGCAAGGAGAAACTGTGCCAGCACAGAAAACATCTCCCTGCGTGTTCTAGAGGCTGCACGGAGGTCTGCCGAGTGTTTTGCAAGAAGAGAAAGAAAGTTGTCCAAAACAGCTTGCAATCGAATGTTCATGTGAATAGAAAAGGCAGGAGAGTGGTCAGGTACTGTTTTCTCTCAGTTGGCAAGCTGCGCACACAATCGCAGTGTTGTACAGCTTGTTTCATCACCTTTGCCAAGTTGCCGCTCTCTCCGGCTCCCGGAGACGAAGAAGCTGCTTCTTCGCGCAAAGACGATTCTGCCGCTCACAGTGCTCTGCGGTGTGCGTCTTCTGCCGAAATAGGTCCGGGAGCGGTGCTTAGCTCTGCAGAGCACCGTACCTTCGTCTTTAGCCTCTCTTCTCGTCTACATCTTAGCAAAAAGCTTTTCCACTCTGTCTGGCAAGGAGAAACTGTGCCAGCACAAAAAACATCTCCCATCGTGTTCTAGAGGCTGCACGGAGGTCTGCCGAGTGTTTTGCAAGAAGAGAAAGAAAGTTGTCCAAAACAGCTTCCAATCGAATGTTCATGTGAATAGAAAAGGCAGGAGAGTGGTCAGGTACTGTTTTCTCTCAGTTGGCAAGCTGCGCACACAATCGCAGTGTTGTACAGCTTGTTTCATCACCTTTGCGAAGTTGCCGCTCTCTCCGGCTCCCGGAGACGAAGAAGCTGCTTCTTCGCGCAAAGACGATTCTGCCGCTCACAGTGCTCTGCGGTGTGCGCCTTCTGCCGAAAGAGGTCCGGGAGCGGTGCTTAGCTCTGCAGAGCACCGTACCTTCGTCTTTAGCCTCTCTTCTCGTCTACATCTTAGCAAAAAGCTTTTCCACTCTGTCTGGCAAGGAGAAACTGTGCCAGCACAGAAAACATCTCCCATCGTGTTCTAGAGGCTGCACGCAGATCTGCCGAGTGTTTTGCAAGAAGAGAAAGAAAGTTGTCCAAAACAGCTTGCAATCGAATGTTCATGTGAATAGAAAAGGCAGGAGAGTGGTCAGGTACTGTTTTCTCTCAGTTGGCAAGCTGCGCACACAATCGCAGTGTTGTACAGCTTGTTTCATCACCTTTGCGAAGTTGCCGCTCTCTCCGGCTCCCGGAGACGAAGAAGCTGCTTCTTCGCGCAAAGAAGATTATGCCGCTCCCAGTGCTCTGCGGTGTGCGCCTTCTGCCGAAAGAGGTCCGGGAGCTGTGCTTAGCTCTGCAGAGCACCGTACCTTCGTCTTTAGCCTCTCTTCTCGTCTACATCTTAGCAAAAAGCTTTTCCACTCTGTCTGGCAAGGAGAAACTGTGCCAGCACAAAAAACATCTCCCATCGTGTTCTAGAGGCTGCACGGAGGTCTGCCGAGTGTTTTGCAAGAAGAGAAAGAAAGTTGTCCAAAACAGCTTGCAATCGAATGTTCATGTGAATAGAAAAGGCAGGAGAGTGGTCAGGTACTGTTTTCTCTCAGTTGGCAAGCTGCGCACACAATCGCAGTGTTGTACAGCTTGTTTCATCACCTTTGCCAAGTTGCCGCTCTCTCCGGCTCCCGGAGACGAAGAAGCTGCTTCTTCGCGCAAAGACGATTCTGCCGCTCACTCTGCTCTGCGGTGTGCGCCTTCTGCCGAAAGAGGTCCGGGAGCGGTGCTTAGCTCTGCAGAGCACCGTACCATCGTCTTTAGCCTCTCTTCTCGTCTACATCTTAGCAAAAAGCTTTTCCACTCTGTCTGGCAAGGAGAAACTGTGCCAGCACAGAAAACATCTCCCATCGTGTTCTAGAGGCTGCACGGAAGTCTGCCGAGTGTTTTGCAAGAAGAGAAATAAAGTTGTCCAAAACAGCTTGCAATCGAATGTTCATGTGAATAGAAAAGGCAGGAGAGTGGTCAGGTACTGTTTTCTCTCAGTTGGCAAGCTGCGCACACAATCGCAGTGTTGTACAGCTTGTTTCATCACCTTTGCGAAGTTGCCGCTCTCTCCGGCTCCCGGAGACGAAGAAGCTGCTTCTTCGCGCAAAGACGATTCTGCCGCTCACAGTGCTCTGCGGTGTGCGCCTTCTGCAGAAAGAGGCCCGGGAGCTGTGCTTTGCTCTGCAGAGCACCGTACCTTCGTCTTTAGCCTCTCTTCTCGTCTACATCTTAGCAAAAAGCTTTTCCACTCTGTCTGGCAAGGAGAAACTGTGCCAGCACAGAAAACATCTCCCATCGTGTTCTAGAGGCTGCACGGAGGTCTGCCGAGTGTTTTGCAAGAAGAGAAAGAAAGTTGTCCAAAACAGCTTGCAATCGATTGTTCGTGTGAATAGAAATGTCAGGAGAGTGGTCAGGTACTGTTTTCTCTCACTTGGCAAGCTGCGCACACAATCGCAGTGTTGTACAGCTTGTTTCATCACCTTTGCCAAGTTGCCACTCTCTCCGGCTCCCGGAGACGAAGAAGCTGCTTCTTCGCGCAAAGACGATTCTGCCGCTCACAGTGCTCTGCAGTGTGTGTCTTCTGCCGAAAGAGGCCCGGGAGCTGTGCTTAGCTCTGCAGAGCACCATACCTGCTTCTTTAGCCTCTCTTCCCGTCTACATCTTAGCAAAAAGCTTTTCCACTCTGTCTGGCAAGGAGAAACTGTGCCAGCACAGAAAACATCTCCCATCGTGTTCTAGAGGCTGCACGGAGGTCTGCCGAGTGTTTTGCAAGAAGAGAAAGAAAGTTGTCCAAAACAGCTTGCAATCGAATGTTCATGTGAATAGAAAAGGCAGGAGAGTGGTCAGGTACTGTTTTCTCTCAGTTGGCAAGCTGCGCACACAATCGCAGTGTTGTACAGCTTGTTTCATCACCTTTGCCAAGTTGCCGCTCTCTCCGGCTCCCGGAGACGAAGAAGCTGCTTCTTCGCGCAAAGACGATTCTGCCGCTCACAGTGCTCTGCGGTGTGCGCCTTCTGCCGAAAGAGCCCCAGGAGCTGTGCTTAGCTCTGCAGAGCACCGTACCTTCGTCTTTAGCCTCTCTTCTCGTCTACATCTTAGCAAAAAGCTTTTCCACTCTGTCTGGCAAGGAGAAACTGTGCCAGCACAAAAAACATCTCCCATCGTGTTCTAGAGGCTGCACGGAGGTCTGCCGAGTGTTTTGCAAGAAGAGAAAGAAAGTTGTCCAAAACAGCTTGCAATCGAATGTTCATGTGAATAGAAAAGGCAGGAGAGTGGTCAGGTACTGTTTTCTCTCAGTTGGCAAGCTGCGCACACAATCGCAGTGTTGTACAGCTTGTTTCATCACCTTTGCGAAGTTGCCGCTCTCTCCGGCTCCCGGAGACGAAGAAGCTGCTTCTTCGCGCAAAGACGATTCTGCCGCTCACAGTGCTCTGCGGTGTGCGCCTTCTGCCGAAAGAGGTCCGGCAGCGGTGCTTAGCTCTGCAGAGCACCGTACCTTCGTCTTTAGCCTCTCTTCTCGTCTACATCATAGCAAAAAGCTTTTCCACTCTGTCTGGCAAGGAGAAACTGTGCCAGCACAGAAAACATCTCCCATCGTGTTCTAGAGGCTGCACGCAGGTCTGCCGAGTGTTTTGCAAGAAGAGAAAGAAAGTTGTCCAAAACAGCTTGCAATCGAATGTTCGTTTGAATACAAATGGCAGGAGAGTGGTCAGGTACTGTTTTCTCTCACTTGGCAAGCTGCGCACACAATCGCAGTGTTGTACAGCTTGTTTCATCACCTTTGCCAAGTTGCCGCTCTCTCCGGCTCCCGGAGACGAAGAAGCTGCTTCTTCGCGCAAAGACGATTCTGCCGCTCACAGTGCTCTGCAGTGTGTGTCTTCTGCCGAAAGAGGCCCGGGAGCTGTGCTTAGCTCTGCAGAGCACCATACCTGCTTCTTTAGCCTCTCTTCTCGTCTACATCTTAGCAAAAAGCTTTTCCACTCTGTCTGGCAAGGAGAAACTGTGCCAGCACAAAAAACATCTCCCATCGTGTTCTAGAGGCTGCACGGAGGTCTGCCGAGTGTTTTGCAAGAAGAGAAAGAAAGTTGTCCAAAACAGCTTGCAATCGAATGTTCATGTGAATAGAAAAGGCAGGAGAGTGGTCAGGTACTGTTTTCTCTCAGTTGGCAAGCTGCGCACACAATCGCAGTGTTGTACAGCTTGTTTCATCACCTTTGCGAAGTTGCCGCTCTCTCCGGCTCCCGGAGACGAAGAAGCTGCTTCTTCGCGCAAAGACGATTCTGCCGCTCACAGTGCTCTGCGGTGTGCGCCTTCTGCCGAAAGAGGCCCGGGAGCGGTGCTTAGCTCTGCAGAGCACCGTACCTTCGTCTTTAGCCTCTCTTCTCGTCTACATCTTAGCAAAAAGCTTTTCTACTCTTTCTGGCAGGGAGAAACAGTGCCAGCACAGAAAACATCTCCCATCGTGTTCTAGAGGCTGCACGGAGGTCTGCAGAGTGTTTTGCACGAAGAGAAAGAAAGTTGTCCAAAACAGCTTGCAATCGAATGTTCATGTGAATAGAAAAGGCAGGAGAGTGATCAGGTACAGGTTGCTCTCAGTTGGCAAGCTGCGCACACAATCGCAGTGTTGTACAGCTTGTTTCATCACCTTTGCGAAGTTGCCGCTCTCTCCGGCTCCCGGAGACGAAGAAGCTGCTTCTTCGCGCAAAGACGATTCTGCCGCTCACAGTGCTCTGCGGTGTGCGCCTTCTGCCGAAAGAGGTCCGGGAGCGGTGCTTAGCTCTGCAGAGCACCGTACCTTTGTCTTTAGCCTCTCCTCTCGTCTACATCTTAGCAAAAAGCTTTTCCACTCTGTCTGGCAAGGAGAAACTGTGCCAGCACAAAAAACATCTCCCATCGTGTTCTAGAGGCTGCACGGAGGTCTGCCGAGTGTTTTGCAAGAAGAGAAAGAAAGTTGTCCAAAACAGCTTGCAATCGAATGTTCATGTGAATAGAAAAGGCAGGAGAGTGGTCAGGTACTGTTTTCTCTCAGTTGGCAAGCTGCGCACACAATCGCAGTGTTGTACAGCTTGTTTCATCACCTTTGCGAAGTTGCCGCTCTCTCCGGCTCCCGGAGACGAAGAAGCTGCTTCTTCGCGCAAAGACGATTCTGCCGCTCACAGTGCTCTGCGGTGTGCGCCTTCTGCCGAAAGAGGTCCGGGAGCGGTGCTTAGCTCTGCAGAGCACCGTACCTTCGTCTTTAGCCTCTCTTCTCGTCTACATCTTAGCAAAAAGCTTTTCCACTCTGTCTGGCAAGGAGAAACTGTGCCAGCACAAAAAACATCTCCCATCGTGTTCTAGAGGCTGCACGCAGGTCTGCCGAGTGTTTTGCAAGAAGAGAAAGAAAGTTGTCCAAAACAGCTTGCAATCGAATATTCATGTGAATAGAAAAGGCAGCAGAGTGGTCAGGTACTGTTTTCTCTCAGTTGGCAAGCTGCGCACACAATCGCAGTGTTGTACAGCTTGTTTCATCACCTTTGCGAAGTTGCTGCTCTCTCCGGCTCCCGGAGACGAAGAAGCTGCTTCTTCGCGCAAAGACGATTCTGCCGCTCACAGTGCTCTGCGGTGTGCGCCTTCTGCCGAAAGAGGTCCGGCAGCGGTGCTTAGCTCTGAGAAGCACCATAGGTGCTTCTTTAGCCTCTCTTCTCGTCTACATCTTAGCAAAAAGCTTTTCCACTCTGTCTGGCAAGGAGAAACTGTGCCAGCACAGAAAACATCTCCCATCGTGTTCTAGAGGCTGCACGGAGGTCTGCCGAGTGTTTTGCAAGAAGAGAAAGAAAGTTCTCCAAAACAGCTTGCAATCGAATGTTCACGTGAATAGAAAAGGCAGGAGAGGGGTCAGGTACTGTTTTCTCTGTTGGCAAGATGCGCACACAATCGCAGTGTTGTACAGCTTGTTTCATCACCTTTGCGAAGTTGCCGCTCTCTCCGGCTCCCGGAGACGAAGAAGCTGCTTCTTCGCGCAAAGACGATTCTGCCGCTCACAGTGCTCTGCGGTGTGCGCCTTCTGCCGAAAGAGCCCCAGGAGCTGTGCTTAGCTCTGCAGAGCACCGTACCTTCGTCTTTAGCCTCTCTTCTCGTCTACATCTTAGCAAAAAGCTTTTCCACTCTGTCTGGCAGGGAGAAACTGTGCCAGCACAACAAACATCTCCCATCGTGTTCTAGAGGCTGCACGCAGGTCTGCCGAGTGTTTTGCAAGAAGAGAAAGAAAGTTGTCCAAAACAGCTTGCAATCGAATGTTCATGTGAATAGAAAAGGCAGGAGAGTGGTCAGGTACTGTTTTCTCTCACTTGGCAAGCTGCGCACACAATCGCAGTGTTGTACAGCTTGTTTCATCACCTTTGCAAAGTTGCCGCTCTCTCCGGCTCCCGGAGACGAAGAAGCTGCTTCTTCGCGCAAAGACGATTCTGCCGCTCACAGTGCTCTGCGGTGTGCGCCTTCTGCCGAAAGACGCCCGGGAGCGGTGCTTAGCTCTGCAGAGCACCGTACCTTCGTCTTTAGCCTCTCTTCTCGTCTACATCTTAGCAAAAAGCTTTTCCACTCTGTCTGGCAAGGAGAAACTGTGCCAGCACAGAAAACATCTCCCATCGTGTTCTAGAGGCTGCACGGAAGTCTGCCGAGTGTTTTGCAAGAAGAGAAATAAAGTTGTCCAAAACAGCTTGCAATCGAATGTTCATGTGAATAGAAAAGGCAGGAGAGTGGTCAGGTACTGTTTTCTCTCAGTTGGCAAGCTGCGCACACAATCGCAGTGTTGTACAGCTTGTTTCATCACCTTTGCGAAGTTGCCGCTCTCTCCGGCTCCCGGAGACGAAGAAGCTGCTTCTTCGCGCAAAGACGATTCTGCCGCTCACAGTGCTCTGCGGTGTGCGCCTTCTGCAGAAAGAGGCCCGGGAGCTGTGCTTTGCTCTGCAGAGCACCGTACCTTCGTCTTTAGCCTCTCTTCTCGTCTACATCTTAGCAAAAAGCTTTTCCACTCTGTCTGGCAAGGAGAAACTGTGCCAGCACAGAAAACATCTCCCATCGTGTTCTAGAGTCTGCACGGAGGTCTGCCGAGTGTTTTGCAAGAAGAGAAAGAAAGTTGTCCAAAACAGCTTGCAATCGAATGTTCAAGTGAATAGAAAAGGCAGGAGAGTGGTCAGGTACGGTTTTCTCTCACTTGGCAAGCTGCGCACACAATCGCAGTGTTGTACAGCTTGTTTCATCACCTTTGCCAAGTTGCCGCTCCCTCCGGCTCCCGGAGACGAAGAAGCTGCTTCTTCGCGCAAAGACGATTCTGCCGCTCACAGTGCTCTGCGGTGTGCGCCTTCTGCCGAAAGAGGCCCGGGAGCGGTGCTTAGCTCTGCAGAGCACCGTACCTTCGTCTTTAGCCTCTCTTCTCGTCTACATCTTAGCAAAAAGCTTTTCCACTCTGTCTGGCAAGGAGAAACTGTGCCAGCACAGAAAACATCTCCCATCGTGTTCTAGAGGCTGCACGCAGGTCTGCCGAGTGTTTTGCAAGAAGAGAAAGAAAGTTGTCTAAAACAGCTTGCAATCGAATATTCATCTGAATAGAAAAGGCAGGAGAGTGGTCAGGTACTGTTTTCTCTCAGTTGGCAAGCTGCGCACACAATCGCAGTGTTGTACAGCTTGTTTCACACCTTTGCGAAGCTGCCGCTGTCTCCGGCTCCCGGAGACGAAGAAGCTGCTTCTTCGCGCAAAGACGATTCTGCCGCTCACAGTGCTCTGCGGTGTGCGCCTTCTGCCGAAAGAAGTCCGGCAGCGGTGCTTAGCTCTGCAGAGCACCGTACCTTCGTCTTTAGCCTCTCTTCTCGTCTACATCTTAGCAAAAAGCTTTTCCACTCTGTCTGGCAAGGAGAAACTGTGCCAGCACAGAAAACATCTCCCATCGTGTTCTAGAGGCTGCACGGAGGTCTGCCGAGTGTTTTGCAAGAAGAGAAAGAAAGTTGTCCAAAACAGCTTGCAATCGATTGTTCGTGTGAATAGAAATGTCAGGAGAGTGGTCAGGTACTGTTTTCTCTCACTTGGCAAGCTGCGCACACAATCGCAGTGTTGTACAGCTTGTTTCATCACCTTTGCCAAGTTGCCACTCTCTCCGGCTCCCGGAGACAAAGAAGCTGCTTCTTCGCGCAAAGACGATTCTGCCGCTCACAGTGCTCTGCAGTGTGTGTCTTCTGCCGAAAGAGGCCCGGGAGCTGTGCTTAGCTCTGCAGAGCACCATACCTGCTTCTTTAGCCTCTCTTCCCGTCTACATCTTAGCAAAAAGCTTTTCCACTCTGTCTGGCAAGGAGAAACTGTGCCAGCACAGAAAACATCTCCCATCGTGTTCTAGAGGCTGCACGGAGGTCTGCCGAGTGTTTTGCAAGAAGAGAAAGAAAGTTGTCCAAAACAGCTTGCAATCGAATGTTCATGTGAATAGAAAAGGCAGGAGAGTGGTCAGGTACTGTTTTCTCTCAGTTGGCAAGCTGCGCACACAATCGCAGTGTTGTACAGCTTGTTTCATCACCTTTGCGAAGTTGCCGCTCTCTCCGGCTCCCGGAGACGAAGAAGCTGCTTCTTCGCGCAAAGACGATTCTGCCGCTCACAGTGCTCTGCGGTGTGCGCCTTCTGCCGAAAGAGCCCCAGGAGCTGTGCTTAGCTCTGCAGAGCACCGTACCTTCGTCTTTAGCCTCTCTTCTCGTCTACATCTTAGCAAAAAGCTTTTCCACTCTGTCTGGCAAGGAGAAACTGTGCCAGCACAAAAAACATCTCCCATCGTGTTCTAGAGGCTGCACGCAGGTCTGCCGAGTGTTTTGCAAGAAGAGAAAGAAAGTTGTCCAAAACAGCTTGCAATCGAATGTTCATGTGAATAGAAAAGGCAGGAGAGTGGTCAGGTACTGTTTTCTCTCAGTTGGCAAGCTGCGCACACAATCGCAGTGTTGTACAGCTTGTTTCATCACCTTTGCGAAGTTGCCGCTCTCTGCGGCTCCCGGAGACGAAGAAGCTGCTTCTTCGCGCAAAGACGATTCTGCCGCTCACAGTGCTCTGCGGTGTGCGCCTTCTGCCGAAAGAGGTCCGGCAGCGGTGCTTAGCTCTGCAGAGCACCGTACCTTCGTCTTTAGCCTCTCTTCTCGTCTACATCATAGCAAAAAGCTTTTCCACTCTGTCTGGCAAGGAGAAACTGTGCCAGCACAGAAAACATCTCCCATCGTGTTCTAGAGGCTGCACGCAGGTCTGCCGAGTGTTTTGCAAGAAGAGAAAGAAAGTTGTCCAAAACAGCTTGCAATCGAATGTTCGTTTGAATACAAATGGCAGGAGAGTGGTCAGGTACTGTTTTCTCTCACTTGGCAAGCTGCGCACACAATCGCAGTGTTGTACAGCTTGTTTCATCACCTTTGCCAAGTTGCCGCTCTCTCCGGCTCCCGGAGACGAAGAAGCTGCTTCTTCGCGCAAAGACGATTCTGCCGCTCACAGTGCTCTGCAGTGTGTGTCTTCTGCCGAAAGAGGCCCGGGAGCTGTGCTTAGCTCTGCAGAGCACCATACCTGCTTCTTTAGCCTCTCTTCTCGTCTACATCTTAGCAAAAAGCTTTTCCACTCTGTCTGGCAAGGAGAAACTGTGCCAGCACAGAAAACATCTCCCATCGTGTTCTAGAGGCTGCACGCAGGTCTGCCGAGTGTTTTGCAAGAAGAGAAAGAAAGTTGTCCAAAACAGCTTGCAATCGAATGTTCATCTGAATAGAAAAGGCAGGAGAGTGGTCAGGTACTGTTTTCTCTCAGTTGGCAAGCTGCGCACACAATCGCAGTGTTGTACAGCTTGTTTCATCACCTTTGCGAAGTTGCCGCTCTCTCCGGCTCCCGGAGACGAAGAAGCTGCTTCTTCGCGCAAAGACGATTCTGCCGCTCACAGTGCTCTGCGGTGTGCGCCTTCTGCCGAAAGAGGTCCGGGAGCGGTGCTTAGCTCTGCAGAGCACCGTACCTTCGTCTTTAGCCTCTCTTCTCGTCTACATCTTAGCAAAAAGCTTTTCCACTCTGTCTGGCAAGGAGAAACTGTGCCAGCACAAAAACATCTCCCATCGTGTTCTAGAGGCTGCACGCAGGTCTGCCGAGTGTTTTGCAAGAAGAGAAAGAAAGTTGTCCAAAACAGCTTGCAATCGAATGTTCATGTGAATAGAAAAGGCAGGAGAGTGGTCAGGTACTGTTTTCTCTCAGTTGGCAAGCTGCGCACACAATCGCAGTGTTGTACAGCTTGTTTCATCACCTTTGCGAAGTTGCCGCTCTCTCCGGCTCCCGGAGACGAAGAAGCTGCTTCTTCGCGCAAAGACGATTCTGCCGCTCACAGTGCTCTGCGGTGTGCGCCTTCTGCCGAAAGAGGCCCGGGAGCGGTGCTTAGCTCTGCAGAGCACCGTACCTTCGTCTTTAGCCTCTCTTCTCGTCTACATCTTAGCAAAAAGCTTTTCTACTCTTTCTGGCAGGGAGAAACAGTGCCAGCACAGAAAACATCTCCCATCGTGTTCTAGAGGCTGCACGGAGGTCTGCAGAGTGTTTTGCACGAAGAGAAAGAAAGTTGTCCAAAACAGCTTGCAATCGAATGTTCATGTGAATAGAAAAGGCAGGAGAGTGATCAGGTACAGTTTGCTCTCAGTTGGCAAGCTGCGCACACAATCGCAGTGTTGTACAGCTTGTTTCATCACCTTTGCGAAGTTGCCGCTCTCTCCGGCTCCCGGAGACGAAGAAGCTGCTTCTTCGCGCAAAGACGATTCTGCCGCTCACAGTGCTCTGCGGTGTGCGCCTTCTGCCGAAAGAGGTCCGGGAGCGGTGCTTAGCTCTGCAGAGCACCGTACCTTTGTCTTTAGCCTCTCCTCTCGTCTACATCTTAGCAAAAAGCTTTTCCACTCTGTCTGGCAAGGAGAAACTGTGCCAGCACAAAAAACATCTCCCATCGTGTTCTAGAGGCTGCACGGAGGTCTGCCGAGTGTTTTGCAAGAAGAGAAAGAAAGTTGTCCAAAACAGCTTGCAATCGAATGTTCATGTGAATAGAAAAGGCAGGAGAGTGGTCAGGTACTGTTTTCTCTCAGTTGGCAAGCTGCGCACACAATCGCAGTGTTGTACAGCTTGTTTCATCACCTTTGCGAAGTTGCCGCTCTCTCCGGCTCCCGGAGACGAAGAAGCTGCTTCTTCGCGCAAAGACGATTCTGCCGCTCACAGTGCTCTGCGGTGTGCGCCTTCTGCCGAAAGAGGTCCGGGAGCGGTGCTTAGCTCTGCAGAGCACCGTACCTTCGTCTTTAGCCTCTCTTCTCGTCTACATCTTAGCAAAAAGCTTTTCCACTCTGTCTGGCAAGGAGAAACTGTGCCAGCACAAAAAACATCTCCCATCGTGTTCTAGAGGCTGCACGCAGGTCTGCCGAGTGTTTTGCAAGAAGAGAAAGAAAGTTGTCCAAAACAGCTTGCAATCGAATATTCATGTGAATAGAAAAGGCAGCAGAGTGGTCAGGTACTGTTTTCTCTCAGTTGGCAAGCTGCGCACACAATCGCAGTGTTGTACAGCTTGTTTCATCACCTTTGCGAAGTTGCTGCTCTCTCCGGCTCCCGGAGACGAAGAAGCTGCTTCTTCGCGCAAAGACGATTCTGCCGCTCACAGTGCTCTGCGGTGTGCGCCTTCTGCCGAAAGAGGTCCGGCAGCGGTGCTTAGCTCTGAGAAGCACCATAGGTGCTTCTTTAGCCTCTCTTCTCGTCTACATCTTAGCAAAAAGCTTTTCCACTCTGTCTGGCAAGGAGAAACTGTGCCAGCACAGAAAACATCTCCCATCGTGTTCTAGAGGCTGCACGGAGGTCTGCCGAGTGTTTTGCAAGAAGAGAAAGAAAGTTCTCCAAAACAGCTTGCAATCGAATGTTCACGTGAATAGAAAAGGCAGGAGAGGGGTCAGGTACTGTTTTCTCTGTTGGCAAGATGCGCACACAATCGCAGTGTTGTACAGCTTGTTTCATCACCTTTGCGAAGTTGCCGCTCTCTCCGGCTCCCGGAGACGAAGAAGCTGCTTCTTCGCGCAAAGACGATTCTGCCGCTCACAGTGCTCTGCGGTGTGCGCCTTCTGCCGAAAGAGCCCCAGGAGCTGTGCTTAGCTCTGCAGAGCACCGTACCTTCGTCTTTAGCCTCTCTTCTCGTCTACATCTTAGCAAAAAGCTTTTCCACTCTGTCTGGCAGGGAGAAACTGTGCCAGCACAAAAAACATCTCCCATCGTGTTCTAGAGGCTGCACGCAGGTCTGCCGAGTGTTTTGCAAGAAGAGAAAGAAAGTTGTCCAAAACAGCTTGCAATCGAATGTTCATGTGAATAGAAAAGGCAGGAGAGTGGTCAGGTACTGTTTTCTCTCACTTGGCAAGCTGCGCACACAATCGCAGTGTTGTACAGCTTGTTTCATCACCTTTGCAAAGTTGCCGCTCTCTCCGGCTCCCGGAGACGAAGAAGCTGCTTCTTCGCGCAAAGACGATTCTGCCGCTCACAGTGCTCTGCGGTGTGCGCCTTCTGCCGAAAGACGCCCGGGAGCGGTGCTTAGTCTGCAGAGCACCGTACCTTCGTCTTTAGCCTCTCTTCTCGTCTACATCTTAGCAAAAAGCTTTTCCACTCTGTCTGGCAAGGAGAAACTGTGCCAGCACAGAAAACATCTCCCATCGTGTTCTAGAGGCTGCACGGAGGTCTGCCGAGTGTTTTGCAAGAAGAGAAAGATAGTTGTCCAAAACAGCTTGCAATCGAATGTTCATGTGAATAGAAAAGGCAGGAGAGTGGTCAGGTACTGTTTTCTCTCAGTTGGCAAGCTGCGCACACAATCGCAGTGTTGTACAGCTTGTTTCATCACCTTTGCGAAGTTGCCGCTCTCTCCGGCTCCCGGAGACGAAGAAGCTGCTTCTTCGCGCAAAGACGATTCTGCCGCTCACAGTGCTCTGCGGTGTGCGCCTTCTGCCGAAAGAGGTCCGGGAGCGGTGCTTAGCTCTGCAGAACACCGTATCTTCGTCTTTAGCCTCTCTTCTCGTCTACATCTTAGCAAAAAGCTTTTCCACTCTGTCTGGCAAGGAGAAACTGTGCCAGCACAGAAAACATCTCCCATCGTGTTCTAGAGGCTGCACGCAGGTCTGCCGAGTGTTTTGCAAGAAGAGAAAGAAAGTTGTCCAAAACAGCTTGCAATCGAATGTTCATGTGAATAGAAAAGGCAGGAGAGTGGTCAGGTACTGTTTTCTCTCAGTTGGCAAGCTGCGCACACAATCGCAGTGTTGTACAGCTTGTTTCATCACCTTTGCGAAGTTGCCGCTCTCTCCGGCTCCCGGAGACGAAGAAGCTGCTTCTTCGCGCAAAGACAATTCTGCCGCTCACAGTGCTCTGCGGTGTGCGCCTTCTGCCGAAAGAGGCCCGGGAGCTGTGCTTAGCTCTGCAGAGCACCGTACCTTCGTCTTTAGCCTCTCTTCTCGTCTACATCTTAGCAAAAAGCTTTTCCACTCTGTCTGGCAAGGAGAAACTGTGCCAGCACAAAAAACATCTCCCATCGTGTTCTAGAGCTTGCACGGAGGTCTGCCGAGTGTTTTGCAAGAAGAGAAAGAAAGTTGTCCAAAACAGCTTGGAATCGAATGTTCATGTGAATACAAAAGGCAGGAGAGTGGTCAGGTACTGTTTTCTCTCAGTTGGCAAGCTGCGCACACAATCGCAGTGTTGTACAGCTTGTTTCATCACCTTTGCGAAGTTGCCGCTCTCTCCGGCTCCCGGAGAAGAAGAAGCTGCTTCTTCGCGCAAAGACGATTCTGCCGCTCACAGTGCTCTGCGGTGTGCGCCTTCTGCCGAAAGAGGTCCGGCAGAGGTGCTTAGCTCTGCAGAGCACCGTACCTTCGTCTTTAGCCTCTCTTCTCGTCTACATCTTAGCAAAAAGCTTTTCCACTCTGTCTGGCAAGGAGAAACTGTGGCAGCACAGAAAACATCTCCCATCGTGTTCTAGAGGCTGCACGCAGGTCTGCCGAGTGTTTTGCAAGAAGAGAAAGAAAGTTGTCCAAAACAGCTTGCAATCGAATGTTCATGTGAATAGAAAAGGCAGGAGAGTGGTCAGGTACTGTTTTCTCTCACTTGGCAAGCTGCGCACACAATCGCAGTGTTGTACAGCTTGTTTCATCACCTTTGCGAAGTTGCCGCTCTCTCCGGCTCCCGGAGACGAAGAAGCTGCTTCTTCGCGCAAAGACGATTCTGCCGCTCACAGTGCTCTGCGGTGTGCGCCTTCTGCCGAAAGAGGTCCGGGAGCGGTGCTTACCTCTGCAGAGCACCGTACCTTCGTCTTTAGCCTCTCTTCTCGTCTACATCTTAGCAAAAAGCTTTTCCACTCTGTCTGGCAAGGAGAAACTGTGCCAGCACAAAAAACATCTCCCATCGTGTTCTAGAGGCTGCACGCAGGTCTGCCGAGTGTTTTGCAGGAAGAGAAAGAAAGTTGTCCAAAACAGCTTGCAATCGAATGTTCATGTGAATAGAAAAGGCAGGAGAGTGGTCAGGTACTGTTTTCTCTCAGTTGGCAAGCTGCGCACACAATCGCAGTGTTGTACAGCTTGTTTCATCACCTTTGCGAAGTTGCCGCTCTCTCCGGCTCCCGGAGACGAAGAAGCTGCTTCTTCGCGCAAAGACGATTCTGCCTCTCACAGTGCTCTGCGGTGTGCGCCTTCTGCCGAAAGAGGCCCGGGAGCGGTGCTTAGCTCTGCAGAGCACCGTACCTTCGTCTTTAGCCTCTCTTCTCGTCTACATCTTAGCAAAAAGCTTTTCCACTCTGTCTGGCAAGGAGAAACTGTGCCAGCACAGAAAACATCTCCCATCGTGTTCTAGAGGCTGCACGCAGGTCTGCCGAGTGTTTTGCAAGAAGAGAAAGAAAGTTGTCCAAAACAGCTTGCAATCGAATGTTCGTTTGAATACAAATGGCAGGAGAGTGGTCAGGTACTGTTTTCTCTCACTTGGCAAGCTGCGCACACAATCGCAGTGTTGTACAGCTTGTTTCATCACCTTTGCCAAGTTGCCGCTCTCTCCGGCTCCCGGAGACGAAGAAGCTGCTTCTTCGCGCAAAGACGATTCTGCCGCTCACAGTGCTCTGCAGTGTGTGTCTTCTGCCGAAAGAGGCCCGGGAGCTGTGCTTAGCTCTGCAGAGCACCATACCTGCTTCTTTAGCCTCTCTTCTCGTCTACATCTTAGCAAAAAGCTTTTCCACTCTGTCTGGCAAGGAGAAACTGTGCCAGCACAGAAAACATCTCCCATCGTGTTCTAGAGGCTGCACGCAGGTCTGCCGAGTGTTTTGCAAGAAGAGAAAGAAAGTTGTCCAAAACAGCTTGCAATCGAATGTTCATCTGAATAGAAAAGGCAGGAGAGTGGTCAGGTACTGTTTTCTCTCAGTTGGCAAGCTGCGCACACAATCGCAGTGTTGTACAGCTTGTTTCATCACCTTTGCGAAGTTGCCGCTCTCTCCGGCTCCCGGAGACGAAGAAGCTGCTTCTTCGCGCAAAGACGATTCTGCCGCTCACAGTGCTCTGCGGTGTGCGCCTTCTGCCGAAAGAGGTCCGGGAGCGGTGCTTAGCTCTGCAGAGCACCGTACCTTCGTCTTTAGCCTCTCTTCTCGTCTACATCTTAGCAAAAAGCTTTTCCACTCTGTCTGGCAAGGAGAAACTGTGCCAGCACAAAAAACATCTCCCATCGTGTTCTAGAGGCTGCACGCAGGTCTGCCGAGTGTTTTGCAAGAAGAGAAAGAAAGTTGTCCAAAACAGCTTGCAATCGAATGTTCATGTGAATAGAAAAGGCAGGAGAGTGGTCAGGTACTGTTTTCTCTCAGTTGGCAAGCTGCGCACACAATCGCAGTGTTGTACAGCTTGTTTCATCACCTTTGCGAAGTTGCCGCTCTCTCCGGCTCCCGGAGACGAAGAAGCTGCTTCTTCGCGCAAAGACGATTCTGCCGCTCACAGTGCTCTGCGGTGTGCGCCTTCTGCCGAAAGAGGCCCGGGAGCGGTGCTTAGCTCTGCAGAGCACCGTACCTTCGTCTTTAGCCTCTCTTCTCGTCTACATCTTAGCAAAAAGCTTTTCTACTCTTTCTGGCAGGGAGAAACAGTGCCAGCACAGAAAACATCTCCCATCGTGTTCTAGAGGCTGCACGGAGGTCTGCAGAGTGTTTTGCACGAAGAGAAAGAAAGTTGTCCAAAACAGCTTGCAATCGAATGTTCATGTGAATAGAAAAGGCAGGAGAGTGATCAGGTACAGTTTGCTCTCAGTTGGCAAGCTGCGCACACAATCGCAGTGTTGTACGGCTTGTTTCATCACCTTTGCGAAGTTGCCGCTCTCTCCGGCTCCCGGAGACGAAGAAGCTGCTTCTTCGCGCAAAGACGATTCTGCCGCTCACAGTGCTCTGCGGTGTGCGCCTTCTGCCGAAAGAGGTCCGGGAGCGGTGCTTAGCTCTGCAGAGCACCGTACCTTTGTCTTTAGCCTCTCCTCTCGTCTACATCTTAGCAAAAAGCTTTTCCACTCTGTCTGGCAAGGAGAAACTGTGCCAGCACAAAAAACATCTCCCATCGTGTTCTAGAGGCTGCACGGAGGTCTGCCGAGTGTTTTGCAAGAAGAGAAAGAAAGTTGTCCAAAACAGCTTGCAATCGAATGTTCATGTGAATAGAAAAGGCAGGAGAGTGGTCAGGTACTGTTTTCTCTCAGTTGGCAAGCTGCGCACACAATCGCAGTGTTGTACAGCTTGTTTCATCACCTTTGCGAAGTTGCCGCTCTCTCCGGCTCCCGGAGACGAAGAAGCTGCTTCTTCGCGCAAAGACGATTCTGCCGCTCACAGTGCTCTGCGGTGTGCGCCTTCTGCCGAAAGAGGTCCGGGAGCGGTGCTTAGCTCTGCAGAGCACCGTACCTTCGTCTTTAGCCTCTCTTCTCGTCTACATCTTAGCAAAAAGCTTTTCCACTCTGTCTGGCAAGGAGAAACTGTGCCAGCACAAAAAACATCTCCCATCGTGTTCTAGAGGCTGCACGCAGGTCTGCCGAGTGTTTTGCAAGAAGAGAAAGAAAGTTGTCCAAAACAGCTTGCAATCGAATATTCATGTGAATAGAAAAGGCAGCAGAGTGGTCAGGTACTGTTTTCTCTCAGTTGGCAAGCTGCGCACACAATCGCAGTGTTGTACAGCTTGTTTCATCACCTTTGCCAAGTTGCTGCTCTCTCCGGCTCCCGGAGACGAAGAAGCTGCTTCTTCGCGCAAAGACGATTCTGCCGCTCACAGTGCTCTGCGGTGTGCGCCTTCTGCCGAAAGAGGTCCGGCAGCGGTGCTTAGCTCTGAGAAGCACCATAGGTGCTTCTTTAGCCTCTCTTCTCGTCTACATCTTAGCAAAAAGCTTTTCCACTCTGTCTGGCAAGGAGAAACTGTGCCAGCACAGAAAACATCTCCCATCGTGTTCTAGAGGCTGCACGGAGGTCTGCCGAGTGTTTTGCAAGAAGAGAAAGAAAGTTCTCCAAAACAGCTTGCAATCGAATGTTCACGTGAATAGAAAAGGCAGGAGAGGGGTCAGGTACTGTTTTCTCTGTTGGCAAGATGCGCACACAATCGCAGTGTTGTACAGCTTGTTTCATCACCTTTGCGAAGTTGCCGCTCTCTCCGGCTCCCGGAGACGAAGAAGCTGCTTCTTCGCGCAAAGACGATTCTGCCGCTCACAGTGCTCTGCGGTGTGCGCCTTCTGCCGAAAGAGCCCCAGGAGCTGTGCTTAGCTCTGCAGAGCACCGTACCTTCGTCTTTAGCCTCTCTTCTCGTCTACATCTTAGCAAAAAGCTTTTCCACTCTGTCTGGCAGGGAGAAACTGTGCCAGCACAAAAAACATCTCCCATCGTGTTCTAGAGGCTGCACGCAGGTCTGCCGAGTGTTTTGCAAGAAGAGAAAGAAAGTTGTCCAAAACAGCTTGCAATCGAATGTTCATGTGAATAGAAAAGGCAGGAGAGTGGTCAGGTACTGTTTTCTCTCACTTGGCAAGCTGCGCACACAATCGCAGTGTTGTACAGCTTGTTTCATCACCTTTGCAAAGTTGCCGCTCTCTCCGGCTCCCGGAGACGAAGAAGCCGCTTCTTCGCGCAAAGACGATTCTGCCGCTCACAGTGCTCTGCGGTGTGCGCCTTCTGCCGAAAGACGCCCGGGAGCGGTGCTTAGTCTGCAGAGCACCGTACCTTCGTCTTTAGCCTCTCTTCTCGTCTACATCTTAGCAAAAAGCTTTTCCACTCTGTCTGGCAAGGAGAAACTGTGCCAGCACAGAAAACATCTCCCATCGTGTTCTAGAGGCTGCACGGAGGTCTGCCGAGTGTTTTGCAAGAAGAGAAAGATAGTTGTCCAAAACAGCTTGCAATCGAATGTTCATGTGAATAGAAAAGGCAGGAGAGTGGTCAGGTACTGTTTTCTCTCAGTTGGCAAGCTGCGCACACAATCGCAGTGTTGTACAGCTTGTTTCATCACCTTTGCGAAGTTGCCGCTCTCTCCGGCTCCCGGAGACGAAGAAGCTGCTTCTTCGCGCAAAGACGATTCTGCCGCTCACAGTGCTCTGCGGTGTGCGCCTTCTGCCGAAAGAGGTCCGGGAGCGGTGCTTAGCTCTGCAGAACACCGTATCTTCGTCTTTAGCCTCTCTTCTCGTCTACATCTTAGCAAAAAGCTTTTCCACTCTGTCTGGCAAGGAGAAACTGTGCCAGCACAGAAAACATCTCCCATCGTGTTCTAGAGGCTGCACGGAGGTCTGCCGAGTGTTTTGCAAGAAGAGAAAGAAAGTTGTCCAAAACAGCTTGCAATCGAATGTTCATCTGAATAGAAAAGGCAGGAGAGTGGTCAGGTACTGTTTTCTCTCAGTTGGCAAGCTGCGCACACAATCGCAGTGTTGTACAGCTTGTTTCATCACCTTTGCGAAGTTGCCGCTCTCTCCGGCTCCCGGAGACGAAGAAGCTGCTTCTTCGCGCAAAGACAATTCTGCCGCTCACAGTGCTCTGCGGTGTGCGCCTTCTGCCGAAAGAGGCCCGGCAGCGGTGCTTAGATCTGCAGAGCACCGTACCTTCGTCTTTAGCCTCTCTTCTCGTCTACATCTTAGCAAAAAGCTTTTCCACTCTGTCTGGCAAGGAGAAACTGTGCCAGCACAAAAAACATCTCCCATCGTGTTCTAGAGCTTGCACGGAGGTCTGCCGAGTGTTTTGCAAGAAGAGAAAGAAAGTTGTCCAAAACAGCTTGGAATCGAATGTTCATGTGAATACAAAAGGCAGGAGAGTGGTCAGGTACTGTTTTCTCTCAGTTGGCAAGCTGCGCACACAATCGCAGTGTTGTACAGCTTGTTTCATCACCTTTGCGAAGTTGCCGCTCTCTCCGGCTCCCGGAGAAGAAGAAGCTGCTTCTTCGCGCAAAGACGATTCTGCCGCTCACAGTGCTCTGCGGTGTGCGCCTTCTGCCGAAAGAGGTCCGGCAGAGGTGCTTAGCTCTGCAGAGCACCGTACCTTCGTCTTTAGCCTCTCTTCTCGTCTACATCTTAGCAAAAAGCTTTTCCACTCTGTCTGGCAAGGAGAAACTGTGGCAGCACAGAAAACATCTCCCATCGTGTTCTAGAGGCTGCACGCAGGTCTGCCGAGTGTTTTGCAAGAAGAGAAAGAAAGTTGTCCAAAACAGCTTGCAATCGAATGTTCATGTGAATAGAAAAGGCAGGAGAGTGGTCAGGTACTGTTTTCTCTCAGTTGGCAAGCTGCGCACACAATCGCAGTGTTGTACAGCTTGTTTCATCACCTTTGCGAAGTTGCCGCTCTCTCCGGCTCCCGGAGACGAAGAAGCTGCTTCTTCGCGCAAAGACGATTCTGCCGCTCACAGTGCTCTGCGGTGTGCGCCTTCTGCCGAAAGAGGTCCGGGAGCGGTGCTTACCTCTGCAGAGCACCGTACCTTCGTCTTTAGCCTCTCTTCTCGTCTACATCTTAGCAAAAAGCTTTTCCACTCTGTCTGGCAAGGAGAAACTGTGCCAGCACAAAAAACATCTCCCATCGTGTTCTAGAGGCTGCACGCAGGTCTGCCGAGTGTTTTGCAGGAAGAGAAAGAAAGTTGTCCAAAACAGCTTGCAATCGAATATTCATGTGAATAGAAAAGGCAGGAGAGTGGTCAGGTACTGTTTTCTCTCACTTGGCAAGCTGCGCACACAATCGCAGTGTTGTACAGCTTGTTTCATCACCTTTGCGAAGTTGCCGCTCTCTCCGGCTCCCGGAGACGAAGAAGCTGCTTCTTCGCGCAAAGACGATTCTGCCTCTCACAGTGCTCTGCGGTGTGCGCCTTCTGCCGAAAGAGGCCCGGGAGCGGTGCTTAGCTCTGCAGAGCACCGTACCTTCGTCTTTAGCCTCTCTTCTCGTCTACATCTTAGCAAAAAGCTTTTCCACTCTGTCTGGCAAGGAGAAACTGTGCCAGCACAGAAAACATCTCCCATCGTGTTCTAGAGGCTGCACGGAGGTCTGCCGAGTGTTTTGCAAGAAGAGAAAGAAAGTTGTCCAAAACAGCTTGCAATCGAATGTTCATGTGAATAGAAAAGGCAGGAGAGTGGTCAGGTACTGTTTTCTCTCAGTTGGCAAGCTGCGCACACAATCGCAGTGTTGTACAGCTTGTTTCATCACCTTTGCCAAGTTGCCGCTCTCTCCGGCTCCCGGAGACGAAGAAGCTGCTTCTTCGCGCAAAGACGATTCTGCCGCTCACAGTGCTCTGCGGTGTGCGCCTTCTGCCGAAAGAGGTCCGGCAGCGGTGCTTAGATCTGAGAAGCACCATACGTGCTTCTTTAGCCTCTCTTCTCGTCTACATCTTAGCAAAAAGCTTTTCCACTCTGTCTGGCAAGGAGAAACTGTGCCAGCACAGAAAACATCTCCCATCGTGTTCTAGAGGCTGCACGGAGGTCTGCCGAGTGTTTTGCAAAAAGAGAAAGAAAGTTGTCCAAAACAGCTTGCAATCGAATGTTCACGTGAATAGAAAAGGCAGGAGAGTGGTCAGGTACTGTTTTCTCTGTTGGCAAGATGCGCACACAATCGCAGTGTTGTACAGCTTGTTTCATCACCTTTGCGAAGTTGCCGCTCTCTCCGGCTCCCGGAGACGAAGAAGCTGCTTCTTCGCGCAAAGACGATTCTGCCGCTCACAGTGCTCTGCGGTGTGCGCCTTCTGCCGAAAGACGCCCGGGAGCGGTGCTTAGCTCTGCAGAGCACCGTACCTTCGTCTTTAGCCTCTCTTCTCGTCTACATCTTAGCAAAAAGCTTTTCCACTCTGTCTGGCAAGGAGAAACTGTGCCAGCACAGAAAACATCTCCCATCGTCTTCTAGAGGCTGCACGGAGGTCTGCCGAGTGTTTTGCAAGAAGAGAAAGAAAGTTGTCCAAAACAGCTTGCAATCGAATGTTCATGTGAATAGAAAAGGCAGGAGAGTGGTCAGGTACTGTTTTCTCTCAGTTGGCAAGCTGCGCACACAATCGCAGTGTTGTACAGCTTGTTTCATCACCTTTGCGAAGTTGCCGCTCTCTCCGGCTCCCGGAGACGAAGAAGCTGCTTCTTCGCGCAAAGACGATTCTGCCGCTCACAGTGCTCTGCGGTGTGCGCCTTCTGCCGAAAGAGGTCCGGGAGCGGTGCTTAGCTCTGAGAAGCACCATAGGTGCTTCTTTAGCCTCTCTTCTCGTCTACATCTTAGAAAAACGCTTTTCCACTCTGTCTGGCAAGGACAAACTGTGCCAGCACAAAAAACATCTCCCATCGTGTTCTAGAGGCTGCACGCAGGTCTGCCGAGTGTTTTGCAAGAAGAGAAAGAAAGTTGTCCAAAACAGCTTGCAATCGAATGTTCGTTTGAATAGAAATGGCAGGAGAGTGGTCAGGTCCTGTTTTCTCTCACTTGGCAAGCTGCGCACACAATCGCAGTGTTGTACAGCTTGTTTCATCACCTTTGCGAAGTTGCCGCTCTCTCCGGCTCCCGGAGACGAAGAAGCTGCTTCTTCGCGCAAAGACGATTCTGCCGCTCACAGTGCTCTGCAGTGTGTGTCTTCTGCCGAAAGAGGCCGGGGAGCTGTGTTTAGCTCTGCAGAGCACCATACCTGCTTCTTTAGCCTCTCTTCTCGTCTACATCTTAGCAAAAAGCTTTTCCACTCTGTCTGGCAAGGAGAAACTGTGCCAGCACAGAAAACATCTCCCATCGTGTTCTAGAGGCTGCACGCAGGTCTGCGAGTGTTTTGCAAGAAGAGAAAGAAAGTTGTCCAAAACAGCTTGCAATCGAATGTTCATGTGAATAGAAAAGGCAGGAGAGTGGTCAGGTACTGTTTTCTCTCAGTTGGCAAGCTGCGCACACAATCGCAGTGTTGTACAGCTTGTTTCATCACCTTTGCGAAGTTGCCGCTCTCTCCGGCTCCCGGAGACGAAGAAGCTGCTTCTTCGCGCAAAGACGATTCTGCCGCTCACAGTGCTCTGCGGCGTGCGCCTTCTGCCGAAAGAGGCCCGGGAGCGGTACTTAGCTCTGCAGAGCACCGTACCTTCGTCTTTAGCCTCTCTTCTCGTCTACATCTTAGCAAAAAGCTTTTCCACTCTGTCTGGCAAGGAGAAACTGTGCCAGCACAAAAAACATCTCCCATCGTGGTCTAGAGGCTGCACGCAGGTCTGCCGAGTGTTTTGCAGGAAGAGAAAGAAAGTTGTCCAAAACAGCTTCCAATCGAATGTTCATGTGAATAAAAAAGGCAGGAGAGTGGTCAGGTACTGTTTTCTCTCAGTTGGCAAGCTGCGCACACAATCGCAGTGTTGTACAGCTTGTTTCATCACCTTTGCGAAGTTGCCGCTCTCTCCGGCTCCCGGAGACGAAGAAGCTGCTTCTTCGCGCAAAGACGATTCTGCCGCTCACAGTGCTCTGCGGTGTGCGCCTTCTGCCGAAAGAGGTCCGGGAGCGGTGCTTAGCTCTGAGAAGCACCATACGTGCTTCTTTAGCCTCTCTTCTCGTCTACATCTTAGCAAAAAGCTTTTCCACTCTGTCTGGCAAGGAGAAACTGTGCCAGCACAGAAAACATCTCCCATCGTGTTCTAGAGGCTGCACGCAGGTCTGCCGAGTGTTTTGCAAGAAGAGAAAGAAAGTTGTCCAAAACAGCTTGCAATCGAATGTTCATGTGAATAGAAAAGGCAGGAGAGTGGTCAGGTACTGTTTTCTCTCAGTTGGCAAGCTGCGCACACAATCGCAGTGTTGTACAGCTTGTTTCATCACCTTTGCGAAGTTGCCGCTCTCTCCGACTCCCGGAGACGAAGAAGCTGCTTCTTCGCGCAAAGACGATTCTGCCGCTCACAGTGCTCTGCGGTGTGCGCCTTCTGCCGAAAGATCCCCGGGAGCTGTGCTTAGCTCTGAGAAGCACCATACGTGCTTCTTTAGCCTCTCTTCTCGTCTACATCTTAGCAAAAAGCTTTTCCACTCTGTCTGGCAAGGAGAAACTGTGCCAGCACAGAAAACATCTCCCATCGTGGTCTAGAGGCTGCACGCAGGTCTGCCGAGTGTTTTGCAAGAAGAGAAAGAAAGTTGTCCAAAACAGCTTGCAATCGAATGTTCATGTGAATAGAAAAGGCAGGAGAGTGGTCAGGTACTGTTTTCTCTCAGTTGGAAAGCTGCGCACACAATCGCAGTGTTGTACAGCTTGTTTCATCACCTTTGCGAAGTTGCCGCTCTCTCCGGCTCCCGGAGACGAAGAAGCTGCTTCTTCGCGCAAAGACGATTCTGCCGCTCACAGTGCTCTGCGGTGTGCGCCTTCTGCCGAAAGAGGCCCGGGAGAGGTGCTTAGCTCTGAGAAGTACCGTACCTTCGTCTTTAGCCTCTCTTCTCGTCTACATCTTAGCAAAAAGCTTTTCTACTCTTTCTGGCAAGGAGAAACTGTGCCAGCACAGAAAACATCTCCCATCCTGTTCTAGAGGCTGCACGGAGGTCTGCAGAGTGTTTTGCACGAAGAGAAAGAAAGTTGTCCAAAACATGTGGCAATCTAAGGTTCATGTGAATAGAAAAGGCAGGAGAGTGATCAGGTACAGTTTGCTCTCAGTTGGCAAGCTGCGCACACAATCGCAGTGTTGTACAGCTTGTTTCATCACCTTTGCGAAGTTGCCGCTCTCTCCGGCTCCCGGAGACGAAGAAGCTGCTTCTTCGCGCAAAGACGATTCTGCCGCTCACAGTGCTCTGCGGTGTGCGCCTTCTGCCGAAAGAGGTCCGGCAGCGGTGCTTAGCTCTGAGAAGCACCGTACCTTCGTCTTTAGCCTCTCTTCTCGTCTACATCTTAGCAAAAAGCTTTTCCACTCTGTCTGGCAAGGAGAAACTGTGCCAGCACAGAAAACATCTCCCATCGTCTTCTAGAGGCTGCACGCAGGTCTGCCGAGTGTTTTGCAAGAAGAGAAAGAAAGTTGTCCAAAACAGCTTGCAATCGAATGTTCATGTGAATAGAAAAGGCAGGAGAGTGGTCAGGTACTGTTTTCTCTCAGTTGGCAAGCTGCGCACACAATCGCAGTGTTGTACAGCTTGTTTCATCACCTTTGCGAAGTTGCCGCTCTCTCCGGCTCCCGGAGACGAAGAAGCTGCTTCTTCGCGCAAAGACGATTCTGCCGCTCACAGTGCTCTGCAGTGTGTGTCTTCTGCCGAAAGAGGCCCGGGAGCTGTGCTTAGCTCTGCAGAGCACCATACCTGCTTCTTTAGCCTCTCTTCTCGTCTACATCTTAGCAAAAAGCTTTTCCACTCTTTCTGCAAGGAGAAACTGTGCCGGCAAAAAAAACATCTCCCATCGTGTTCTAGAGGCTGCACGGAGGTCTGCCGAGTGTTTTGCAAGAAGAGAAAGAAAGTTCTCCAAAACAGCTTGCAATCGAATGTTCATGTGAATAGAAAAGGCAGGAGAGTGGTCAGGTACTGTTTTCTCTCAGTTGGCAAGCTGCGCACACAATCGCAGTGTTGTACAGCTTGTTTCATCACCTTTGCGAAGCTGCCGCTCTCTCCGGCTCCCGGAGACGAAGAAGCTGCTTCTTCGCGCAAAGACGATTCTGCCGCTCCCAGTGCTCTGCGGTGTGCGCCTTCTGCCGAAAGAGGTCCGGGAGCGGTGCCTAGCTCTGCAGAGCACCGTACCTTCATCTTTAGCCTCTCTTCTCGTCTACATCTTAGCAAAAAGCTTTTCCACTCTGTCTGGCAAGGAGAAACTGTGCCAGCACAGAAAACATCTCCCATCGTGTTCTAGAGGCTGCACGGAGGTCTGCCGAGTGTTTTGCAAGAAGAGAAAGAAAGTTGTCCAAAACAGCTTGCAATCGAATGTTCATGTGAATAGAAAAGGCAGGAGAGTGGTCAGGTACTGTTTTCTCTCAGTTGGCAAGCTGCGCACACAATCGCAGTGTTGTACAGCTTGTTTCATCACCTTTGCGAAGTTGCCGCTCTCTCCGGCTCCCGGAGACGAAGAAGCTGCTTCTTCACGCAAAGACGATTCTGCCGCTCACAGTGCTCTGCGGTGTGCGCCTTCTGCCGAAAGAGGTCCGGGATCGGTGCTTAGCTCTGCATAGCACCGTAGCTTCGTCTTTAGCCTCTCTTCTCGTCTACATCTTAGCAAAAAGCTTTTCCACTCTGTCTGGCAAGTAGAAACTGTGCCAGCACAGAAAACATCTCCCATCGTGTTCTAGAGGCTGCACGCAGGTCTGCCGAGTGTTTTGCAAGAAGAGAAAGAAAGTTGTCCAAAACAGCTTGCAATCGAATGTTCATGCGAATAGAAAAGGCAGGAGAGTGGTCAGGTACTGTTTTCTCTCAGTTGGCAAGCTGCGCACACAATCGCAGTGTTGTACAGCTTGTTTCATCACCTTTGCCAAGTTGCCGCTCTCTCCGGCTCCCGGAGACGAAGAAGCTGCTTCTTCGCGCAAAGACGATTCTGCCGCTCACAGTGCTCTGCTGTGTGCGCCTTCTGCCGAAAGAGGTCCGGGAGCGGTGCCTAGCTCTGCAGAGCACCGTACCTTCGTCTTTAGCCTCTCTTCTCGTCTACATCTTAGCAAAAAGCTTTTCCACTCTGTCTGGCAAGGAGAAACTGTGCCAGCACAAAAAACATCTCCCATCGTGTTCTAGAGGCTGCACGCAGGTCTGCCGAGTGTTTTGCAAGAAGAGAAAGAAAGTTGTCCAAAACAGCTTGCAATCGAATGTTCATGTGAATAGAAAAGGCAGGAGAGTGGTCAGGTACTGTTTTCTCTCAGTTGGCAAGCTGCGCACACAATCGCAGTGTTGTACAGCTTGTTTCATCACCTTTGCGAAGTTGCCGCTCTCTCCGGCTCCCGGAGACGAAGAAGCTGCTTCTTCGCGCAAAGACGATTCTGCCGCTCACAGTGCTCTGCGGTGTGCGCCTTCTGCCGAAAGAGGTCCGGGAGCGGTGCTTAGCTCTGCTTAGCACCGTACCTTCGTCTTTAGCCTCTCTTCTCGTCTACATCTTAGCAAAAAGCTTTTCCACTCTGTCTGGCAAGGAGAAACTGTGCCAGCACAGAAAACATCTCCCATCGTGTTCTAGAGGCTGCACGCAGGTCTGCCGAGTGTTTTGCAAGAAGAGAAAGAAAGTTGTCCAAAACAGCTTGCAATCGAATGTTCATGTGAATAGAAAAGGCAGGAGAGTGGTCAGGTACTGTTTTCTCTCAGTTGGCAAGCTGCGCACACAATCGCAGTGTTGTACAGCTTGTTTCATCACCTTTGCCAAGTTGCCGCTCTCTCCGGCTCCCGGAGACGAAGAAGCTGCTTCTTCGCGCAAAGACGATTCTGCCGCTCACAGTGCTCTGCGGTGTGCGCCTTCTGCCGAAAGATCCCCGGGAGCTGTGCTTAGCTCTGAGAAGCACCATACGTGCTTCTTTAGCCTCTCTTCTCGTCTACATCTTAGCAAAAAGCTTTTCCACTCTGTCTGGCAAGGAGAAACTGTGCCAGCACAGAAAACATCTCCCATCGTGGTCTAGAGGCTGCACGCAGGTCTGCCGAGTGTTTTGCAAGAAGAGAAAGAAAGTTGTCCAAAACAGCTTGCAATCGAATGTTCATGTGAATAGAAAAGGCAGGAGAGTGGTCAGGTACTGTTTTCTCTCACTTGGCAAGCTGCGCACACAATCGCAGTGTTGTACAGCTTGTTTCATCACCTTTGCGAAGTTGCCGCTCTCTCCGGCTCCCGGAGACGAAGAAGCTGCTTCTTCGCGCAAAGACGATTCTGCCGCTCACAGTGCTCTGCGGTGTGCGCCTTCTGCCGAAAGAGGCCCGGGAGAGGTGCTTAGCTCTGCATAGCACCGTACCTTCGTCTTTAGCCTCTCTTCTCGTCTACATCTTAGCAAAAAGCTTTTCTACTCTTTCTGGCAAGGAGAAACTGTGCCAGCACAGAAAACATCTACCATCGTGTTCTAGAGGCTGCACGGAGGTCTGCAGAGTGTTTTGCACGAAGAGAAAGAAAGTTGTCCAAAACAGCTAGCAATCGAAGGTTCATGTGAATAGAAAAGGCAGGAGAGTGATCAGGTACAGTTTGCTCTCAGTTGGCAAGCTGCGCACACAATCGCAGTGTTGTACAGCTTGTTTCATCACCTTTGCGAAGTTGCCGCTCTCTCCGGCTCCCGGAGACGAAGAAGCTGCTTCTTCGCGCAAAGACGATTCTGCCGCTCACAGTGCTCTGCGGTGTGCGCCTTCTGCCGAAAGAGGTCCGGCAGCGGTGCTTAGCTCTGAGAAGCACCGTACCTTCGTCTTTAGCCTCTCTTCTCGTCTACATCTTAGCAAAAAGCTTTTCCACTCTGTCTGGCAAGGAGAAACTGTGCCAGCACAGAAAACATCTCCCATCGTCTTCTAGAGGCTGCACGCAGGTCTGCCGAGTGTTTTGCAAGAAGAGAAAGAAAGTTGTCCAAAACAGCTTGCAATCGAATGTTCATGTGAATAGAAAAGGCAGGAGAGTGGTCAGGTACTGTTTTCTCTCAGTTGGCAAGCTGCGCACACAATCGCAGTGTTGTACAGCTTGTTTCATCACCTTTGCGAAGTTGCCGCTCTCTCCGGCTCCCGGAGACGAAGAAGCTGCTTCTTCGCGCAAAGACGATTCTGCCGCTCACAGTGCTCTGCAGTGTGTGTCTTCTGCCGAAAGAGGCCCGGGAGCTGTGCTTAGCTCTGCAGAGCACCATACCTGCTTCTTTAGCCTCTCTTCTCGTCTACATCTTAGCAAAAAGCTTTTCCACTCTTTCTGCAAGGAGAAACTGTGCCGGCAAAAAAAACATCTCCCATCGTGTTCTAGAGGCTGCACGCAGGTCTGCCGAGTGTTTTGCAAGAAGAGAAAGAAAGTTCTCCAAAACAGCTTGCAATCGAATGTTCATGTGAATAGAAAAGGCAGGAGAGTGGTCAGGTACTGTTTTCTCTCAGTTGGCAAGCTGCGCACACAATCGCAGTGTTGTACAGCTTGTTTCATCACCTTTGCGAAGCTGCCGCTCTCTCCGGCTCCCGGAGACGAAGAAGCTGCTTCTTCGGGCAAAGACGATTCTGCCGCTCCCAGTGCTCTGCGGTGTGCGCCTTCTGCCGAAAGAGGTCCGGGAGCGGTGCCTAGCTCTGCAGAGCACCGTACCTTCGTCTTTAGCCTCTCTTCTCGTCTACATCTTAGCAAAAAGCTTTTCCACTCTGTCTGGCAAGGAGAAACTGTGCCAGCACAGAAAACATCTCCCATCGTGTTCTAGAGGCTGCACGGAGGTCTGCCGAGTGTTTTGCAAGAAGAGAAAGAAAGTTGTCCAAAACAGCTTGCAATCGAATGTTCATCTGAATAGAAAAGGCAGGAGAGTGGTCAGGTACTGTTTTCTCTCACTTGGCAAGCTGCGCACACAATCGCAGTGTTGTACAGCTTGTTTCATCACCTTTGCGAAGTTGCCGCTCTCTCCGGCTCCCGGAGACGAAGAAGCTGCTTCTTCGCGCAAAGACGATTCTGCCGCTCACAGTGCTCTGCGGTGTGCGCCTTCTGCCGAAAGAGGTCCGGGAGCGGTGCTTAGCTCTGCATAGCACCGTACGTTCGTCTTTAGCCTCTCTTCTCGTCTACATCTTAGCAAAAAGCTTTTCCACTCTGTCTGGCAAGTAGAAACTGTGCCAGCACAGAAAACATCTCCCATCGTTTTCTAGAGGCTGCACGCAGGTCTGCCGAGTGTTTTGCAAGAAGAGAAAGAAAGTTGTCCAAAACAGCTTGCAATCGAATGTTCATGCGAATAGAAAAGGCAGGAGAGTGGTCAGGTACTGTTTTCTCTCAGTTGGCAAGCTGCGCACACAATCGCAGTGTTGTACAGCTTGTTTCATTACCTTTGCGAAGTTGCCGCTCTCTCCGGCTCCCGGAGACGAAGAAGCTGCTTCTTCGCGCAAAAACGATTCTGCCGCTCACAGTGCTCTGCGGTGTGCGCCTTCTGCCGAAAGAGGTCCGGGAGCGGTGCCTAGCTCTGCAGAGCACCGTACCTTCGTCTTTAGCCTCTCTTCTCGTCTACATCTTAGCAAAAAGCTTTTCCACTCTGTCTGGCAAGGAGAAACTGTGCCAGCACAAAAAACATCTCCCATCGTGTTCTAGAGGCTGCACGCAGGTCTGCCGAGTGTTTTGCAAGAAGAGAAAGAAAGTTGTCCAAAACAGCTTGCAATCGAATGTTCATGTGAATAGAAAAGGCAGGAGAGTGGTCAGGTACTGTTTTCTCTCAGTTGGCAAGCTGCGCACACAATCGCAGTGTTGTACAGCTTGTTTCATCACCTTTGCGAAGTTGCCGCTCTCTCCGGCTCCCGGAGACGAAGAAGCTGCTTCTTCGCGCAAAGACGATTCTGCCGCTCACAGTGCTCTGCGGTGTGCGCCTTCTGCCGAAAGAGGTCCGGGAGCGGTGCTTAGCTCTGCTTAGCACCGTACCTTCGTCTTTAGCCTCTCTTCTCGTCTACATCTTAGCAAAAAGCTTTTCCACTCTGTCTGGCAAGGAGAAACTGTGCCAGCACAGAAAACATCTCCCATCGTGTTCTAGAGGCTGCACGCAGGTCTGCCGAGTGTTTTGCAAGAAGAGAAAGAAAGTTGTCCAAAACAGCTTGCAATCGAATGTTCATGTGAATAGAAAAGGCAGGAGAGTGGTCAGGTACTGTTTTCTCTCAGTTGGCAAGCTGCGCACACAATCGCAGTGTTGTACAGCTTGTTTCATCACCTTTGCCAAGTTGCCGCTCTCTCCGGCTCCCGGAGACGAAGAAGCTGCTTCTTCGCGCAAAGACGATTCTGCCGCTCACAGTGCTCTGCGGTGTGCACCTTCTGCCGAAAGAGGTCCGGGAGCGGTGCTTAGCTCTGCAGAGCACCGTACCTTCGTCTTTAGCCTCTCTTCTCGTCTACATCTTAGCAAAAAGCTTTTCCACTCTGTCTGGCAAGGAGAAACTGTGCCAGCACAGAAAACATCTCCCATCGTGTTCTAGAGGCTGCACGGAGGTCTGCCGAGTGTTTTGCAAGAAGAGAAAGAAAGTTGTCCAAAACAGCTTGCAATCGAATGTTCATGTGAATAGAAAAGGCAGGAGAGTGGTCAGGTACTGTTTTCTCTCAGTTGGCAAGCTGCGCACACAATCGCAGTGTTGTACAGCTTGTTTCATTACCTTTGCGAAGTTGCCGCTCTCTCCGGCTCCCGGAGACGAAGAAGCTGCTTCTTCGCGCAAAAACGATTCTGCCGCTCACAGTGCTCTGCGGTGTGCGCCTTCTGCCGAAAGAGGTCCGGGAGCGGTGCCTAGCTCTGCAGAGCACCGTACCTTCGTCTTTAGCCTCTCTTCTCGTCTACATCTTAGCAAAAAGCTTTTCCACTCTGTCTGGCAAGGAGAAACTGTGCCAGCACAAAAAACATCTCCCATCGTGTTCTAGAGGCTGCACGCAGGTCTGCCGAGTGTTTTGCAAGAAGAGAAAGAAAGTTGTCCAAAACAGCTTGCAATCGAATGTTCATGTGAATAGAAAAGGCAGGAGAGTGGTCAGGTACTGTTTTCTCTCAGTTGGCAAGCTGCGCACACAATCGCAGTGTTGTACAGCTTGTTTCATCACCTTTGCGAAGTTGCCGCTCTCTCCGGCTCCCGGAGACGAAGAAGCTGCTTCTTCGCGCAAAGACGATTCTGCCGCTCACAGTGCTCTTCGGTGTGCGCCTTCTGCCGAAAGAGGTCCGGGAGCGGTGCTTAGCTCTGCTTAGCACCGTACCTTCGTCTTTAGCCTCTCTTCTCGTCTACATCTTAGCAAAAAGCTTTTCCACTCTGTCTGGCAAGGAGAAACTGTGCCAGCACAGAAAACATCTCCCATCGTGTTCTAGAGGCTGCACGCAGGTCTGCCGAGTGTTTTGCAAGAAGAGAAAGAAAGTTGTCCAAAACAGCTTGCAATCGAATGTTCATGTGAATAGAAAAGGCAGGAGAGTGGTCAGGTACTGTTTTCTCTCAGTTGGCAAGCTGCGCACACAATCGCAGTGTTGTACAGCTTGTTTCATCACCTTTGCCAAGTTGCCGCTCTCTCCGGCTCCCGGAGACGAAGAAGCTGCTTCTTCGCGCAAAGACGATTCTGCCGCTCACAGTGCTCTGCGGTGTGCACCTTCTGCCGAAAGAGGTCCGGGAGCGGTGCTTAGCTCTGCAGAGCACCGTACCTTCGTCTTTAGCCTCTCTTCTCGTCTACATCTTAGCAAAAAGCTTTTCCACTCTGTCTGGCAAGGAGAAACTGTGCCAGCACAGAAAACATCTCCCATCGTGTTCTAGAGGCTGCACGGAGGTCTGCCGAGTGTTTTGCAAGAAGAGAAAGAAAGTTGTCCAAAACAGCTTCCAATCGAATGTTCATGTGAATAGAAAAGGCAGGAGAGTGGTCAGGTACTGTTTTCTCTCAGTTGGCAAGCTGCGCACACAATCGCAGTGTTGTACAGCTTGTTTCATTACCTTTGCGAAGTTGCCGCTCTCTCCGGCTCCCGGAGACGAAGAAGCTGCTTCTTCGCGCAAAGACGATTCTGCCGCTCACAGTGCTCTGCGGTGTGCGCCTTCTGCCGAAAGAGGTCCGGGAGCGGTGCCTAGCTCTGCAGAGCACCGTACCTTCGTCTTTAGCCTCTCTTCTCGTCTACATCTTAGCAAAAAGCTTTTCCACTCTGTCTGGCAAGGAGAAACTGTGCCAGCACAAAAAACATCTCCCATCGTGTTCTAGAGGCTGCACGGAGGTCTGCCGAGTGTTTTGCAAGAAGAGAAAGAAAGTTGTCCAAAACAGCTTGCAATCGAATGTTCATGTGAATAGAAAATGCAGGAGAGTGGTCAGGTACTGTTTTCTCTCAGTTGGCAAGCTGCGCACACAATCGCAGTGTTGTACAGCTTGTTTCATCACCTTTGCGAAGTTGCCGCTCTCTCCGACTCCCGGAGACGAAGAAGCTGCTTCTTCGCGCAAGACGATTCTGCCTCTCACAGTGCTCTGCGGTGTGCGCCTTCTGCCGAAAGAGGTCCGGGAGCGGTGCTTAGCTCTGCAGAGCACCGTACCTTCGTCTTTAGCCTCTCTTCTCGTCTACATCTTAGCAAAAAGCATTTCCACTCTGTCTGGCAAGGAGAAACTGTGCCAGCACAGAAAACATCTCCCATCGTGTTCTAGAGGCTGCACGGAGGTCTGCCGAGTGTTTCGCAAGAAGAGAAAGAAAGTTGTCCAAAACAGCTTGCAATCGAATGTTCATGTGAATAGAAAAGGCAGGAGAGTGGTCAGGTACTGTTTTCTCTCAGTTGGCAAGCTGCGCACACAATCGCAGTGTTGTACAGCTTGTTTCATCACCTTTGCGAAGTTGCCGCTCTCTCCGGCTCCCGGAGACGAAGAAGCTGCTTCTTCGCGCAAAGACGATTCTGCCGCTCACAGTGCTCTGCGGTGTGCGCCTTCTGCCGAAAGAGGCCCGGGAGCTGTGCTTAGCTCTGCAGAGCACCGTACCTTCGTCTTTAGCCTCTCTTCTCGTCTACATCTTAGCAAAAAGCTTTTCCACTCTGTCTGGCAAGGAGAAACTGTGCCAGCACAAAAAACATCTCCCATCGTGTTCTAGAGGCTGCACGGATGTCTGCCGAGTGTTTTGCAAGAAGATAAAGAAAGTTGTCCAAAACAGCTTCCAATCGAATGTTCATGTGAATAGAAAAGGCAGGAGAGTGGTCAGGTACTGTTTTCTCTCAGTTGGCACGCTGCACACACAATCGCAGTGTTGTACAGCTTGTTTCATCACCTTTGCGAAGTTGCCGCTCTCTCCAGCTCCCGGAGACGAAGAAGCTGCTTCTTCGCGCAAAGACGATTCTGCCGCTCACAGTGCTCTGCGGTGTGCGCCTTCTGCCGAAAGACGCCCGGGAGCGGTGCTTAGCTCTGCAGAGCACCGTACCTTCGTCTTTAGCCTCTCTTCTCGTCTACATCTTAGCAAAAAGCTTTTCCACTCTGTCTGGCAAGGAGAAACTGTGCCAGCACAGAAAACATCTCCCATCGTGTTCTAGAGGCTGCACGGAGGTCTGCCGAGTGTTTTGCAAGAAGAGAAAGAAAGTTGTCCAAAACAGCTTGCAATCGAATGTTCATGTGAATAGAAAAGGCAGGAGAGTGGTCAGGTACTGTTTTCTCTCAGTTGGCAAGCTGCGCACACAATCGCAGTGTTGTACAGCTTGTTTCATCACCTTTGCGAAGTTGCCGCTCTCTCCGGCTCCCGGAGACGAAGAAGCTGCTTCTTCGCGCAAAGACGATTCTGCCGCTCACAGTGCTCTGCGGTGTGCGCCTTCTGCCGAAAGAGGTCCGGGAGCGGTGCTTAGCTCTGCAGAGCACCGTACCTTCGTCTTTAGCCTCTCTTCTCGTCTACATCTTAGCAAAAAGCTTTTCCACTCTGTCTGGCAAGGAGAAACTGTGCCAGCACAGAAAACATCTCCCATCGTGTTCTAGAGGCTGCACGCAAGCCTGCCGAGTGTTTTGCAAGAAGAGAAAGAAAGTTGTCCAAAACAGCTTGCAATCGAATGTTCATGTGAATAGAAAAGGCAGGAGAGTGGTCAGGTACTGTTTTCTCTCAGTTGGCAAGCTGCGCACACAATCGCAGTGTTGTACAGCTTGTTTCATCACCTTTGCGAAGTTGCCGCTCTCTCCGGCTCCCGGAGACGAAGAAGCTGCTTCTTCGCGCAAAGACGATTCTGCCGCTCACAGTGCTCTGCGGTGTGCGCCTTCTGCCGAAAGAGGTCCGGGAGCGGTGCTTAGCTCTTAGAAGCACCATACGTGCTTCTTTAGCCTCTCTTCTCGTCTACATCTTAGCAAAAAGCTTTTCCACTCTGTCTGGCAAGGAGAAACTGTGCCAGCACAGAAAACATCTCCCATCGTGTTCTAGATTCTGCACGGAGGTCTGCCGAGTGTTTTGCAAGAAGAGAAAGAAAGTTGTCCAAAACAGCTTGCAATCGAATGTTCATGTGAATAGAAAAGGCAGGAGAGTGGTCAGGTACTGTTTCCTCTCAGTTGGCAAGCTGCGCACACAATCGCAGTGTTGTACAGCTTGTTTCATCACCTTTGCGAAGTTGCCGCTCTCTCCGGCTCCCGGAGACGAAGAAGCTGCTTCTTCGCGCAAAGACGATTCTGCCGCTCACAGTGCTCTGCGGTGTGCGCCTTCTGCCGAAAGAGGCCCGGGAGCGGTGCTTAGCTCTGCAGAGCACCGTACCTTCGTCTTTAGCCTCTCTTCTCGTCTACATCTTAGCAAAAAGCTTTTCCACTCTGTCTGGCAAGGAGAAACTGTGCCAGCACAAAAAACATCTCCCATCGTGTTCTAGAGGCTGCACGCAGGTCTGCCGAGTGTTTTGCAAGAAGAGAAAGAAAGTTGTCCAAAACAGCTTGCAATCGAATGTTCATGTGAATAGAAAAGGCAGGAGAGTGGTCAGGTACTGTTTTCTCTCAGTTGGCAAGCTGCGCACACAATCGCAGTGTTGTACAGCTTGTTTCATCACCTTTGCGAAGTTGCCGCTCTCTCCGGCTCCCGGAGACGAAGAAGCTGCTTCTTCGCGCAAAGACGATTCTGCCTCTCACAGTGCTCTGCGGTGTGCACCTTCTGCCGAAAGAGGTCCGGGAGCGGTGCTTAGCTCTGCAGAGCACCGTACCTTCGTCTTTAGCCTCTCTTCTCGTCTACATCTTAGCAAAAAGCTTTTCCACTCTGTCTGGCAAGGAGAAACTGTGCCGGCACAGAAAACATCTCCCATCGTGTTCTAGAGGCTGCACGGAGGTCTGCCGAGTGTTTTGCAAGAAGAGAAAGAAAGTTGTCCAAAACAGCTTGCAATCGAATGTTCATGTGAATAGAAAAGGCAGGAGAGTGGTCAGGTACTGTTTTCTCTCAGTTGGCAAGCTGCGCACACAATCGCAGTGTTGTACAGCTTGTTTCATCACCTTTGCCAAGTTGCCGCTCTCTCCGGCTCCCGGAGACGAAGAAGCTGCTTCTTCGCGCAAAGACGATTCTGCCGCTCACAGTGCTCTGCGGTGTGCGCCTTCTGCCGAAAGACGCCCGGGAGCGGTGCTTAGATCTGAGAAGCACCATACGTGCTTCTTTAGCCTCTCTTCTCGTCTACATCTTAGCAAAAAGCTTTTCCACTCTGTCTGGCAAGGAGAAACTGTGCCAGCACAGAAAACATCTCCCATCGTGTTCTAGAGGCTGCACGCAGGTCTGCCGAGTGTTTTGCAAGAAGAGAAAGAAAGTTGTCCAAAACAGCTTGCAATCGAATGTTCATGTGAATAGAAAAGGCAGGAGAGTGGTCAGGTACTGTTTTCTCTCAGTTGGCAAGCTACGCACACAATCGCAGTGTTGTACAGCTTGTTTCATCACCTTTGCGAAGTTGCCGATCTCTCCGGCTCCCGGAGACGAAGAAGCTGCTTCTTCGCGCAAAGACGATTCTGCCGCTCACAGTGCTCTGCGGTGTGCGCCTTCTGCCGAAAGAGGCCCGGGAGCGGTGCTTAGCTCTGCAGAGCACCGTACCTTCGTCTTTAGCCTCTCTTCTCGTCTACATCTTAGCAAAAAGCTTTTCCACTCTGTCTGGCAAGGAGAAACTGTGCCAGCACAAAAAACATCTCCCATCGTGTTCTAGAGGCTGCACGCAGGCCTGCCGAGTGTTTTGCAAGAAGAGAAAGAAAGTTGTCCAAAACAGCTTGCAATCGAATGTTCATGTGAATAGAAAAGGCAGGAGAGTGGTCAGGTACTGTTTTCTCTCAGTTGGCAAGCTGCGCACACAATCGCAGTGTTGTACAGCTTGTTTCATCACCTTTGCCAAGTTGCCGCTCTCTCCGGCTCCCGGAGACGAAGAAGCTGCTTCTTCGCGCAAAGACGATTCTCCCGCTCACAGTGCTCTGCGGTGTGCGCCTTCTGCCGAAAGAGGTCCGGGAGCGGTGCTTAGCTCTGCAGAGCACCGTACCTTCGTCTTTAGCCTCTCTTCTCGTCTACATCTTAGCAAAAAGCTTTTCCACTCTGTCTGGCAAGGAGAAACTGTTCCAGCACAGAAGACATCTCCCATCGTCTTCTAGAGGCTGCACGCAGGTCTGCTGAGTGTTTTGCAAGAAGAGAAAGAAAGTTGTCCAAAACAGCTTGCAATCGAATGTTCATGTGAATAGAAAAGGCAGGAGAGTGGTCAGGTACTGTTTTCTCTCAGTTGGCAAGCTGCGCACACAATCGCAGTGTTGTACAGCTTGTTTCATCACCTTTGCGAAGTTGCCGCTCTCTCCGGCTCCCGGAGACGAAGAAGCTGCTTCTTCGCGCAAAGACGATTCTGCCGCTCACAGTGCTCTGCGGTGTGCGCCTTCTGCCGAAAGACGCCCGGGAGAGGTGCTTAGCTCTGCAGAGCACCGTGCCTTCGTCTTTAGCCTCTCTTCTTGTCTACATCTTTGCAAAAAGCTTTTCTACTCTTTCTGGCAGGGAGAAACTGTGCCAGCACAGAAAACATCTCCCATCGTGTTCTAGAGGCTGCACGGAGGTCTGCCGACTGTTTTGCAAGAAGAGAAAGAAAGTTGTCCAAAACAGCTTGCAATCGAATGTTCATGTGAATAGAAAAGGCAGGAGAGTGGTCAGGTACAGTTTGCTCTCAGTTGGCAAGCTGCGCACACAATCGCAGTGTTGTACAGCTTGTTTCATCACCTTTGCGAAGTTGCCGCTCTCTCCGGCTCCCGGAGACGAAGAAGCTGCTTCTTCGCGCAAAGACGATTCTGCCGCTCACAGTGCTCTGCGGTGTGCGCCTTCTGCCGAAAGAGGTCCGGGAGCGGTGCTTAGCTCTGCAGAGCACCGTACCTTCGTCTTTAGCCTCTCTTCTCGTCTACATCTTAGCAAAAAGCTTTTCCACTCTGTCTGGCAAGGAGAAACTGTGCCAGCACAGAAAACATCTCCCATCGTCTTCTAGAGGCTGCACGGAGGTCTGCCGAGTGTTTTGCAAGAAGAGAAAGAAAGTTGTCCAAAACAGCTTGCAATCGAATGTTCATGTGAATAGAAAAGGCAGGAGAGTGGTCAGGTACTGTTTTCTCTCAGTTGGCAAACTGCGCACACAATCGCAGTGTTGTACAGCTTGTTTCATCACCTTTGCGAAGTTGCCGCTCTCTCCGGCTCCCGGAGACGAAGAAGCTGCTTCTTCGCGCAAAGACGATTCTGCCGCTCACAGTGCTCTGCGGTGTGCGCCTTCTGCCGAAAGAGGCCCGGGAGAGGTGCTTAGCTCTGCAGAGCACCATACCTGCTTCTTTAGCCTCTCTTCTCGTCTACATTTAGCAAAAAGCTTTTCCACTCTTTCTGCAAGGAGAAAGAGTGCCGGCAAAAAAAACATCTCCCATCGTGTTCTAGAGGCTGCACGGAGGTCTGCAGAGTGTTTTGCACGAAGAGAAAGAAAGTTCTCCAAAACAGCTTGCAATCGAATGTTCATGTGAATAGAAAAGGCAGGAGAGTGGTCAGGTACTGTTTTCTCTCAGTTGGCAAGCTGCGCACACAATCGCAGTGTTGTACAGCTTGTTTCATCACCTTTGCGAAGTTGCCGCTCTCTCCGGCTCCCGGAGACGAAGAAGCTGCTTCTTCGCGCAAAGACGATTCTGCCGCTCACAGTGCTCTGCGGTGTGCGCCTTCTGCCGAAAGAGGTCCGGGAGGGGTGCCTAGCTCTGCAGAGCACCGTACCTTCGTCTTTAGCCTCTCTTCTCGTCTACATCTTAGCAAAAAGCTTTTCCACTCTGTCTGGCAAGGAGAAACTGTGCCAGCACAGAAAACATCTCCCATCGTCTTCTAGAGGCTGCACGGAGGTCTGCCGAGTGTTTTGCAAGAAGAGAAAGAAAGTTGTCCAAAACAGCTTGCAATCGAATGTTCATGTGAATAGAAAAGGCAGGAGAGTGGTCAGGTACTGTTTTCTCTCACTTGGCAAGCTGCGCACACAATCGCAGTGTTGTACAGCTTGTTTCATCACCTTTGCGAAGTTGCCGCTCTCTCCGGCTCCCGGAGACGAAGAAGCTGCTTCTTCGCGCAAAGACGATTCTGCCGCTCACAGTGCTCTGCAGTGTGTGTCTTCTGCCGAAAGAGGCCCGGGAGCTGTGCTTAGCTCTGCAGAGCACCATACCTGCTTCTTTAGCCTCTCTTCTCGTCTACATCTTATCAAAAAGCTTTTCCACTCTTTCTGCAAGGAGAAACTGTGCCGGCAAAAAAAACATCTCCCATCGTGTTCTAGAGGCTGCACGGAGGTCTGCCGAGTGTTTTGCAAGAAGAGAAAGAAAGTTCTCCAAAACAGCTTGCAATCGAATGTTCATGTGAATAGAAAAGGCAGGAGAGTAGTCAGGTACTGTTTTCTCTCAGTTAGCAAGCTGCGCACACAATCGCAGTGTTGTACAGCTTGTTTCATCACCTTTGCGAAGCTGCTGCTCTCTCCGGCTCCCGGAGACGAAGAAGCTGCTTCTTCGCGCAAAGACGATTCTGCCGCTCACAGTGCTCTGCGGTGTGCGCCTTCTGCCGAAAGAGGTCCGGGAGCGGTGCCTAGCTCTGCAGAGCACCGTACCTTCGTCTTTATACTCTCTTCTCGTCTACATCTTAGCAAAAAGCTTTTCCACTCTGTCTGGCAGGGAGAAACTGTGCCAGCACAGAAAACATCTCCCATCGTGTTCTAGAGGCTGCACGGAGGTCTGCCGACTGTTTTGCAAGAAGAGAAAGAAAGTTGTCCAAAACAGCTTGCAATCGAATGTTCATGTGAATAGAAAAGGCAGGAGAGTGGTCAGGTACAGTTTGCTCTCAGTTGGCAAGCTGCGCACACAATCGCAGTGTTGTACAGCTTGTTTCATCACCTTTGCGAAGTTGCCGCTCTCTCCGGCTCCCGGAGACGAAGAAGCTGCTTCTTCGCGCAAAGACGATTCTGCCGCTCACAGTGCTCTGCGGTGTGCGCCTTCTGCCGAAAGAGGTCCGGGAGCGGTGCTTAGCTCTGCAGAGCACCGTACCTTCGTCTTTAGCCTCTCTTCTCGTCTACATCTTAGCAAAAAGCTTTTCCACTCTGTCTGGCAAGGAGAAACTGTGCCAGCACAGAAAACATCTCCCATCGTCTTCTAGAGGCTGCACGGAGGTCTGCCGAGTGTTTTGCAAGAAGAGAAAGAAAGTTGTCCAAAACAGCTTGCAATCGAATGTTCATGTGAATAGAAAAGGCAGGAGAGTGGTCAGGTACTGTTTTCTCTCAGTTGGCAAACTGCGCACACAATCGCAGTGTTGTACAGCTTGTTTCATCACCTTTGCGAAGTTGCCGCTCTCTCCGGCTCCCGGAGACGAAGAAGCTGCTTCTTCGCGCAAAGACGATTCTGCCGCTCACAGTGCTCTGCGGTGTGCGCCTTCTGCCGAAAGAGGCCCGGGAGAGGTGCTTAGCTCTGCAGAGCACCATACCTGCTTCTTTAGCCTCTCTTCTCGTCTACATTTAGCAAAAAGCTTTTCCACTCTTTCTGCAAAGAGAAAGAGTGCCGGCAAAAAAAACATCTCCCATCGTGTTCTAGAGGCTGCACGGAGGTCTGCAGAGTGTTTTGCACGAAGAGAAAGAAAGTTCTCCAAAACAGCTTGCAATCGAATGTTCATGTGAATAGAAAAGGCAGGAGAGTGGTCAGGTACTGTTTTCTCTCAGTTGGCAAGCTGCGCACACAATCGCAGTGTTGTACAGCTTGTTTCATCACCTTTGCGAAGTTGCCGCTCTCTCCGGCTCCCGGAGACGAAGAAGCTGCTTCTTCGCGCAAAGACGATTCTGCCGCTCACAGTGCTCTGCGGTGTGCGCCTTCTGCCGAAAGAGGTCCGGGAGCGGTGCCTAGCTCTGCAGAGCACCGTACCTTCGTCTTTAGCCTCTCTTCTCGTCTACATCTTAGCAAAAAGCTTTTCCACTCTGTCTGGCAAGGAGAAACTGTGCCAGCACAGAAAACATCTCCCATCGTCTTCTAGAGGCTGCACGGAGGTCTGCCGAGTGTTTTGCAAGAAGAGAAAGAAAGTTGTCCAAAACAGCTTGCAATCGAATGTTCATGTGAATAGAAAAGGCAGGAGAGTGGTCAGGTACTGTTTTCTCTCAGTTGGCAAGCTGCGCACACAATCGCAGTGTTGTACAGCTTGTTTCATCACCTTTGCGAAGTTGCCGCTCTCTCCGGCTCCCGGAGACGAAGAAGCTGCTTCTTCGCGCAAAGACGATTCTGCCGCTCACAGTGCTCTGCAGTGTGTGTCTTCTGCCGAAAGAGGCCCGGGAGCTGTGCTTAGCTCTGCAGAGCACCATACCTGCTTCTTTAGCCTCTCTTCTCGTCTACATCTTATCAAAAAGCTTTTCCACTCTTTCTGCAAGGAGAAACTGTGCCGGCAAAAAAAACATCTCCCATCGTGTTCTAGAGGCTGCACGGAGGTCTGCCGAGTGTTTTGCAAGAAGAGAAAGAAAGTTCTCCAAAACAGCTTGCAATCGAATGTTCATGTGAATAGAAAAGGCAGGAGAGTAGTCAGGTACTGTTTTCTCTCAGTTAGCAAGCTGCGCACACAATCGCAGTGTTGTACAGCTTGTTTCATCACCTTTGCGAAGCTGCTGCTCTCTCCGGCTCCCGGAGACGAAGAAGCTGCTTCTTCGGGCAAAGACGATTCTGCCGCTCACAGTGCTCTGCGGTGTGCGCCTTCTGCCGAAAGAGGTCCGGGAGCGGTGCCTAGCTCTGCAGAGCACCGTACCTTCGTCTTTATACTCTCTTCTCGTCTACATCTTAGCAAAAAGCTTTTCCACTCTGTCTGGCAAGGAGAAACTGTGCCAGCACAGAAAACATCTCCCATCGTGTTCTAGAGGCTGCACGGAGGTCTGCCGAGTGTTTTGCAAGAAGAGAAAGAAAGTTGTCCAAAACAGCTTGCAATCGAATGTTCATGTGAATAGAAAAGGCAGGAGAGTGCTCAGGTACTGTTTTCTCTCAGTTGGCAAGCTGCGCACACAATCGCAGTGTTGTACAGCTTGTTTCATCACCTTTGCGAAGTTGCCGCTTTCTCCGGCTCCCTGAGACGAAGAAGCTGCTTCTTCGCGCAAAGACGATTCTGCCGCTCACAGTGCTCTGCGGTGTGCGCCTTCTGCCGAAAGAGGTCCGGGAGCGGTGCTTAGCTCTGCATAGCACCGTACCTTCGTCTTTAGCCTCTCTTCTCGTCTACATCTTAGCAAAAAGCTTTTCCACTCTGTCTGGCAAGGAGAAACTGTGCCAGCACAGAAAACATCTCCCATCGTGTTCTAGAGGCTGCACGCAGGTCTGCCGAGTGTTTTGCAAGAAGAGAAAGAAAGTTGTCCAAAACAGCTTGCAATCGAATGTTCATGTGAATAGAAAAGGCAGGAGAGTGGTCAGGTACTGTTTTCTCTCAGTTGGCACGCTGCACACACAATCGCAGTGTTGTACAGCTTGTTTCATTACCTTTGCGAAGTTGCCGCTCTCTCCGGCTCCCGGAGACGAAGAAGCCGCTTCTTCGCGCAAAGACGATTCTGCCGCTCACAGTGCTCTGCGGTGTGCGCCTTCTGCCGAAAGAGGTCCGGGAGCGGTGCTTAGCTCTGCAGAGCACCGTACCTTCGTCTTTAGCCTCTCTTCTCGTCTACATCTTAGCAAAAAGCTTTTCCACTCTGTCTGGCAAGGAGAAACTGTGCCAGCACAGAAAACATCTCCCATCGTGTTCTAGAGGCTGCACGCAGGTCTGCCGAGTGTTTTGCAAGAAGAGAAAGAAAGTTGTCTAAAACAGCTTGCAATCGAATGTTCATGTGAATAGAAAAGGCAGGAGAGTGGTCAGGTACTGTTTTCTCTCAGTTGGCAAGCTGCGCACACAATCGCAGTGTTGTACAGCTTTTTTCATCACCTTTGCGAAGTTGCCGCTCTCTCCGGCTCCCGGAGACGAAGAAGCTGCTTCTTCGCGCAAGACGTTTCTGCCTCTCACAGTGCTCTGCGGTGTGCGCCTTCTGCCGAAAGAGGTCCGGGAGCGGTGCTTAGCTCTGCAGAGCACCGTACCTTCGTCTTTAGCCTCTCTTCTCGTCTACATCTTAGCAAAAAGCTTTTCCACTCTGTCTGGCAAGGAGAAACTGTGCCAGCACAGAAAACATCTCCCATCGTGTTCTAGAGGCTGCACGGAGGTCTGCCGAGTGTTTTGCAAGAAGAGAAAGAAAGTTGTCCAAAACAGCTTCCAATCGAATGTTCATGTGAATAGAAAAGGCAGGAGAGTGCTCAGGTACTGTTTTCTCTCAGTTGGCAAGCTGCGCACACAATCGCAGTGTTGTACAGCTTGTTTCATCACCTTTGCGAAGTTGCCGCTCTCTCCGGCTCCCGGAGACGAAGAAGCTGCTTCTTCGCACAAAGAGGATTCTGCCGCTCACAGTGCTCTGCGGTGTGCGCCTTCTGCCGAAAGAGGCCCGGGAGCTGTGCTTAGCTCTGCAGAGCACCGTACCTTCGTCTTTAGCCTCTCTTCTCGTCTACATCTTAGCAAAAAGCTTTTCCACTCTGTCTGGCAAGGAGAAACTGTGCCAGCACAAAAAACATCTCCCATCGTGTTCTAGAGGCTGCACGGAGGTCTGCCGAGTGTTTTGCAAGAAGAGAAAGAAAGTTGTCCAAAACAGCTTGCAATCGAATGTTCATGTGAATAGAAAAGGCAGGAGAGTGGTCAGGTACTGTTTTCTCTCAGTTGGCACGCTGCACAAACAATCGCAGTGTTGTACAGCTTGTTTCATCACCTTTGCGAAGTTGCCGCTCTCTCCGGCTCCCGGAGACGAAGAAGCTGCTTCTTCGCGCAAAGACGATTCTGCCGCTCACAGTGCTCTGCGGTGTGCGCCTTCTGCCGAAAGACGCCCGGGAGCGGTGCTTAGCTCTGCAGAGCACCGTACCTTCGTCTTTAGCCTCTCTTCTCGTCTACATCTTAGCAAAAAGCTTTTCCACTCTGTCTGGCAAGGAGAAACTGTGCCAGCACAGAAAACATCTCCCATCGTGTTCTAGAGGCTGCACGCAGGTCTGCCGATTGTTTTGCAAGAAGAGAAAGAAAGTTGTCCAAAACAGCTTGCAATCGAATGTTCATGTGAATAGAAAAGGCAGGAGAGTGGTCAGGTACTGTTTTCTCTCAGTTGGCAAGCTGCGCACACAATCGCAGTGTTGTACAGCTTGTTTCATCACCTTTGCCAAGTTGCCGCTCTCTCCGGCTCCCGGAGACGAAGAAGCTGCTTCTTCGCGCAAAGACGATTCTGCCGCTCACAGTGCTCTGCGGTGTGCGCCTTCTGCCGAAAGAGGCCCGGGAGCGGTGCTTAGCTCTGCAGAGCACCGTATCTTCGTCTTTAGCCTCTCTTCTCGTCTACATCTTAGCAAAAAGCTTTTCCACTCTGTCTGGCAAGGAGAAACTGTGCCAGCACAGAAAACATCTCCCATCGTGATCTAGAGGCTGCAAGGAGGTCTGCCGAGTGTTTTGCAAGAAGAGAAAGAAAGTTGTCCAAAACAGCTTCCAATCGAAGGTTCATGTGAATAGAAAAGGCAGGAGAGTGGTCAGGTACTGTTTTCTCTCAGTTGGCAAGATGCGCACACAATCGCAGTGTTGTACAGTTTGTTTCATCACCTTTGTGAAGTTGCCGCTCTCTCCGGCTCCCGGAGACGAAGAAGCTGCTTCTTCGCGCAAAGACGATTCTGCCGCTCACAGTGCTCTGCGGTGTGCGCCTTCTGCCGAAAGAGCCCCAGGAGCTGTGCTTAGCTCTGCAGAGCACCGTACCTTCGTCTTTAGCCTCTCTTCTCGTCTACATCTTAGCAAAACGCTTTTCCACTCTGTCTGGCAAGGAGAAACTGTGCCAGCACAAAAAACATCTCCCATCGTGTTCTAGAGGCTGCACGCAGGTCTGCCGAGTGTTTTGGAAGAAGAGAAAGAAAGTTGTCCAAAACAGCTTGCAATCGAATGTTCATGTGAATAGAAAAGGCAGGAGAGTGCTCAGGTACTGTTTTCTCTCACTTGGCAAGCTGCGCACACAATCGCAGTGTTGTACAGCTTGTTTCATCACCTTTGCGAAGTTGCCGCTCTCTCCGGCTCCCGGAGACGAAGAAGCTGCTTCTTCGCGCAAAGACGATTCTGCCGCTCACAGTGCTCTGCGGTGTGCGCCTTCTGCCGAAAGACGCCCGGGAGCGGTGCTTAGCTCTGCAGAGCACCGTACCTTCGTCTTTAGCCTCTCTTCTCCTCTACATCTTAGCAAAAAGCTTTTCCACTCTGTCTGGCAAGGAGAAACTGTGCCAGCACAAAAAACATCTCCCATCGTGTTCTAGAGGCTGCACGGAGGTCTGCCGAGTGTTTTGCAAGAAGAGAAAGAAAGTTGTCCAAAACAGCTTGCAATCGAATGTTCATGTGAATAGAAAAGGCAGGAGAGTGGTCAGGTACTGTTTTCTCTCACTTGGCAAGCTGCGCACACAATCGCAGTGTTGTACAGCTTGTTTCATCACCTTTGCGAAGTTGCCGCTCTCTCCGGCTCCCGGAGACGAAGAAGCTGCTTCTTCGCGCAAAGACGATTCTGCCGCTCACAGTGCTCTGCGGTGTGCGCCTTCTGCCGAAAGAGGTCCGGGAGCGGTGCTTAGCTCTGCAGAGCACCGTATCTTCGTCTTTAGCCTCTCTTCTCGTCTACATCTTAGCAAAAAGCTTTTCCACTCTGTCTGGCAAGGAGAAACTGTGCCAGCACAGAAAACATCTCCCATCGTGTTCTAGAGTCTGCACGGAGGTCTGCCGACTGTTTTGCAAGAAGAGAAAGAAAGTTGTCCAAAACAGCTTGCAATCGAATGTTCATGTGAATAGAAAAGGCAGGAGAGTGGTCAGGTACTGTTTTCTCTCAGTTGGCAAGCTGCGCACACAATCGCAGTGTTGTACAGCTTGTTTCATCACCTTTGCGAAGTTGCCACTCTCTCCGGCTCCCGGAGACGAAGAAGCTGCTTCTTCGCGCAAAGACGATTCTGCCGCTCACAGTGCTCTGCGGTGTGCGCCTTCTGCCGAAAGAGGTCCGGCAGCGGTGCTTAGCTCTGCAGAGCACCGTACCTTCGTCTTTAGCCTCTCTTCTCGTCTACATCTTAGCAAAAAGCTTTTCCACTCTGTCTGGCAAGGAGAAACTGTGCCAGCACAAAAAACATCTCCCATCGTGTTCTAGAGGCTGCACGCAGGCCTGCCGAGTGTTTTGCAAGAAGAGAAAGAAAGTTGTCCAAAACAGCTTGCAATCGAATGTTCATGTGAATAGAAAAGGCAGGAGAGTGGTCAGGTACTGTTTTCTCTCAGTTGGCAAGCTGCGCACACAATCGCAGTGTTGTACAGCTTGTTTCATCACCTTTGCGAAGTTGCCGCTCTCTCCGGCTCCCGGAGACGAAGAAGCTGCTTCTTCGCGCAAAGACGATTCTGCCGCTCACAGTGCTCTGCGGTGTGCGCCTTCTGCCGAAAGAGGTCCGGGAGCGGTGCTTAGCTCTGAGAAGCACCATACGTGCTTCTTTAGCCTCTCTTCTCGTCTACATCTTAGCAAAAAGCTTTTCCACTCTGTCTGGCAAGGAGAAACTGTGCCAGCACAGAAAACATCTCCCATCGTGTTCTAGAGGCTGCACGGAGGTCTGCCGAGTGTTTTGCAAGAAGAGAAAGAAAGTTGTCCAAAACAGCTTGCAATCGAATGTTCATGTGAATAGAAAAGGCAGGAGAGTGGTCAGGTACTGTTTTCTCTCAGTTGGCAAGCTGCGCACACAATCGCAGTGTTGTACAGCTTGTTTCATCACCTTTGCGAAGTTGCCGCTCTCTCCGGCTCCCGGAGACGAAGAAGCTGCTTCTTCGCGCAAAGACGATTCTGCCGCTCACAGTGCTCTGCTGTGTGCGCCTTCTGCCGAAAGAGGCCCGGGAGCGGTGCTTAGCTCTGCAGAGCACCGTACCTTCGTCTTTAGCCTCTCTTCTCGTCTACATCTTAGCAAAAAGCTTTTCCACTCTGTCTGGCAAGGAGAAACTGTGCCAGCACAAAAAACATCTCCCATCGTGTTCTAGAGGCTGCACGCAGGTCTGCCGAGTGTTTTGCAAGAAGAGAAAGAAAGTTGTCCAAAACAGCTTGCAATCGAATGTTCATGTGAATAGAAAAGGCAGGAGAGTGGTCAGGTACTGTTTTCTCTCACTTGGCAAGCTGCGCACACAATCGCAGTGTTGTACAGCTTGTTTCATCACCTTTGCGAAGTTGCCGCTCTCTCCGGCTCCCGGAGACGAAGAAGCTGCTTCTTCGCGCAAAGACGATTCTGCCGCTCACAGTGCTCTGCGGTGTGCGCCTTCTGCCGAAAGACGCCCGGGAGCGGTGCTTAGCTCTGCAGAGCACCGTACCTTCGTCTTTAGCCTCTCTTCTCGTCTACATCTTAGCAAAAAGCTTTTCCACTCTGTCTGGCAAGGAGAAACTGTGCCAGCACATAAAACATCTCCCATCGTGTTCTAGAGGCTGCACGGAGGTCTGCCGAGTGTTTTGCAAGAAGAGAAAGAAAGTTGTCCAAAACAGCTTGCAATCGAATGTTCATGTGAATAGAAAAGGCAGGAGAGTGGTCAGGTAGAGTTTTCTCTCAGTTGGCAAGCTGCGCACACAATCGCAGTGTTGTACAGCTTGTTTCATCACCTTTGCCAAGTTGCCGCTCTCTCCGGCTCCCGGAGACGAAGAAGCTGCTTCTTCGCGCAAAGACGATTCTGCCGCTCACAGTGCTCTGCGGTGTGCGCCTTCTGCCGAAAGACGCCCGGGAGCGGTGCTTAGATCTGAGCAGCACCATACGTGCTTCTTTAGCCTCTCTTCTCGTCTACATCTTAGCAAAACGCTTTTCCACTCTGTCTGGCAAGGAGAAACTGTGCCAGCACAGAAAACATCTCCCATCGTGTTCTAGAGGCTGCACGGAGGTCTGCCGAGTGTTTTGCAAGAAGAGAAAGAAAGTTGTCCAAAACAGCTTGCAATCGAATGTTCATGTCAATAGAAAAGGCAGGAGAGTGGTCAGGTACTGTTTTCTCTGTTGGCAAGATGCGCACACAATCGCAGTGTTGTACAGCTTGTTTCATCACCTTTGCGAAGTTGCCGCTCTCTCCGGCTCCCGGAGACGAAGAAGCTGCTTCTTCGCGCAAAGACGATTCTGCCGCTCACAGTGCTCTGCAGTGTGCGCCTTCTGCCGAAAGAGCCCCGGGAACTGTGCTTAGCTCTGCAGAGCACCGTACCTTCGTCTTTAGCCTCTCTTCTCGTCTACATCTTAGCAAAACGCTTTTCCACTCTGTCTGGCAAGGAGAAACTGTGCCAGCACAGAAAACATCTCCCATCGTGTTCTAGAGGCTGCACGCAGGTCTGCCGAGTGTTTTGCAAGAAGAGAAAGAAAGTTGTCCAAAACAGCTTGCAATCGAATGTTCATGTGAATAGAAAAGGCAGGAGAGTGGTCAGGTACTGTTCGAAGTTGCCGCTCTCTCCGGCTCCCGGAGACGAAGAAGCTGCTTCTTCGCGCAAAGACGATTCTGCCGCTCACAGTGCTCTGCGGTGTGCGCCTTCTGCCGAAAGAGCCCCGGGAGCTGTGCTTAGCTCTGCAGAGCACCGTACCTTCGTCTTTAGCCTCTCTTCTCGTCTACATCTTAGCAAAACGCTTTTCCACTCTGTCTGGCAAGGAGAAACTGGGCCAGCACAAAAAACATCTCCCATCGTGTTCTAGAGGCTGCACGCAGGTCTGCCGAGTGTTTTGCAAGAAGAGAAAGAAAGTTGTCCAAAACAGCTTGCAATCGAATGTTCATGTGAATAGAAAAGGCAGGAGAGTGGTCAGGTACTGTTTTCTCTCAGTTGGCAAGCTGCGCACACAATCGCAGTGTTGTACAGCTTGTTTCATCACCTTTGCGAAGTTGCCGCTCTCTCCGGCTCCCGGAGACGAAGAAGCTGCTTCTTCGCGCAAAGACGATTCTGCCGCTCACAGTGCTCTGCGGTGTGCGCCTTCTGCCGAAAGACGCCCGGGAGCGGTGCTTAGCTCTGCAGAGCACCGTACCTTCGTCTTTAGCCTCTCTTCTCGTCTACATCTTAGCAAAAAGCTTTTCCACTCTGTCTGGCAAGGAGAAACTGTGCCAGCACAGAAAACATCTCCTATCGTGTTCTAGAGGCTGCACGGAGGTCTGCCGAGTGTTTTGCAAGAAGATTAAGAAAGTTGTCCAAAACAGCTTGCAATCGAATGTTCATGTGAATAGAAAAGGCAGGAGAGTGGTCAGGTACTGTTTTCTCTCACTTGGCAAGCTGCGCACACAATCGCAGTGTTGTACAGCTTGTTTCATCACCTTTGCGAAGTTGCCGCTCTCTCCGGCTCCCGGAGACGAAGAAGCTGCTTCTTCGCGCAAAGACGATTCTGCCGCTCACAGTGCTCTGCGGTGTGCGCCTTCTGCCGAAAGACGCCCGGGAGCGGTGCTTAGCTCTGCAGAGCACCGTACCTTCGTCTTTAGCCTCTCTTCTCGTCTACATCTTAGCAAAAAGCTTTTCCACTCTGTCTGGCAAGGAGAAACTGTGCCAGCACAGAAAACATCTCCCATCGTGTTCTAGAGGCTGCACGGAGGTCTGCCGACTGTTTTGCAAGAAGAGAAAGAAAGTTGTCCAAAACAGCTTGCAATCGAATGTTCATCTGAATAGAAAAGGCAGGAGAGTGGTCAGGTACTGTTTTCTCTCACTTGGCAAGCGGCGCACACAATCGCAGTGTTGTACAGCTTGTTTCATCACCTTTGCGAAGTTGCCGCTCTCTCCGGCTCCCGGTGACGAAGAAGCTGCTTCTTCGCGCAAAGACGATTCTGCCGCTCACAGTGCTCTGCTGTGTGCGCCTTCTGCCGAAAGAGGCCCGGGAGCGGTGCTTAGCTCTGCAGAGCACCGTACCTTCGTCTTTAGCCTCTCTTCTCGTCTACATCTTAGCAAAAAGCTTTTCCACTCTGTCTGGCAAGGAGAAACTGTGCCAGCACAGAAAACATCTCCCATCGTGTTCTAGAGGCTGCACGGAGGTCTGCCGAGTGTTTTGCAAGAAGAGAAAGAAAGTTGTCCAAAACAGCTTGCAATCGAATGTTCATGTGAATAGAAAAGGCAGGAGAGTGGTCAGGTACTGTTTTCTCTCAGTTGGCAAGCTGCGCACACAATCGCAGTGTTGTACAGCTTGTTTCATCACCTTTGCGAAGTTGCCGCTCTCTCCGGCTCCCGGAGACGAAGAAGCTGCTTCTTCGCGCAAAGACGATTCTGCCGCTCACAGTGCTCTGCTGGGTGCGCCTTCTGCCGAAAGAGGCCCGGGAGCGGTGCTTAGCTCTGCAGAGCACCGTACCTTCGTCTTTAGCCTCTCTTCTCGTCTACATCTTAGCAAAAAGCTTTTCCACTCTGTCTGGCAAGGAGAAACTGTGCCAGCACAAAAAACATCTCCCATCGTGTTCTAGAGGCTGCACGCAGGTCTGCCGAGTGTTTTGCAAGAAGAGAAAGAAAGTTGTCCAAAACAGCTTGCAATCGAATGTTCATGTGAATAGAAAAGGCAGGAGAGTGGTCAGGTACTGTTTTCTCTCAGTTGGCAAGCTGCGCACACAATCGCAGTGTTGTACAGCTTGTTTCATCACCTTTGCCAAGTTGCCGCTCTCTCCGGCTCCCGGAGACGAAGAAGCTGCTTCTTCGCGCAAAGACGATTCTGCCGCTCACAGTGCTCTGCGGTGTGCGCCGTCTGCCGAAAGAGGTCCGGGAGCGGTGCTTAGCTCTGCAGAGCACCGTACCTTCGTCTTTAGCCTCTCTTCTCGTCTACATCTTAGCAAAAAGCTTTTCCACTCTGTCTGGCAAGGAGAAACTGTGCCAGCACAGAAAACATCTCCCATCGTCTTCTAGAGGCTGCACGCAGGTCTGCCGAGTGTTTTGCAAGAAGAGAAAGAAAGTTGTCCAAAACAGCTTGCAATCGAATGTTCATGTGAATAGAAAAGGCAGGAGAGTGGTCAGGTACTGTTTTCTCTCAGTTGGCAAGCTGCGCACACAATCGCAGTGTTGTACAGCTTGTTTCATCACCTTTGCGAAGTTGCCGCTCTCTCCGGCTCCCGGAGACGAAGAAGCTGCTTCTTCGCGCAAAGACGATTCTGCCGCTCACAGTGCTCTGCGGTGTGCGCCTTCTGCCAAAAGAGGTCCGGGAGCGGTGCTTAGCTCTGCAGAGCACCGTACCTTCGTCTTTAGCCTCTCTTCTCGTCTACATCTTAGCAAAAAGCTTTTCCACTCTGTCTGGCAAGGAGAAACTGTGCCAGCACAGAAAACATCTCCCATCGTCTTCTAGAGGCTGCACGCAGGTCTGCCGAGTGTTTTGCAAGAAGAGAAAGAAAGTTGTCCAAAACAGCTTGCAATCGAATGTTCATGTGAATAGAAAAGGCAGGAGAGTGGTCAGGTACTGTTTTCTCTCAGTTGGCAAGCTGCACACACAATCGCAGTGTTGTACAGCTTGTTTCATCACCTTTGCGAAGTTGCCGCTCTCTCCGGCTCCCGGAGACGAAGAAGCTGCTTCTTCGCGCAAAGACGATTCTGCCGCTCACAGTGCTCTGCGGTGTGCGCCTTCTGCCGAAAGACGCCCGGGAGCGGTGCTTAGCTCTGCAGAGCACCGTACCTTCGTCTTTAGCCTCTCTTCTCGTCTACATCTTAGCAAAAAGCTTTTCCACTCTGTCTGGCAAGGAGAAACTGTGCCAGCACAGAAAACATCTCCTATCGTGTTCTAGAGGCTGCACGGAGGTCTGCCGAGTGTTTTGCAAGAAGATTAAGAAAGTTGTCCAAAACAGCTTCCAATCGAATGTTCATGTGAATAGAAAAGGCAGGAGAGTGGTCAGGTACTGTTTTCTCTCAGTTGGCAAGCTGCGCACACAATCGCAGTGTTGTACAGCTTGTTTCATCACCTTTGCGAAGTTGCCGCTCTCTCCGGCTCCCGGAGACGAAGAAGCTGCTTCTTCGCGCAAAGACGATTCTGCCGCTCACAGTGCTCTGCGGTGTGCGCCTTCTGCCGAAAGAGCCCCGGGAGCGGTGCTTAGCTCTGCAGAGCACCGTACCTTCGTCTTTAGCCTCTCTTCTCGTCTACATCTTAGCAAAAAGCTTTTCCACTCTGTCTGGCAAGGAGAAACTGTGCCAGCACAGAAAACATCTCCCATCGTGTTCTAGAGGCTGCACGGAGGTCTGCCGAGTGTTTTGCAAGAAGAGAAAGAAAGTTGTCCAAAACAGCTTGCAATCGAATGTTCATGTGAATAGAAAAGGCAGGAGAGTGGTCAGGTACTGTTTTCTCTCAGTTGGCAAGCTGCGCACAAAATCGCAGTGTTGTACAGCTTGTTTCATCACCTTTGCGAAGTTGCCGCTCTCTCCGGCTCCCGGAGACGAAGAAGCTGCTTCTTCGCGCAAAGACGATTCTGCCGCTCACAGTGCTCTGCTGGGTGCGCCTTCTGCCGAAAGAGGTCCGGGAGCGGTGCTTAGCTCTGCAGAGCACCGTACCTTCGTCTTTAGCCTCTCTTCTCGTCTACATCTTAGCAAAAAGCTTTTCCACTCTGTCTGGCAAGGAGAAACTGTGCCAGCACAAAAAACATCTCCCATCGTGTTCTAGAGGCTGCACGCAGGTCTGCCGAGTGTTTTGCAAGAAGAGAAAGAAAGTTGTCCAAAACAGCTTGCAATCGAATGTTCATGTGAATAGAAAAGGCAGGAGAGTGGTCAGGTACTGTTTTCTCTCAGTTGGCAAGCTGCGCACACAATCGCAGTGTTGTACAGCTTGTTTCATCACCTTTGCCAAGTTGCCGCTCTCTCCGGCTCCCGGAGACGAAGAAGCTGCTTCTTCGCGCAAAGACGATTCTGCCGCTCACAGTGCTCTGCGGTGTGCGCCGTCTGCCGAAAGAGGTCCGGGAGCGGTGCTTAGCTCTGCAGAGCACCGTACCTTCGTCTTTAGCCTCTCTTCTCGTCTACATCTTAGCAAAAAGCTTTTCCACTCTGTCTGGCAAGGAGAAACTGTGCCAGCACAGAAAACATCTCCCATCGTCTTCTAGAGGCTGCACGCAGGTCTGCCGAGTGTTTTGCAAGAAGAGAAAGAAAGTTCTCCAAAACAGCTTGCAATCGAATGTTCATGTGAATAGAAAAGGCAGGAGAGTGGTCAGGTACTGTTTTCTCTCAGTTGGCAAGCTGCGCACACAATCGCAGTGTTGTACAGCTTGTTTCATCACCTTTGCGAAGTTGCCGCTCTCTCCGGCTCCCGGAGACGAAGAAGCTGCTTCTTCGCGCAAAGACGATTCTGCCGCTCACAGTGCTCTGCGGTGTGCGCCTTCTGCCGAAAGAGGTCCGGGAGCGGTGCTTAGCTCTGCAGAGCACCGTACCTTCGTCTTTAGCCTCTCTTCTCGTCTACATCTTAGCAAAAAGCTTTTCCACTCTGTCTGGCAAGGAGAAACTGTGCCAGCACAGAAAACATCACCCATCGTCTTCTAGAGGCTGCACGCAGGTCTGCCGAGTGTTTTGCAAGAAGAGAAAGAAAGTTGTCCAAAACAGCTTGCAATCGAATGTTCATGTGAATAGAAAAGGCAGGAGAGTGGTCAGGTACTGTTTTCTCTCAGTTGGCAAGCTGCGCACACAATCGCAGTGTTGTACAGCTTGTTTCATCACCTTTGCGAAGTTGCCGCTCTCTCCGGCTCCCGGAGACGAAGAAGCTGCTTCTTCGCGCAAAGACGATTCTGCCGCTCACAGTGCTCTGCGGTGTGCGCCTTCTGCCGAAAGAGGCCCGGGAACGGTGCTTAGCTCTGAGAAGCACCGTACCTTCGTCTTTAGCCTCTCTTCTCGTCTACATCTTAGCAAAAAGCTTTTCTACACTTTCTGGCAGGGAGAAACTGTGCCAGCACAGAAAACATCTCCCATCGTGTTCTAGAGGCTGCACGGAGGTCTGCAGAGTGTTTTGCACGAAGAGAAAGACAGTTGTCCAAAACAGCTTCCAATCGAATGTTCATGTGAATAGAAAAGTCAGGAGAGTGATCAGGTACAGTTTGCTCTCAGTTGGCAAGCTGCGCACACAATCGCAGTGTTGTACAGCTTGTTTCATCACCTTTGCCAAGTTGCCGCTCTCTCCGGCTCCCGGAGACGAAGAAGCTGCTTCTTCGCGCAAAGACGATTCTGCCGCTCACAGTGCTCTGCGGTGTGCGCCTTCTGCCGAAAGAGGTCCGGGAGCGGTGTTTAGCTCTGCAGAGCACCGTACCTTCGTCTTTAGCCTCTCTTCTCGTCTACATCTTAGCAAAAAGCTTTTCCACTCTGTCTGGCAAGGAGAAACTGTGCCAGCACAGAAAACATCTCCCATCGTCTTCTAGAGGCTGCACGGAGGTCTGCCGAGTGTTTTGCAAGAAGAGAAAGAAAGTTGTCCAAAACAGCTTGCAATCGAATGTTCATGTGAATAGAAAAGGCAGGAGAGTGGTCAGGTACTGTTTTCTCTCAGTTGGCAAGCTGCGCACACAATCGCAGTGTTGTACAGCTTGTTTCATCACCTTTGCGAAGTTGCCGCTCTCTCCGGATCCCGGAGACGAAGAAGCTGCTTCTTCGCGCAAAGACGATTCTGCCGCTCACAGTGCTCTGCAGTGTGTGTCTTCTGCCGAAAGAGGCCCGGGAGCTGTGCTTAGCTCTGCAGAGCACCATACCTGCTTCTTTAGCCTCTCTTCTCGTCTACATCTTAGCAAAATCTTTTCCACTCTTTCTGCAAGGAGAAACTGTGCCGGCAAAAAAAACATCTCCCATCGTGTTCTAGAGGCTGCACGGAGATCTGCCGAGTGTTTTGCAAAAAGAGAAAAATGTTCTCCAAAACAGCTTGCAATCGAATGTTCATGTGAATAGAAAAGGCAGGAGAGTGGTCAGGTACTGTTTTCTCTCAGTTGGCAAGCTGCGCACACAATCGCAGTGTTGTACAGCTTGTTTCATCACCTTTGCGAAGCTGCCGCTCTCTCCGGCTCCCGGAGACGAAGAAGCTGCTTCTTCGCGCAAAGACGATTCTGCCGCTCACAGTGCTCTGCGGTGTGCGCCTTCTGCCGAAAGAGGTCCGGGAGCGGTGCCTAGCTCTGCAGAGCACCGTACCTTCGTCTTTAGCCTCTCTTCTCCTCTACATCTTAGCAAAAAGCTTTTCCACTCTGTCTGGCAAGGAGAAACTGTGCCAGCACAGAAAACATCTCCCATCGTCTTCTAGAGGCTGCACGGAGGTCTGCCGAGTGTTTTGCAAGAAGAGAAAGAAAGTTGTCCAAAACAGCTTGCAATCGAATGTTCATGTGAATAGAAAAGGCAGGAGAGTGGTCAGGTACTGTTTTCTCTCAGTTGGCAAGCTGCGCACACAATCGCAGTGTTGTACAGCTTGTTTCATCACCTTTGCGAAGTTGCCGCTCTCTCCGGCTCCCGGAGACGAAGAAGCTGCTTCTTCGCGCAAGACGATTCTGCCTCTCACAGTGCTCTGCGGTGTGCGCCTTCTGCCGAAAGACGCCCGGGAGCGGTGCTTAGCTCTGCAGAGCACCGTACCTTCGTCTTTAGCCTCTCTTCTCGTCTACATCTTAGCAAAAAGCTTTTCCACTCTGTCTGGCAAGGAGAAACTGTGCCAGCACAGAAAACATCTCCCATCGTGTTCTAGAGGCTGCACGGAGGTCTGCCGAGTGTTTTGCAAGAAGAGAAAGAAAGTTGTCCAAAACAGCTTCCAATCGAATGTTCATGTGAATAGAAAAGGCAGGAGAGTGCTCAGGTACTGTTTTCTCTCAGTTGTCAAGCTGCGCACACAATCGCAGTGTTGTACAGCTTGTTTCATCACCTTTGCGAAGTTGCCGCTCTCTCCGGCTCCCGGAGACGAAGAAGCTGCTTCTTCGCGCAAAGACGATTCTGCCGCTCACAGTGCTCTGCGGTGTGCGCCTTCTGCCGAAAGAGGTCCGGGAGCTGTGCTTAGCTCTGCAGAGCACCGTACCTTCGTCTTTAGCCTCTCTTCTCGTCTACATCTTAGTAAAAAGCTTTTCCACTCTGTCTGGCAAGGAGAAACTGTGCCAGCACAAAAAACATCTCCCATCGTGTTCTAGAGTCTGCACGGAGGTCTGCCGAGTGTTTTGCAAGAAGAGAAAGAAAGTTGTCCAAAACAGCTTGCAATCGAATGTTCATGTGAATAGAAAAGGCAGGAGAGTTGTCAGGTACTGTTTTCTCTCAGTTGGCACGCTGCACACACAATCGCAGTGTTGTACAGTTTGTTTCATCACCTTTGCGAAGTTGCCGCTCTCTCCGGCTCCCGGAGACGAAGAAGCTGCTTCTTCGCGCAAAGACGATTCTGCCGCTCACAGTGCTCTGCGGTGTGCGCCTTCTGCCGAAAGAGGTCCGGGAGCGGTGCTTTGCTCTGCAGAGCACCGTACCTTCATCTTTAGCCTCTCTTCTCGTCTACATCTTAGCAAAAAGCTTTTCCACTCTGTCTGGCAAGGAGAAACTGTGCCAGCACAGAAAACATCTCCCATCGTGTTCTAGAGGCTGCACGCAGGTCTGCCGAGTGTTTTGCAAGAAGAGAAAGAAAGTTGTCCAAAACAGCTTGCAATCGAATGTTCATGTGAATAGAAAAGGCAGGAGAGTGGTCAGGTACTGTTTTCTCTCAGTTGGCAAGCTGCGCACACAATCGCAGTGTTGTACAGCTTGTTTCATCACCTTTGCGAAGTTGCCGCTCTCTCCGGCTCCCGGAGACGAAGAAGCTGCTTCTTCGCGCAAAGACGATTCTGCCGCTCACAGTGCTCTGCGGTGTGCGCCTTCTGCCGAAAGAGGTCCGGGAGCGGTGCTTAGCTCTGCAGAGCACCGTACCTTCGTCTTTAGCCTCTCTTCTCGTCTACATCTTAGCAAAAAGCTTTTCCACTCTGTCTGGCAAGGAGAAACTGTGCCAGCACAGAAAACATCTCCCATCGTCTTCTAGAGGCTGCACGCAGGTCTGCCGAGTGTTTTGCAAGAAGAGAAAGAAAGTTCTCCAAAACAGCTTGCAATCGAATGTTCATGTGAATAGAAAAGGCAGGAGAGTGGTCAGGTACTGTTTTCTCTCAGTTGGCAAGCTGCGCACACAATCGCAGTGTTGTACAGCTTGTTTCATCACCTTTGCGAAGTTGCCGCTCTCTCCGGCTCCCGGAGACGAAGAAGCTGCTTCTTCGCGCAAAGACGATTCTGCCGCTCACAGTGCTCTGCGGTGTGCGCCTTCTGCCGAAAGAGGTCCGGGAGCGGTGCTTAGCTCTGCAGAGCACCGTACCTTCGTCTTTAGCCTCTCTTCTCGTCTACATCTTAGCAAAAAGCTTTTCCACTCTGTCTGGCAAGGAGAAACTGTGCCAGCACAGAAAACATCACCCATCGTCTTCTAGAGGCTGCACGCAGGTCTGCCGAGTGTTTTGCAAGAAGAGAAAGAAAGTTGTCCAAAACAGCTTGCAATCGAATGTTCATGTGAATAGAAAAGGCAGGAGAGTGGTCAGGTACTGTTTTCTCTCAGTTGGCAAGCTGCGCACACAATCGCAGTGTTGTACAGCTTGTTTCATCACCTTTGCGAAGTTGCCGCTCTCTCCGGCTCCCGGAGACGAAGAAGCTGCTTCTTCGCGCAAAGACGATTCTGCCGCTCACAGTGCTCTGCGGTGTGCGCCTTCTGCCGAAAGAGGCCCGGGAACGGTGCTTAGCTCTGAGAAGCACCGTACCTTCGTCTTTAGCCTCTCTTCTCGTCTACATCTTAGCAAAAAGCTTTTCTACACTTTCTGGCAGGGAGAAACTGTGCCAGCACAGAAAACATCTCCCATCGTGTTCTAGAGGCTGCACGGAGGTCTGCAGAGTGTTTTGCACGAAGAGAAAGACAGTTGTCCAAAACAGCTTCCAATCGAATGTTCATGTGAATAGAAAAGGCAGGAGAGTGATCAGGTACAGTTTGCTCTCAGTTGGCAAGCTGCGCACACAATCGCAGTGTTGTACAGCTTGTTTCATCACCTTTGCCAAGTTGCCGCTCTCTCCGGCTCCCGGAGACGAAGAAGCTGCTTCTTCGCGCAAAGACGATTCTGCCGCTCACAGTGCTCTGCGGTGTGCGCCTTCTGCCGAAAGAGGTCCGGGAGCGGTGTTTAGCTCTGCAGAGCACCGTACCTTCGTCTTTAGCCTCTCTTCTCGTCTACATCTTAGCAAAAAGCTTTTCCACTCTGTCTGGCAAGGAGAAACTGTGCCAGCACAGAAAACATCTCCCATCGTGTTCTAGAGGCTGCACGGAGGTCTGCCGAGTGTTTTGCAAGAAGAGAAAGAAAGTTGTCCAAAACAGCTTGCAATCGAATGTTCATGTGAATAGAAAAGGCAGGAGAGTGGTCAGGTACTGTTTTCTCTCAGTTGGCAAGCTGCGCACACAATCGCAGTGTTGTACAGCTTGTTTCATCACCTTTGCGAAGTTGCCGCTCTCTCCGGATCCCGGAGACGAAGAAGCTGCTTCTTCGCGCAAAGACGATTCTGCCGCTCACAGTGCTCTGCAGTGTGTGTCTTCTGCCGAAAGAGGCCCGGGAGCTGTGCTTAGCTCTGCAGAGCACCATACCTGCTTCTTTAGCCTCTCTTCTCGTCTACATCTTAGCAAAATCTTTTCCACTCTTTCTGCAAGGAGAAACTGTGCCGGCAAAAAAAACATCTCCCATCGTGTTCTAGAGGCTGCACGGAGATCTGCCGAGTGTTTTGCAAAAAGAGAAAAATGTTCTCCAAAACAGCTTGCAATCGAATGTTCATGTGAATAGAAAAGGCAGGAGAGTGGTCAGGTACTGTTTTCTCTCAGTTGGCAAGCTGCGCACACAATCGCAGTGTTGTACAGCTTGTTTCATCACCTTTGCGAAGCTGCCGCTCTCTCCGGCTCCCGGAGACGAAGAAGCTGCTTCTTCGCGCAAAGACGATTCTGCCGCTCACAGTGCTCTGCGGTGTGCGCCTTCTGCCGAAAGAGGTCCGGGAGCGGTGCCTAGCTCTGCAGAGCACCGTACCTTCGTCTTTAGCCTCTCTTCTCCTCTACATCTTAGCAAAAAGCTTTTCCACTCTGTCTGGCAAGGAGAAACTGTGCCAGCACAGAAAACATCTCCCATCGTCTTCTAGAGGCTGCACGGAGGTCTGCCGAGTGTTTTGCAAGAAGAGAAAGAAAGTTGTCCAAAACAGCTTGCAATCGAATGTTCATGTGAATAGAAAAGGCAGGAGAGTGGTCAGGTACTGTTTTCTCTCAGTTGGCAAGCTGCGCACACAATCGCAGTGTTGTACAGCTTGTTTCATCACCTTTGCGAAGTTGCCGCTCTCTCCGGCTCCCGGAGACGAAGAAGCTGCTTCTTCGCGCAAGACGATTCTGCCTCTCACAGTGCTCTGCGGTGTGCGCCTTCTGCCGAAAGACGCCCGGGAGCGGTGCTTAGCTCTGCAGAGCACCGTACCTTCGTCTTTAGCCTCTCTTCTCGTCTACATCTTAGCAAAAAGCTTTTCCACTCTGTCTGGCAAGGAGAAACTGTGCCAGCACAGAAAACATCTCCCATCGTGTTCTAGAGGCTGCACGGAGGTCTGCCGAGTGTTTTGCAAGAAGAGAAAGAAAGTTGTCCAAAACAGCTTCCAATCGAATGTTCATGTGAATAGAAAAGGCAGGAGAGTGCTCAGGTACTGTTTTCTCTCAGTTGTCAAGCTGCGCACACAATCGCAGTGTTGTACAGCTTGTTTCATCACCTTTGCGAAGTTGCCGCTCTCTCCGGCTCCCGGAGACGAAGAAGCTGCTTCTTCGCGCAAAGACGATTCTGCCGCTCACAGTGCTCTGCGGTGTGCGCCTTCTGCCGAAAGAGGTCCGGGAGCTGTGCTTAGCTCTGCAGAGCACCGTACCTTCGTCTTTAGCCTCTCTTCTCGTCTACATCTTAGTAAAAAGCTTTTCCACTCTGTCTGGCAAGGAGAAACTGTGCCAGCACAAAAAACATCTCCCATCGTGTTCTAGAGTCTGCACGGAGGTCTGCCGAGTGTTTTGCAAGAAGAGAAAGAAAGTTGTCCAAAACAGCTTGCAATCGAATGTTCATGTGAATAGAAAAGGCAGGAGAGTTGTCAGGTACTGTTTTCTCTCAGTTGGCACGCTGCACACACAATCGCAGTGTTGTACAGTTTGTTTCATCACCTTTGCGAAGTTGCCGCTCTCTCCGGCTCCCGGAGACGAAGAAGCTGCTTCTTCGCGCAAAGACGATTCTGCCGCTCACAGTGCTCTGCGGTGTGCGCCTTCTGCCGAAAGAGGTCCGGGAGCGGTGCTTTGCTCTGCAGAGCACCGTACCTTCGTCTTTAGCCTCTCTTCTCGTCTACATCTTAGCAAAAAGCTTTTCCACTCTGTCTGGCAAGGAGAAACTGTGCCAGCACAGAAAACATCTCCCATCGTGTTCTAGAGGCTGCACGCAGGTCTGCCGAGTGTTTTGCAAGAAGAGAAAGAAAGTTGTCCAAAACAGCTTGCAATCGAATGTTCATGTGAATAGAAAAGGCAGGAGAGTGGTCAGGTACTGTTTTCTCTCAGTTGGCAAGCTGCGCACACAATCGCAGTGTTGTACAGCTTGTTTCATCACCTTTGCGAAGTTGCCGCTCTCTCCGGCTCCCGGAGACGAAGAAGCTGCTTCTTCGCGCAAAGACGATTCTGCCGCTCACAGTGCTCTGCGGTGTGCGCCTTCTGCCGAAAGAGGTCCGGGAGCGGTGCTTAGCTCTGCAGAGCACCGTACCTTCGTCTTTAGCCTCTCTTCTCGTCTACATCTTAGCAAAAAGCTTTTCCACTCTGTCTGGCAAGGAGAAACTGTGCCAGCAGAGAAAACATCTCCCATCGTGTTCTAGAGGCTGCACGCAGGTCTGCCGAGTGTTTTGCAAGAAGAGAAAGAAAGTTGTCCAAAACAGCTTGCAATCGAATGTTCATGTGAATAGAAAAGGCAGGAGAGTGGTCAGGTACTGTTTTCTCTCAGTTGGCAAGCTGCGCACACAATCGCAGTGTTGTACAGCTTGTTTCATCACCTTTGCGAAGTTGCCGCTCTCTCCGGCTCCCGGAGACGAAGAAGCTGCTTCTTCGCGCAAAGACGATTCTGCCGCTCACAGTGCTCTGCGGTGTGCACCTTCTGCCGAAAGAGGTCCGGGAGCGGTGCTTAGCTCTGCAGAGCACCGTACCTTCGTCTTTAGCCTTTCTTCTCGTCTACATCTTAGCAAAAAGCTTTTCCACCCTGCCTGGCAAGGAGAAACTGTGCCAGCACAGAAAACATCTCCCATCGTGTTCTAGAGGCTGCACGCAGGTCTGCCGAGTGTTTTGCAAGAAGAGAGAGAAAGTTGTCCAAAACAGCTTGCAATCGAATGTTCATCTGAATAGAAAAGGCAGGAGAGTGGTCAGGTACTGTTTTCTCTCACTTGGCAAGCTGCGCACACAATCGCAGTGTTGTACAGCTTGTTTCATCACGTTTGCCAAGTTGCCGCTCTCTCCGGCTCCCGGAGACGAAGAAGCTGCTTCTTCGCGCAAAGACGATTCTGCCGCTCACAGTGCTCTGCGGTGTGCGCCTTCTGCCGAAAGAGGTCCGGGACGGTGCCTAGCTCTGCAGAGCACCGTACCTTCGTCTTTAGCCTCTCTTCTCGTCTACATCTTAGCAAAAAGCTTTTCCACTCTGTCTGGCAAGGAGAAACTGTGCCAGCACAAAAAACATCTCCCATCGTGTTCTAGAGGCTGCACGCAGGTCTGCCGAGTGTTTTGCAAGAAGAGAAAGAAAGTTGTCCAAAACAGCTTGCAATCGAATGTTCATGTGAATAGAAAAGGCAGGAGAGTGGTCAGGTACTGTTTTCTCTCACTTGGCAAGCTGCGCACACAATCGCAGTGTTGTACAGCTTGTTTCATCACCTTTGCGAAGTTGCCGCTCTCTCCGGCTCCCGGAGACGAAGAAGCTGCTTCTTCGCGCAAAGACGATTCTGCCGCTCACAGTGCTCTGCGGTGTGCGCCTTCTGCCGAAAGAGGCCAGGGAGCTGTGCTTAGCTCTGCAGAGCACCGTACCTTCGTCTTTAGCCTCTCTTCTCGTCTACATCTTAGCAAAAAGCTTTTCCACTCTGTCTGGCAAGGAGAAACTGTGCCAGCACAAAAAACATCTCCCATCGTGTTCTAGAGGCTGCACGGAGGTCTGCCGAGTGTTTTGCAAGAAGAGAAAGAAAGTTGTCCAAAACAGCTTGCAATCGAATGTTCATGTGAATAGAAAAGGCAGGAGAGTGGTCAGGTACTGTTTTCTCTCAGTTGGCACGCTGCACACACAATCGCAGTGTTGTACAGCTTGTTTCATCACCTTTGCGAAGTTGCCGCTCTCTCCGGCTCCCGGAGACGAAGAAGCTGCTTCTTCGCGCAAAGACGATTCTGCCGCTCACTGTGCTCTGCGGTGTGCGCCTTCTGCCGAAAGAGGCCCGGGAGCGGTGCTTAGCTCTGCAGAGCACCGTACCTTCGTCTTTAGCCTCTCTTCTCGTCTACATCTTAGCAAAAAGCTTTTCCACTCTGTCTGGCAAGGAGAAACTGTGCCAGCACAGAAAACATCTCCCATCGTGTTCTAGAGGCTGCACGCAGGTCTGCCGAGTGTTTTGCAAGAAGAGAAAGAAAGTTGTCCAAAACAGCTTGCAATCGAATGTTCATGTGAATAGAAAAGGCAGGAGAGTGGTCAGGTACTGTTTTCTCTCAGTTGGCAAGCTGCGCACACAATCGCAGTGTTGTACAGCTTGTTTCATCACCTTTGCCAAGTTGCCGCTCTCTCCGGCTCCCGGAGACGAAGAAGCTGCTTCTTCGCGCAAAGACGATTCTGCCGCTCACAGTGCTCTGCGGTGTGCGCCTTCTGCCGAAAGAGGTCCGGCAGCGGTGCTTAGCTCTGCAGAGCACCGTACCTTCGTCTTTAGCCTCTCTTCTCGTCTACATCTTAGCAAAAAGCTTTTCCACTCTGTCTGGCAAGGAGAAACTGTGCCAGCACAGAAAACATCTCCCATCGTGTTCTAGAGGCTGCACGGAGGTCTGCCGAGTGTTTTGCAAGAAGAGAAAAAAAGTTGTCCAATACAGCTTGCAATCGAATGTTCATGTGAATAGAAAAGGCAGGAGAGTGGTCAGGTACTGTTTTCTCTCAGTTGGCAAGCTGCGCACACAATCGCAGTGTTGTACAGCTTGTTTCATCACCTTTGCGAAGCTGCCGCTCTCTCCGGCTCCCGGAGACGAAGAAGCTGCTTCTTCGCGCAAAGACGATTCTGCCGCTCACAGTGCTCTGCGGTGTGCGCCTTCTGCCGAAAGAGGTCCGGCAGCGCTGCTTAGCTCTGCAGAGCACCGTACCTTCGTCTTTAGCCTCTCTTCTCGTCTATATCTTAGCAAAAATCTTTTCCACTCTGTCTGGCAAGGAGAAACTGTGCCAGCACAGAAAACATCTCCCATCGTGTTCTAGAGGCTGCACGCAGGTCCGCCGAGTGTTTTGCAAGAAGAGAAAGAAAATTGTCCAAAACAGCTTCCAATCGAATGTTCATGTGAATAGAAAAGGCAGGAGAGTGGTCAGGTACTGTTTTCTCTCAGTTGGTAAGCTGAGCACACAATCGCAGTGTTGTAGAGCTTGTTTCATCACCTTTGCGAAGTTGCCGCTCTCTCCGGCTCCCGGAGACGAAGAAGCTGCTTCTTCGCGCAAAGACGATTCTGCCGCTCACAGTGCTCTGCAAAGTGTGTCTTCTGCCAAAAGAGGACCGGGAGCTGTGCTTTGCTCTGCAGAGCACCATACCTGCTTCTTTAGCCTCTCTTCTCGTCTACATCTTAGCAAAAAGCTTTTCCACTCTGTCTGGCAAGGAGAAACTGTGCCAGCACAGAAAACATCTCCCATCGTGTTCTAGAGGCTGCACGGAGGTCTGCCGAGTGTTTTGCAAGAAGAGAAAGAAAGTTGTCCAAAACAGCTTGCAATCGAATGTTCATGTGAATAGAAAAGGCAGGAGAGTGGTCAGGTACTGTTTTCTCTCAGTTGGCAAGCTGCGCACACAATCGCAGTGTTGTACAGCTTGTTTCATCACCTTTGCCAAGTTGCCGCTCTCTCCGGCTCCCGGAGACGAAGAAGCTGCTTCTTCGCGCAAAGACGATTCTGCCGCTCACAGTGCTCTGCGGTGTGCGCCTTCTGCCGAAAGAGGTCCGGGAGCGGTGCCTAGCTCTGCAGAGCACCGTACCTTCGTCTTTAGCCTCTCTTCTCGTCTACATCTTAGCAAAAAGCTTTTCCACTCTGTCTGGCAAGGAGAAACTGTGCCAGCACAGAAAACATCTCCCATCGTCTTCTAGAGGCTGCACGGAGGTCTGCCGAGTGTTTTGCAAGAAGAGAAAGAAAGTTGTCAAAAACAGCTTGCAATCGAATTTTCATGTGAATAGAAAAGGCAGGAGAGTGGTCAGGTACTGTTTTCTCTCAGTTGGCAAGCTGCGCACACAATCGCAGTGTTGTACAGCTTGTTTCATCACCTTTGCCAAGTTGCCGCTCTCTCCGGCTCTCGGAGACGAAGAAGCTGCTTCTTCGCGCAAAGACGATTCTGCCGCTCACAGTGCTCTGCGGTGTGCGCCTTCTGCCGAAAGAGGCCCGGGAGCTGTGCTTAGCTCTGCAGAGCACCGTACCTTCGTCTTTAGCCTCTCTTCTCGTCTACATCTTAGCAAAAAGCTTTTCCACTCTGTCTGGCAAGGAGAAACTGTGCCAGCACAAAAAACATCTCCCATCGTGTTCTAGAGGCTGCACGGAGGTCTGCCGAGTGTTTTGCAAGAAGAGAAAGAAAGTTGTCCAAAACAGCTTGCAATCGAATGTTCATGTGAATAGAAAAGGCAGGAGAGTGGTCAGGTACTGTTTTCTCTCAGTTGGCACGCTGCACACACAATCGCAGTGTTGTACAGCTTGTTTCATCACCTTTGCGAAGTTGCCGCTCTCTCCGGCTCCCGGAGACGAAGAAGCTGCTTCTTCGCGCAAAGACGATTCTGCCGCTCACAGTGCTCTGCGGTGTGCGCCTTCTGCCGAAAGAGGTCCGGGAGCGGTGCTTAGCTCTGCAGAGCACCGTACCTTCGTCTTTAGCCTCTCTTCTCGTCTACATCTTAGCAAAAAGCTTTTCCACTCTGTCTGGCAAGGAGAAACTGTGCCAGCACAGAAAACATCTCCCATCGTGTTCTAGAGGCTGCACGCAAGTCTGCCGAGTGTTTTGCAGGAAGAGAAAGAAAGTTGTCCAATACAGCTTGCAATCGAATGTTCATGTGAATAGAAAAGGCAGGAGAGTGGTCAGGTACTGTTTTCTCTCAGTTGGCAAGCTGCGCACACAATCGCAGTGTTGTACAGCTTGTTTCACACCTTTGCGAAGCTGCCGCTCTCTGCGGCTCCCGGAGACGAAGAAGCTGCTTCTTCGCGCAAAGACGATTCTGCCGCTCACAGTGCTCTGCAGTGTGTGTCTTCTGCCGAAAGAGGCCCGGGAGCTGTGCTTAGCTCTGCAGAGCACCATACCTTCTTCTTTAGCCTCTCTTCTCGTCTACATCTTAGCAAAAAGCTTTTCCACTCTGTCTGGCAAGGAGAAACTGTGCCAGCACAGAAAACATCTCCCATCGTGTTCTAGAGGCTGCACGCAGGTCTGCCGAGTGTTTTGCAAGAAGAGAAAGAAAGTTGTCCAAAACAGCTTGCAATCGAATGTTCATGTGAATAGAAAAGGCAGGAGAGTGGTCAGGTACTGTTTTCTCTCAGTTGGCAAGCTGCGCACACAATCGCAGTGTTGTACAGCTTGTTTCATCACCTTTGCCAAGTTGCCGCTCTCTCCGGCTCCCGGAGACGAAGAAGCTGCTTCTTCGCGCAAAGACGATTCTGCCGCTCACAGTGCTCTGCGGTGTGCGCCTTCTGCCGAAAGAGGTCCGGCAGCGGTGCTTAGATCTGCAGAGCACCGTACCTTCGTCTTTAGCCTCTCTTCTCGTCTACATCTTAGCAAAAAGCTTTTCCACTCTGTCTGGCATAGAGAAACTTTGCCAGCACAGAAAACATCTCCCATCGTGTTCTAGAGGCTGCACGCAGGTCTGCCGAGTGTTTTGCAAGAAGAGAAAGAAAGTTGTCCAAAACAGCTTGCAATCGAATGTTCATGTGAATAGAAAAGGCAGGAGAGTGGTCAGGTACTGTTTTCTCTCAGTTGGCAAGCTGCGCACACAATCGCAGTGTTGTACAGCTTGTTTCATCACCTTTGCCAAGTTGCCGCTCTCTCCGGCTCCCGGAGACGAAGAAGCTGCTTCTTCGCGCAAAGACGATTCTGCCGCTCACAGTGCTCTGCGGTGTGCGCCTTCTGCCGAAAGAGGTCCGGGATCGGTGCTTAGCTCTGCAGAGCACCGTACCTTCGACTTTAGCCTCTCTTCTCGTCTACATCTTAGCAAAAAGCTTTTCCACTCTGTCTGGCAAGGAGAAACTGTGCCAGCACAAAAAACATCTCCCATCGTGTTCTAGAGGCTGCACGCAGGTCTGCCGAGTGTTTTGCAAGAAGAGAGAGAAAGTTGTCCAAAACAGCTTGCAATCGAATGTTCATGTGAATAGAAAAGGCAGGAGAGTGGTCAGGTACTGTTTTCTCTCACTTGGCAAGCTGCGCACACAATCGCAGTGTTGTACAGCTTGTTTCATCACCTTTGCCAAGTTGCCGCTCTCTCCGGCTCCCGGAGACGAAGAAGCTGCTTCTTCGCGCAAAGACGATTCTGCCGCTCACAGTGCTCTGCGGTGTGCGCCTTCTGCCGAAAGAGGCCCGGGAGCGGTGCTTAGCTCTGAGAGGACCGTACCTTCGTCTTTAGCCTCTCTTCTCATCTACATCTTAGCAAAAATCTTTTCTACTCTTTCTGGCAGGGAGAAACTGTGCCAGCACAGAAAACATCTCCCATCGTGTTCTAGAGGCTGCACGGAGGTCTGCAGAGTGTTTTGCACGAAGAGAAAGAAAGTTCTCCAAAACAGCTTGCAATCGAATGTTCATGTGAATAGAAAAGGCAGGAGAGTGATCAGGTACAGTTTTCTCTCAGTTGGCAAGCTGCGCACACAATCGCAGTGTTGTACAGCTTGTTTCATCACCTTTGCGAAGTTGCCGCTCTCTCCGGCTCCCGGAGACGAAGAAGCTGCTTCTTCGCGCAAAGACGATTCTGCCGCTCACAGTGCTCTGCGGTGTGCGCCTTCTGCCGAAAGAGGCCCGGGAGCTGTGCTTAGCTCTGCAGAGCACCGTACCTTCGTCTTTAGCCTCTCTTCTCGTCTACATCTTAGCAAAAAGCTTTTCCACTCTGTCTGGAAAGGAGAAACTGTGCCAGCACAAAAAACATCTCCCATCGTGTTCTAGAGGCTGCACGGAGGTCTGCCGAGTGTTTTGCAAGAAGAGAAAGAAAGTTGTCAAAAACAGCTTGCAATCGAATTTTCATGTGAATAGAAAAGGCAGGAGAGTGGTCAGGTACTGTTTTCTCTCAGTTGGCAAGCTGCGCACACAATCGCAGTGTTGTACAGCTTGTTTCATCACCTTTGCCAAGTTGCCGCTCTCTCCGGCTCCCGGAGACGAAGAAGCTGCTTCTTCGCGCAAAGACGATTCTGCCGCTCACAGTGCTCTGCGGTGTGCGCCTTCTGCCGAAAGAGGCCCGGGAGCTGTGCTTAGCTCTGCAGAGCACCGTACCTTCGTCTTTAGCCTCTCTTCTCGTCTACATCTTAGCAAAAAGCTTTTCAACTCTGTCTGGCAAGGAGCAACTGTGCCAGCACAAAAAACATCTCCCATCGTGTTCTAGAGGCTGCACGGAGGTCTGCCGAGTGTTTTGCAAGAAGAGAAAGAAAGTTGTCCAAAACAGCTTGCAATCGAATGTTCATGTGAATAGAAAAGGCAGGAGAGTGGTCAGGTACTGTTTTCTCTCAGTTGGCACGCTGCACACACAATCGCAGTGTTGTACAGCTTGTTTCATCACCTTTGCGAAGTTGCCGCTCTCTCCGGCTCCCGGAGACGAAGAAGCTGCTTCTTCGCGCAAAGACGATTCTGCCGCTCACAGTGCTCTGCGGTGTGCGCCTTCTGCCGAAAGACGCCCGGGAGCGGTGCTTAGCTCTGCAGAGCACCGTACCTTCGTCTTTAGCCTCTCTTCTCGTCTACATCTTAGCAAAAAGCTTTTCCACTCTGTCTGGCAAGGAGAAACTGTGCCAGCACAAAAAACATCTCCCATCGTGTTCTAGAGGCTGCACGGAATTCTGCCGAGTGTTTTGCAAGAAGAGAAAGAAAGTTGTCCAAAACAGCTTGCAATCGAATGTTCATGTGAATAGAAAAGGCAGGAGAGTGGTCAGGTACTGTTTTCTCTCAGTTGGCAAGCTGCGCACACAATCGCAGTGTTGTACAGCTTGTTTCATCACCTTTGCCAAGTTGCCGCTCTCTCCGGCTCCCGGAGACGAAGAAGCTGCTTCTTCGCGCAAAGACGATTCTGCCGCTCACAGTGCTCTGCGGTGTGCGCCTTCTGCCGAAAGAGGCCCGGGAGCGGTGCTTAGCTCTGAGAAGCACCATACGTGCTTCTTTAGCCTCTCTTCTCGTCTACATCTTAGCAAAAAGCTTTTCCACTCTGTCTGGCAAGGAGAAACTGTGCCAGCACAAAAAACATCTCCCATCGTGTTCTAGAGGCTGCACGCAGGTCTGCCGAGTGTTTTGCAAGAAGAGAAAGAAAGTTCTCCAAAACAGCTTGCAATCGAATGTTCATGTGAATAGAAAAGGCAGGAGAGTGGTCAGGTACTGTTTTCTCTCAGTTGGCAAGCTGCGCACACAATCGCAGTGTTGTACAGCTTGTTTCATCACCTTTGCCAAGTTGCCGCTCTCTCCGGCTCCCGGAGACGAAGAAGCTGCTTCTTCGCGCAAAGACGATTCTGCCGCTCACAGTGCTCTGCGGTGTGCGCCTTCTGCCGAAAGACGCCCGGGAGCGGTGCTTAGCTCTGCAGAGCACCGTACCTTCGTCTTTAGCCTCTCTTCTCGTCTACATCTTAGCAAAAAGCTTTTCCACTCTGTCTGGCAAGGAGAAACTTTGCCAGCACAGAAAACATCTCCCATCGTGTTCTAGAGGCTGCACGGAGGTCTGCCGAGTGTTTTGCAAGAAGAGAAAGAAAGTTGTCCAAAACAGCTTGCAATCGAATGTTCATGTGAATAGAAAAGGCAGGAGAGTGGTCAGGTACTGTTTTCTCTCAGTTGGCAAGCTGCGCACACAATCGCAGTGTTGTACAGCTTGTTTCATCACCTTTGCGAAGTTATCGCTCTCTCCGGCTCCCGGAGACGAAGAAGCTGCTTCTTCGCGCAAAGACGATTCTGCCGCTCACAGTGCTCTGCGGTGTGCGCCTTCTGCCGAAAGAGGCCCGGGAGCGGTGCTTAGCTCTGCAGAGCACCGTACCTTCGTCTTTAGCCTCTCTTCTCGTCTACATCTTAGCAAAAAGCTTTTCCACTCTGTCTGGCAAGGAGAAACTGTGCCAGCACAAAAAACATCTCCCATCGTGTTCTAGAGGCTGCACGGAGGTCTGCCGAGTGTTTTGCAAGAAGAGAGAGAAAGTTGTCCAAAACAGCTTGCAATCGAATGTTCATGTGAATAGAAAAGGCAGGAGAGTGGTCAGGTACTGTTTTCTCTCAGTTGGCAAGCTGCGCACACAATCGCAGTGTTGTACAGCTTGTTTCATCACCTTTGCGAAGCTGCCGCTCTCTCCGGCTCCCGGAGACGAAGAAGCTGCTTCATCGCGCAAAGACGATTCTGCTGCTCACAGTGCTCTGCGGTGTGCGCCTTCTGCCGAAAGACGCCCGGGAGCGGTGCTTAGTTCTGAGAAGCACCGTACTTTCGTCTTTAGCCTCTCTTCTCGTCTACATCTTAGCAAAAAGCTTTTCCACTCTGTCTGGCAAGGAGAAACTGTGCCAGCACAGAAAACATCTCCCATCGTCTTCTAGAGGCTGCACGGAGGTCTGCCGAGTGTTTTGCAAGAAGAGAAAGAAAGTTGTCCAAAACAGCTTGCAATCGAATGTTCATGTGAATAGAAAAGGCAGGAGAGTGGTCAGGTACTGTTTTCTCTCACTTGGCAAGCTGCGCACACAATCGCAGTGTTGTACAGCTTGTTTCATCACCTTTGCCAAGTTGCCGCTCTCTCCGGCTCCCGGAGACGAAGAAGCTGCTTCTTCGCGCAAAGACGATTCTGCCGCTCACAGTGCTCTGCGGTGTGCGCCTTCTGCCGAAAGAGGTCCGGGAGCGGTGCTTAGCTCTGCAGAGCACCATACGTGCTTCTTTAGCCTCTCTTCTCGTCTACATCTTAGCAAAAAGCTTTTCCACTCTGTCTGGCAAGGAGAAACTGTGCCAGCACAAAAAACATCTCCCATCGTGTTCTAGAGGCTGCACGCAGGTCTGCCGAATGTTTTGCAAGAAGAGAAAGAAAGTTCTCCAAAACAGCTTGCAATCGAATGTTCATGTGTATAGAAAAGGCAGGAGAGTGGTCAGGTACTGTTTTCTCTCAGTTGGCAAGCTGCGCACACAATCGCAGTGTTGTACAGCTTGTTTCATCACCTTTGCGAAGTTGCCGCTCTCTCCGGCTCCCGGAGACGAAGAAGCTGCTTCTTCGCGCAAAGACGATTCTGCCTCTCACAGTGCTCTGCGGTGTGCGCCTTCTGCCGAAAGACGCCCGGGAGCGGTGCTTAGCTCTGCAGAGCACCGTACCTTCGTCTTTAGCCTCTCTTCTCGTCTACATCTTAGCAAAAAGCTTTTCCACTCTGTCTGGCAAGGAGAAACTTTGCCAGCACAGAAAACATCTCCCATCGTGTTCTAGAGGCTGCACGGAGGTCTGCCGAGTGTTTTGCAAGAAGAGAAAGAAAGTTGTCCAAAACAGCTTGCAATCGAATGTTCATGTGAATAGAAAAGGCAGGAGAGTGGTCAGGTACTGTTTTCTCTCAGTTGGCAAGCTGCGCACACAATCGCAGTGTTGTACAGCTTGTTTCATCACCTTTGCGAAGTTACCGCTCTCTCCGGCTCCCGGAGACGAAGAAGCTGCTTCTTCGCGCAAAGACGATTCTGCCGCTCACAGTGCTCTGCGGTGTGCGCCTTCTGCCGAAAGAGGCCCGGGAGCGGTGCTTAGCTCTGCAGAGCACCGTACCTTCGTCTTTAGCCTCTCTTCTCGTCTACATCTTAGCAAAAAGCTTTTCCACTCTGTCTGGCAAGGAGAAACTGTGCCAGCAGAAAAAACATCTCCTATCGTGTTCTAGAGGCTTCACGCAGGCCTGCCGAGTGTTTTGCAAGAAGAGAAAGAAAGTTGTCCAAAACAGCTTGCAATCGAATGTTCATGTGAATAGAAAAGGCAGGAGAGTGGTGAGGTACAGTTTTCTCTCAGTTGGCAAGCTGCGCACACAATCGCAGTGTTGTACAGCTTGTTTCATCACCTTGCCAAGTTGCCGCTCTCTCCGGCTCCCGGAGACGAAGAAGCTGCTTCTTCGCGCAAAGACGATTCTGCCGCTCACAGTGCTCTGCGGTGTGCGCCTTCTGCCGAAAGACGCCCGGGAGCGGTGCTTAGCTCTGCAGAGCACCGTACCTTCGTCTTTAACCTCTCTTCTCGTCTACATCTTAGCAAAAAGCTTTTCCACTCTGTCTGGCAAGGAGAAACTGTGCCAGCACAAAAAACATCTCCCATCGTGTTCTAGAGGCTGCACGGAGGTCTGCCGAGTGTTTTGCAAGAAGAGAGAGAAAGTTGTCCAAAACAGCTTGCAATCGAATGTTCATGTGAATAGAAAAGGCAGGAGAGTGGTCAGGTACTGTTTTCTCTCAGTTGGCAAGCTGCGCACACAATCGCAGTGTTGTACAGCTTGTTTCATCACCTTTGCGAAGCTGCCGCTCTCTCCGGCTCCCGGAGACGAAGAAGCTGCTTCATCGCGCAAAGACGATTCTGCTGCTCACAGTGCTCTGCGGTGTGCGCCTTCTGCCGAAAGACGCCCGGGAGCGGTGCTTAGTTCTGAGAAGCACCGTACTTTCGTCTTTAGCCTCTCTTCTCGTCTACATCTTAGCAAAAAGCTTTTCCACTCTGTCTGGCAAGGAGAAACTGTGCCAGCACAGAAAACATCTCCCATCGTGTTCTAGAGGCTGCAAGGAGGTCTGCCGAGTGTTTTGCAAGAAGAGAAAGAAAGTTGTCCAAAACAGCTTGCAATCGAATGTTCATGTGAATAGAAAAGGCAGGAGAGTGGTCAGGTACTGTTTTCTCTCAGTTGGCAAGCTGCGCACACAATCGCAGTGTTGTACAGCTTGTTTCATCACCTTTGCGAAGTTGCCGCTCTCTCCGGCTCCCGGAGACGAAGAAGCTGCTTCTTCGCGCAAAGACGATTCTGCCGCTCACAGTGCTCTGCGGTGTGCGCCTTCTGCCGAAAGAGCCCCGGGAGCGGTGCTTAGCTCTGCAGAGCACCATACGTGCTTCTTTAGCCTCTCTTCTCGTCTACATCTTAGCAAAAAGCTTTTCCACTCTGTCTGGCAAGGAGAAACTGTGCCAGCACAGAAAACATCTCCCATCGTGTTCTAGAGGCTGCACGGAGGTCTGCCGAGTGTTTTGCAAGAAGAGAAGGAAAGTTGTCCAAAACAGCTTGCAATCGAATGTTCATGAGAATAGGAAAGGCAGGAGAGTGGTCAGGTACTGTTTTCTCTCACTTGGCAAGCTGCGCACACAATCGCAGTGTTGTACAGCTTGTTTCATCACCTTTGCCAAGTTGCCGCTCTCTCCGGCTCCCGGAGACGAAGAAGCTGCTTCTTCGCGCAAAGACGATTCTGCCGCTCACAGTGCTCTGCGGTGTGCGCCTTCTGCCGAAAGAGGTCCGGCAGCGGTGCTTCGCTCTGCAGAGCACCGTACCTTCGTCTTTAGCCTCTCTTCTCGTCTACATCATAGCAAAAAGCTTTTCCACTCTGTCTGGCAAGGAGAAACTGTGCCAGCACAGAAAACATCTCCCATCGTGTTCTAGAGGCTGCACGGAGGTCTGCCGAGTGTTTTCCAAGAAGAGAAAGAAAGTTGTCCAAAACAGCTTGTAATCGAGTCTTCATGTTATTAGAAAAGGCAGGAGAGTGGTCAGGTACTGTTTTCTCTGTTGGCAAGATGCGCACACAATCGCAGTGTTGTACAGCTTGTTTCATCACCTTTGCGAAGTTGCCGCTCTCTCCGGCTCCCGGAGACGAAGAAGCTGCTTCTTCGCGCAAAGACGATTCTGCCGCTCACAGTGCTCTGCGGTGTGCGCCTTCGGCCGAAAGACGCCCGGGAGCGGTGCTTAGCTCTGCAGAGCACCGTACCTTCGTCTTTAGCCTCTCTTCTCGTCTACATCTTAGCAAAAAGCTTTTCCACTCTGTCTGGCAAGGAGAAACTGTGCCAGCACAAAAAACATCTCCCATCGTGTTCTAGAGGCTGCACGCAGGTCTGCCGAGTGTTTTGCAAGAAGAGAAAGAAAGTTGTCCAAAACAGCTTGCAATCGAATGTTCATGTGAATAGAAAAGGCAGGAGAGTGGTCAGGTACTGTTTTCTCTCACTTGGCAAGCTGCGCACACAATCGCAGTGTCGTACAGCTTGTTTCTTCACTTTTGCGAAGCTGCCGCTCTCTCCGGCTCCCGGAGACGAAGAAGCTGCTTCTTCGCGCAAAGACGATTCTGCCGCTCACAGTGCTCTGCGGTGTGCGCCTTCTGCCGAAAGAGGCCCGGGAGCGGTGCTTAGCTCTGCAGAGCACCGTACCTTCGTCTTTAGCCTCTCTTCTCGTCTACATCTTAGCAAAAAGCTTTTCCACTCTGTCTGGCAGGGAGAAACTGTGCCAGCACAAAAAACATCTCCCATCGTGTTCTAGAGGCTGCCCGGAAGTCTGCCGAGTGTTTTGCAAGAAGAGAAAGAAAGCTGTCCAAAACAGCTTGCAATCGAATGTTCATGTGAATAGAAAAGGCAGGAGAGTGGTCAGGTACTGTTTTCTCTCAGTTGGCAAGCTGCGCACACAATCGCAGTGTTGTACAGCTTGTTTCATCACCTTTGCGAAGTTGCCGCTCTCTCCGGCTCCCGGAGACGAAGAAGCTGCTTCTTCGCGCAAAGACGATTCTGCCGCTCACAGTGCTCTGCGGTGTGCGCCTTCTGCCGAAAGAGGCCCGGGAGCTGTGCTTAGCTCTGCAGAGCACCGTACCTTCGTCTTTAGCCTCTCTTCTCGTCTACATCTTAGCAAAAAGCTTTTCAACTCTGTCTGGCAAGGAGAAACTGTGCCAGCACAGAAAACATCTCCCATCGTGTTCTAGAGGCTGCACGGAGGTCTGCCGAGTGTTTTGCAAGAAGAGAAAGAAAGTTGTCCAAAACAGCTTGCAATCGAATGTTCAAGTGGATAGAAAAGGCAGGAGAGTGGTCAGGTACTGTTTTCTCTCAGTTGGCAAGCTGCGCACACAATCGCAGTGTTGTACAGCTTGTTTCATCACCTTTGCGAAGTTGCCGCTCTCTCCGGCTTCCGGAGACGAAGAAGCTGCTTCTTCGCGCAAAGACGATTCTGCTTCTCACAGTGCTCTGCGGAGTGCGCCTTCTGCCGAAAGAGGTCCGGGAGCGGTGCTTAGCTCTGCAGAGCACCGTACCTTCGTCTTTAGCCTCTCTTCTCGTCTACATCTTAGCAAAAAGCTTTTCCACTCTGTCTGGCAAGGAGAAACTGTGCCAGCACAAAAAACATCTCCCATCGTGTTCTAGAGGCTGCACGCAGGTCTGCCGAGTGTTTTGCAAGAAGAGAAAGAAAGTTGTCCAAAACAGCTTGCAATCGAATGTTCATGTGAATAGAAAAGGCAGGAGAGTGGTCAGGTACTGTTTTCTCTCAGTTGGCAAGCTGCGCACACAATCGCAGTGTTGTACAGCTTGTTTCATTACCTTTGCGAAGCTGCCGCTCTTCCGGCTCCCGGAGACGAAGAAGCTGCTTCTTCGCGCAAAGACGATTCTGCCGCTCACAGTGCTCTGCGGTGTGCGCCTTCTGCCGAAAGAGGTCCGGCAGCGGTGCTTAGCTCTGCAGAGCACCGTACCTTCGTCTTTAGCCTCTCTTCTCGTCTACATCATAGCAAAAAGCTTTTCCACTCTGTCTGGCAAGGAGAAACTGTGCCAGCACAGAAAAAATCTCCCATTGTGTTCTAGAGGCTGCACGCAGGTCTGCCGAGTGTTTTGCAAGAAGAGAAAGAAAGTTGTCCAAAACAGCTTGCAATCGAATGTTCGTTTGAATAGAAAAGGCAGGAGAGTGGTCAGGTACTGTTTTCTCTCAGTTGGCAAGCTGCGCACACAATCGCAGTGTTGTACAGCTTGTTTCATCACCTTTGCGAAGTTGCCGCTCTCTCCGGCTTCCGGAGACGAAGAAGCTGCTTCTTCGCGCAAAGACGATTCTGCCGCTCACAGTGCTCTGCGGTGCGCGCCTTCTGCCGAAAGAGGTCCGGCAGCGGTGCTTCGCTCTGCAGAGCACCGTACCTTCGTCTTTAGCCTCTCTTCTCGTCTACATCATAGCAAAAAGCTTTTCCACTCTGTCTGGCAAGGAGAAACTTTGCCAGCACAGAAAACATCTCCCATCGTGTTCTAGAGGCTGCACGCAGGTCTGCCGAGTGTTTTGCAAGAAGAGAAAGAAAGTTGTCCAAAACAGCTTGCAATCGAATGTTCATGTGAATAGAAAAGGCAGGAGAGTGGTCAGGTACTGTTTTCTCTCAGTTGGCAAGCTGCGCACACAATCGCAGTGTTGTACAGCTTGTTTCATCACCTTTGCCAAGTTGCCGCTCTCTCCGGCTCCCGGAGACGAAGAAGCTGCTTCTTCGCGCAAAGACGATTCTGCCGCTCACAGTGCTCTGCGGTGTGCGCCTTCTGCCGAAAGAGGTCCGGGAGCGGTGCTTAGCTCTGCAGAGCACCGTACCTTCGTCTTTAGCCTCTCTTCTCGTCTACATCTTAGCAAAAAGCTTTTCCACTCTGTCTGGCAAGGAGAAACTGTGCCAGCACAGAAAACATCTCCCATCGTGTTCTAGAGTCTGCACGGAGGTCTGCCGAGTGTTTTGCAAGAAGAGAGAGAAAGTTGTCCAAAACAGCTTCCAATCGAATATTCATGTGAATAGAAAAGGCAGGAGAGTGGTCAGGTACTGTTTTCTCTCACTTGGCAAGCTGCGCACACAATCGCACTGTTTTACAACTTGTTTCATCACCTTTGCGAAGTTGCCGCTCTCTCCGGCTCCCGGAGACGAAGAAGCTGCTTCTTCGCGCAAAGACGATTCTGCCGCTCACAGTGCTCTGCAGTGTGCGCCTTCTGCCGAAAGAGGCCCGGGAGCGGTGCTTAGCTCTGCAGAGCACCGTACCTTCGTCTTTAGCCTCTCTTCTCGTCTACATCTTAGCAAAAAGCTTTTCTACTCTTTCTGGCAGGGAGAAACTGTGCCAGCACAGAAAACATCTCCCATCGTGTTCTAGAGGCTGCACGGAGGTCTGCAGAGTGTTTTGCACGAAGAGAAAGAAAGTTGTCCAAAACAGCTTGCAATCGAATGTTCATGTGAATAGAAAAGGCAGGAGAGTGGTCAGGTACTGTTTTCTCTCAGTTGGCAAGCTGCGCACACAATCGCAGTGTTGTACAGCTTGTTTCATCACCTTTGCCAAGTTGCCGCTCTCTCCGGCTCCCGGAGACGAAGAAGCTGCTTCTTCGCGCAAAGACGATTCTGCCGCTCACAGTGCTCTGCGGTGTGCGCCTTCTGCCGAAAGAGGTCCGGGAGCGGTGCTTAGCTCTTAGAAGCACCATACGTGCTTCTTTAGCCTCTCTTCTCGTCTACATCTTAGCAAAAAGCTTTTCCACTCTGTCTGGCAAGGAGAAACTGTGCCAGCACAGAAAACATCTCCCATCGTGTTCTAGATTCTGCACGGAGGTCTGCCGAGTGTTTTGCAAGAAGAGAAAGAAAGTTGTCCAAAACAGCTTCCAATCGAATGTTCACGTGAATAGAAAAGGCAGGAGAGTGGTCAGGTACTGTTTTCTCTGTTGGGAAGATGCGCACACAATCACAGTGTTGTAGAGCTTGTTTCATCACCTTTGCGAAGTTGCCGCTCTCTCCGGCTCCCGGAGACGAAGAAGCTGCTTCTTCGCGCAAAGACGATTCTGCCGCTCACAGTGCTCTGCGGTGTGCGCCTTCTGCCGAAAGAGCCCCGGGAGCTTTGCTTAGCTCTGCAGAGCACCGTACCTTCGTCTTTAGCCTCTCTTCTCGTCTACATCTTAGCAAAACGCTTTTCCACTCTGTCTGGCAAGGAGAAACTGTGCCAGCACAAAAAACATCTCCCATCGTGTTCTAGAGGCTGCACGCAGGTCTGCCGAGTGTTTTGCAAGAAGAGAAAGAAAGTTGTCCAAAACAGCTTGCAATCGAATGTTCATGTGAATAGAAAAGGCAGGAGAGTGGTCAGGTACAGTTTGCTCTCAGTTGGCAAGCTGCGCACACAATCGCAGTGTTGTACAGCTTGTTTCATCACCTTTGCGAAGTTGCCGCTCTCTCCGGCTCCCGGAGACGAAGAAGCTGCTTCTTCGCGCAAAGACGATTCTGCCGCTCACAGTGCTCTGCGGTGTGCGACTTCTGCCGAAAGACGCCCGGGAGCGGTGCTTAGCTCTGCAGAGCACCGTACCTTCGTCTTTACCCTCTCTTCTCGTCTACATCTTAGCAAAAAGCTTTTCCACTCTGTCTGGCAAGGAGAAACTGTGCCAGCACAGAAAACATCTCCCATCGTGTTCTAGAGGCTGCACGGAGGTCTGCCGAGTGTTTTGCAAGAAGAGAAAGAAAGTTGTCCAAAACAGCTTGCAATCGAATGTTCATGTGAATAGAAAAGGCAGGAGAGTGGTCAGGTACTGTTTTCTCTCACTTGGCACGCTGCACACACAATCGCAGTGTTGTACAGCTTGTTTCATCACCTTTGCCAAGTTGCCGCTCTCTGCGGCTCCCGGAGACGAAGAAGCTGCTTCTTCGCGCAAAGACGATTCTGCCGCTCACAGTGCTCTGCGGTGTGCGCCTTCTGCCGAAAGAGGTCCGGGAGCGGTGCTTTGCTCTGCAGAGCACCGTACCTTCGTCTTTAGCCTCTCTTCTCGTCTACATCTTAGCAAAAAGCTTTTCCACTCTGTCTGGCAAGGAGAAACTGTGCCAGCACAGAAAACATCTCCCATCGTGTTCTAGAGGCTGCACGGAGGTCTGCCGAGTGTTTTGCAAGAAGAGAAAGAAAGTTGTCCAAAACAGCTTCCAATCGAATGTTCATGTGAATAGAAAAGGCAGGAGAGTGGTCAGGTACTGTTTTCTCTCAGTTGGCAAGCTGCGCACACAATCGCAGTGTTGTACAGCTTGTTTCATCACCTTTGCCAAGTTGCCGCTCTCTCCGGCTCCCGGAGACGAAGAAGCTGCTTCTTCGCGCAAAGACGATTCTGCCGCTCACAGTGCTCTGCGGTGTGCGCCTTCTGCCGAAAGAGGTCCGGGAGCGGTGCTTAGCTCTGCAGAGCACCGTACCTTCGTCTTTAGCCTCTCTTCTCGTCTACATCATAGCAAAAAGCTTTTCCACTCTGTCTGGCAAGGAGAAACTGTGCCAGCACAGAAAAAATCTCCCATTGTGTTCTAGAGGCTGCACGCAGGTCTGCCGAGTGTTTTGCAAGAAGAGAAAGAAAGTTGTCCAAAACAGCTTGCAATCGAATGTTCGTTTGAATAGAAAAGGCAGGAGAGTGGTCAGGTACTGTTTTCTCTCAGTTGGCAAGCTGCGCACACAATCGCAGTGTTGTACAGCTTGTTTCATCACCTTTGCGAAGTTGCCGCTCTCTCCGGCTTCCGGAGACGAAGAAGCTGCTTCTTCGCGCAAAGACGATTCTGCCGCTCACAGTGCTCTGCGGTGTGCGCCTTCTGCCGAAAGAGCCCCGGGAGCGGTGCTTAGCTCTGCAGAGCACCATACGTGCTTCTTTAGCCTCTCTTCTCGTCTACATCTTAGCAAAAAGCTTTTCCACTCTGTCTGGCAAGGAGAAACTGTGCCAGCACAGAAAACATCTCCCATCGTGTTCTAGAGGCTGCACGGAGGTCTGCCGAGTGTTTTGCAAGAAGAGAAGGAAAGTTGTCCAAAACAGCTTGCAATCGAATGTTCATGAGAATAGAAAAGGCAGGAGAGTGGTCAGGTACTGTTTTCTCTCACTTGGCAAGCTGCGCACACAATCGCAGTGTTGTACAGCTTGTTTCATCACCTTTGCCAAGTTGCCGCTCTCTCCGGCTCCCGGAGACGAAGAAGCTGCTTCTTCGCGCAAAGACGATTCTGCCGCTCACAGTGCTCTGCGGTGTGCGCCTTCTGCCGAAAGAGGTCCGGCGGCGGTGCTTCGCTCTGCAGAGCACCGTACCTTCGTCTTTAGCCTCTCTTCTCGTCTACATCTTAGCAAAAAGCTTTTCCACTCTGTCTGGCAAGGAGAAACTGTGCCAGCACAGAAAACATCTCCCATCGTGTTCTAGAGGCTGCACGGAGGTCTGCCGAGTGTTTTGCAAGAAGAGAAAGAAAGTTGTCCAAAACAGCTTGCAATCGAATGTTCAAGTGGATAGAAAAGGCAGGAGAGTGGTCAGGTACTGTTTTCTCTCAGTTGGCAAGCTGCGCACACAATCGCAGTGTTGTACAGCTTGTTTCATCACCTTTGCGAAGTTGCCGCTCTCTCCGGCTTCCGGAGACGAAGAAGCTGCTTCTTCGCGCAAAGACGATTCTGCTTCTCACAGTGCTCTGCGGAGTGCGCCTTCTGCCGAAAGAGGTCCGGGAGCGGTGCTTAGCTCTGCAGAGCACCGTACCTTCGTCTTTAGCCTCTCTTCTCGTCTACATCTTAGCAAAAAGCTTTTCCACTCTGTCTGGCAAGGAGAAACTGTGCCAGCACAAAAAACATCTCCCATCGTGTTCTAGAGGCTGCACGCAGGTCTGCCGAGTGTTTTGCAAGAAGAGAAAGAAAGTTGTCCAAAACAGCTTGCAATCGAATGTTCATGTGAATAGAAAAGGCAGGAGAGTGGTCAGGTACTGTTTTCTCTCACTTGGCAAGCTGCGCACACAATCGCAGTGTCGTACAGCTTGTTTCTTCACTTTTGCGAAGCTGCCGCTCTCTCCGGCTCCCGGAGACGAAGAAGCTGCTTCTTCGCGCAAAGACGATTCTGCCGCTCACAGTGCTCTGCGGTGTGCGCCTTCTGCCGAAAGAGGCCCGGGAGCGGTGCTTAGCTCTGCAGAGCACCGTACCTTCGTCTTTAGCCTCTCTTCTCGTCTACATCTTAGCAAAAAGCTTTTCCACTCTGTCTGGCAAGGAGAAACTGTGCCAGCACAAAAAACATCTCCCATCGTGTTCTAGAGGCTGCCCGGAAGTCTGCCGAGTGTTTTGCAAGAAGAGAAAGAAAGCTGTCCAAAACAGCTTGCAATCGAATGTTCATGTGAATAGAAAAGGCAGGAGAGTGGTCAGGTACTGTTTTCTCTCAGTTGGCAAGCTGCGCACACAATCGCAGTGTTGTACAGCTTGTTTCATCACCTTTGCGAAGTTGCCGCTCTCTCCGGCTCCCGGAGACGAAGAAGCTGCTTCTTCGCGCAAAGACGATTCTGCCGCTCACAGTGCTCTGCGGTGTGCGCCTTCTGCCGAAAGAGGCCCGGGAGCTGTGCTTAGCTCTGCAGAGCACCGTACCTTCGTCTTTAGCCTCTCTTCTCGTCTACATCTTAGCAAAAAGCTTTTCAACTCTGTCTGGCAAGGAGAAACTGTGCCAGCACAGAAAACATCTCCCATCGTGTTCTAGAGGCTGCACGGAGGTCTGCCGAGTGTTTTGCAAGAAGAGAAAGAAAGTTGTCCAAAACAGCTTGCAATCGAATGTTCAAGTGGATAGAAAAGGCAGGAGAGTGGTCAGGTACTGTTTTCTCTCAGTTGGCAAGCTGCGCACACAATCGCAGTGTTGTACAGCTTGTTTCATCACCTTTGCGAAGTTGCCGCTCTCTCCGGCTTCCGGAGACGAAGAAGCTGCTTCTTCGCGCAAAGACGATTCTGCTTCTCACAGTGCTCTGCGGAGTGCGCCTTCTGCCGAAAGAGGTCCGGGAGCGGTGCTTAGCTCTGCAGAGCACCGTACCTTCGTCTTTAGCCTCTCTTCTCGTCTACATCTTAGCAAAAAGCTTTTCCACTCTGTCTGGCAAGGAGAAACTGTGCCAGCACAAAAAACATCTCCCATCGTGTTCTAGAGGCTGCACGCAGGTCTGCCGAGTGTTTTGCAAGAAGAGAAAGAAAGTTGTCCAAAACAGCTTGCAATCGAATGTTCATGTGAATAGAAAAGGCAGGAGAGTGGTCAGGTACTGTTTTCTCTCAGTTGGCAAGCTGCGCACACAATCGCAGTGTTGTACAGCTTGTTTCATTACCTTTGCGAAGCTGCCGCTCTTCCGGCTCCCGGAGACGAAGAAGCTGCTTCTTCGCGCAAAGACGATTCTGCCGCTCACAGTGCTCTGCGGTGTGCGCCTTCTGCCGAAAGAGGTCCGGCAGCGGTGCTTAGCTCTGCAGAGCACCGTACCTTCGTCTTTAGCCTCTCTTCTCGTCTACATCATAGCAAAAAGCTTTTCCACTCTGTCTGGCAAGGAGAAACTGTGCCAGCACAGAAAAAATCTCCCATTGTGTTCTAGAGGCTGCACGCAGGTCTGCCGAGTGTTTTGCAAGAAGAGAAAGAAAGTTGTCCAAAACAGCTTGCAATCGAATGTTCGTTTGAATAGAAAAGGCAGGAGAGTGGTCAGGTACTGTTTTCTCTCAGTTGGCAAGCTGCGCACACAATCGCAGTGTTGTACAGCTTGTTTCATCACCTTTGCGAAGTTGCCGCTCTCTCCGGCTTCCGGAGACGAAGAAGCTGCTTCTTCGCGCAAAGACGATTCTGCCGCTCACAGTGCTCTGCGGTGCGCGCCTTCTGCCGAAAGAGGTCCGGCAGCGGTGCTTCGCTCTGCAGAGCACCGTACCTTCGTCTTTAGCCTCTCTTCTCGTCTACATCATAGCAAAAAGCTTTTCCACTCTGTCTGGCAAGGAGAAACTTTGCCAGCACAGAAAACATCTCCCATCGTGTTCTAGAGCTGCACGCAGGTCTGCCGAGTGTTTTGCAAGAAGAGAAAGAAAGTTGTCCAAAACAGCTTGCAATCGAATGTTCATGTGAATAGAAAAGGCAGGAGAGTGGTCAGGTACTGTTTTCTCTCAGTTGGCAAGCTGCGCACACAATCGCAGTGTTGTACAGCTTGTTTCATCACCTTTGCCAAGTTGCCGCTCTCTCCGGCTCCCGGAGACGAAGAAGCTGCTTCTTCGCGCAAAGACGATTCTGCCGCTCACAGTGCTCTGTGGTGTGCGCCTTCTGCCGAAAGAGGTCCGGGAGCGGTGCTTAGCTCTGCAGAGCACCGTACCTTCGTCTTTAGCCTCTCTTCTCGTCTACATCTTAGCAAAAAGCTTTTCCACTCTGTCTGGCAAGGAGAAACTGTGCCAGCACAGAAAACATCTCCCATCGTGTTCTAGAGGCTGCACGGAGGTCTGCAGAGTGTTTTGCACGAAGAGAAAGAAAGTTGTCCAAAACAGCTTGCAATCGAATGTTCATGTGAATAGAAAAGGCAGGAGAGTGGTCAGGTACTGTTTTCTCTCAGTTGGCAAGCTGCGCACACAATCGCAGTGTTGTACAGCTTGTTTCATCACCTTTGCCAAGTTGCCGCTCTCTCCGGCTCCCGGAGACGAAGAAGCTGCTTCTTCGCGCAAAGACGATTCTGCCGCTCACAGTGCTCTGCGGTGTGCGCCTTCTGCCGAAAGAGGTCCGGGAGCGGTGCTTAGCTCTTAGAAGCACCATACGTGCTTCTTTAGCCTCTCTTCTCGTCTACATCTTAGCAAAAAGCTTTTCCACTCTGTCTGGCAAGGAGAAACTGTGCCAGCACAGAAAACATCTCCCATCGTGTTCTAGAGGCTGCACGGAGGTCTGCCGAGTGTTTTGCAAGAAGAGAAAGAAAGTTGTCCAAAACAGCTTCCAATCGAATGTTCACGTGAATAGAAAAGGCAGGAGAGTGGTCAGGTACTGTTTTCTCTGTTGGGAAGATGCGCACACAATCACAGTGTTGTAGAGCTTGTTTCATCACCTTTGCGAAGTTGCCGCTCTCTCCGGCTCCCGGAGACGAAGAAGCTGCTTCTTCGCGCAAAGACGATTCTGCCGCTCACAGTGCTCTGCGGTGTGCGCCTTCTGCCGAAAGAGCCCCGGGAGCTTTGCTTAGCTCTGCAGAGCACCGTACCTTCGTCTTTAGCCTCTCTTCTCGTCTACATCTTAGCAAAACGCTTTTCCACTCTGTCTGGCAAGGAGAAACTGTGCCAGCACAAAAAACATCTCCCATCGTGTTCTAGAGGCTGCACGCAGGTCTGCCGAGTGTTTTGCAAGAAGAGAAAGAAAGTTGTCCAAAACAGCTTGCAATCGAATGTTCATGTGAATAGAAAAGGCAGGAGAGTGGTCAGGTACAGTTTGCTCTCAGTTGGCAAGCTGCGCACACAATCGCAGTGTTGTACAGCTTGTTTCATCACCTTTGCGAAGTTGCCGCTCTCTCCGGCTCCCGGAGACGAAGAAGCTGCTTCTTCGCGCAAAGACGATTCTGCCGCTCACAGTGCTCTGCGGTGTGCGACTTCTGCCGAAAGACGCCCGGGAGCGGTGCTTAGCTCTGCAGAGCACCGTACCTTCGTCTTTACCCTCTCTTCTCGTCTACATCTTAGCAAAAAGCTTTTCCACTCTGTCTGGCAAGGAGAAACTGTGCCAGCACAGAAAACATCTCCCATCGTGTTCTAGAGGCTGCACGGAGGTCTGCCGAGTGTTTTGCAAGAAGAGAAAGAAAGTTGTCCAAAACAGCTTGCAATCGAATGTTCATGTGAATAGAAAAGGCAGGAGAGTGGTCAGGTACTGTTTTCTCTCACTTGGCACGCTGCACACACAATCGCAGTGTTGTACAGCTTGTTTCATCACCTTTGCCAAGTTGCCGCTCTCTGCGGCTCCCGGAGACGAAGAAGCTGCTTCTTCGCGCAAAGACGATTCTGCCGCTCACAGTGCTCTGCGGTGTGCGCCTTCTGCCGAAAGAGGTCCGGGAGCGGTGCTTTGCTCTGCAGAGCACCGTACCTTCGTCTTTAGCCTCTCTTCTCGTCTACATCTTAGCAAAAAGCTTTTCCACTCTGTCTGGCAAGGAGAAACTGTGCCAGCACAGAAAACATCTCCCATCGTGTTCTAGAGGCTGCACGGAGGTCTGCCGAGTGTTTTGCAAGAAGAGAAAGAAAGTTGTCCAAAACAGCTTCCAATCGAATGTTCATGTGAATAGAAAAGGCAGGAGAGTGGTCAGGTACTGTTTTCTCTCAGTTGGCAAGCTGCGCACACAATCGCAGTGTTGTACAGCTTGTTTCATCACCTTTGCCAAGTTGCCGCTCTCTCCGGCTCCCGGAGACGAAGAAGCTGCTTCTTCGCGCAAAGACGATTCTGCCGCTCACAGTGCTCTGCGGTGTGCGCCTTCTGCCGAAAGAGGTCCGGGAGCGGTGCTTAGCTCTGCAGAGCACCGTACCTTCGTCTTTAGCCTCTCTTCTCGTCTACATCATAGCAAAAAGCTTTTCCACTCTGTCTGGCAAGGAGAAACTGTGCCAGCACAGAAAAATCTCCCATTGTGTTCTAGAGGCTGCACGCAGGTCTGCCGAGTGTTTTGCAAGAAGAGAAAGAAAGTTGTCCAAAACAGCTTGCAATCGAATGTTCGTTTGAATAGAAAAGGCAGGAGAGTGGTCAGGTACTGTTTTCTCTCAGTTGGCAAGCTGCGCACACAATCGCAGTGTTGTACAGCTTGTTTCATCACCTTTGCGAAGTTGCCGCTCTCTCCAGCTTCCGGAGACGAAGAAGCTGCTTCTTCGCGCAAAGACGATTCTGCCGCTCACAGTGCTCTGCGGTGCGCGCCTTCTGCCGAAAGAGGTCCGGCAGCGGTGCTTCGCTCTGCAGAGCACCGTACCTTCGTCTTTAGCCTCTCTTCTCGTCTACATCATAGCAAAAAGCTTTTCCACTCTGTCTGGCAAGGAGAAACTTTGCCAGCACAGAAAACATCTCCCATCGTGTTCTAGAGGCTGCACGCAGGTCTGCCGAGTGTTTTGCAAGAAGAGAAAGAAAGTTGTCCAAAACAGCTTGCAATCGAATGTTCATGTGAATAGAAAAGGCAGGAGAGTGGTCAGGTACTGTTTTCTCTCAGTTGGCAAGCTGCGCACACAATCGCAGTGTTGTACAGCTTGTTTCATCACCTTTGCCAAGTTGCCGCTCTCTCCGGCTCCCGGAGACGAAGAAGCTGCTTCTTCGCGCAAAGACGATTCTGCCGCTCACAGTGCTCTGTGGTGTGCGCCTTCTGCCGAAAGAGGTCCGGGAGCGGTGCTTAGCTCTGCAGAGCACCGTACCTTCGTCTTTAGCCTCTCTTCTCGTCTACATCTTAGCAAAAAGCTTTTCCACTCTGTCTGGCAAGGAGAAACTGTGCCAGCACAGAAAACATCTCCCATCGTGTTCTAGAGGCTGCACGGAGGTCTGCCGAGTGTTTTGCAAGAAGAGAGAGAAAGTTGTCCAAAACAGCTTCCAATCGAATATTCATGTGAATAGAAAAGGCAGGAGAGTGGTCAGGTACTGTTTTCTCTCACTTGGCAAGCTGCGCACACAATCGCACTGTTACAACTTGTTTCATCACCTTTGCGAAGTTGCCGCTCTCTCCGGCTCCCGGAGACGAAGAAGCTGCTTCTTCGCGCAAAGACGATTCTGCCGCTCACAGTGCTCTGCAGTGTGCGCCTTCTGCCGAAAGAGGCCCGGGAGCGGTGCTTAGCTCTGCAGAGCACCGTACTTTCGTCTTTAGCCTCTCTTCTCGTCTACATCTTAGCAAAAATCTTTTCTACTCTTTCTGGCAGGGAGAAACTGTGCCAGCACAGAAAACATCTCCCATCGTGTTCTAGAGGCTGCACGGAGGTCTGCAGAGTGTTTTGCACGAAGAGAAAGAAAGTTGTCCAAAACAGCTTGCAATCGAATGTTCATGTGAATAGAAAAGGCAGGAGAGTGGTCAGGTACTGTTTTCTCTCAGTTGGCAAGCTGCGCACACAATCGCAGTGTTGTACAGCTTGTTTCATCACCTTTGCCAAGTTGCCGCTCTCTCCGGCTCCCGGAGACGAAGAAGCTGCTTCTTCGCGCAAAGACGATTCTGCCGCTCACAGTGCTCTGCGGTGTGCGCCTTCTGCCGAAAGAGGTCCGGGAGCGGTGCTTAGCTCTTAGAAGCACCATACGTGCTTCTTTAGCCTCTCTTCTCGTCTACATCTTAGCAAAAAGCTTTTCCACTCTGTCTGGCAAGGAGAAACTGTGCCAGCACAGAAAACATCTCCCATCGTGTTCTAGAGGCTGCACGGAGGTCTGCCGAGTGTTTTGCAAGAAGAGAAAGAAAGTTGTCCAAAACAGCTTCCAATCGAATGTTCACGTGAATAGAAAAGGCAGGAGAGTGGTCAGGTACTGTTTTCTCTGTTGGGAAGATGCGCACACAATCACAGTGTTGTAGAGCTTGTTTCATCACCTTTGCGAAGTTGCCGCTCTCTCCGGCTCCCGGAGACGAAGAAGCTGCTTCTTCGCGCAAAGACGATTCTGCCGCTCACAGTGCTCTGCGGTGTGCGCCTTCTGCCGAAAGAGCCCCGGGAGCTTTGCTTGCTCTGCAGAGCACCATACCTTCGTCTTTAGCCTCTCTTCTCGTCTACATCTTAGCAAAACGCTTTTCCACTCTGTCTGGCAAGGAGAAACTGTGCCAGCACAAAAAACATCTCCCATCGTGTTCTAGAGGCTGCACGCAGGTCTGCCGAGTGTTTTGCAAGAAGAGAAAGAAAGTTGTCCAAAACAGCTTGCAATCGAATGTTCATGTGAATAGAAAAGGCAGGAGAGTGGTCAGGTACAGTTTGCTCTCAGTTGGCAAGCTGCGCACACAATCGCAGTGTTGTACAGCTTGTTTCATCACCTTTGCGAAGTTGCCGCTCTCTCCGGCTCCCGGAGACGAAGAAGCTGCTTCTTCGCGCAAAGACGATTCTGCCGCTCACAGTGCTCTGCGGTGTGCGACTTCTGCCGAAAGACGCCCGGGAGCGGTGCTTAGCTCTGCAGAGCACCGTACCTTCGTCTTTACCCTCTCTTCTCGTCTACATCTTAGCAAAAAGCTTTTCCACTCTGTCTGGCAAGGAGAAACTGTGCCAGCACAGAAAACATCTCCCATCGTGTTCTAGAGGCTGCACGGAGGTCTGCCGAGTGTTTTGCAAGAAGAGAAAGAAAGTTGTCCAAAACAGCTTGCAATCGAATGTTCATGTGAATAGAAAAGGCAGGAGAGTGGTCAGGTACTGTTTTCTCTCACTTGGCACGCTGCCACACACAATCGCAGTGTTGTACAGCTTGTTTCATCACCTTTGCCAAGTTGCCGCTCTCTGCGGCTCCCGGAGACGAAGAAGCTGCTTCTTCGCGCAAAGACGATTCTGCCGCTCACAGTGCTCTGCGGTGTGCGCCTTCTGCCGAAAGAGGTCCGGGAGCGGTGCTTTGCTCTGCAGAGCACCGTACCTTCGTCTTTAGCCTCTCTTCTCGTCTACATCTTAGCAAAAAGCTTTTCCACTCTGTCTGGCAAGGAGAAACTGTGCCAGCACAGAAAACATCTCCCATCGTGTTCTAGAGGCTGCACGGAGGTCTGCCGAGTGTTTTGCAAGAAGAGAAAGAAAGTTGTCCAAAACAGCTTCCAATCGAATGTTCATGTGAATAGAAAAGGCAGGAGAGTGGTCAGGTACTGTTTTCTCTCAGTTGGCAAGCTGCGCACACAATCGCAGTGTTGTACAGCTTGTTTCATCACCTTTGCGAAGTTGCCGCTCTCTCCGGCTCCCGGAGACGAAGAAGCTGCTTCTTCGCGCAAAGACGATTCTGCCGCTCACAGTGCTCTGCGGTGTGCGCCTTCTGCCGAAAGAGGTCCGGGAGCGGTGCTTAGCTCTGCAGAGCACCGTACCTTCGTCTTTAGCCTCTCTTCTCGTCTACATCTTAGCAAAAAGCTTTTCCACTCTGTCTGGCAAGGAGAAACTGTGCCAGCACAGAAAACATCTCCCATCGTGTTCTAGAGGCTGCACGCAGGTCTGCCGAGTGTTTTGCAAGAAGAGAAAGAAAGTTGTCCAAAACAGCTTCAATCGAATGTTCATGTGAATAGAAAAGGCAGGAGAGTGGTCAGGTACTGTTTTCTCTCAGTTGGCAAGCTGCGCACACAATCGCAGTGTTGTACAGCTTGTTTCATCACCTTTGCCAAGTTGCCGCTCTCTCCGGCTCCGGAGACGAAGAAGCTGCTTCTTCGCGCAAAG